>NC_041334.1:20499818-21109818 GCF_004354835.1 Perca flavescens | reverse complement strand
ACTTCCTAATCCCTTGTCCTCTACTTTGACGCACCTGGATTGTCATTTGTATAGCTCTGTCAGGTTTTACGTTCATTCATTGGCGCCAGTTGAGTTCTGGCACAGTCCTGCTTATTGTGGGATGTGGGTGTGTGTGTGTGACACTGAAAGAATAATGTAGAAATGCATGATTGCCCAACGTAGGAGTCCATGCTTCATCCTAGCTGTTAATACATATAAGGTTTGTGTAGACCTTAGATATCTCCAGCTCCCATACATTAGGCTTTTTTGTTGTTGCTATAATTCTGTGTTTGGCAGATATAACAGATATGCTTTCATTTCCCATTTTCAGACGTTCAAGCCTGGTGATAACAACAAAGATCTTCTGGGGTGGAAAGTAAGTTTCATCTGGCTGCTTCTTTGACTCAAATGAGAAACGATCCTTCTGTATAATTTTTCTGTTTGATGCTCCTAGTAATGGGATCATGTGTCATCCAAACCGATCTGTTTTCAGCTACTTTCAATAAAACACTGTATTAGATCATATTTCACAAAGGATGGATGCTATATCACAGCGGAGGGGGCAGGTCCAGTCTTATTTCTAGTAGTTTATAACGTCAAGTGTATTTTTTTGTTTTTTTCTATAGAGCGGAGACTGAAAGAGGTTTATCCCGAAAACACATTATAGAAGGTAAGTAGCAGCACCGCAGGTTATTGGATTAATTACTGACACTGCAACAACACAATAGTTCCTAATTAGATGCTTTGGCTTAAGGGAATCAGTGCTGCTATTCATTTTTTTTAATTGAGACACTCTGGGGTTTACCAAGAAAACTTTTGGGTACAATAAATAGTTTGAGATAAGAGTCTGCTTTATTTATTTATTTTTATTTTAGTTTATAGTTTGAGTTTTTATGAAGAGCATAATCATGTAGCACAAAAGGTTCACTATTACTGGACTAACTGTGGTGCATTTTTCTAGGTTTAAAAGCCTCTCTAGAAAGACTGCAGTTAGACTATGTGGATGTGGTTTTTGCCAACAGACCAGACCCTAATACACCTATGGAAGGTAATTATTGTATTGTCTCTCTCCTTTCTTGCTTTTGAAAAATCACATATTTTTTTCTTTCTCTCTCACCCACTTAACCATGTTTTTCGTATGTTTTGTCATTTTGCACTACTGTAACGCAAAGCTATAGATATACAAACGGCTTGTAACTAAAATATCTATTTTTAAAAGCTGCATGTTGTCCTGGAGCTCCACGCTCAAAATGAGGATAGATAGTGATGCTGGAGACCTTTTTAAATGGCAGAGCGCTAACTGTGTGTGGGCTCAGCTGGTCACACAGTATGCATCTGCTCCCTAGGAGTTCCACTTTGGGTTACAGAGTTCGGTCAGAGGTCATCTTCCTGCCTTCAGTGTAATGCTTCACTAGCTTCGACACTTTCACAATACTTTAGTGTCTTGTTAGTCAGAAGTAGCTGGTGTTTTTGATGTAAACGTCAAGGCAATTCTTTTGCTCATCTGCCCTTTAAAGATTGCACACAGTTCACAGGGACAACTTTGAGTCTATGTCTTCAAAATTGCAGTAGTTGGACCATCTGGTGTGTTTTATTGTGGCAGGAGCTAAAGGGCAGTGTGCAGGGTGAAGAGGTGGTAAGCTGCTATTCTTTCACTTTACAGAGAAACCCTCTTAAGCCTAGCGCCCACTAGATGATAGGGCTGATTTGGTTTTCAAAAACCGCACATCAGCACAGAGAATAGATGGATTGAGGATTATTGAGGGTTGACAAAATAACATGAGATTAATCTTTGTAACATTTAGTCAGCACATTAATGGAAAACACTAATCTCACTTATTTTAAAAAAAATGTATAGAACCAAACATGTTTTTAACCCTCCTTGCTTTAAATACATGAGCTGTAGTCCAATCTGTCAACCTTGTGAAACGCTTTGTCTGTGATTAAATATTTGAACTTGTGCCTGTCATCTCTTATTCATTTTAATGGGCCCTTCTTATGTTCCCCTGTCATTTCTTGTGGATTTTTACATTAATGTCATCCAAGTGTGCCTTGTTATGAATAGATGTCACACTCATCTGAGTGAATCACTCATTATTCTGATTAACATAATCAGCTTTCCCACTTCTCTCCTGAATCCATAAATGCAAATGATACCAATTAAATCTCTTATAATCATACAGAACCGCTCAGATACACATTCAGTACATTGCTTTGTTTTATAGAGAATAAAAAAACGGCAGAGAAAACACTTGTCTGTAAACACAACTGTGTGTGACTCCAGCATTAATGGTGTTGACATTTTTGTGTATTTTTACTTGAAGAAACGGTTCGAGCTATGACCCATGTGATAAACCAAGGCATGGCCATGTACTGGGGAACATCCCGCTGGAGCCCGATGGAAATAATGGTGAGACTCGGAGTATCTGTGTAGTAATACACAGGGTCAATATTAATTTTTTTCTTCCACCACAAAGATTTGAATTTATTTCTGACCTTGCTGTATCCTTTTCTGTTCCTGATGTCCATTGATGTTCTTTATAATATATATGCAGTACTGTACTGTGTATGAGCCTACTTTTTTGTTACTTCCATGTTTTCCTTTAGGAAGCGTACTCTGTGGCACGACAATTCAACCAGATTCCTCCCATCTGCGAGCAGGCTGAGTACCACATGTTCCAGAGAGAGAAGGTGGAGGTGCAGCTACCTGAGCTCTTCCATAAGATAGGTAAGTCGTGATGGATTTACAGTAGGACGACAGAAGTTGGGTGACTGCAATAATATTGGACACAAATTCTGGAGAAACAAATCCAAGTTTTAAATGCAAATTAGAACAAAGTATTTCAGAGTTCCAAGATTTTAAACTTGTGCAGCAAGGACCTAGTGTTTGGTTGTTTCAAAGACAAAATAAGGACTTCAACTCTGAGAAAGTGATGGCGTTATAATGATCACATCTTTTGCTCCCAGGTGTAGGGGCCATGACGTGGTCACCACTGGCGTGTGGGATCATCTCAGGGAAATACGACGGCAGGGTTCCTCCATACTCCCGGGCCTCTCTGAAGGTAGACAAACTGCGCTCGCTGTTTTCTGTCTTTATCCCGCTCTGGTCATCTGTGCTAGTGTCACCGTTCCTTGTCTCCCTATTGGTTGCTAGTTTGTTTGTTTGTTCATTGTGTGTATTGTGTCTTTCAGGTTCTTTAATTCTGTGCACAGCTCACATATCTGTGTTTTCACTGCCATGGTTGATGCCATGCACTGTGCAACTCTTCAGCGGTGCTGTTCGACTGTTTGCCAGCTGGTGTCAGCTTAATGCATTTTAGTGCACACAAAACACACAATATGTATATATATGTATACACGCAGTAGCAGCACAGCATGTGTACATATTTAAAAAAAAACATTAAATAAAAAAATATATATATATATATATATTATTTAATTTTTTTTATATATATAAATTATATATATATATATATATATATATATATATATATATATATTAAACTAAATAATTATGAATCATGAAGAAATTCGATATGTTGTTGTAGGAAACTTAAGGGATCAAAACAGCCATAATAACTGAACATTTTGAGGAGGAGAACCAGTTTTAGTGATTTAATTCAGTAAACACTCACAAACCCAGTGGAATATGTCACTTTAATGTGACATATTAACTTGTTATAATGCAAAATGTTAAAATGCATAATTGGATTTTGAGATCAAGAATTTGAACAAAATAAGTTTTGAGTCAGAGACGACTCCGCCCCCTGCATTACACAGAAGCTAACACCTGACTTAAGCAACAATGTGTCCTTGTAGTGGAGTGGCATGTTGTGTGTCTGTGGTTCGTGTGTCAGTGACCGTCAATCAGAGAGGAAAGTAGCTCTCCATTTTGGTGTTGTGCAGTACTTGTGGTGACTTGTGTGGAATGTGCTGCTTGCTGTCTGGTTCAGTGTTGTCTGTGGATGTTTGTGGTATTTTGGCTCTTTGATTATTCTTACTGGTTTATAATTTGTTACTATTTGGCATTATGGTATAACTCCTGATGCTTGATACTAATATAAAGATTAGTGTTTTGACTTAACTGAGCACAAACGGATATGTCAGTAAAAACCGCAATAGTCAATTTAAATAGAGAATGTTCTGTCTCTGTTTGTAACTTTATAATAATAATAATAATGAACACACAATTCAGCATTTCAGTAAGGGTAGCTGTAGCTGTGTTCCCTGGCTGAGATGTAGACCGCAGGAGACAGTCACATGTTTAAAAACAGGCCCTGGTGACACAGGAGCTGCGGCGCAGCGGCGTGTGAGCAGGGCTGTGTTTTCGAGCAGGTGTGCTGTGTTTTCGACAGGGTTACCAGTGGTTGAAGGACAAGATCTTGAGCGAGGAGGGCCGGCGTCAGCAGGCGAAGTTGAAAGAGCTGCAGGCAATCGCGGAGCGGCTGGGCTGCACACTGCCCCAACTCGCCATCGGTACGCAGATACACTCTGCCGCTCTCTCTCTTTCTGTCTGTCTGTCCGTCCCTCTGCCTCGGACGGGCCGAGGTCAACACCGCTCTGGCAGCTGTCTGGTTTGACTGTTGGTGTGGTGTGTTGTGTTGTCCCGTCTTTGTGTGTGCTGGAACTACTGTCTTTTTTCAACAGAGGTTAATGAGGAAAAGAGAGTAGAATATAGAGGAAATCCAGGTAAATAGGGACAATAACGCATATAGAACGGGTCTCATTGTCTCTCAGGGACCAATAGGCATTAACATTAATAAAATATACAGTATCGCCTTCCAAAGAAGGATCTGGCACCGTCCCTTGGATACATTAAGACAGTGATGTAAATATTATCATAAGTAATGCAAACATGTTTACAGTATATGTTTGTGCATGCAGGCCTGTGGTGTTAACATGTAACAGTTCCCAGCGTCTGCATTCAAATAGAATCCCAGACATAAATCCAGCAAGTGACCGATATTGATTCACTGCCGGGCAGGAAAGTAAGAATGTGCAAACCCCCGAAGACGTACGCTCCTGCGAGGGTTGTTAAAGCATCAGACGTTAGCGTCGCAGGCGAGTAAATCTAGGACTGCCTCTCCTATCTCAGCGCCGACAGCGGCAGATTTTTCACCCTCGCCGTAATGCAGTGTCATAGATTAGGTTTCACGGCCCATTAGTGGACACCCTCATCTCTCCCATTACCATAAATCCTTCCAGCACTCCTGAAGGCAGCACAGGAGATTTATGTCCATCATGTAGTCCTCTACATCACTGTGGCACTTCAGTATTGAATAAAAACTATATAACACTGATGGACTGAGGCCTGCTGCTGCTGCTGGAGCAGGTGGTAAATTCAGGTGGTGGTTGTGAGAATAGAGTTAATAGATGATTTTGGTTTCTCAGTGGCCTCAGGGAAGGTCTACACTTGCGTCACTCCAGACATTCAACTGTATTCATGTATGGCCATATTTTCAAGTTGGTCAAAGATTTGGATAGAATTATTATCCCCCTATTCTTACAGCTAAATTCTTCGTCCCTTTATGCTGTAATCTGCTTACAAGCGTATTTTCCTCAATTCCGTGCAGTTGTATTGAATAACACAGCTCACAATTATAATACCACACCAAACAGATGAGTTTTTTTGTGTCAGTTTGCTCAGAGAGATAACAAAGTGTGTTTTCTTCATATTATTAGCAGAGTGCAGTATTGGAATTTAGGCATTCACTCAAGTATTGTACTGAAGGGCAATTTTTAGGTACTTGTACTTTAATATTTATATTTTATTCTTCTTTTTACTTCTACGCCACTTAATTTTCATCAGAGAGAAATATTGTAGTTTTTGCTCCTCTACATTTATTTCACACAGGGATGCTGTACTGATATGCTGGATTAATATCACTGGAGAAACTGAGTTTATTAAGCAGACCATCATTTTAAAATTCTGTGTTGCTGCCATGTGTTATTCATTCAGTCATGGCAGGTTGCTGACTCAGTTTTTAAGTGCCACAGAAAGTTTCAAGTTAGCTACATAAAAATCATTTCAGTGAGTTCCACGCAGTGATGTAAACAGATTTCAAATTTAAGAGAAAGAAAGCTCTGGTATTGGATTAGTACTCCGACAGGATACCCTGAGCTGAGTTATTTAAAAAAAGTTTCACATCTAAAGTTACCACTTAACTTAAGTCATAATATACAAAAACTATGTTCTTTTATACATATATTTATATATATGGTTATAGATTAAACTATAACAGCATACACAATATATACAGTACAGGCCAAAAGTTTGGACACACCTTCTCATTCAATTTGTTTCTTTATTTTCATGACTATTTACATTGTAGATTCTCACTGAAGGCATCCAAACTATGAATGAACACATATGGAATTATGTACTTAAAAAAAAAGTGTGAAATAACTGAAAACATGTCTTATATTTTAGATTCTTCAAAATAGCCCCCCTTTGCTTTTTTTGATAACTCTGCAAACCCTTGGTGTTCTCTCAATGAGCTTCATGAGGTAGTCACATGAAATGGTTTCCACTTCACAGGTGTGCTTTGTCAGGGTTAATTAGTGGAATTTTCCCCCTTATTAATAAAAAAGCAAAGGGTGGCTACTTTGAAGAATCCAAAATATAAGACATGTTTTCAGTTATTTCACACTTTTTTGTTAAGTACATAATTCCATGTGTTCATTCATAGTTTTGATGCCTTCAGTGAGAATCTACAATGTAAATAGTCATTAAAATAAAAAGGAAACGCATTGAATGAGAAGGTGTGTCCAAACTTTTGGCCTGTACTGTATATGTATAACATAGTTAGTTGCTTCCTTTCAGCCATCTACCGACAGTATAATTTAGCATTTAGTGGGTTGTAAGTGCAGAGTTTGTGGCCAGCTATAGCTTATATTATTTTTGTAAAATTAAGTTTTTGTGGACAGGAAATGTTGCGGTAGCTTTCTTTTTTTATCAACCTGGTGTATGTTTGTGAAGTGTTGTTGTGGAAATGTGTTTGCGTGCGATGCGTCTGTGTGCGTGCGTTTGTGCGTGTGTCTATAGCCAAGGTTGGGGGTGTCATTGTTATTTACTGGTCTCCTGCAGCGTGGTGCCTACGGAACGAGGGAGTGAGCTCTGTCCTTTTAGGGGCGTCCAACACCGACCAGCTGATGGAGAACATAGGAGCAATACAGGTGAGGCCACAAAATTAGTGTGTTTGTACACGCGCTTGTTGTTCTGCATAGCAAATCAGTGGCTTAATTTGTGAAAACGTGACCTGACCTGTTTTATCAGGCCCATATTCGTGCCTTACGTTTCGTAACAACAGCTTCATCTCCTGGGTACAGCTGGACCTCTTGGGCAGTTTGCTGCTGCACGCTTGGGTGCTTTACTGTACCGAGTTAATAAGGTCAGCAGAGTATCATTCGCCAGGGGGATTGAAGACGAGCTTACAGCCACTTCTTCCTCTCCTGATAAGATGCACTCTTTTAATGGGGTTTTCAAAGGGGGGTTCTCTCCGTACATTATGTCTGGCCTGCGGCAGCAAAGAGCATTCCTACCCCTTTATATTTTGATGCTTTTGCATCCTCCCACGTGTGTCTCCTCTCCCTAAGCACATTTGATATTTCGTTTTGAAATGCTGAGCTCACATTTCCCGAGGGCTCTGCAGTTTCCTTTTTACTGTTAGTATTTTAGTATTTTTAATTTGATGTCATTGAAGTTCAATTTCAAAGAGAGGATTTTTACCTGTAATGGAGTATTTTTTTGTCCTTTTTGCTATCTGAATACTTCTTCCTTCACTGTATAATGTGTAATAATTTACACTCACAAATCAGCGCTGGATGTAAGTAAAACAAGATACAAAAACAAACTCAAGTTGTTAAGTTAATAAGTCAATAAGTTAATGTATTTTAAAACGACCCACAATATTTACATACAAAAAATGAAATAAGCCGCAGATAAGCTATAAACTGTCTAATAATCTCCCAAGTTATTTGGTTGCTGTATTGCAGTTGCAGACTGGATGGCACAACATTGGTGCCAACTAGAAAAAAACTCAAGTCACCCTTCAGCGCTATCTAGAGGCTGTGATGTGCAACTGCAGACAATTTATGATCATTTTGTATTTTAAACAATGACCTAAAACCACTGACCGTAAATGTAAGTGAAGAGAACATATTCACCATGTGTGTCTCTCTCCTGTTGCAGGTTCTTCCAAAGTTGTCATCATCCATCACACACGAGGTGGACAGCATCCTGGGGAACAAGCCGTACAGTAAAAAGGACTACCGCTCCTAACGCGCAGCACGGCCCTGCCCGGCAGGGCTGCACCCGGGCTGCAGCCGCAGAGCCCCACCTTTGCCTGATCCTCTGTTTGCTTGAGCTTTTACTAAGTGAGACCCTGGCGCATGAGTCTGGCCACACCAAGGCCACCCAGGGCACCTCATTTAGAATTACAGGGATGAGATAAGGAAAGGGGAAAAAAAAATACAGTCACCTCCACAGGAAAGGAAGGGAAGAAAGACAAAAGTGGAAGAGAGGTTAGGGATATGCGCTCATACTTAAATCAGTTATACATTCAATTCAGCTGAACGTATTTAAAAAATGTATAAAAACAAATACCTTTTAAAAAAAAGTAAAAAAAAATAAGCACACGCTTGCTTGGCAGCCAGATTTTTCTTTTTTTCTTTTTTTTTTTCTAAAACTGAATGCAACTAAAAGGAAGATTAAGTTCATACTGTACGAATATATGAAAACTACTCTGTTGCACATGTACCATAGCCATGCATTTGATCCTTGGATGTTCTGTTTACAAACACGTGTGTACTGTACGAGTCCGTCAAGGTTTCTCTGAGAAGACCATTTGTTTGTGTTGTCGACATTGTCAGTGTACGAGCCTTCTCGTGGGTTTTAACAATCAGCACTTTAGTATTGTCAGTACAGGTGTTGGAGGGTAGTTCTAAGGAGGGGAGAGGATGGTATTACGATAGTCTTATCTCACAGCCATTGCACTATAGAATCATATCTCCTCCTGATAATTCCCTCTCCTCCTCATCCTCCCTTTGTGTCTTCACTGGCAATACGTTTGACCAGCCTGATGCTTCGACCCTCCTGCTGTCGTAAGCGTGGCGGTGGCGGCCAAGATGAGGGGGAATGAGGCTCCTCCTCCGTCCTGACCAGTGAACCGTCTGTTACGACGAGTCAGGAGCGTAGGCCGATGTGTCAGGGCAGCTCGTCTGCCACTGAAGAGATTAGCTACTTATTCATCCCTAACGGTCAAAACTGCAGCTGCGTTACGTCTAATGCGGTGTCGTACTTCACTGTGTCACCCAGCCTCTGCTGTCTGTTTTCAGGCTGAGGATTTACTGTGCAGGAAGTGGTCATATCAGTGCTGGCTCCACATCTCATGGAAACCTTTTCTTGATCAAAGGTTGTTCAAGTATTTTGCCTTATTTACAGTTGCATCAGACTGCACTGTGGGCTTTGGCGTAGACGAGCAGTTAGACAGCTGTCCCTTTTGGCCGACTGGTCTCATGTCCCCAGTAAATACTGGAACGCTGACTGGTGGAAGTGTCATTAGCTGCAAGGAGAAGGCGCTGTGTCCAGCTAATCCGTGGGTGGCAGCAGCTCAGGGAACAGAGCAGGTGGTTTTAGTCGTGTGGGCCCGTGCACATGGTCTGGAGGTTGTATTTACACGTCCGTCTTTCTTCCATGTGTGGACACTGGGCAGGACCACTTGCATTTTAGCGTGGCTTGAGCCAAAGATCTTCTCCTTCTTCATCTCTCTTTGACGACACATCCAAGTGTTTCACTCTCACTTCCTGCAAGATTATAGAACTCATCTTGGCGCATGTGTTGTCCAGCTTGGTATCTATCTATGGTATGGACTTTACTCCATATGTATATCTTTTCGAACATGCTGTTATACTAGTTAACAAATAATATGTCCTTCATATACAGAATGCATAAGTACAGCTACTTGCTTTAGGATTGGTAAGGTTTGTTTCAGGCAACAATACAACCTGAGACGTGTCAGAAATATTACTGCAGCCCTATATCATTCTTTCTCCTTTGGATGCTCTCTTACTGTGATTAAAGCACAAGTGGATAGCATGTGATACATCCTCAAAGCATGGAGCCTCTTCACCCAGCCTACAGTACCTATACGGGACAAGCAAGGCGATGCTACTCCGCTTACTAACGTGTAGGTAACAAATCTTTACTAATGGCTAATAAACTATTGATTCTTAGCAGAAAAATAAACCAGTACGTATTAAGAAAACTGTCATATTAGTGTGAATGATAATCAAAAGAAATGAACAACTGTGCGGGATTTGTGCGGTCTGCTTCGTTACTCCTCTTACGTGATATTTAACAGAAGCAAAGGGATTTTTTGTCTCTGCTGTTGATGTTTTTGTGTGTGCGTGTATGGGGAGGCAACTAAACTAACCCCTTGCTTTAGACTGTTGTATTAGTTGATCCCTGTATACGTTTGATTTGCTGTGTCTGTGTTTTCTCAGAAGAGAAGAAAAAAAGAAAAGCAAAGAACAATTAGTTAATTTAGTCTGTGGAGTTCCTGTGTCTTAATATTGTCATCTGCAGGGAGTGGGGAGGAAGTTTGAGACTTAACGTTCGTCATTTTGGGAAATACGCTTATTTGCTTTCTTACTGAGAGTTGAAATAAAAAAGATTGACTGCTCGATATGAAGTAGCGTGAACGCCGGCAGTAGGCAAACTTAGCTTAGCATGAAGACGGGAAAGGGGGAAACAAATAGCCTGACCTGATCTACCTACTGCTCCTCTAAAGCTAACTAATTAACATGTTACATTTGTTTCATTCATCCAAAAAAACGTTTGTATGGTAGAGAAACACTATTTGAGGGGGGACAGACTTTGACACAAGACCTGTTCATTTCGCCCGTATAACTGCAAATTGACGTATTTGTGCAGGTTAAACACACAAGATATAAAGTTTTAACAAGAGAGCTTCAGATGCTGGTAGGTGGACTGTGTTACTTTTGTACAGAGCCAGGCTAGCCGTTTCCACATTCCCAGTCTTCATGCTTAGCCAAGTTAGCCGGCTGCTGGCAGTAGCTTCATAATTAGCATGCAGACGTTATCAATTTTCTCATCTAACTCTCGGCAAAGAAAGGGATAATCACATTTTCCAAAATGTCAAACTTGCCCTTTAAATGTATTTTGTTTTAACCATCAGTGTTATTTCACATCGTGCTGACCAGCCCAACAAAGATCTTGTGGTGTTGAAAGGTTTCTGCACATTGTAGAAATAAACTGTTTTAAGGCTGTAGTGTAGTTACCTGGTGCCCTCGCCTG
This sequence comes from Perca flavescens, assembly GCF_004354835.1. NCBI lineage: Eukaryota > Metazoa > Chordata > Actinopteri > Perciformes > Percidae > Perca > Perca flavescens. Next base: position 21,098,501 of record NC_041334.1, on the reverse strand, counting down.
TTAAGGAGAAATTCATGCTTTAAGAGGTCCTAGTTTCTTCATATTTGCTGTTCTAACATTGTAATGACAATTTACAGAAGGTTCTAGGTGATACAGAGAATATATTTTTATGTTTTAGCCTTTAATGCAGTAGAAAGAATCAAAATAACTTTTTATTTTTTTCCATCATGCTGCATTTTTCCTGTCAGTATTGTATTGATTTTGAGAGACAAAAATTAAGCAATTTCTTTGTGTACTACTGTAATGCATTTTTTGAGGAATGCTCTGAAGTGAATGCAATGGTGGACTGACTTCACTCTGAAGAAGATGTAGTGAGAGCCTGGTATCTCCTGTACATAGTTTGACCTTTGTATATACTATATTTCTGGTTGTGATCACCTCTGCCTTTTCTCTTTTCCTTTATTCATTTTCTTTGCAGGCGTTGCTATCTGCACTGTGCTTGAATCTGAATTTAGACAGGGTGTACAGCTTAGATCTTCAATGAAAATGAAATAATGATAAATAAGAATAGTAAACAAACCAAATGTGTCAGTCTTTATTGGCATTCAAGTGTGAAATATAATTTTGGGTTGTGTATTGGACTGTAGATTTGGCAGAGCTGCAAAGTCTCTTATCCAGTGGAAAACAAAGAATGCATTTTAAAGTCACGGTATATTCAATTGTATACAACTGTGAGAAATATAAATATGAAGCAATTTATACACAATAAAAAGGAAATTATACACAATTCAAAAGAAACATTTTATATAGCCTATACTCTTAACCTTAAAGAAGGTGCACATGAATGAGTAATCTTTAGTGAGTCATAATGAACTGTAAAATTTCAGCTGTCCATTAAGGCAGATTTAGTCAACAGGAATGTGCTTTGCTGTGATATGTAAGAGATAATGTAGAGTGAGCCGTTCATTATTGCGAATTAGAACCCTGACAGGGTGATGCAGGACTCAGAGGGGTCTTGAATCAGCCTCATCCCGCTTATTACACAGCGTATTACACTGTTACTCATACTGAGGTTACCCGCTAATAACGCCTTCGTCCCGATCCGGACGGTTAACTTTACCGCTGATGAGCACCGCTCCCCGCAGAAGCCAGGTCGCCACGGTGATTTAACTAAACATGGAGCTAACTCTTTTTGCACTGTTGCCATTAGCACAGTTAGCGATCACCATGTCATTTCACCCTCTCGCCCCCTTTGTGATCTGCGGTATGAGCTCTGACCAATCAGAATTGAGTATTCAACAAGGCCACGCAAGTAAGTAAGGTCTAAAGATCATTATAGTCTTTGTTGCACTGTACAATAGAGCACCATCGGACTGAGGTTAGTACTTCATATTGTATAGATTGAAAAAAAAAACTTCATAGTACTGGCAAATTATGAAATGTGGTTTCAAAAACTGAGCGGCAGAGATTCCATCATATCCAGCAAAATTAGATAATTTTATACACAGTACCTGCAAAAGCTATTTTGAGGACACAATATTAACCACAAAATACCAAAAGTGCAGTGAATGCAACCACAATCTCTTCCGGGAGCGATTTTAATCCTAAACACTAAAATGTTTGTCGTTTCCCTTTGACCGCAAGAAAATCACTAATTACAACTGTGGCAGGTCAGCCTGACAGTTCAAAGGACACTTTGGCACACACACACAAAAAAAGTAACATCCAACTCAGGTCCAAACATGAAACGGCAGTACTCATTGGAGAGTCTATTTCCATGAAGGTCTTCCAGCTGCCTGCTACAACTTCCTGTCACAAGCTTTCACTCACTTGAGTCACGTCGGTAAAACGTGGCCGATCTGTCCCAGTCGAGTCTTCCAGTTAGATGGCGGTGCTATAATGAGTTCTCGCGCTGCGAGTCTGCTCTGCTGCTGCTGCCGTAGGTGAGGTGCGGAGGTCCACCTGAGGAAACGCACAAAGAGCTGTGAGTCCCCCTCAGCACAAACACACATTCATATTTGATCAGAACAAAGATGACACCAAAGAGAAAGTGCAGTCTCTGCAGGAACCTGAACGCTGTCAGCACTTTAACTAGTTGTCTTCTCTTATTTCACAAAGTCAGCTGAAATGTCACTTCTGGTCCGACTCAAGAGTCTGCAAAGCCTGTCACCTGCCGTCCACCTGGATGTAATAATGAATTGTGATAACTGTTCACACAGCAGGGATGCACGTGTGTCAGTTTGTCATCACTGTACCTTCTTGGCAAGAGAGACCGATCCAGCTGTGCAGGCAGGCACAGCGGCCGTTGCGTCGGTCACACTGCGATCCGTTGTCACACTCGCAGGTCTCTGCACATTCTGGCCCGTAACGATTCGCTCTGCAGTCTGACACAAAACACAATTACACACAGTTTAATAAAACTACACAGAGATCAATGTACTTTGAAAACAATAATTTGATGTTTTGTGAAATATGCATATCCGCTTCCTAGCAGAGCGATGAGAAGATTAATACCACTGTGACTGGTACTGATCTTCTCATCTAGCTCTGATAAAAAATGGATTTCCCAAAATGTCAAACTATTCCTGTAAAATGGTGGGCAAGTCAGATGATTCATCGCACCAAATGTTTTTGGCTAAATTGCCTTTATCAGTATCGTGTCAGAGGTTGTCGTTTGTTTCATTTATACACAGTCCATTGATTAGTCATGTGACCAAGACACTAAATTTACAAAAACATTTTGAAATAGTTTTTACACAATAAAATATTAAGTAGTGGATACAGAAATGTGTAAGAGGCATATCAATAACCAATAACAAAACATACATGCAACTTTTCTAAATATTGTACTTTAGCAAAAACAATCTTTCATCTTAACCCAATGCAGCAAATTCTGATATCTTTGAACCTGTTTTTTCAAACTTTTTTTTAATGGATACACTGGCTGCATGGCGTGAGTGTGGCGTTTCTGTTGCGTTTCTGTTGTGTCTTTACACACCAGAAACGTGTCTGACGCGGCACTGCTGCTGCTAGCCTTGTCTGTACACATGTACTGTATGTTTCCCATTGATTTACTGCACTCAAGCAGTAGTATACTTCATGTTAAACATAAATATATACTGATTTGATTACAGCAAAGACAACGTCGACAGTATTGACGGCAAAATAGGCTACAGAATATTTTGTTTTGTCTTGACAGGTGCAATATTTGAAAATCAATAATCATTTATTATATATTTTTTTAATTACATTTATATCTGCATTTATGTCAAAACCTAGAGACTTTCAAACATGTCATTTATTAATATGTATTTGTGTCAAAATTACATATAAACATCTTTTCCTATTCTATTTTTCCTGGAAACGCTTCCAACACGCTTGCTTGTTGCGTGAAAAATAGCCGTTGGTTCCAATTCTAATATGCACGCGCCTGAGACATGTGTGTCACGCAGGCAGTGTGAAAGCTCTAACCTGTTAACATGGGAGTCAAAATAAAAACGGACACGCCACACAGCTGACACGTTTACGCGATGCAGCCAGTGTGTGGCCGGCCTAACTGACTAATTCCAAAGTCAACCTGAGGTTTACCCTAAAGGGCTCATATTATGCTTTTTGGCTTCCCTTTCCTTTGCGTTTTATATATTTTTGTTGTGCATGTTATAGGTTTACAAAGTGAAAAAGCCCAAAGTCCACCCCAAAGGGACTTCCCATCTCCAACAGAAAACACTGTTTACAAACTGCTCCAAACAGCTCTGTTGTAGTCTAGCCTTTACTTCCGTGACAAACATGCATTACTTAGTAACACACGTTATAATGCTCGCCTAGCTGCTAGCATGGCACGACCTCACACTCTGCTTCTGACTGGCTAGTAGTCCTTACCTAGATACTGTGCATGTGCGACTCAAAGACTTTTCGACCAACAAAGATGGAATAGAAGTGTGATGCCTCACTCTGTAGCTAAAACAGAGAGCTCAACACACAGGGTGAAAAGAAAAGCTGCAGCAATGTGTAGTACAACAAAAATATGGTGTACTTTGAAAATTAAACCATGTAAATCTATTCTGATATAACCTCTAAATACAATTATGAACATGAAAATGAGCATAATATGAGCATTTTAACACATCCATCCTTTAACTAAATTTTCCCTAAACTATAATGTAAAATAGACTTTACAAAAATGGCTTAAAGTTTAATTGCTCCTTAACCACCTGGGCGTAAACTGCCCAATTTAGAAAACCAAGAAGCCTCACTCTTAACGAGCAACTCTTAAATAAATATGCTGGACACACTGGTCTGCATATCACTGGATGCACATTCTTAAAGTCAGAAAAAGGCTAAAAGATTACCGATTTCACATCTGAGTCCAGTCTTCCCTGAGGAGCAGAGGCATCTTCCTGTCCCAGGATCACACGGAGCGTCGTCCTCACAGTCACACAGCTTGGCACAGCCATGACCGTAGGTACCCTGTTCACACACTGAGAGAGGAAAAACATTAGGGCAAGAAATGCCAGTAATCCTGTTATTATATTGTGGTAATCAGCAGTGATTTGGCTGACCTCTGTGACAGCGAGCTCCGTGGTATCCTGGAGGGCAGATGCACTGGCCCGACGCTGGGTGACAGGAAGCTCCGTTCGTGCAGTCGCACTGCAGCTGGCACAGCGGGCCGTGCAGACCCGGAGGACAGGCTGAGGACAAGGGTTGTCAAGAGACTTAAAGCCAACCTTTATGATTTAAAATGTCCTCACTGGATGGATGAATGAATATAAACCCCAGGGTTTAACTTTGACCCCTCAAGAGGGAAAGCTTTAGTTTTCCTGTTTGTTCTTTTGAGACGGCTGGGTATCGAAGAGTGGTGGAAAGAGAGTACTGTACTTTAATTTCTATTTTATGTTACTGTATACTTCTACTCCATTATATTCCAAATAGAATAACATTTTTCAAGACAGGTGCCACACTGGGAGATCATTACTGTTTTTTTTTACCTTCTTGTGTATTTGTGTATCGCAATGATATTTAATTATTTAAAAGGATAAGACTGGGGGTATTCTATAGTTTTACTATTGTCAACAAATGCCATGAAAAGATCAAAACAAACCATGTGTTTCTAAATAGGTTTTTCCCTTATCCCCAAGCCTATTTCTTCATACTGACAATGTAACATGTAACATCACAAATGTATATTTTCATTAAAAAGGCTAGATCATTTTCCAAAACAGCTGGGCACTGTAGTTTTTAAACGCTACTCAAATAGGAGTATTTACTGCATTTGTTGAGGCCTATTTTCAGTCGTGGATTAATAGACATTTGGTGATTTAGTGAGCATCTCCAGCAGCATGACGGTGAATGTGGGATTGACTCAAAATAAACTACAGCGCCCATTTTCATTGTAATAAAAGGGAAATGTCACTTAGTGTAATGGTGTGGCTCATTGATGTGTTTTTAATAGTTTGTAACAACAATGGAGCTCTGTGGCAAAGAGGAATAATATATCTCACGTTTTAGGGACACAGACAAAACTTGTTATTAGAATCAGTTAATGTTTTTGTTAATTAATGGGTTTCATCCTCACTCTGTGTGTGTTTATCTGTTCAGTTCTCACCGTGTTCACACAGATGTCCATAGTAGCCTGGAACACACTGACATGTCCCTGTCACTCTGTCACAAGTGCCGTTATTTTGACAGTTACATTTCAGCTGGCAGTTGGCACCAAATCTGCCCACAGGACATTCTGGGAGACAAACGAATAAAACAGGAAGACAAGTCAAAAAGAAGAAGCAAAATCAACCTCATGACTTATTGTAACACTAGGATTACATTTTGCATTCTACAGCAGATCATGTATGCGGTAATGATCTGAAGCAGGTTACAACAATCAGCGCGACTGCATTAACAAACAAGATAAATAAAAATGTGTGTCACCTTTATTGCAGTGTGAACCAGTCCAGCCCAGACCGCAAGTACAATTGCCGGTCGCAGAGTCACACACGCCGCCATTACTGCAGTTACAGCGTTGGACACAGTCCGCCCCAAACCAGCCTGGCGGGCAGCCTGAGGCAGAAAACACACTTACGGGGAGGCAAAAGCTTTCACCGCTAAGCACACATTGATGGTGGGGCAGGTGGCTGTGTGTAAAATAGAATATTCAGGTGCAGGTTTTTTGCCGCACTTCAAATTGTATCAACAGTACTAGGAACTCACCGTGTGCACAGTCCTCTCCTCTTCGTCCAGGGACGCACTCACAGCGACCGGTGATTGGGTCATTCTGGGCTCCGTCTCCACACAGCGTCACCCGAGCACAGTCGACTCCGTAACGCCCGGCTGGGCACGCTGTCAACATCGAGACACACACACCAGATACTTGTCATCCCATACTGTCATTTATTACTTATTCATTCACACTGTCACCAGCGCAGTTTCAGATGGACTCACTGATGTTGCAGCGTGCTCCTATAAATCCTGCTGGACATTCACAGGCTCCAGTGGAAGGAATGCACCTCCCTCCGTTTTCACACTGGCACTCGCTTTTACAGTTTGGACCATAACGACCCTCTCCACAAACTGAACATTTAATTGAAACAGCAGAGAATGAGTACTTTCACAAGGCTTTTACTTCAGTGTAATGTAATATATGTCTAAGGAGGTATGAATATGCCTTCTTACGTACTTTGGTCACATTTGGGGCCACGGAAACCTGGAGCACAGTAACATGATCCAGACACCGGGTGGCAGAGCTGGTTTGTCTCTGAGCACTGGCAGACCTGGTTACAGTTCTGTCCAAATGTTCCTGGGACACAAGCTGATAGAGGGAGAGGTTCACATGTACAGTTAGAGATGCCCTTGCTTTCTGATGCATCATAAATGTGTCATTCGATGTGTTTTAAAAGCAAAACAAAACAAAGCGTCTTCATTTTCTAAATGGACTGGAGGCTGAAGCTGGTCCTGCAGCACTCACTCTGCTCACAGCCGTTTCCCGTGAATCCAGGAGGACAGCCGCAGTCTCCAGAGACGTGATGGCAGGGCGTGCCCTGAGAACAGCCGCAGCGCTGCATGCAACCCTTGCCGTACATGCCCGGCAAACATGCTGAAAGGAAACAAAGTGGAAACAATATGGAGATGTCTATAGCTATAACTTGGAAAGAAACTTAATTCTGCACATTTCCCTTTTATCCCCATCTCTAATCCTACTTTGTGACCAGTCTGTAATTTTTTTTTTTTTTAAGATTATTTTTTGGGGCATTTTAGGCCTTTAATTCCACAGGACAGATGAAGAAATGAAAGGGGAGAGAGAAGGGGAATGACATGCAGCAAAGGGCCACAGGCCACGGAGTCGAACCCGCGGCCGCGTGGGATTTTTACCCAACATTGTAAATTTGCCTCAAAGGCCTTTACAATCTGAACAACATCCTGAACACTGTAATAAATCCCAGAGTTTGTAACAAACGTAAAAAGTTAATTATCAAACAACAGGACAAACTCCATCCAGCAGGGGTTGCAAGAGCACCACAGTGTCTTTAACCGCAGGCTTGTACCTTTGTCACAGAGCTTTCCTCTCCACCCTGGTGGACACTGACATTCTCCAGTGACGTGGTGACATGACGCCCCGTGCACACACTGACATCTCTCCTCACAGCCGGCACCATACAGGCCTGGTTCACATGCTAAGCAGAGAAGGTGCAAATTAGAGGTTATGATTAACAAAAATACACAATATTGCCAGTCCAACAGTTTCCAAAGTGCAGCACTTCCCATGAGGTCAACGTTTCTGTTGGTTCAGTTTTGCTTCAGTTGTGCAGAGACTCACTGGCTCACCTTTCTCACAGCGCTCTCCGATCCAGCCGGCGCTGCAGCTGCACTGTCCGGTCTGTCTGTCACACTGGCCGCCGTTCTCACATTCACACTGCTGCTGGCAGTCCGCCCCGAACCTGCCCGCCACACACTCTGTGTAAACATACAGCAGCACGCACGAGCAGAAACACACACGAGACAAGACAAAAGAAAGAAAACAGACACACCATGATGTGAACTATTTACGACAGGGAAGCATGCATTGTTATATTTCTGCTGAGGGCTGCAACAGGTTTTTCTTTTCTTTTTTTTTTCAATAATTTATAGTTGGACAAAGTATGTAGTTGGCAATCAGAGGTAGTAGTCACAGAGTTTAGAGGGTAAAGACATTCCAGGGACAGGATTAGAGATTTCCTGAGCATGAGGAGGGGGCTGGGCCTGGCACGGCTCGACAGGGAAAGGTTGTAACAGGCACAGAGGGAGGATAGTATGTGATGTGGAGCTCAGAGGGAGAACGAGCAGGAATGTCATTGCCGGGTCGACAGAGACTTTTACAGAGCAGACTCAGTCTGTGGTGCAGAAACAAACTCTGCCAGCAAATAACCAGACTGTAGGTAAAAACAAATGAGCTAAGGCAGCAGATTGATTTCCTGAGCAGAGTAAAACAACCACAGGCAAGTGGTTTAAATGTTTACTTCAGGGTTCAGGTAATGTTATTCTTTAGCATTTCTGTCCAGACTGGCCAACATCATTATGGCTTTGCAAGATGAGGCTGAATTCAGTTCAGAAGTTTTTAGAGCTGGGCCAAACAACCTAAAGTGTAAATCAAGATGCAAGGTGAATGATTAGATTCTCCCCATAACGATACATGTTTATACCTCAGTGCGTGTATTAAGTTTTCAGATTTTGGCTTAATTCTGGTATTTGTCCTGCTTAATTCCAGTATGATGAGTTAAAGATGCCAGTCTGTTGGCTGACTGGTTTGTTGAACTTCTGGTTAGATGTCATTAGTTGTGGTAGCTACTGATGTTTATTGAAAATTGTGATAGGAATAAGTTTAGGTCGGTAAAAGATGTTTGTAATTCGCCAAATTCTGTTTATCGTCCAGCCCTACAAGCATGTCAAAGTGAGAGTGTAGAGAGAAAAGTGTGATTGATTTAACTGTATAATCAAAAATCACAATTTCCAAAAAACAAGTCTGACAAGGCAAGAACCACCTGCAGTAAGACAATCATACGTTTTAACCAAACTCCCACGTTAGCCAAACTTATTTGGAAGCGACAATGTGTGTTTAAAAAATATAATAAAACTATTGGCCTTTCTGATCAATCTGTCTGAGCATGTGTTTCTTGCCCCGTCATTCTTTGCCGTATCAATGTCAGTGTTCCAAGATCTGAATATATTATTATAAATGACGGCAAAATGTACAAGAATAAGCCACAAGTTGTAGTAAATAAGAATTTTTCTTAAAATGATTAATCTGAAGGTGGTTTTGTGGTCACACATACGGAGACTCTCACTCACAGCACCTCTGAGTCTTACCCTGTTCACAGGCTGTGCCCATCCATCCACTGGCACATGTACATTTTCCGTTGGTCTTGTTACAGGTGGCTCCATTCTGACACAAGCAGCGGTGCCGACAGTCTGCTCCGTAAAACCCTGCAGGGCATTCTGGTAGAAAAATGCATGGACAAAACCATCTTGTGACCCCTTTATCTACTTGTCATATAGATGATTACTTTGCTCTGTGTTATGTTCACTCACCTTCTGTGCAGTTGGGTCCGGTCCAGCCCGGCGTGCATACACACAGCCCGCTGGCCGGGTGGCAGATGCCATCGTTGCGGCAGCTACAGCTTTGGTTACATCCTTCCCCATAGAAACCAGTCGGGCATGCTGCCAGGAGAGGGACCAACAATATCATTACCTCTTGATGAACTTTGCTGATCAAAAGTGGAAATTCCAGTGTCTGGTAAGTGATACAGGCCATAGCATGGGGAACATCAAGTAGGTGCTTTCTCATGTGTGACTGGGCTGGGTTTTCCCAAATAACTCTGAAACCAAGCGTGTTTTTGTTCCACTGTGAGTCAGCATTACAAAGATGATCTCTGTGCTTCGATGCTGCTACACAAATGTCCTGATACCATCCATCTTTCATAACACTGGAGTGATGCCAGCAACTATTAACCTGATAACTTTCTGAAGTGCACCTGTCACTCACTCATGTTGCAGGACGGACCGATCCAGCCAGCAGGACAGAAACAAACTCCGCTGACGTGGTCACAGCTCCCTCCGTTTAGACACAAACATTTCTCCTGGCAGTCCAGTCCGTAGAAACCCTGAGGACACGCTGAAACGCACGCACAGATGTAAAGACTACCTGTTACTATCATGTATATTCAGTGGGTGAATTTGCATTTGTGATGTGAAGGAGCTTCTCTTACGCTTTTCACAGAAGGTTCCGGTCCACCCCACCTGGCAGGTACAAGCTCCGCTCACATGGTCGCACAACGCCTTGTTCTCACACTGACATCGATGGCGACAACCGAGACCAAACATACCTGATGGGCACTCTGAGGAAATATACACACATACAAAACTTAGATTCACAGACTAGTGATATGTATGTATGTCATGTTTTCTAAAGGATGGTTGTAAAATAACACACTTCTACCACAGAGACAAAACTGAAATAACTGTGTGTAGGGTTTGAAATTGTGACTTTGGCACCATCTGGTTGTAGCACCAAGAATAAAAAAAAAGAATAAAACTGTGCAGAGTGGGCTGAAAGCAACACAAATGCTCTACCCATTTTTTCCGGCTCATTTTATTAACATTTTAGCCCTCAGACTGAAAGATAAAAAAGTGAGCACAAGTGATCCATACTGTTCTTTTCAATAAGACTTTCTGGTGTGCAAAAACTATATAGTAATTTTTATGCAAACAAAAACTTAAAACGTGCTATGATCATAAAAACTAATTTTACACATATTAACTTGATATCATAACAGATTGAACACTGTGGTCTTTAAATGCTTTAACACATAACTACATACTCTGGTGGCAGTGTGTTCCAGTGTAACCAGCCTCACAGTTGCACTGGCCTGTCGCAGCGTCACAGCTACCGTCTCCGTTTCTACAGTCACATGTTCCTGCACAGTCTGCCCCCCAGTGCCCTGCATCACAGGCTGCAACAGAAACATCACATTTGAGTGTCAGACATAAAAAGGGACTTTTACTTTTACGGTCAGATATATATGATAAGTGTTCTTACATACTTCTCTTCAGTGTTAGAAGCTTATGTTAGGTGATTACTAGTGTTTTCCAGCACAGTTACCTTTCCTGCAGTTGTGTCCAGTCCAGCCAGGAGCGCAGGTACACCGCCCACTCACCGGATCACAGCGTGCATTGTTCTCGCACACACACTTCATTTGGCATCCTTGACCGAAACGTCCACTTGGGCATGCTGCACAAGAAAAAAAAAGAAATCTAAACCATCAAGACTAATCTACCATAACCGACTTCACCGGATTGCATGAGAGAACAGCAAGTTCCCATGACAGCTTTGGTTCTGTGATTCAGCCGTCAAATGGTGGTTTGAATGGAATTATATTTGTTCTTCCCAGTGAATTATGTCTGAGGTGGTTTTCAGGCAGCTAAAGGATTTTAGCTAATGACCTCGGAAAAGAAACTGCTCCTCTGTCTTCTGACATGTTGCTCTATTTCTTGTCCAAACTGCACCACTGTGTGAGTTCCATATTCCACAGTGCCTCCATCCTCCTCAGCTCGTTGACTGTTTAATGCATGTTGCTGTGGAAACCAAAAATGCACACTGCTGATACTCACAGTTCTGGCAGAATCTGCCCATGAACCCTGGAGGACAGTTACATGACCCGTTGTGTTTGTCACACACGCCTCCATTCTCACAAACTGGGCAGGTTTCTATGCAGCCTGGACCCCAGGAACCCTCCGGACACACTGTGAAAAAGATTCACATTCGTATGATTGTTATGTTAAATTTGTGTGGTTATTTATATATATATAATATATATATATTTCTTTAAATCAGTCTGCACTCACAGTTCTCACAGTGCTTTCCTGATGTCCCCGCAGGACACTTGCATTGGCCGGTCACTTTGTCACATGGGGCGCCAGTGCAGTTACAAGGATGTATGCAGCCTGTTCCAAACCTTCCCCCTGGACAGTCTGACACAGAACACACAGGAGAGGCTTGTCACAACATGGGAGGACAAAAAAACAAATAAGCCTTAAAGCATGATGAGATGATGTCCTCTGTAGGGCCACCTACCCTGATCACAGTTCTCTCCATGATGACCAGGAGTGCATTTTCGTTGGCACTCTCCAGTCGCATGATCACATGACACGCCTGGTGTACAGGCGCACTTCTTCTCACAGCCGGCTCCGTAAGTACCTGGGTTGCATTCTAGAGACGGAACAGGACAAAGCACTTACTTACCATGTTAAGACAACTGTAATATGAGCGAATCTAAATCTTTATAAGAGGAGATCCTCGACTAACTCATACTGTACATTTGTTAGGGTTCTGACTCCCTTTATTGATTATATCAGAAAGCAAATGGACTTTACTGCAATTCAGTACACTTTGATTTATGTGCCCCTCTGAGCGTGGCTATATTTCAGCCTGTATGGACTCTGGAGACACAGCATATCTTGGCATACATGGACATTTATTCGCTACTCTGGCAACCTTTATTTTTCCTTCTGTTTTCTTTGTCTGCAGTTGCATCAAGGGTGGGGGCTTTGACTTGTGTTGATGTTTCTTTGTTGTGTTGTACAAACATTTCTACGTACTTCATTTCAGTTAAAAAAAAAAACAGTTAAAAAGTTCAAATAAAATCTGTCATCTGTAATATATATTGTGATGACACCTTAAAGCAGAACACCTACAACCTAGACTTAACGTAAGTAACGTCTGTTGATGAGCAGAGTATTGCCACAGTGTGCTCACCTTCCTTGCAGGTGTTGCCCTGGTAACCAGATTTACAGACACAGGTGCCATGGCGACGGTGACACACCAGGGTGTTCTGCTGGACACACTGACACTCCTCAGAGCAGCCGGGGCCGAAGGTCCACTTAGGACAAGCTAAAGAAGAAGAAACGAGGAGGAGGAGATTATTTCACAACAGGATGGTGCACAGAAAGAAATGATACATCAAAATTATAGCCACAACACGAGTATTTACAAGCTTTATTTTTGTATTGTATATGGATACTTGCAATGCAGGTAAAAGTCACAGTGAGCCTGTCAATCAATGCTTTAATAATCATGGGTTCCTGATATGAGAGTTCAAGGGTGAGACTCTGGTAATGTTGGAACAGTGGGACTTACGAAGGTGGCAGAAGCGGCCGTAGAGTCCAGGATCACACAGACAGGCTCCGTAGGTCCGGTGGCAGCGCCCGTTATTGGCACAATTACACTTCTTATTGCACTGCTTCCCATAGAAGCCCTTGGGACAGCCTGCACACAGGAAACAACTCAAAGTAAACTTCAGATAACTACTTCCTGTGGTGAGAAACAAATGTTTGCACTGAAGATTAAGGAACAAATGGTTTTGTCTGCGACAAAGGTGGAAAACTTACCATCCTGGCACAAGTCTCCACTGACCCCAGGCGGACAGCGGCAGCTACCAGTGACCGGATCACAGCTGGCACCATTTTTACACTTACAGGGGAATGAGCAGTTTTTACCAAAATATGCTCCGGGGCATGCTGTGTGATTTAAAAATAAAAAGGGTCTATCACTGCTAATCTGTCAAGACTGACTTTATAATTTGATACAGCAGTGGCAGTATGCATATGTGTATGTGTGTCAAAAGTGTCTGTAAATGTTGAGCCAATCCTCACTCTGGTTGCAGACGATGCCTGTCCATCCGTCGGGGCAGTCACAGCCATTTTTCCATGGATTACACTTTCCTCCATTAGAACAGTCGTCACAAGTCAAACTGCAGTCGTTGCCGAAAGTGTCGTCCAAACACACTGGAAACAACAGGGTAATGAATGAGACTCAAGTCCACTCTGCTCTTTAGCACCAACATCTAGCTGAGTCATGACAGTTCACAGTGAACTCTAATCATGACATATGACGCTCACAAACAAGACGTTTGGTACCTGCCTCTGACTTTTTAGGGCAGAATTTTTTTTTTATTGATGAATATGTCAAGCTTGACAGAGATTATTACAAGTCTTAGTAAAGTTAGGAGGAGGGTAGTTAGCTATACAGTACACACATCACATGTAGGCTCAAGGCTATTGGAAATCAGGACTGATAAAAAAAAGCAACGCCAACACATTGACTCCAAACCACAAATGTATTTGAATGGACAACGTTTCGATCCTAGTCGAATATTCATCAGGTCCCAAAAATAATGTATCTAAATTTGTTTTGCAGCCGTTATTCCTGTCAACCTTCAGTAAAGTAAGTAAGTTCAAGTTTTGGAAGACACAAAACAGAGCCTTTGACTTCCTGTAATGTGCTGCCAGGACATATAAGCATCAGCATTCCTGCCAAAGGAGCTGTGTGGTGTTACAGTACGTACCAACAGTCTGGGAGCATGAAGCACAGTAATTAACCCCCACCATGTGGTCTGTTCCTGCCTGCATTAAATTAGTCTGTCAGACAGCTTCACCTCCCGGGAGTCAAACTCAGGTAATCAGATACAGGTTCCTCTTAATGATAAAGAGTGGTTAATGGTTTTGGTGGGTAAAAACTCACCAAATTTCTCTGCCAGGTTACTCTCGGCCTTCAGCTCCCCGTCATCGTCTTCATAGTCGTCATAGCGCTCCAGGGGTTGGTTGTAGTCTGGCATCAAGGTGAGCAGGGGTCGAATAAGAGGCAACTCGATGGCACCTCCACTGGACAGGGCCTCAATAGAATCTTCTAGTGCTGCGGGAAGATAGACACAGACACACACACACACACACACACACACACACACACACTAAACAATAAAAATACAGTGTATACCATTTAGTTTTTTGTCTTAAAATCAATCTCTTTTTTTAAAACGGGAACAAAAATCCACCATTTTGATGACTGACTTGTCTTTACAATTTTGTTGCGAAAGTGTGATAGTTTTTTAAGCAAGTACAAAAAAATAAGTAAAAAAAAAGAGAAATTACCACATTTCTTAGCTGCTTTTAAAACTAAACGCCACTCTAATTCTTTTATCACTTTTGCAATTTGACTTTTAAATGGTTAAATCTATTTTTTGATTATTATTTATCTACTCTTTAGGGTGTAGGCCTATATGTAGGCTTGTGTGATGTTATGTGTGTGTGTGTTGTCTGAAGCTGCTCTTATAATTGCCCCTTGTGGGATTAATAAAGTTGTTGAATTGAATTAGCTTGACTTGACTTAGGTTGACTAATATCAACATAATGCTACTTTGATACAAGAATATCTGGTGCTAAAAACTGAAATCCCGCACCCCCGTTGGTAGGATTTCTGTCAGATATCAACTAAGAAAAGACAGATATTAAAGACAGGACATTTCCTTAGTTTTATGAAAAATTCTCTGTCTATGACACACATTAGAGACATTTTCTCCACGAAAGGTAATTCAACTTCACCAAAAGTTTCACCACTTGATTTTCTAGTGCTCCATACCCAGCTCTAATTAAAAAGGCTGTTAGTGGTATAGTCCTTTTTCACTGACGGAACACTTGGACAGCTGCATCCACCCCAAGTCTACACAATTCTTATTTTCCATTAAACCTGCTCTTAACACTCACAACCTAGACTGAACAACTCTGTACACAGGATGTTTTTGCAGTATGACAACAAATGTTTGCCAGGTTTTCCGTTGGCATGTCTCTGGTGTGATTCCCACTTGGCCACTCTCTTTGATGTTTATACTCACGGATGCAGGACTGCCGGTCCTCGTCCAGACGGTAACCCCGGCGGCAGAAACACTGAAAGGAACCCGCGCTGTTCTGGCATGTGTGATCGCAACCGCCATTAGCAGCCAGACACTCGTCTACATCTAAACAACACAGACGCAACACACACTCAAATACTTTTGCTACATCAAGAGAAGTTGAGAGAAGCCAAAGTAATTTAACCGAGCAGCTCTCACTTTACTGTAAATGTTCAACTTGAACAAAGACAACATTGTGTACGTTTGTGTTGACGTCTTCAGTCAAACTGGAACTCGCCCAAATTCAACAGAGGTAAATATTTAGTCTCATAAAACTATGAGTGCCATCCACATTTTGACTAAGGGTTGAACATACCATCACAGCTACATCCGTCTGAGTTGAGTCTGTAACCTGCTGAGCAGTAACATTCATAACCCCCGGGGTAGTTGGTGCAGTCCTGCTCACAGCAGGAGCTCTGCTCTCCACACTCATCGACGTCTGCCAAACACAACAAGCAGGGAGACTCAAATTATGAACCGACTGTTAGCTATATGCTTCTCTGTTCTCTGACAAACGATTTTACGAGATCATGTAAATTGTACAGGTTTTACAGACAATTAAGGTCAAAGTAGAGAATAACAGTATCACTGTATCAGTAAAAATTCAGTCCTGTATTCTAACACCAAAAACTCAAGATCTTTTTCACCTCCTGACCAAAAGATAATGTTGGCAAAATAGATTAGAGTCCTACAGAGCTCCCAAATTCCCAAAAGATGATTTTATTTTATTTGCAGAAAATGTATTTTTAAAACAAATATTTGTTCTGCATGTCAGGGGCTGTCTAGAGCACTGTTAGACTTTTGTTTTCTGTATTTTTTGTTATCTAGTTGTATTGAGTGATCATCTACACTAACTGAGCTATCCTCTGTAGTAACAGCAGAATCATTAGAATGGGTTTTTGGCAATAATATCCAATAGATCTGTATTAAAACTAGTCATAATCACCAATTTACTAATCTACTATACATAAAATACCAATAATTCAATAAGACGTTTCTGGAAAGTTACTGTGAATGAGCGCTGATATAATGAGCATGTAATGAGCATCACTGCTTTATAATTTGTTATAAGCACGTTTTGAAGTATATGTAAGTGCATTACAGCTTCTTACCAGCACAGGTTTTGAGGTCGTTGTCTAGTCTGTAACCATGGTTACAGGAGCAAACAGGCCCACTGGTTGAATGTTGGCAGTGGTGCGAACACCCTCCGTTGTTGTTCTCGCAGCTGTTCACTATCTCCATCTCGATTTCTTTTACAAATTCACAGTGAGATAATGCGTGTTAATTAAAGGACTCAACTATCTTGTACCAGCTAAATATAAGGTTTCTATGCATATAATAATATTAAGAGGGTTTAAACTGACTGTAACACTGTTTGCCATCAGATCCCAGCTCATAAGCAGCGTTACACACACAGGCGTAAGAGCCCAGTGTGTTGTGGCAGCCATGAGCACAGTTGGCCTGTTCTGTCTCACACTCATCAATATCTGTAACAGAAATATGTAACAAAACAAAACAATAAACACTATGAATGGAGGGATACATCTGGTTTGCACAGGTTCATTTCATTACTCTCACAAATCAAATCCATGTTTGCACTTGACAACCATCTTACACACACTTTTAACTCAGTGTTGGTAAATACCGACGATGGAAACATTTGCTTGCGAATTTTGAATCTTATTTTTATTAAAATCTGTACTTGTCTTAATCCCGACAGGGACTGTTTAGAAGCTATCAATTGTATCACACGGTCTTTGTTAGCAGACAGAGTTTTCCCCGTTGACATGGAAATGTAGAAGTTCAAATTTCAATTTCTCTGCAATTTAGACAATAAATCTCTAAAATGCTCAGAAAATTAAAATTTTAGTCTACTTGACAGTTGGGTAAACTCCATCTGCTGAGGAGGATGACTGTGTGATTTGACCAAAAGCTCCAGAGCAGCTAATAAATGTGCAAATATTGTTTTGTGAATCATTTTCTATATGTATCTCCTTATATTTTCTTTACTTGATTAACTCTGAGCTACATTAATAATCATTGTAATGTTACTATTAATGTTACTGACTTTACCTTTACATGTTTTCCCATCTTCAGCCAGAATGTAACCAGCTTTACAGTCACAGTGAGCTTTCCCACCATCAACACGACAATCGTGCATACAGCCTCCATTCTGATCAGCACAGGGATTCTGCACTGCAACACAGAAAGCACACACTCATAAACATAAATCTACAGTGTCAGTCATCTGGGGAACACTTCTGGTGCCGTTGTGGAGGCACCAGACTGTAAAACTGACACATTAATGCAGGGCAGGTGGAGAGCTTTAAATTCATACTGCCATCCTGTACCTCCACCTCATCTCTTTTTTGTGCATAGTTGTGTGTTTGACTTGTGAAAGAATGTCCATCTGGGATGAGACCTTTCAGCTCTGCAAAAATTAGAGGAAGCCGTTCCCAGCCAACGATTACAAAGTAAAAGCATCTGGGAGACAGTAATTTAAAATACATATATGTATAATTTCCCACCCCCAGAGATCGGAGATATTAAAAGAAGCAAGGACATTAAAATACTAATTTGAGAAAAAAAACAATGATAGGAGACTGCTGTGATTCACTCCAATTTAATGTCTCATTCCATGCAAGACAGTTAATCATGCTCCAGCACAGACATTCTGACAGATAATTACAAATGGCACCAGATTCAGAAAATGTGTTTTTAATGTAATGATCAAATCTTGAGAATGACACCTTCATAATCTTCCAAAGTACTCAGTTTTTTGGCACTCTTTCCTTAGTCACTGATCCATTTTTTATTTCTCCTTTCTATCTTGTGGCGTGTGTTGATGTGGGTTTAGTGTTGCCTTACGCCAGAGTTTGGGTACTCACGTTTACAATGCTTGCCATCCTCTGCCAGCACGTAATTTGGCTTGCAGCGACAGCGGAAATGAGCAGCAGACTGCTGCACACAGTAGTGCTCACATCCTCCGTTGCTGATGGCACACGAATGAACAGCTGAAAAGGAAAAACAGAGACATGACAAAAGGCCAGAGAATTTAAATGAAAGGACAGAAAGAGAATAAGAAGATCCACCATCTTTGCAGAAAAAAATCAACGGCCATAAATCCAAACTGCAGTTTCATGTTAGTTTTTGTGACTTTTGATTTGACTGCTGTGTCACATCCACAGGAATATTTCTCAGAGAGGTCATGACCGCTGTACTGACATTCCTACACTCAGCGAATACCACAGAGAACTGCTTTGCTCTAAGCCACAACAGATCCATCCCCATAAAAGAGCCAAAAATCACAGAGAGATTTGAATGGCAGGACCTCTGTGGTGGACAATGCTCGTCTGCTGATGAGATTGAGGGTAGAGCCAGCTCAATCATCTTCCCCTTTTGGGTTTCTCATCTTTATAGCAACAGATGAAACCCTGGTAGACGGCCTGAACTCGATTCCTTCAGAGAAAACAACAGGTAGAGGCCGAGCAGCCGCGCGTTCTCAAAGCCGGTGTTTTTCATACTCGAAGGCTGGAGTCAAGAGCCATCCATCACAAGTACATGTCAAACCGCAGAGAGCTATCCAGCTCAAACGTTATTCAGCCACATCTGAACTCTGCTGGCAGATCAAGAGCTGGATAAGACATGCAGAGCTGAGATTGAATTGATTGAACATCTGCTCTTCTTTTTCTCCATATCACTCTGTGCTGACTGGTATGTGTTGTCCTCTATCCAGTAAGTATGTGGTCATTCTGTGCATAGTGCAAAAATGAAAAACTTGTATTCACTTGTTATATGGAAAGCAATATTTCAGTACTTGATCTATTTGTGAACATGCACACTTTTTGCAGCTTGTCTCTGCACAATTTGAACACTACTGTCACCAGACAGTGCGGCCTCACGATAAGCTTCACCTGGGAGTCAGTCCAGATGTGCACTATGATTATTAGTGCAATCAGTCATTTCTTCACAGATATCCCACAGGGGCCTCGCAGGGACAGTTGGGTCCCGCTACAATGTCTACTCTATAAGACAATGAAACAACTTCACCTCATGAAGCCAAGAAACACAATCATTTCCACTCTAAATGTCAGGACACTATGTATACATTCCTGATGGCAGAAACTGGTGCCAGGTTTATACTCTTTTCTCTATCAGCTATTTCTGAAACCCCCAATTCTAATGCATCTGTCATGACAGAAACAACATACAGGCACTGCTTAAAAACACAGCAGAGGTCAAGGGTGACAGCATAACACGCAGATTTATATGAAGTTTATACAATTTAAATGAAGCTTATGTGAGCGGTAAAATAACACACAAGCAGAATTTAATGGAGGAAAAGGTTGGAATCATAACAAAAACAGAACTAGGGACACCACGGTCAACTAAAATAATAAAATCAACCCACAGTTTTCTACATTCTCTCATAATATTTGTGGTACTTTGTTTAGTTGTAAGTACTTATACATTGTCAGGGTATATACAGAAATCCTGGAATTAAATTCAATACCTTTTAATACCATTTTGAATACCTTCTCAATATTTTTTAAAACCAACACGCCATTGAGTTGCAGGTTTATACGGCAACACGTTTCTAACCAAATGGAGTTTGAGATTTATAAAACGTTGGTTTGGACGGTGGCGGAGGTGTAGGCCTAACCGTAGCAGCAGCACAGAAACTGGAGATTGATAACTGTTAACCCCCATTCAAGTTATACTGATGTTTTTTTTACAAACCGAACAGTAAGCCTGCCGGTCTTTCCCCTCTACAGGCCTGAGTCTTTAAACGCTGGGTCCTCGCTATTTATCGGAAAATTAGCATTTGCCCATGTATGTCTAGGTAGCCTAGTGGTCAGAACTGTTAAGGAGCTTGACATTCAGCAGCCACTAGTCATCCAGGTCAGCGTGCTTTTTTACTGAATACCTTTTAATGGCCTTTTAATGGCTTACTAATTTGATTTACTACCTTTTAATACTTTTTAAAACCCCGCGGACACCCTGAATGTATAGGTGGTGAATCTTTGATTAAATATTTATAAGGAAAGATTAAGTAGTGGAGGGGATTAAGGCATCATGGAACAAGTTTAAACAAATTACCCAGGGACAGGTTTCTAAGACGGGTCCTTCAGGGTCCACAGAAAATGTCATATGAACATGTGCCTGGTTATAGATTGAAAAGGAACAGTAAAGAAAGAGCAAGAATATGTTGTGCCCTTATAAGATTAGACATTGGAGAGATAACAGGAAACAGGGACAGTAAGACAGGGGCGAACCGATCGGCAACTATTTTGACTAACAATTGTTTAAGAAATCTTTCAAGAAAAAGTGCCAAAAATTAACTGGTTCCAGCTTCTCAGATGTGAGAATTTGTGAAGTGATCATGATAAAGTGAATATCTTTGGGTTTTGGATTGTTGGTGAAGTTGAATAAGCAATTAATGACAACACTTTAGACTTTAGAAAATTGTAATGGCTATTTTTCACAATTTTCTCAGTCTATAGGCAAACCAATAATCGATAAAGTCATCTGCAGATTAATCAATAATGAAAATAGCAGTTAGTTGGAGCGTTAGTACAAATGTGCTCCAGGACATGTAAGTTGAAGTGAAATCACTCACAGATATCCACTACAAGATATCGACTGAAGGGACTGTAACTCCGTATGGTTTTACCACACTGAGTTACAGAGAATCATCTCACAATAGGGATTTATGTCAGAATCGAAGGGGTCATCTACTGCAACACCATGGATGTGGTTGGCATGATGAAGTGCCCACGTCAAAAAGCATATGTGGCTAAACCTCAATAAAATAATGACCAAAATATAATACTTGCAGTAAAGACTTTCAGACTAATTTTTCCGAACCAGTGTTTCATTGTTTATGTAAGTTTTGAAAAAGTGGGGCCACACAAAGGGAAAACTTTGTAGGCCTTCATACTCTGTTTCTAACCGGAAGGATGGATGAAACCTCAAATCAAGCTTTTGTATTGTAACATTAGTCAAAGTCAAAAATTATATCAGTGACTTCTTACGGTTTTTCCAGCTCGTACAATGTAGGCACTGCCACGTAGCTGTAATGTTCTTACCGAGGCAAGTGCGGCCGTCCACATGCAAGCGAGAGCCTGGGTGGCATTCACAGTAGTAGGAGCCCCTGGTGTTAACACATCTGTGCTGGCAGCCTCCATTATGGACCTGGCACTCATCGATATCTGTAGGGAAGGAGGGAGAAAAGAAAAAGATGGAATCAAGCAGAAGAAGAGGGACGGGAGAGAAATGAGTGCAATTTGACTAAATCCTCTCATTATGAGAAAAAAATAGGTCCCAAGAGTAAAGCCCAGATAATCTGCAAAGCTAAGGGAGGAATTTAACGCAGGTTTTAGGATAAAGATGTACTCAGAGAAGAAAGGAGATGATGGATGAGAAGGGAATGTATTCTCCAAGTGCATTACAGCTCAAACAAACAAATCCCCCATGTGGTAACAACTACTGAACATTTAAAACCAAATTTAAATTCTTTTGCTTCTTGTCAAAGTCCCTTGGGTGCAGCAAACATATGGGAACTTAAAATCACAGGATGCAAAACGTACACATTCCTCTCAGCTTGAGCGTTGAGATTATAAACAAATAAAAGAAGGGGGTTCTACGTTTGGGAAAGTGCTGGTGAGCAAAACATGCCTTTCCATGTGACAAGATTCAAATGAGCCGTGTGCCTAAACATTTCTTATTTTAGGGGTCAAAGACTCATAAATTGTTCCTCAGCAGACCCCCAGTGAGATCAGAGCTGATTTATGAAGCCCTGCTCTGTTTGGACTTCTGCTAACGTCAACTGCCATCACCGTCAAGAAAAATAGGACATGAAGTCGCACCCAACTCACCCCCAGGCCACCGAAAAGTTACCCGTTTGCTTTAACGTTACTAAAATGATCACAGTGAAGTTACAGGAAATGTTGCTTGCCGGAAAAAAGTGGTGTGACATTAAAAAGATGAGTGTGGGGCACCCAGATAGCTCAGTTGGTAGAGCAGGCGCCCATGTATCCTCAACGCAGCGGGCCCGGGTTCGACTCTGACCTGTGGCCCTAAAATACCCCCCCAAAAAAAAAGAATCTTAAATAGGTGAGTGTGAATTTCTCTTGGCTGCTGCATGATGTAAAAACAGCTAACACATTATAAAAGACTATTAGTCAGCGCCAAGTTTAATGTCTGGTTGAGAAATATGTTGTTCAGCACAGTCTTGACTACA
Organism: Perca flavescens; assembly: GCF_004354835.1. Lineage (NCBI taxonomy): Eukaryota > Metazoa > Chordata > Actinopteri > Perciformes > Percidae > Perca > Perca flavescens. Next base: position 21,075,575 of record NC_041334.1, on the reverse strand, counting down.
GGCAGCTATTTTCAGAAAGAAACTATTTCAAGAATTAAAAGGAACTCCAGTGAAAAAGAGCTAATTTTATTTATTTATTGTCATAATTATTTTTTGGTTGTTTTGTACTGTCTCACCACTTACCACACATTTTGTCTTTGGGCGCTGGGTAATAAACATTGCATTAAACAGATCAGCAGAATGAAACCCCTATAAATAACTCAACATTCATCACAGTGCAAACCCCCTCTGTCCAAAACATAGACAGTATTGCACCCTCAGTTGGAAGATATATTTGCAAATAAATGCATGTACTGTATACAGTTGCCTTTATATTTCGCCTCTCAGTGTAGTTTTCTCCCACAGTCCAAAGTTTAAATTGTCTATAGATTGGAATACGAGTGTGATATGTTGTTGGTTTATATGTGTCAGCCCTGTGATAGAAAATTAGGGTGAACCCTGGTTCTCACCCAATGTGAGTCGGCACAGCAACCCAGCAAAGAATAATAGATCATAAATACATGTATATAGTTGCGTGGTGCTACAAAATGATTTTATTGGCATCATAACCTTTGGAGTTTAAGATTTGGCAAACCTATTAAAACAGTTGCATATTAACACATTCAGCAGATACAGAGCAACATTAGCACATATTTAGCATTGTGTTTCTGGCCACCTGCCAAATGTAAGTCCAATGTTCTTTTAGCTCTGTTTTTGGTCTCTACCAACTGAGAGCAATGGAAGTAAACTAATAACAGTAGAGTTTTGGGCCACAAAACAAAAAATAATGAGCTGAACGATGCTCAAACCTCCATAGAGCTGAGGCGAACTGCACGGTGGAGCACTACTTCTCTGTGGCTTTATCACTACAAGAGACCCTTTCACATTACTCATTCGATCCATTGCTAACATTAAAATATAGGTTATAGCAGCTTTACTGTTGTATTTCTCGTGGCCAGTGGTGAAAAAAATATGAATCTCAGAGTCTCTGTAATATAAGGAGTGAATTTAGCCTCCATCGTGATCGTGTCACGCTGTGTGGGATGAAGGCAGCGGGACAATCTGCATCTGAGCTTTATCATGCACATTACACACCACCACATCACTGTCTTCATGTTCCCGCAGTTACACACAAGTACACACAAATAGTATATGACCTGTTATTTTCCCATGAATCAGGTCTTTACAAGACCCAAAACACCCTGATGTTGTAGACCACATGTGTCAAACTCAAGGCCCGCGGGCCAAATCTGGCCCCTCGCTAATTCTGATCCGGCCCGCATATCAATCTAGGTTCACAATATATTTTGGCCCACCTAAACCAAAAACATGGGAAACTTGCCAATTTGCTGACTCAGAAGCAGAGAGTTTGCATATTCCGGCTGTGAAACAGCTTGTTGTGGGTCAGCTGTGTGGTAGCCTACTTAGAAAATGTAATCATTGTTAGGCTTGATTTGCTAAATTCTAGGATGGCTTTAAAACATTTTTGCTCACTTTTTTAGGGCTTTATGTGGACCAAACTGTAAGTGAGATTACTATATGAGACATGCAATAATTGAGTCAAAGATATTTTACTTTTTCGATGAAATAAAAGCATGTCAATAAACTATACATGTCTGGCCCTTGATGTGATTCTCTTTTTCCACTGTGGCCCTTAGTGAAATTGAGTTTGACACCCCTGTTGTAGACCATTATAAAGGAAGCACTGTGTTGTAAATTATGAAATCTTGGTTGTTAATGTGATTCATGGAACACGGATTCTACTCTTCATAATAAAAACAAGGATATGATTAGGATAAGAACAAAAGTGCAGTGTATGGGAAGGGACAAACATGTACTTGCTTAATGGTTCCAGTAAAAGCTGCCCAAGACAGCTAAATTACAGGAATATCCTTATTCTGAACCCATCTACTCCCAATAATATCCAATGACATCTTCAAATATAGTGTTTGGGGGAGAAATGAGCTTCTACATTTTCCTCTTCTTTGTCTCTCTGCTGCCAGACTTCAGCTCCACTTGGTCCAGGAAAGCTGGCAGGAGCCGTCCCTTCTTTTTTCCATCCATGCTGCATGCCGTCCTTTGGTTTGGTTTTTCATGAAATGGGATCCAGCAGTGTGGAGCTGCTGTTCTTCGGTCGACTGCAGCGCACAGTCAGTGAAGCCCCTCCAGCCTGGTTTCCACATCCAGAACATGATCCCCCAACCCAAGCTCGGAGCCAAAGCCTCCGCAGCACTTGGCTTTTACAGAAGACACATTCATTCTCTGCCCGCAGCCACCTACAGCACAGTGTTGTCTTTATGGAAAACTATTTTGGTCCGTTTCCGAAAAGTGATTTGTTTATTGTGTGCAGAAGATAAATAATTTCGGAACAGCCTCATTTATCTCCAAGAATGACATCTAAGTAATACAGCAGATCAGATGGATTATCAGCAATATGGTAATTACAAATGTAAAACATGTTTCATCTTGTGCATTTATCCCAGAGCCCTGCAGTCCTGCCAAACATGAAAAGAAATATTCAGTCATAATAATATTGACATAATCTGTCAAGAGTGTAGCTGGTATCTAGCCTTGTTTGTGTTAGTGTTACAAAGCGTCGCTCATGATTTATAGTTCATGTTTTCAATGTGCTCTATCTTTGTTGGTAAAAGTGATCCTCCTCTATTCTGATCAGAGACACATTTATCTGGGCAGTGCCAGACAGCGCGTTCAGCAGACACATTATCAGGGGGACTGATAAGCCATGTCTGGCTGAGCCATGAACAAATACTCTGACCACTGTAAATACCTCCCTATGCATTAAGTCCTACTGTATAAAACATTATGTGACCAAAAATCTATTTATAATATTTTTTTTTGTTCTGAAAAGAAACATTATGCAGTGTACATGGTAGCATTTTCTACTTTTTGAAAATAATTTAATTAATTTGTTGTAAAATAAAATGTCAGCGTTACTCACTTTAATGATGAGTTAAATGAATACGTTTTACAATCTTTTCCTCTTGGGATGGACCCAGAGTGGAAGTATTAATACACTCATGCATTTTGGCTGTGAAATTATCACTTACCTGCTGCCAGGTAGCCATGGTTGTAGCCGTGGTATCCATGGTAACAGTGTGGCCTATAGCAAATCCTTCTATAGTAACTCTGTGGATAGTTTGCAGCAGATGTCAGACATGCCATCGCTTCAATTAACACCAAAAAGAAAATCGGCTGCCCTGATGACAAAGTCATGGTCGAAAGTGAAACGTAATGCCTCACAGAGAACTTAAAAAAAAAGTAAAATTTTACTGTAAAATATTAAACATTTTAAACATATTGTTTGTTAAGCATATTAGCTATGCAAAATGAAAATGACTGACTAGTTCTGCAGGTGCTGAATCCTGGTCTGATGTAACATGGTAACTACATCTTATTCACTCGGCCTCCTGATTTTACTTTCCCTTCTTCCATCCCCCTCTCCCTTTCACCCTCCCATCTACTAAAACTAAATGTCCATCACATTAAAGATCCTCCTCTCTCCCCCCTTCTCCCCACACTTCAATCTCACCCCCAGCCAAAAACACTATCTTACACTAGAGGCATATCCAGTGCTGCATGAACTACAAATAAATAATTCTGCATTTTACCAGCCAACAGTGATTGATGTCTTTCCCTCAATGATTTACAACATGTTTCTATGGGGCCACTGTATTTTTAAAGAATATTATGTCATAAAAAGCTATATTTATGAGTGCACATCACTCTGGTTTTGGAGAATAAAGAATGTGAACTGACTACAAGGATGTGCTGTCTATATATTTCTTTTGATATTGACATGTTTTTTTTTTTTAAATGCCACTAAAGGAAAGCAAAATGTGCTAATAGCCTGACATCAAAATTCAGTATTTATAATCCAAACATCTGAGAAGGGAATGAGCCTTCTACTGAAATAGTCTATTAAGGAGCTAAGCACTGTGCGCTTTCATCTGTTGCCAACACATACACACAAACATAGCAGCAGGACCATGACAGCCCTTTATAGAGCTTATAAAGAGCAAAGCATGTTCATGGTCAGCATCACTTCTCTTCTCTGAACGCAAATGGCCCTTAAGAGACCTCTGCGGGAAACAATGACTTAACTTCTTATGACCGTTCTTAATCATGCAAACTTAAGGTTTCTGTAACATACACCTGTACAGTCATTACATCAGGCCACAAGCATCTGAGAAGTACTCAAGCTCAAACAGACCAGCAGAAACTGATACAGATCAGGGGTTTTTGTCACACCACACTACACGCCAACATAATCACAACTCCGCACACATTGCATGTAAAATGCATATTTGTGCAGACTTCAGAATCATGCGGACAATGATGCCAGCCAGGTGAGGAAGAAAGCATCTTGCTCAAGCATGGAAGACATATGATAGGCTCAGAGCCATAACTGTAAGATAGTTTGCCAGAGTGAAAAAGTTTGAATAAAATACTAGAAAAAGCCAGGAGAGAACCTAGCAACAGTGAGATGTTTTTCTTAAAAAAAAAACTTTGCGGGAACTGTCCTTCTCTGTGGGCTAACAAGAGCCTTTTATACCTGCTGATTTTGGAAGACGTTACTCACACACTCCTAGAGATCACTATTAAGACAGGTGGCAAACACTGGCAGACTATTACTCCGACCTTCACGCTCCTTTTGGTCTGAGCAGTCAAGTTCACTGGGGCATGACGGCTAAAATGTTGATGCTGCTGCGCTGCACTGAGCACGACAGCAGTTACTGTTGGCCTCTTCCACTTTGATCAATGCCATTTGTATCAATGCTGCTTATTCAAAATCTAAAATACATAACATAAATAATACATAAAGGCACAAATACAATGGAAGTTGACCAGGAGCTTAAATCTAGGGAACTCTCTACAAATGAATTAAGTTGTAAATTCAGTGTTCAGTTTTTTTTCTTTTCTTGCACCAAACAAAAGATGCATTTGTTTGTTTCTTGTCCATGCAAGCAGTATTTGCATATGCACATCCCGCAGCAGATGTCTTTTATCCAAAAAATGATTGCAGTTTGCCAAGGACAGGATTTCCCCAAAGTAGTAAAGTGGTTGTATACGATCCAACTCCCCAGAACCATTTATTCTTAACAGCTAAATGAATGGATCTCGTCTCTCATCCGGACTCATGCAGGCTTTGACTCTGCAGCCCTTCCAGCTTTAGTCCGTCATGCAGAGGGAAGCTGATCACTTTCTGCAGACGCAGCGTCACACATGCAGCGCTAACTTAAACATCCACAACATTCTTCCAGCTTCTTTTACCTCTGTTAATACCACTGCCAATTACAGACAATTAGGACATTAATGCTGCGGGTAGCTGTTTTCCTCCAATATAGACCAGTGGCAGAGGGCAGAGAGCTATGAAAGCCAGCTGTGACAACGTTCCCATCAACTCTCTTAATAACCGTGACCTGGATCAGATCTCTCACTGGTTCCTCCAGCAGACAGCCATACTGCACAGCATTCCAGCGTCTCTCCTCTAGGCTTGGCTGCTGCACAGAGGAATCATTATTCTGATTAAACCAACTACTCGCAGAGATTTCCTAATCAGAAACATCAAACTATGATGGAATAAAATGTAAATTTCATGGGGAAATGTTTGGGAAGAAGCTCAGTTTTGGTAAGATGTGGTTCAGAGATTCTGGGCCTCTTGATAGACTGGTAGCTGCGCTTTTGTCCACAGAAATTTTGAATCATTAAACATCCTTTTTAGTTAAAATTATCTGTTTCTGTTCCCTTGAGTTAAAGTGATCTGGTTATGATGTTTACTGGTTGCAGAATCTACACTTACACAAATAAAAATGAAAACAAAACTCCATGAATGTGAACATAAATGTGCAAAAAGAACACAGAATAAAGGACCAAAAACAAATGGATGCTGAGTAAAGACACAACAATTATGTAAATCCTAATTATTGTAAGGTGATAGCCTGTAAATCAAACAAATCTGCCAGCTCAGGTTTCATTTGCTCTGGCAGATACATTTGGCCCCCCTCCCATACACACAGATTTCCAGCTGGCCAGAACCTGGAATACTGCGACCAGCGCAACACAACATGCTCACAAAATTCAGATCAAACCGTCAAATTAGGAGGTGTTGATCAAATATAAATCAAGATTATGTTACTGCGTTACATATTTCTTGCCTAAAATGTTTTTAGAAACACATTTTAGTGTACTGTTTAGCTGTAATTTGAGAAAGTTTCTGACACAGGTGGATTTTTTTTTTTCTGCTTCAAAACGAACCAAGCAGTGGTCTCAGATGGCTTAACTCTGATTGGTTGTAGGTCTATTCAATTGTGGGCAGAGGCATTTTGGTCTGCACAATTTATAACTTTATAGAGTTTTATAGAAATCGAAAATTTCCAGATTCATACACATTGGCAAATTAGTCTGGCTATGCCAAGTGAACCATTATGATAACATTATGGGCTGCTAATAAGCACTACACACAGTACAGCTGAGACGGAAGGGAAAAACAATAGTTTTGTAGGTATTTAGTCATAAAACCAAAGTATTGGACAAATTCTAATTTGTATGGCGCTAAATGGAAAGTTGAAGGATCACCAAAGTTATTGCAATTCATCCTAAGGGGAAAATGAATGTCTGAACAATATTCCATTGCTTTCTATCCAAGTTCTATCATTGTTGTTGCAACATTTCACTCAAAACCACAAATGTCCACTTAATGGTGGCGTCAGGGGATCACCAAGTCGTTAGGATTCATCCACATGAAACATGAATGTCGGAACCAACTTTTAACCGCTAACTGTTGTTAAGATATGTCGGACTGACATTGCCATACCTAGGTGTAAAATGACTTGGTGTCACTTCAGTCTGAGCAAAACTGACTTAGTCAAATATGTTTGTTAGTTAAGTAATATTTTAATACTAAAACAAAACAACCATTTCTGCTTCCAAAAGATAACAAACAAGGAATCATAAAAAAGGAAAAGTGTACTTTGAGCATGAACATTATAGCTGTACAGTATGATAACCACAACCCCAATATACTGTATGGTATCACGTTACTGATATAAACTGATACAACCCAGCTACACAACAAATATAGTAGAGGACTCACCTTGACAGGTTTTGCCATCTTCATTCAGTTTCTGTCCAGGAGGACACCTGCAATAGAAACTTCCAATGGTGTTACAGCAGAGAGCCTCACAGCCTCCATTGGTCTCCTCACATTCATTAAGATCTGACGCGGAGAAACAAGGACAAAGAACAGTGAACAGTCAAACATGTTTAACAAGCTCAGGGTTTTAGTGAAAACAGCACTGACATATTTTATCTTTGAGCAGCAAAGATTAAGAAAAAATGTGTCTTCCTTTTAATGTCAGTCTGATTAAGTTTCAAATAGTTTCCATGAATAAATTTAGATTTAGCTTGGGAAGTGGAAAGTGCTCAAGTGCCTGGAAATTCATGAGAATGACTGTGGGATACTGTGTTTGCCGTTTCCATTCTTAAACATCTCAGTACAAACTTCAAGGACAAGGAAAAATACATAATACATCCAAAACAGAATCAAAATATAGCAAGTCATAAACTGGGTGGGACGAAAAGAAATATGCAGCATTCACATGTTGTCCTCATCTCCTCTAACTACCTCCAACATAAACCAGGACTGGCATTTATCAATCATGCAGAACTTGCAAAATACTTCCACAAGAAGTAACAGTTTTTCCATCTCATTTCCATCCGCTAAATTTCCTGCCAAAGCTGTCATCAACTAAACCTGATAAAATCTTTCCCTCCAGTTCCGAAATGAGACATAATGACTCGGTTCCGATACAGGTGCTGACAGTTCACCATATACCATCATTTGAGCTGCATATCATCTGCGTAATGACAAGATATTGATATTGAAATTGAAAAGGGGTCATTTGTTACGGGTTGTTCACTTTTACACTGCCGTTTCGGGAACCGGCCATACTGACTACATTAATGTTAAATTGTATTCATATGGGGGTTTGTCAGGAGAGATTATCCTCACAGTGTGGTTTTAAACTTGATGACATTGGGCTGTTTTATTTGCCATGCCAACAGAAGGAATCTTGGACTGAAAACTGAAAGCCATGGAGAAAATTAGGAGGGAGCATTCACTTGGCACTAACCAGCTTGTAAACTTTCTCCATGTCCATAAAAGAGGAGAGTTACTGTACAGAGGAAGAGTATGAATGCAAAGAAAATTGCTTTATAGAACATTTTCCCCCCTCAAGCAGACTCCAGTGCATTGTGATGCCAGCGTTTAACCAGCCAATTAAACGATTTCCCTCTCAGTTTACAGCATCTGGAAATGTTCACACCAAAACAGTGCACTCTTTCTATTGCCAATTGTTTAAAACTGCCATAAAACCTAAACGGCATACAACACGTAATGAAAAAAACCTACCTACTTTAACATCAAGAATACATTTTATTACACTATGAAACCAAATTCCTGATCAATTTATTACTCCAATCCTTTTTAGCAAGGCCAGATAAGTTGCAGCTAAAAATCCACTCAGGGATGCTTACTGATTTTTATTTGGGTACTTTATCACAAGAGCTTGATTTAATGAGTCTGGGCCGTGGGGTGAAAGGGAGCATCTACCTTTTAGTACAATTAATTTAACTTTCTAAACAAGTACTGTAATAACAGCAGGTTTGAAGAAAATGATCCATAAACAACTGGACTAAAGCAGACAATTGATGGTGACCTAAAGTCAAGGGCAGGATTGAAGACCCTGAGGAATCCTGTGGTGAGATCTGCGGCACAAGTGTGTTGTTTTGAGTGTGTGTGAGGACGTCCATCTCCCCCTTCTTTCCCCCTGAGGCCACAAACCTCTGTGGCAGCATGAGCAGGGGTCTGCCCAGAGTGTCATGCTCATCATTCTGCCCAATAAGCCAGCAGTAATGTTAAACTGCTACAGGTCAGCATACAAAATGCAACACTGGAAACTGAATATCTACAGCAGATGGATAAAGACGCATGCTTTTACTAAAGACAGGATATTTGTCTTTTTCTCCAAACCGGTACGGTATAAAGTTTAGCCAAAGTTGTGTTTAGAGGGCAGAAGAAATTCATTAAAGAAAACCCTTGAACATGCTTCATGTTTTAGTATGGATGTGAACCTGCTATTAGGATGTTTTATCACATTACTATCTTATATTATATTGTCTTCAATTACATTGTTGTTGTTGTACAATGAGGACCACATTGGTGCCAAAAAAAATAGAGATGAACCAGATTATTCTTAATATATGGTTGCCGAATGGAAAGATGAACTATATCTCTTTGCTGCACAAACGTTAACATAACCTTTTTTTCAAATCAGAAACATTCCCAGCCATAAAAAAAGTATTTGTGTTAAACTCAATGACCTCTGAAGACATTAGTGAGTCTGGGGGTTGGAGCAGAGGCTGAACCTTCACTGACTCCAGGGGGAATATAATTTTGTGTCACCCTCACTCATCCATCAATCCATCACCAAGCTGAACCTCCAGCAGAGTGATCAGAAACAGCTAAAGAAGCAAAAACAGAGCTGTAGCCTTCTTCAAAATAAGGATGTTTTAAGAACAGGCCCCTTCCCCTGAACATCAGATCACTTCTCACTTCTCGCTCTTGGGGGTCGGTGTGCACGTTTTCCTAAAAGAGATCAGATGAACCATAGTAGTGTGTCTGCAGCCCAATTTATGTCCCAGGTTTCACACAGCAAATGCCATACATTTTCTGGGTGTGACAATTGTTTAGGCATCTACAAACCTACGAGCCTATATCCACGATGTTCCACTTCAGGGATTGTTCCGTTGCCACCGGAAATTCCACCGGATGTCACTCTTTATGGCCCGGATGTCCGGTACCTTCCGCGTTCATTGTGTTGGAATTTTAAACTCCGGTTGATTTATGATGACTATGATTAATTGCTCCTCAGATCTCTGCAGGGTAAATCCATACAGCTAGCTAGACTATCACGTACACGTTCCACCAAAACAAGTTCCTTCCCGAGGCTATTTTGCAGCTGCACCGGGGCTTAGCGAGATACAAGACAATTGCAATTGGTTTAAAGACATGCCAATAAACCAGAGGACGTTTTTCACCCATCCCGGAATACTGTGTGGACTAGCCAGACCCTCCTCCGCAGCACAGTGGAGGAAGGTCTGGCAATGCAAGACTAGGCATCTACTGACTAAATGAATCACAAAAAGCAACAAGTCCTCCAAACCATTCAACAACATAGATTGTTTATTCCTAGCCTCTAATACGACTCACATGAGCGTTTTCCGTCCTCATATCTAAACCAGAGAATGTAACAGTGGTTTTAAACCAGGGCTGGATGCATAGACTGTTTAAGTGAAGCCGAAACATCTTGATAACCCCCCTGGTGGCTGGTTGCAGTATAGGTCATAAACTCGTTGTTAACGTGAAACCGTCACATTTTTTTTTTTTTTTTTTTTTTTTTGGTGTTTAAGCACTAAAACTACTTAGTTACATTTTTTTTAAAAGATCGCAGTTTGGGTTAAAATCTGTACATCTGTACGGTTATGCATGCACCTCGCCATTTACTTTTCTTTTCAAACAGGACACAAACTCCGGTCTCCTGAGTGAAAGTCCTCCCATCCAACACCCCAACCTGCCACCTTGTGTGGAATTGGGGGCACTTTAACTTTGTTCCCGTACTTCCTGCTGTGCTCCTGTCACAATTACCATGGTCACCAGAGGGTGGCACTACTATAAAAGGTAAATATGAGTTGTAATATATGCTTGAACAAACAACTTATGAAGGCGTTTTTTCTGGAGAAGACAGTCAGGATCTGAGTGGCTTACCACCTCATATAAACAATTCAATGATAGAAACCCTGGAAGTGTTTCTAATATTCTGTATGTATAAGGGTGGAGTTCTTGTGCATTGTTCTAATAGGAAAACAAATCTTGTGCCAAATTGCTCAGTGCTGTTATGTCTTCTTGCAAGTGAAATATAAAAGAAACTTGTATAATGTTTATTTCCCTGCAGTGGACACTCTGTTCCAAAACAATCAGGTAAGGAATTAAAAACAAAAAAACTTTGATTTAAAAACTATAACTCTTGACTGGGTTTCTGCAAGTTCAGCTGCAGCAAAGCTCTTGGTTTTACATTCCTCTGCTGTATTGTGTGACTTCCTGCGATAAGGAAGACAGCCACTGATGCCGAGGGGCCAACAAAAACCACCAAACCCCTGATTTTATCTCAGTGGGGTCATGGGCCGGAAAATTGCAGTATTCATTGAGGGATCAGAGGAGAGGGGGGGCGACGACGCCGAGGATAGACTAACCTGTTTCCTTTTGGGGCCCTGATCTAAAAGCCTGCTGGTGTAATAATGTGCTTTGCTAGTGTTCATTCCTGGTTGCATTCCCTGCTGTCCTCACAGCTGCTTCCATTTACCAGGTGCAATGAAGATGGGGATTGGTTCGAGGTTTCATTCGGACGAGGAGTTTTTTGCGACTGACCTGCACATGTGTGCTTAGGATGGTTCATGACAAGATCTTGTCTGACTAACAAACCAACCGTCTATGAACTGGAACTGACAATTTACTTCACACTCTTTCACGGGAAGCTCATCCTCACCTTTGACCTCCAATATAACCGACGCTTAACGTGTTTTTAAGGGTTTTTCCAATGGTCAGTTATAAGACCTTCTATTTGCCACTGCCTTTTATTAAACTTAAAAATGTTTTGCTTATTTTTACATTCTATTTTAAAATCATGTTCATGTGCTTCTTTCATGCCTTGTGTCCCTTTAATATCTTCTCCTACTGCCTTTTATGTCCTACTGTATGACCAGCACTATGAGTTGCCCTGTTGAAAGTTGCTATACAAATAAACATGCCTTGCCTTTTGTAGAGGACACGTTTCCTTTATTCGTCTGACAGGCAGCTCCACAAGGCAGCCTGGCAGAAGCTCAAATGAAACACATGAACTGGTGAAATATGCTCACAAACGTTATTATAAAAGTTGTTTTATGGACCCCATAGCTCATCATGGTTTTCACTATCTATTCTTCCTGGAGTCAGATATCATGAGAATCCCAAAGATACATTTACAATGTTTTTATCCAACCATTACCTCTGCAGTTCAGGTCATTGTGTCTAAATTGTGGAAGTACTTTAGCTCTAAGGTTTCCTTGTAATGTGTTTCTGCCAGACGACTGTCTCTGTGCTATGTAACATTTACAGGTAGACTGCTGGCAAACAAGAGCAGAGATCAAGAAGCCTGCTCATTTTACATGCCATGTGTAATCAGATGAGGTAAACAATGACATTTTGAGGATTAGTCTTATGCTTCAGATCTAAACAAATTTGTAAATAAATAAAATATAGAAGGTATGAAAGCACGAAATGTCTGGCATGTTTTTGCAACAGTGCACACTATTTCAGGAGGCAAAGCTTTAAAGGGTTGATGACTGATAACGTTGGTTGGCATCAGCTCAGGTTCAACATTGCCCCCTGCTGTTAATCTCCTGCTACATCAATAATAGCCCAGATGTGCATCTGGATGCTTATCAAGTTGACACTTTGTGATTCTGCTCCGTTCTCATTCATCGTGTAACTAAAACACAGCTGCCACAATTTAATAATTCAAAGTCAAAGAGGACCATTCTTTACTTGTCAAAACGCCTGCTCTGGTAAAACTTCTTTCACTGTGGTTCACCGCACTGACTTACACCAGAAAACTATGTATGCTGTATTAGGCATCCAATAATTTCCACCCCTAGTCCAATTTGATGCATTCTTAGTGCCAGTTTTGGGTACGAGTTTCTTCCTAAAGCCCTGTAATTGTGGCCAGTGTGGCAGCTGAGTTGTGGCACTATCATTCGGACGTGGTGTGGCTTTCCCGAAACTAAGTTAGAAAATGTCCCCCTTAATGAAAAAGGCTTAACCACACACAGACCTCTATCATGTGTATTCACTGATGTTTAAGACGCAGGTACCTCCTTTCACAAACCTCAAATGTTTCCATTAAGTCATTAACAATCTGTCTCAAGTGTTACCATCGAGCAAAGGGTATATGCATTGAACTGGCTTTGGTTTCCTTAAAAAAAGAGAAAACTTTTATAAAGACTTCGCAACCAGAAGGCAACCACACATCTCAGTGGTGAAGCATTTTGAACTGCTGTACTTATTACTCTAAATAAACTCAAACTATACTAAAGTTAACATAAAGCACTCCAACTTCTCTCTTGCAATATAAAGTCATCATAAAACGTTAAGGTATTATGTAGAGCTGCAACGATTAGTTGATGAATCGATTAATCATTTAATAGAAAATGAATCACCATTTTTCCCAGCAAAAATAAAAACAAAATGATGGTTGGTTCTCAAATGTGGGAAGTAATTGCTTTTCTTGGTCTTACAGTAAATTGAATATTACGGACTTTTGGTTGGATAAAACATCTGCTGATGCAACGTTGGGCTCTCGGATATTGTAATGGGCATTTTCACTGTTTTCTGGTGTTTTATATACCACACGATTTATCAATTAATTGAGAAATTGAAAATAATTTGCTGATTAATCAATGAAAATAATCGGTGAATCATTGCTACATTAAAGAAATAATATGGTATATGTCTTGAGGTGTTTTTGCTTTGTTAACAAGTGTGTCAGCCCATTCAAGTTCTCACGCTAAACAGATGAGTAGAATCTAAATTCTCTGCTTATCGGTCTATTGAAACAGTTGTATCTTGTTTTTATACACTTCTTCCCAAGGTGGGTGTGCTGATAGAAGCACTGAGAGGCTGTCTGACTCTTGAATAAAAGTATCAATCAAGCGACTCTGTAGTCTCCGTACAGCTTATTACCCACCCCACTGAGCCTTAACTTTTATTATTCGTGCATGTTTGACCACAAGAGATTTGTGTGTGACATCAAAGACACTAACATTTGAATTTGTTTAGTGAACATTCTGCTCCACTGAGTCCTAAACTCCTCTAATCCCTGTTTTGGTGATCCAATTCACTGCATCACAAGGTAAGTGTGCAAGTGTGTATGTGTGTGTGTGTGTGTGTGTGTGTGTGTGTTTCATGTGCACATATCTGAGCATAGGTGTGTTTATGTGTTATGGGATACCCCATCTTTAAGAGCCAGCTGCTTCTCACTCCTGTAAGCTTTCATTTTCTTCCCTTATCTTATCTTTAGCTGACTGAGACTACAGCTACTCCTTTATTCACAGACACAGGCAGCTCAAATCACCCCAGTAAGAGTCTGCGTGTCCCCAGCAGTCATAGGGCCCTATTTTAACGATCTGAAACGCAAGTATGAAACGCAAAACGCAAGACAGCTTTGTGGGCTGATCTCGAGCGCTGTTGCTATTATACCGGCGGGATAAATGAGTCTTGCCCCCGACGCAAATCTAAAATGGGTTGGTCTGAAGTAGGTGTGGTTTGGGCGTAACGTGCAATAAACCAATCAGAGCGTCATCTCACATTCCCTTTAAGAGCAGGCGTGCTTGTTCCATGGCGGATTGCTATTATGACGGCGGATTTGCCTGGCGCACGCCAGCGGGAGCTGTCCGAGATGCGGCAAAGTAATAAATGCCCGTCTTGTCCGGGTGGCGATGTTGCTGCGGCCTCTCGGGCGCATCTCCTCAAGGCTGGAGAGGATTGCTGCAGCCATGGAGCGTGGGCCTCCAAACGCACCACCTGCACCTGTTGTGCCCCTTCCTCTTCCCCCGACTCAATCTTCGTCCACCCGCTCCATCAGGAGCACATCACGCATTACTCCCGGACCAGATCCCACCGTAGTTCAACATCACGTCTCCTTAAGTCCTCTAATATTTCCTCATTTATGTCATCAACACATCCATGATTCATGGAAATGTTGTGTAAATCACAACAAGCCACAAAGAATGCTGAGACTTTTTGAGGACTGTACTGTAACTGACCTATCCAAACACCTGAAGCGCATTTTCAGTAAGATTTGCCTTTGTAATTATGTATGGTTTGCAAAAATGGGAACTGCTGCGTCCGTTTAGATGAGAGAAGTGTATGCGCATTGTGCACACGCTACATTATGGCCAAGCATGCGCCCCTAAAATAGCATCTGAATAACGCGCTACTGACTTTAGACCAGGTTTTTCCTGGTCAGTGGCGGAATTGGTTTCTGAAACTGCAAAATAGCACCAAGTACCGTTTGCGCCGGAACAGGCCTCCTCTTTTCGCTGAACCGCCCCCAGGAGCGCAAATACATTCCCTAATTTACCGACGTGCGTCTGTGGAGGGAAAAGTCCGCTGTGCGTCGGGTGTAAAATAGGAATGATACAAGCATCGGTGTAAAAAGGCAATTGCGCTGAGTGCAAGATAGGGCCCATAGTGCTCAACAGGGACGTCGTTAGACCTATTTTAGGGGTGCTGAAGCTACCCCAAAATGTTCCTAAGCCCCCCTAAATATTAATAAGAACAACAATAACAATTTGATTGTATCCTCATTCATATTTAGGCGCAACAAATGATATATTCTACAAAAAAATAGCCGAAAAGTCAGAAGTTAGACAGAAGTGCAAAGAGTCGTTGTGCTATCAAGATGATGCACCGCACCGTCTCGTTGCATTGGTGTGAACTGGCAGCTTTCAGAGCGTTGTGAGTAACTGGAGGATTCATATTGTCGCTACTCTTTGGTCTGAACTCGCTATGCACCCCCCCTCCCACACACACACACACACACACACACACAGATACACACGTTAATGGTGAAAGGAGTTGTTTTTTATGACCTGCTTACCTTTAGCTACGTTTTCTTGAGGTAAAAGGTAAGGAAATATTTTGTTTTGCTATGGAAAACTATAGTCTAGCTAGAGTGAACGAGCGAAATACAAGAAATGGTTAATTTAGCAAGCTAATCACAACTCTTTATTCATTGCCAATAATATAGCCTATCTCTATAGTAGGCCTATTCTAAAACAATATAAATCCCCATAGAATGTTGTTGTCACTGAAAACTAAATTCATAGGGTCCCTGTTAATGCTATTCTACCGTTGTATCACTCAATTCATTGAGCAGATAAGATGAATATTGGAAGATATTTCAGCAGAGAAAAAGAGAAGCAGGAGATTGGCAGAGCAGTTGATTCTGAGGGAGCCGGTGTGATTGAGGTCAGTAGTGGGCTATAGGTTTAAGGATTGTTTTGTAACAATAAGCATTTGTTGGCAGGCCTAGACACTATGCATAGCCTAAACTAAATTATTTCATTATATTTATTATATATGCTAGCTATATTTTAACCAATTTAACTTTCTGCATTCATTAAATATGTAGATGTTGCTTAAATGTAGGCTAGGCTAAAGATGAGCAAATGCCCACAAAAACACGTGAAAATAAAATGAAAGCAATCCTACATACAGTACATACAGTATATACAGTAATCATTACTCCAAATCTTTTATTCCTTCCGCCATCAGGTTATTGTATTTAGACAACAGCAACTTTAAATAGGATCCATATTAATATCTTAAATAATAAAGTATACAGTGATGCCTATTCTTTTCTTTTTCTTGTACTGCTATTTGTCATATTTGTTTAACTTACCAACGTATTAGCTGTCTGGCCTCTGTTTGTCAGTTTTGGACATTTTGGATGTTGTTTCATGTGACCAATTTGCATTTCGAAGTCATGAAATTTGCATCAGGTTTTTTTTTTATCTTAAAGGATAAGACAGAAGGAACAGAGTAGAAATGGAAGAAGAGGATATGTGTGCCACTTTTTAATTGTTAACATCTTGGTTTCATGACTTGTTGACATAAGTGTAGCTCTAATACAGTAACAAAAGATGTGAGTGCAAAGATTTTGCAAACGCAAGTTACAAATACCCTGGGGGCTAAGCGTGGTGCTCAAACTGGAAATCTTAGTGTTATATACTGGTACCAAGATCTTTTACAGGACAGTTTTTTTTCTTTTTTTTAAAAGATTATTTTTTTGGGGCACTTTGGGCCTTTATTTGGATAGGACAGCTTAGACTTGAAAGGGGAGAGAGAGGGGGAATGACATGCAGTAAAGGGCCGCAGGTCGGAGTCAAACCCGCGGCCGCTGCATCGAGAAGTAATCCTCTATGTATGGGTGCCCGCTCTACCAGATGAGCTAACCAGGTGCCTCACATGACTGTTTTGACTGTAATCATTTCATGGAAGGAGCCTGACAGAGCAATATATCTTGGGAGAGATGTGTCCCTTCAAAAACATGCGGATAGCCAAAGGTTTTTGACTCATTTTTACTTTCAGTAAAAGTTACAGACTGCAACACAGAAAAAAAGTAGGCCGGCTGCATGAACCATGCATATCTTCAGAATAACCCTTTGTCATCTGCACACAGACAAACAGGAGGAACAAATACCTCTGGACCTCAGGGAATTGCCCTCTGACCCTTTGCGTGTGCTCTCTGTTCTCCACCTGTTAGGACCTGTGGTTTCTAGACTGTCTCCCTCCTGGTCACATGTGTTAGATATGCTGCTGTGGTATGTGCAGGGCCTTAGTGCATGGAAAGTGGCTCAGAGCCTTTAACCTGCAGGGGAAAGGGAGGCAGATACATGACAGACTGTCATGCTCAAGGTGTACAGGGCAATACATTTTGAGGCCCTAAACATTGCTTCATGTGTTCAAGTGCGACACTATATGGTTTCACAGTTGTTCAAATTTGAAAGGAACAGCAGTCAAACGTACTACCCCCTGGCTACATCTAATTCAGAGGTGATGGGCTCTGTTTTCATGGCAGTGCAGAAAGCTGTTCAAGCAGTGCTATTACGTGGTGGTATTTTCCTGACCTTAAAATAAGATTGTCCATGTCTTTGGTGTTTTCATACCCAGCGTGGCGCAAAGGTAAGATGACCTCACATAGTTGAGGCAGAATACAGCCAGATATCCAAAGAATAAGTCTGTTTTCAGTGCAGTGTCTGTCAGTTGATAATTAAGTGTTTTGACCAGAGAGCACTCTACAAACACAGGATGCATTAAGATCAGTGGTTCCCAACTTTCTCGACGTGATCATTTAATCCATTACAATGCCAACTCACAATAGATCGTCAAAGGTTACATATTTTATCAGATAGTTTAATTTGAATATGTTAAAAGGCCTGAAGAGGTAAAACTGTTTAGTACTTTTACAAGGAAAAAGATAAATGCCACAAAAAAAATAAACAATATATGAAGCAGTCAAATCGTTTTACGATCCCTCACAGTGTTTCTGTAGATCCAACAACTCCAACAGAGAGATACCTCTTCGCTGATCACTTCATGTCAATTCCAGGACTCAAATTCTCCCAGTTAAAGCGGTTTCTGTCTCCCCCATGAGGAATTCTAAGTAATGACAACAACACTGTCGTTGCATCCGCATGATGTAAGCCTTCAGTGATCATGCACCACTCTCACCCGTCCTCCACACAGTTGCTTGTAGCCAAGGAGGACAAGGAGGATTAAAAAAAACATGATGGACTCTTTAGAAGAGGTAAATATCTTCACTCCAGCTTCTGTGTGCGATAGTTGCTGGACCATTTTGTAAACATAGCCATACTGAGAAACAGAGTTTTGTGGAGCTGATAATCTTATTAGCTTTGTATCAACTCACGGATGTTCATTAATATAAAATCTTTACGCACTAAAGCTTTAAACTTTCAATTACATCATATCCATAATTTATGCTGATCAATTTAGAGTTTTGAACCTTTGGTATTTGGTTTAAATATTTAACCAATGATGCATATCTTCTGCTGCCATGTAATACTCTGTATTGGCATATACACAGTGGTTAAGGACTTGGATCATGGCAAAAAAAAATGGTTGATTGGAACATCACTAATATTCATAAATGTGTACGCAGCCACCTTTATAAACTAATACTTCAAACTCTGTAGTCTCGCTTTGCCAGACCTTCCTCCACAGTGCTAGCTAGTCCACACAGCGGAGAAAAACATGCTCTATTGGCATTTCTTTAAACCAATCACAATTATCATGGGCGGTGCTAAGCACCGGGCAGAGCCACGGTGCCGCTGCAAAATAGCCTCGGGAAGGAACTTGTTTTGGTGAAACGTGTGTACGTTCAAAAGTTGTCTTAGTTGTGCAACAGAACACTCATATTGGACAGATAGTCTAGCTAGCTGTCTGGATTTGCCCTACAGAGATCTAAGGAGCAGTTAACCATAGTCATCATACATTGACCAGAGTTTAAAAATTCCAACACAAAGAAAGCGTAATGCCGGGATCAGACTACACAAATTCTACTGACCATAATGGCGGCTTGTTTGGAAAACAATCTCGCATTTTATGAAAACAGTTCACCGAAACTTGTTTCTGAAAACATTTTAAGCAAGAAATAAGCTATGCAGTTGCTTAATCTGTATTTATTTCAGACAACGGTCAGTTCAAAAGATTTTTGTGAGTTTTTGAGAGGCTGCTGCTCCTCCAAAGCATCAACCTATGAATTTGTGCGTGATCTACTCAACAGCACGCGATAATCGATCTGGGGGCTGGTCGGTGTCATACTTGTAGTGTTGCCACTCTTCTGTCCAAGACACAGCAAGAATTTTTGGCAATATGTATGCCTGTAAAAGTAACGGACATCTGGCCAAAAAGAGAAATCAGAGAGCAATCCCGGAAATGGAACGTTGTGGATATAGACTACCTCTGCTACTACTCTCATGCCAATGCGGTTTGCTGCAGCAGCTCTCTCCACCACCCCAACCTTCTACTAAATAAGTGAAATTGTGGTTTTAACTAAGATCTTTAAGTTTGTGCTTATTAAGGGTAAGGGTTAGTTTTTCACAAGTTTAAAGTAATTTGACTATAGCAAGAATGACAGTAAAACAGTCTCAACTGAGATAAGATACTGTAGAATGAAACAGAGACACATTTTTATTTTTTAAACAGCCTTGACACGTGAAAGGCAGCTGACCCTGTCTCATTACATTTCTTTCAGATTATCATTTGCTTTTTACACTTCACAAAACATCAGTGGGACGCTGGCCGTGCATTGCAAGAGAGCGCACTCTTGAGTGAGCGTTCCCCGGGGCTAAGCGGCTTCCATATGGAGAGAATATATAACAGAAGAGATAATGTTGTAGGTGGAGGGAAAACAAAGATTAGAAGTGAAGTCTTTAGCTCAGCGGAATACACAAGGAGCTGATAAGGAGGAACACAGGCAGCAGAGGCCGATTTATTAAAAGATATGGAAGTTCCAGTGGATTAAAAAGGTAAGGAAGATGAGGGAGAATCATGGCACCACTGGCACTTGCAGGGATCAATCCATGCTGATTATTCCTCTAATTGTATTTTGCAAACTCTTGTCACTGCCAATTTACACAAACTTGATGCCCTCGCCCCGGCGTGACCAGAGGCGACCTTTCATCAGGAATGCCATAAAGAGCCTAATGAGACTGGGTGGGAGCCCAGACACAGCACAATTATGGGCGATTAGGGTGCAGGATGCAATGGCAGGTAGGTGGGCAAGGATGTACCCCACCCTTGGACTGCAACACACTCCCTCTCATTAGAAGTGCCTTTCCTAACTTCTCAGGAATCAGGAAAATAAAAGACTGACTGAGTGTAAGGACCCATGCTTGTCTACAGGAGATTGCATCACTTCCTGACAGTAATATTTGATGAGCATTTAGCGGTGGGGTTTTTGTGTAAACAAAGTTATGTTTACATTCAGTGTTACTGACCAAAATGCATTGTGTGTCTCCATGAGGCCTGACAAACGTGTTGAATGCATTTCCGTCCTCATAACGTGTTTTGCAAAGCCATCTTTTGAATAATATAACATACGTTGGAGTATTCTTCCCTGCCTTTGCTGCTGCATTACTAAGTTTCTTTATCTGTTACCGTTGCAAACTGTCAGTCAGTGGAATGGTGTGAAACCGGGGGTGGGACTGTGTATCACAAGTATGTCAAACGAAACAAAACGTGGACGCATTCGTACAAGAAATCCTCCATAGTGCTACTTGTGGTCAAAAACTACACAGGTTACCTTAATCATATTTTACTGGAATCCTTTTTTTAGCAAAAATGCCAAATATTTACTTTTCTCTATTTTATGATATTGTGAAAAAAAATGATTTGCGCTTGGGACTGTTGGCAAGACAGAAAAAAACATTATACATTTTATAGAGCAAAGTATTTTTTATCATTATCGATAACAAATTAATCAATACTGAAAATAATCATTAGTTGTGGCCCTAGATATGATTTTTTATAATGTCATAGATCTCTACTTTATTTCTGTGCAGCCCTCTCACTTCCCTGTTCTTGCTTCACTCTCTCTCACTTTAGAGGTAATAGAAAAAGAATCAGAAAAGTTCAGGACAAAAATGTGGAGAATGTGTAAGAAAACTGCTGGGAGCTTCTAGTTCTTCTAGCAGTGCCTACATCTCCATGGCCTCCTTCATTTCAGCTGCTCTGGAAGTCACGCTATGCTGACTGCTAACAATACTCAAAGAACAGGATTAAACCTTCAAATAGCAAAAAAATATATATATAAAAAATAAAAAAAACAGAAAACATGTCAGTGACTCTGAATGATCCATTGAAAGTTCAATTTATGGCTGATGGGAGAGATTGTGTTGTAAAAAAAAAAAAAATCTAAACAGAATCCAAAGAAAAGTTATGAAATGATGATGTCCCCCCCGACCTTGTTCAGTGCTCCTAAAACAGCTCTCATTACAACATTTTTCACATTCTGGGTTTTTAAGGTTAGAACCTGGACGTCGTAATTCTTTCCAAGTAAAGTAAAAAAGCAGACTTCAACCTGTTCAGAGCCATTTCAGCTGTAGCCTGTTAAACCCATCAGAGAGGAAAAGGGAAACCCTGAGAATGATTTAGACTGCTGTGTGATCCCATTATCAGCCATTTGACTTTTACAACTTTTTCTCTCAGTTAAAAAATGCCCTAAAAGCGTAACAGCCAGATTTTGAGCAGATAAAACAAACGTGTTTATTGTTATACAAAAATTATATGACCTAATGTTCTGATGGTCAACACCTTTTGACCTCTCAGTGGATGATGGACACATTAATCATGAGTGACAAACGGCTGTAGCTGGCCATCTCACAGCTTTGCAATCTCATTGCTTTACAGTCTTCCATGCTCATATTCAGCTCTGGTAACTGACCACAATAACAGATAATCATGTGACTTATGGGTGAGTGTCTTTCAACTAGCGATGCATCGATACCAATAGCCTACTGATATCAGATGTCCGATACTGACTCAAATGGCTGAATTGGGTACCTGTGACAATGGGGCAGATTCTTTATTTTTAGTATTTATTATTTTAGCAAAAAATAACAATCCAGTAAATGTATATCTATGTATTTATTTGTTACATTTTGTTTATTAGGAAAGCAATGTTTAAGGCAAGCCTGGTGTTGCCTTACATATAAAAGAATGATCCCTGTCACTTCCACCCAGTGAGGCATACAGCTTATTATTAAACACGATAGGTTGTTGTCAGTCAAACCACCGCTTTTTTCACTCGCCTAAAAATCAGCACATTAAAATAATATATCTATGTCTGTCCAGCTTTTGCCTTTTTAATGGCATATAACCAAAATGTCAGTTTGTAAATTACAGTGGAAATGCAAGGAGAAGCTAGTTCCCAAACCTCACAAAAGGTACCTAAAAGTTTACGTTAAGTGAAGCCTCAGATTATAGGTTGTTCAATTCCTGCAATGGAAAAGGGCTAAACACCAATTTCACATTACATGAACATATTCTTGTTTGGATATTTTCCACCTCCTCTTCTTTGTGGACCACTTACTGGTTTCCAAAACACCAACAACTATAGACACTTATATTTTAAGAAGGCCTGATTAAATTATCAGCAACACTGGTGTCTAATCATCACAATGGTGTCGCGGACCAATTCAATGCTGAGGCAGGGAAACTGTCCCGTCTCCAGCCGTCAGGACCAGGAATTGCATGTGTCTTTCATTTTGGGGCACTTACTCGCTAAAGTGCTCAGCTGGTTCAGCTTGGAGGTTTCTCGAATGTTTTTCTTGATCCCAAGTAAAAACCATTCAATGGGACTCAGGGATTTATTTTTACAATGGAGAACGTCACAAGGCCGACATACTAAAAGCACCTCTCTCATCACATCACATTCCGTCAGTCGTCCCGAACATGAAGGGAGTAGATACACTATACACTATTTAGCCAAAGCAAAATCAAAGAGTGTTTCCTCGCTCATCAACTGACAGTCAAACTTGTACCTTTGCTAGAGTGAACAGCATGTGTGAAATGGTTTAACCATACGGTAAAGGGATGTTCTCTTTTACAACATGGCCCCATGCAGAACTGCATCCTTTAAACATGACAGATACCATCTGTGTCACTGCTGCTCCCTCCTGTCACTGTCAGTCTCTAAATGGCTTGACGAGCAGCAGTGATGATAGCAGTTGCCCCACATTTTCAGATAGGGTTTGATTTTGCATGGGCTTCCTGCTGTTCATTATGAGTGAGTGCAGCCATGAGCGTTTGAAGCCGCTCTAAAGTGGCACAGACTTGGTCCACATGCAGGCTTGACCTTTGACCTCTCTGCTCCCCTGCAATCTTCAGCGCAGGGGGAGGCAGCAAAAGTCACCACAGTCACGTAAATCAGTTTAACTATGCACACAGTTAAACTAATAATACTATAATCATTGGTGATCTTCCACTTTGCAAGACTGAAAAAGATGAGCGGACACTTTATCATTGCATGTTACAATTCAAATATAAAACCACTGTGAGTGACAGCAAATTCAGCAATACTTCTGACCAACATGCCACTAATGTGTTAACTGGGATTTGACATCTGGGAGGCATGAACCACCCACATATTTGGTCACATTTGGCTTTAATGTGCTTTAGTGGTTACTATGACTAAGAAGGAATAAACCTTGCATGCATGACAGACATGTAAAAAGAAAAAAACATGTTTTGAGCAGGGAAAATATGCACATTTATCAAGACTGAACAAACATGGACCCCCATGGCCTACTTTAAGGGCATTTACCATGTCTTTATGTGTGTGTTAAATGAGAGGGGTGACAAAAGGCAGGTTACAACAGGCCAGTGGACTGTTAGTCCACTATTGAACTTCTAGTAATTGCAGAGTAGGACAGCCTTTAGAGGAGGAACTGCAAAGAGCAACATCTAAGATAACCCTCGCTGACTGCAGCTATACACGCAAACTCTTCCCAGTCTTAAGAAAAACTGAAGCACATACTTTCCAGACAAAACAAAACTTTCTGGAAAGCTGTTCAAATCAACAAAAAAGACAATGTGAGATGGACAGAAGTAGCAAGAAAGAAGATGGGAAGTCAGATGTGATGACCAGATTACCTAATTAATACCTAGTTCATTTTTTTCTTTCTCTCTTTTACTAAGTTCTTGACCAGACAACCCTGGTTCAAGTCTTCAAAGGTTCTGGGCAACTCAACAAGTGTCCTTTAATAAGACAATGAATTCCCACAATAGCTCCAGGGTTGCGCTCCTGACCTTGCAACCACGCTAACAAGCCTGCACCTTTACAAGGCAGCTCCAAGGTACACCCAGAATAACCACAATACTGAAAAAACATCTACACTAGGACCACATTTTAGTTTGGTCTCATACTTTCAAATTGTTATCCCACTACTACTATAATTGGAGAGCAGTTTGTAGGTTTGTGTGTATTTGCACATCTGAGAACCATTCATGTGATCTACTTCACACTTGTTGGGTTTATTGCTGGGGACCCAAGGTTGTCTCCTGTTCATGTTGAAATATATTAAAAACATTTCATTTAATTTTTAATGTTAAATGAATACTTGTCAGTTTTACTTTTTATAAATTTTGTCAACAGAAAAGGAAGGCTGACCAGGTCACTGGAGCTGCCTGAGGCTACAGATAAATACTAATGCTTTCCTTTTTTCAACTTGCACATGTATTTTGTTACTGTTTATTTTCATTTGGTTGACCTTTCTTTTAAAATGTACAAATAAACATTAACATATTGGTGATTCACCCTCTTTTTCAGCTGAATGCTATGAGGTTAGTTGGCAACGAATGACACGGTATGTGGTCGTTGAAGCCACCTAAGGTTCTAGGTAATTACTCATGCTTTTCTAGTAAACCTTACATCTCTATGTATGTACAAAATGTAAAACCTTTATGTGACAATTACTATGAGCTTAATATACAAACATACCATATTATTAAAGCTTCTACACCAGAGCAATCACTGAAGTGAACGCCACAAAACAATGTGCCCACATCACCACCCCCCTCAACATTACCACAACACTCCACAGGATTAAATCTTGATTAATAATTTCTATATTGTGAATGGGGTTATGTGCAATAATATATTTATAAGGTGGGAATAGCATTTGGCACAATGTTTAAAAATTCCACTACTTTTAATAACTTATTTTTTATATTTGTTTTACTATTTTTAGTTTCGCTGCATGACACGTGCGAGTATGTTTGTATATGGTGCGTAAGCATGCAAGCATGTGTGGAATGGTCATGTAACCTTCTCAAGAGATGCACAGCAAATATAGTTGTAAAATGTGCAATGACAATAAAGGCATTCTATTGTAACTACACTGTAATGTCACATCCCTTCCGAACTCACCATTGTGTCATATTTCTTTTGATTTGAATACTGCTTGGCGTTAGTCCTTTGCACGGGATAATTTAAGGGATGGGGCCAGAGGGTCAAGGGGAATCAGGAGAGGTTGGGGATGAGAGTAATGGAGAAGGCTGGTCAGGGAAAAAAGGACACCCACAGGGCGCTTAATTCTAGTTCATAGAACTGTAGAAATACCACATTGTAAAAATACTATATTGACAAGTGACAAGTATTGCATTTAAATTAAGTATTATCAGCAAAGTGTACCTAAATGATTAAAAGTACATAGTATGCAAAACAGCCCCTTAGACATTATGATAGAATTGTACTTTAGCTATTATAAGCAGCATTTTAATGTGGTAGTTCACCAAAGTGGAGATTACTTTCACTACTGTTGGATACTTAATATTTAACGATGCTTTATATTTAATGAGCTTTAAATCTTTATCTGAAAAATATCCAATTAATGTAGTAAAAATGACCATATTATGCTCTGAAATTAAATAGGGTAGAAGTTAAGGAGCATGAACTGGTAATGCTAAAAGAAGAAGCACCTCAAAATTGTACTTATCAGAAGTACAGTAGTTGAGTAAATTTACTAAGTTACTTTCCACCTGCCTGGGTGCCTGCTTTGAAGCAAACTGTATACATAATAAAGAAAATGATGATAATGATGATATCCATAAGCTGTCTTGAGTGATGTCTAGAACAAGCTGGTCCTCCTGGCATTGCAATGACCCCAGACCCAGCCAAGATATGAGCTTATGGTTCAGAATTCATTCGCAAAGAGCAAATAAAATGAGATGCAATTACTGTGACAGAGAAAGAGCTCTTTCAGTAAAATATTTCACAGTTTGGGATCAACAAAGAAAAGCCTAAGAAACATGTTAAACCTGTGGGAAAGGAACACTTACCGTATTTTCTCATATCGGGTTACTTGTATTTGGAAAAATGTTTCTCTCTGCTATCAAGGATTTTACTTTGATATCACTGACTCCTTATTCCTCCTTATGTTTGTTTCAAATAACTCTTAAAAAAGTCATTACACAATCCATCAGTTTTATGTATTTGAGATTACTTTCATTTTACCTTTCACCTCAGGACAGAACACAACTTTAAAAGATATTTCAAGATTCTTGAACTAAGACTAAGTTTCATGTTACAAAATGTGTCTGCCTGCTTTTCTGTTTGTCTGTATGTCTGTATGTTTGTCTGTGGCTGAGCCCAGATGTCAGCTGGTATGAAGACATCTGCCCAGCCAGAGATCTAAAAGCCTTGGAAGCTCTTGATCCCAGAGGATACCACTTGTCTACTGACGACAGGCTGAATACTGAGTAAATCAGGCACCAAGTGACGAAATCCCACTGGATATAGATAAGACCGTTTTACTTCACAGCAAAAACAGAGACAAAGCCTCATACTTAATGTTGAATAATTTTGGTTTTTAATCTTTATTGTTATTGTTTTTATTTGCACTTATATACTTGCAATCTTTTCTACTTTGTTCTGCAACTGCTGCACAACAATTTCCCTCGGGATAAATAAAGTTCTGTCTTATCTTACAGTACAATGACTTATCTTCAGAAGTCGCCATCCCTTAGATCAAATGATATAACCTTGAAATGGTCTATCCTACTGTATGACAGTACCATGGTTTGGAAAGTATGAAGCTAAGGCAGGTGACCCATTCCAATAAAATGGGATTTATTGTCTTTAAAGACTAGAAAAGCCTCAAGGCACTGGCCCTCACTTTATCACAGAGTAAAGGCACAAATCCCCCCCAAAAAAAACAGTAATTATTGTCTTACACATCACTGAGACAAAATGCCACTAAAAGGCAAAACAAATGACAGTTTCAGACAACTATTCAAAGCAGGGTGCTAATTGGGCCATCTGGAACGACATTTGCTGTACACAAATACGGATGAACCACATCAAAAGCGCCTCAAGGGGATATCACCACATGCGACTGCAGAGGAATGCTTACATTGCCATCTAAAGTGATTAAGTGATGAGTGATTATTTGCAGCTCCACGCAATCGTCCTCAGCCACATCCTCCACTGTGGCTTCAACTTTAATGTAAACATAACGAGAGAACTAGCAGTGATTGACAGCTGTGTGCAGCATGTGGACCACAGCAGTAACTGATTTATAACAGCAGCTTGTATTAGCAGCGTGCTCTCGTCTAACAAGGTTGTTACAACAAACTGGTATTTGCCCTGACCACCACAGTGTTCTTCGTAATGACTGAACTAGGGCTGCACAATATGAGGAAAATATCTAATTAAGATAATTTTTTTTACCGATATTGCCATTGCGATATGATTCACGATATTGGAGGGAATGATCTTTTTTTTTTTTAATCATTATTCTCATTGAAAAATATAAAAATTAAAAACTAAAATGATTATAGTGTGATTTTAGTCTGTAGGATACAATGTATATGCTGGGACAGGTCTACAGCACCACAATACGTAATTAAGAAGGGTTCGTCGCTTATTTTACCTTTCACAAATATTGCGCTATACCCCCTGCAATTTGGATATTGCAGTAGTTCATATTAATTGTGAAGCCTTAGGCTGAACTAGGGCTATATATCAGAGCCATCACTCTGTGACAGAGTCATTCATTAGAAGTGATGATATTGCTCTTTCTCCAATCACTTTGTACTCAGTCTGCAGCTTAGTCCTTTTGCCTTCAGGACTCTTGACACTGAAGTGACCTTTATTTGGCACATGCAGGACCTCAAAAAAGAGACAGCTGTGAGCGTATTCCCGCCTGTGTCCCAACTCCCATAATCCCAAATGTTGCCCCCGGTCAGGCGGAGTCACTGACAGCCCCACACCCTTCATCCAGCAGCCAATTCAATGCCAATCACAGGGCAATATAACTGCCAGATTTTACGGACCGATAGCCTTCAATAGAGGGAGGATCAGGGCGTGGGGGCCTGCTGCATAGATCTCCACCAGCAAGGGCCCCTAGGTGCCCATTGATGGCAGCTATCATTCACACAATGCAGGAAAATGCTGGTGGACCTCAATGTGCGGAAAGGGAAGGGGGGCAGTTGATGTCTGCACTGATATTAAACAGTGTAGCTCAGGGGCCGCCTGGAAGAGAAACTGAAAGGGTTGGCAACCTATATAGTGATGGGATACAAAGATAGTTGTTTGTCAAAAATAAAATGTTAGTAAGCCAAGAACTGAATGAAGACAATGAAATAATAGATGAAAAATATCTGCTAACTAGACTTCAAGCTCCCTTGTTTAAATTGGCTTTACAAATGAGGTTTTCACCAAAATGTTGACTTTTTCAGACACATACTCACAACAGGAAGTGGGGGAATATAGACAGGGAGGAGCACAGTGTGAGTCTCTTCATAAATTTTTCCTCTCAATACTACAAGTGTTGCTACAGTTTTGATCCTTCAAGACTATTTTTCTTCATGCACCTTGTGCCAGAACCCCTATGGTGCTTCTGGTGCTGGAAGCTCAACAGAATATACTTAAGTGTCAAAGATTTGATCACCCAGTATTTATGTTTTATTTGATATTCTAAAATAAGAACACAAAAAAAAAGTAAAGCCAAAAGTGCAGAGGAGAGGGGTGTTTTCTTTTAATTAGATTTATTTATTTACCCATTTTAGAACTGAATTTTGTTTCTCCAATAAATGTTTTTGACATGTAAATGTTCTGGTATCTTAGTAATGGTTTTGAAGTCAGAAACAGGAACTCACCTTTCATATCTCATCACATAGGAACACAGAAACTACACCAATTAATTTCTTTGTCCCATACAGTGAGACAATATTTAGTTTCCTGATAAACCAAGCATCCATAACAACAGCTTTTACATTTCCTTGTGTCTGTCTTGTGTCACTTAACAGATACATCATCACACACGTAAGTCTATTTCACAAATATATCTTTCATGGACTATTGATGGTCGGGGGGGGGGAGTTTGAAAGACTCATTTTTACTATAATAGAAAAATCTATTGCACCAATTGCAATAATAGTATTTATTCTAGTCAAGAGACCTCAGAACGATGTTACAACATTATTTTTCCACAAATAAGTTAAGGTTTACTGAATATGTCAGGAATTTAGGGTTGAACCTCAGTCTTATTTTTCATGACTAAGGTTTAAGAGTTTATCAGAACCTTTATTACTTCTTCTCATTGTTTTTCATGGTGAGGGGTGAAGGATGAGGGCCATTGTACCCCACTGTGTGCACTGGCCCTCGCCTCACCACTCAATACCATGCTACATCCTTATGTGTCTGAGTAATGTACAGAGTCTCTGTACGTAAATGTGTTCATATTTTAAATTTCCTGTAAATTTTGCATGAACGCGGATCAGCAATCATCAGATTCAGCAGATGGCTTCAATCTTCTCAAAGACCTCCACTTGGCCCATCAGGATCAGCTTGAAAAAGGCCACCAATGGGCTTAAGCAGCACCTTAATGGTCATGAGTGTTCATGGATCCACTGTCCTTTTATTACAGCATGAAGTAATCAGAAGTAAGCCAGGTCAGCTTAGCTACCACAAAGAGCTCTGATCATATAGAGGGGCTGTCAGTGTAGCAATTCCCAAGGCTTGATTATAAGTCCTATAATAGCCAACAAGGAGGTGAAGGTATGGCAAAATATGTTGCACCAATGAACTCGTTCTGAGAAAATCCCGTGTGAATGAAAAAGTTGGTAAGTTAGAGATGAACTTGGAGCTCCTGGCTGCCGGCCAGAGAGTGTAAAGTCAGGACAAACCATCGGCCCTAATTTGAGGGAGCGATGGATGATTCTGGTTAAAAAAAAAAAAGTTCATACTAAAAGGAATTTCCTGTCGTGTGGTGTTATCAGAAAAACAACAGAATCCTCCACTGTTTTACTTCAACAGCTCAAATTCAACAATGGAGTTGCTGATAACATAGTTGGGCGGCTGGTAAAGAAGCCAACTGCTGATGTGAGGAGATTCTCATTCACTTAGAGAAAGGCGAAACTCTGATCACAGAGTTCAGTGGGGAGGCTTGGGGAGCTGACTGAAATGGATCAGAATCCGACTCCAACGAAAAGCCAAATAGTTGTTTTTAATCAAATGGCAAGCTGTCAGTTTCAATCCGTCTATAAAGAGTTTTTATGATTGCTAATTTTACTGTAACTACATACTGCATTCATTGACAGTGATGGAAAAAGGACATACTGTAGATAAATGCTGGAAATACATCCATATAACTGCAGTGTGACAATTTCTACAAATTGTGTGTTGAGAGTGAAAGATGAAAACAAACAAAGGACAAAGAAAGGGAAAAACAATGAATGGAGCACAAAAAAAACATAAAAAATAAGAGAAGAAAAGAGATTCTGACAATGTCAGTATGTTTCTACTCACCATACTGGCAGCTGGGTCCGTTGAACCCTGCAAGACAGTTACAAAGCTGGGTGGATCCCTCCCGACACTGGCCCCCATTGAAGCACACACCGTAGCTACACATCGCTGCACGTGTGGATGTGAACAGACAGGGTCATAGAAAAAGAGAATGACAGAAAATAATAGTAAGTGAAGCAGAGACACCTGGCTGTTGTCATGAGATGTCAACATCTTCAGTTTCAATGCTGACCTCTTTCTATCAAAGACTTATCACTTATTACTCACTCATTACTCACTAAAGAGGAACCTTGATTCTCCTCCATTCACACTAACCAATGAAAGAGGAATCCACCACTTGGCTCTCTTTGAGCAGAGGGCCAGGCTTTTGGCCAAGTAAAAGACATTTCTAAACTCAATTTCCACAGAATCAGAGTGTTTAACATGAGTGGCGGCAACAGCTTGTATGACTTTCAAAGGGAAAGTGGTCTTTTTCCCGCACGGTTGGAGAAGGTTACCTGAGAATGACCCTGATTAACTGAACTGAACAAACAATGATCATACGGATGTGCATGGGTGAGTCATGGGATAAAATCAGAAAGCTACAGGGTGAGTGTGGCTCATCTATCTCTTGGAGCCAGCGGCCCTGTGTCCATAAATCCATGTAAGTCAAACTGCTCACAGTCGTTAAGACGGGAAATTCAAAGAATCCAGGACGTATATAAACTAGCTCTGAAGATGTGAATCCACCTCAAAAGTGTACCATCGCATTCTCTACACTAACACTCACATTCATTATGACAGTCCTTCACCTAAAAATGTGTACAGTACAGTACATGATGTCTCCCTGCCTGTATATGCTTATCTGATGTTCGTCGAGGCTAATAACGCTGTGTAAGTAAGACACAGCTGTTGGCCTGTTGTTTGCACTATCCTGAACAGAGTACAGTGCTTAGTGATGACAGATCCAGAGGATTGATGTCTATCATATCTTTTCCCAGAGTGAAAAAACACAGTCTAGCTAATCACAAGAGAAATTTAAATGCCTATCGTTCCCTCAGATGATTGTGAAGAAAACCCTCTGAATGCCAGTTTAACTGTGCACCTTCTGCCAGATATGCATTTTTCTGCCCATCTAATCCAACCAGAGGCAGCATGACCAATCATCACACCAGGCACTGGCAGTTCTGACGCCATTTATCAGCCATATATGGTCATAGTGATGGTATCAATGTGCCCGGGACAGCTCGAACTGAAACAGTGTGAACTTAATCTAATCCCTGTTCTTATTGTTGCCGTTTTCTTGCCTAATCACTTGAACCCAAAATTGTGTCTGTACTGTGTATAGTAGCAGCACCTTTAATGTTTTCTGTTGTTGTTGTATTGCGTTTGTTTTCTGTATTTATGTTTTTATGCTGCCTTGCTGCAAAAAGAGATTCATCTTTTAGGAAAATTCAGGTCTGAACTGAACAGCTGTACATTAACTGAACCAATTAGTTGATTAATCATTCAATCAACAAAACATTAAGTCAACAACATTTTTTGGTAATTGAGTTAATAATGATCATTTAAGTAATCTATCTAGGGTAAAAACATTTGCTGGTTGTAGCTTCTTATATGTTAAGATTGGCTGCCTTTCTCGGTCAGACAAAAACATTTAATTGAAGACATTATCTTGATTTGTGACAGACATTTTTCAGTAATGTCAGACATTTTATTGACTAGATAGAAAAGCATTAGTTGCAACCCTAATTATATGCAAATATCCACTACTGATACTTTAAACAGAGGTACAATTAAAAGGTACAATTGATCGGCTGAGGAAACGAAAGGATGCTTAAGGCTGTAAAAAATATGAGCTGACAAAAGTATATCTACACTCTGGCTTCAACCGTATCATGGCAGCAGTGGTGAATAACATAATATTTTTGGACAAAAGGAGAAGGACATGAATAAGTGATTTCTAATAATCACAGATCAGCGGGAGTAATTTCATCCAGTAAATTCACAGGGCTTCTTTGAGATCAGCGCTCAGTCTAAACATCCGCCTGTCATCTGGCTCCATCCTCAGACACCTGCTCAACAGTTGGACCATCCAGGGAGTATACAATAACTCCCTCACTCACTCACACACTCACACACACACAAACACTCACACACACACACACACACACACACACACACACACACACACACACACACAAACACACACAACACACACACAATCTCTCTTTCTAAAAAACACCTCAGAAAACATAAAAGATTCACTAAACTGATGCATATTGTCAAATACATCCATGTCCTTGGGCCCAATATCTATTAGACCAAAATATTGCCCTATTTGTGAAACCGCTGAAATCCTACTCCAACAGGAAGACCATCTCACCATTGCTTATCTGCCCATGATGACAGTTCCTGTGGCTACAGAAGCTATGATACACTGCAGTAGTTCAACATAACTATCCCCACTTGTGTGATTATCCAATGTGAGGGAATTTTGGTGTGGGGACAGCTACAAATGACAGACGAGCAGAAAAAAAGTATTACTCAGTGGTCAGGTTTAATTGCATAAAGATCCAAATTCATCAATTCGACAATTACATTACCACCAGCTGTCCATCCATCCATCCATCCATCCATCTTCGTCCGCTTATCCGGTGTCGGGTCGCGGGGGGAGCAGTTCCAGCAGGGGACCCCAAACTTCCCTTTCCCGAGCAACATTAACCAGCTCCGACTGGGGATCGAGGCGTTCCCAGGCCAGGTTGGAGATATAATCCCTCCACCTAGTCCTGGGTCTTCCCGAGGCCTCCTCCCAGCTGGGCGTGCCTGGAACACCTCCCTAGGGGGCGCCCAGGGGCATCCTTACCAGATGCCCGAACCACCTCAACTGGCTCCTTTCGACGCAAAGGAGCAGCGGCTCTACTCCGAGCTCCTCACGGATGACTGAGCTTCTCACCCTATCTCTAAGGGAGACGCCAGCCACCCTCCTGAGGAAACCCATTTCAGCCGCTTGTACCCTGGATCTCGTTCTTTCGGTCATGACCCAGCCTTCATGACCATAGGTGAGGGTAGGAACGAAAACTGACCGGTAGATCGAGAGCTTTGCCTTCTGGCTAAGCTCTCTTTTCGTCACAACGGTGCGATAGATTGAATGCAATACCGCACCCGCTGCGCCGATTCTCCGACCAATCTCCCGCTCCATTGTCCCCTCACTCGCGAACACAACCCCAAGGTACTTGAACTCCTTCACTTGGGGTAAGGACTCATTCCCTACCAGCTGTGAGAGATCAAATTAATGAGACATTTCTAAATTGTGGTAAAAAGCTTTAAATGAACTTAATTACCAGCAACAAAGCAAAAGGTCACTTCAGGGTAGCTTGGCTAAGCGACAACAAGGGGAATGTACATTCCCCCTTCTGAGATGTGAGACATACAGGATTGTTGGCAGCTAACCAGAGCATTTTCGGGCCGCCCCCATCCTGAGCTCCTTACGCTGCTTAATCTTCCCTGAAATAATTTCTTAATGTGGCATGCAGCGTGGCATAAACCTCACTCTCATGCGTCCACTCTATTACAAAGACACCTTCTCTGAGAGGATTAGCAGCTCCCACAAAAAGAAGAGACAGAAAGAGCAGGGGTCAGCGACTCGTGCCGAGAAACTGAAAACCGACGAGCAGGTGTCACCCTTACAGCTTCTGAAGGGGATGACCACACCAACACAGAGGCAGTCCAGTGTTTGTTTATGCTCTGTCGATCTGTTTAACCCCTAGAGTGAGACCCAGAGGGAGACCACATTTAGGGCGATTCACAGACACAAAGCCTTGCACTCAGGGCTCCGTTTGGTGCCATAATTGGTACGAGTGGAGCCAAGCACTGTATTTTTGAGGCAACAAATCATGTTTTGCTATGCAGAGGAATGCTGTCATTTCAAAGAGTTTTTGTGAAGCTATGGCAGATGATCTCTGAAAGGTTTCTTTGAAAGAATTTAAATACCATTTGAACTAGACACTAGGTTGGTTTGACAAAGCAGGCACAATAATGCATAGCAAAAAATAGTATGCAAGACCCTTGAATTAGAATATAGGGAATTTGCTGCACGCTAAATCATACTGTACTGTATGTCTAAATTATATCATTGATTCCTGTGAGAGAACTATATATATTATTGTCCTTATTTCCAAATATGTAGATGAGAATATTGACATTTAGTCACATCACCAAGATTAAGTACAATCAAAAACACGGGTCACATGGTCAGCATTTGACCCACCGCATTGTACATTTCCTCTCTTTTTCTCGCTCTAATGCAACAGAGATGTGGATTAGACAGGATAATGGCATGCATGTGACTCAGTCCAAATAGGAAACATATAACACTAATTTGAAAAACAAGCAGAATGTTCATCCTTTTGTAAAAGCTGGCTTGCACGAATCATGTCTGCTCAGATTCAGATTCACCATCCGGCAACAGACCACATCTGTAACTTGACAGCAATATCTTGTAGGTCTGTGTCCTACTTCTTTTCTGAGGACTTTGACAGTAATGTTTGCTCACCATACTAGAATAAGTGTAATTCTACAATCCGTTCCCATTACAAGATCTTCCAGCAAACATCAAACAGACCTCAAGTTGTTCTGAGTAAACTGGTATTTGCTCACAGCATCATACGTGACAGCAGTCCCTCTAGCCCCACAGCAGTGGCATCACCCATTGGTCTGTGGACTATCATTTTGAAGCTTAGAGTTTTGCAATTTGGCATCGCCATCTTGTTTTTTTTGTTTGTTTGTTTTTTTTAAATCTGACAGATTTTTGGACCAAAGGGTAGAGCTGGGGAGAATGACGCGCCCAAGAAAGTGTCGTCTACGGTTGCAATGGCGCCGAGCTAAGCTAAATACGAGGAAAATAAGAGGAAAAGTTGCAGATTTTCAAACCTGCTGAAGCGAGTCATCCAGCGGAGTTTTACTGGCGGGTAAACGCCTGTAAAACTGTATAGAAGTCTATGAGAAAATTACTTCTCAATCGGACTTTTTGCAATCAGTGGAGTCGCCCCTGCTGGAAATTAGATAGAATGCTGGTTTAAGGCACTTACGTAATAATAATAATTTTTTACAGTCTTAAGGTTAAATCGAACCCTGGAGCATTTACCTACTTGGTGCGTTTTTTTTGGGCAGGTGTGAACACAGCAAAGCACGCGGGTGCAGATTAAATCAACCAAAACCAAGTTACAAACAACTCTGGTACGCTTCATTATGGTTCGTTTGTGGTGAGAACATGATCCAACCCAAATATCAGGTGCACTTCGCAAGTTTGAGCAAAACTAACTAAAGCAAACGGCAGCAGCTTGCCGTCACTCACATCTCCATGGTCAAACCAGCCACCGCTAAAGTTGCAGATAGACGCAGGCAGAGCAGACGTAGTAACGTTGCTCCCAAAGCAATGTCTGGGAAATTATTTAAATGAAATAAGATGATTTGACCATGGATAGACATGCAAGAAATGTAGTCAGATACACATTTGACCAATAAACGGAGTGAACATTCTTTTTTCTGTGTGTGAAAAGAAACCGAACCAAGGGGACAAAGTTTACAAACTCATCAACTGATTCTGAGCAGAACAAACTAACTATAGGTGTAAAACCGAAACAGTTTGCCGTAAAATGCACCATTTTATTTCTCAGTGGTTTGATTTCTATCAGTTCCACTGTATAAATGAGGGTCTGGGTCCATTTGTGTCCAGCATAGCGATGCTGTCCCCACGACTGCTGACATAGTTGTGACACACACACACACACACACACACACACACACACACACACACACACACACACACACACACACACACACACACACACACACACACACACACACAGACCACCCATGGATAGACAGAGGACCATTTCCTCTTCTCTGGCTTCTAGGCCTATTTGAAGCTACCTTTGCCAGCCTGCCCCCACCACAAAAGGGGGCCAGTTCCTATTCAGCAGTTAACGAGGACGGCAAACTGGAGGAGCCATTGTCCCTGCTCCTCAGCCCCTGTCACAAAGGTTATTGTTGCCGTCAATCAACCTGCCCGTCCATCCTCACCAGGCCCGTGGCTGCTTGCTGGGGTAAAAGGTTTAACTCACCGATTGAGCGGTCCTCCTTAAGTGGAGGAAGTCACCATCCCAAAATCAAGGGTTCTTCACCTTCAGGGTAAAAAAAATAGTCATCGAGCCAATTGGGAGTCTTTACAAAGCACACAAAAGTCACCTCGGTTGCACTTGGGCTTTTCAGAAAAATGCATTCTGCCTCCACAAGTCACCTGGCTGACTTTTTGTAGACAAGAAGTCATGCGATGTATTGTAAAAACTTTAAATAGATGTGGCTCTTAAATAGAACAGATAATTAATTATCAACTATTTTGATAACTGATCAGCATCTAAGTAATTTCTTAAGCAGAAATGTCAACAATTCTC
This sequence comes from Perca flavescens, assembly GCF_004354835.1. Taxonomy (NCBI): domain Eukaryota; kingdom Metazoa; phylum Chordata; class Actinopteri; order Perciformes; family Percidae; genus Perca; species Perca flavescens. The sequence continues at coordinate 21,038,155 of NC_041334.1, read as the reverse complement.
TGATTAGTGTGTTATACCATTTTAAACTGAATATCTTTGGGTTTCAGACTCCTGGGCAAACATAACTAGGCATTTGAAGATATCACATTGGAATCTGGAAAACTGTAGGGGACATTTTCACACGTAATGATGACACTAAATATTTAATTATATTTGTTAGTTGCAGCCCTAATTTGCATTTCTGCAGAGCATGCCTACACAGTGAAAGAACTGCAACTTGTACCAGTGAAAAATCCAAGCACTTTTTTCAAACCTTGAAAACACCACATTCAAATTCAAGCCTTTTCAAGAATTTCCAGCACCCATACGAACTCTGCGCAAGGGCTTCAATGCATTCTTTGTGCAGTAATGCTGGAAAACATCAAAACTTGGAAACGAAAACTTCAAATCTCAGATATTTGCAAACCACTCAAGAACTTTGAATGAATGCTATTGCGTAAATGGAAAACTCATAAACCTTCATAATTAGATGATAGTAGCCTGAAACAAAAAGATATGGAAAACAAGAGGGAGGGGGTCAAAATAGCGGAAATAAAATGTGAAAATAACCAGACGTTTGCTGTGCTGTGGTATATTCTTTCTCTAAATATGTGACTAATTATGCTAAGCAAAGAATGCTGGCGAGCACAACAACTGAGGCCATTCACTGCAAGACTGTGACAGGATGTCAACACCGGTACAATGGGTGGATATAGAGACAGAGAAGAAACACAGGTGAACTACAGGAAGGAGAAACTTAACTTGCAGCCACTTCCCAGCCACTGTGTGTGCTGTATCCACAACATGATTAGAGCCTCACTGTTCAACCATCCTCACAATAACCATCATTCGCCTAATTAGCTTACACTGACATGTTATTAGGGAACACACAAGAAAGAAAGAAAGAGGGACAACACAAGACAAAGAAAAAACTCAGGACTGCCAGACACTAAATCACTATCTTAACACAAAGCATTCCCATCTTTCCCAATCTTCCCTTCTTTTGGGGGTTTTCAGAGGATTTGCTAAAGCTGTACATTTTCCAAAGCAGATTTTTCCTTTTGGATGTTGGAGGTGCTGTTGAAAACAGCCCCACAGATTGCATTGTGCTGACTGAGGTACAGTACAGATAGTGCATAGCAAAGTGCGCAGGAGTGGGAGAGGGAGGATTTTGGCGTGAGCTTCCTTTTATCCTGGTTCAATGGCTCAGAGAAAAGGGTGATTAGTTTGTCCCATCTCAAAGTGCTGCCACATCTTTGGTTACAGAGATAAAAGCCCTACCTCACGTCGAAGAGAGCAGCCATTGTCACGCGAAAAGAGAAAACAACCCCCCAGCTACTTAAGTGAGGCAAAACACTGGGCAGTCCTGCAGAATGTATCTTTAAGACATTTCTGTATGAGTGTTTTAAAACAAACCAGACTCATTGCAGAGCAGACATCCTAATGCTTCTCTGTATAATTTAATACCATTACTATTTCCCTGAAAGCAAAACAAAGAGCTCTTTGAAGATTGCATAGATGCCATAATAAGACACCGATGACAGGCACATCCAGGAGATGTTCCATCGCTTCACATCCCAGCCACTTCCCATCAGAGGGCTATTCCAGACTTAATGTGCCTGTACTGGGGGTGTCAGTGCTGAATATTGAGCGCACAGGTCAGTTCCAGGTAGGGCAATGAGAGCAAGGAAGTACGAACTTTCTTGTCAGTCAACCGGACAGGGGACAAACAGTTTACAGGAAGGCTTTGCCAAGGGTCTGTCTATGGTATGCAGCCTATGCGCTCTGGATCACTGGCTGTAAAATCCCATCAAAGGAGGCTTCTTGGTCTCAGCAGTGAGAAGCTAAGCTTATCCACAAAGAGATGAGAAACTGACAGTCTCAGTGTGACCAACAGACCTTCTTTTCCATACATGGATTGGAATCATAGAGGGGAGATTCATATTTGTTTTTCATTGTCCTTTTTGTGCATATCAGCAGGTGGTCTCCCCACCATGAGCTGATGGGTATTGTTTTGGGGGCCTTGACTGTGATTGGTTGGGGTAAACACTGGATGGGCTTGTCTGTTTTCATGTCCATAATGCAATCCTCTGATCTGCACAGCCATGTCACACCTCTGAATGAGAACAGTGGCGTGACTATATGGAATAGAGCCAAGATTTAAACATGGGAGCACAGCTAGAGCGGGAATGTGGCCGTTTGGAGCTTTAATGTACGTATCCAGCCAAGTAAAAGCTGACTGCTAGACAGGCTATCTATCTTACACTACAGGGGTGCTACAGAGCCATGACCTCATCTACATCGTAATAGTTTTTTGCTGAGTGTAGAACAAGATACTACAATGCAATCCTTGTTTCAGAGTGACTGTCAACACTTGAAAACTCTTTCAACACTTGAGATTTTTTTTTCCCACCGTCCACATCTAAACCTTGTGGGACAGTTGTAACAACACAAGTACTGTGGACATGGCACTGACTGATAACATCTGCTCAGGAGTCTGGATGGGCAAAGCATCTCTTGACCCTTCTGACCTTTTTCTGAAAACTATTCGTTCAGAGGTCTGCGCTAAGGGTGAGGTGACGTTTGAAGTACCCTTTCTCCTGCTGAGTCAGGAAAAGAAATCTTGTCTTTTAGTAAGCATACCTAACCTTAAAACCTGAAACCTGAAAAATCTGGATACTTACGATACAGACAGCCCGCTTCTCCGTTAAGTTGAGACCATCCAGGGCAACACTTGTAAACAGTCTGATAATCCTGTCTGTACACTTGTCTGTATGCAGTGTAGTACGCTGTCCTGTTAACATGACAAATATTAAGTTAAAAGCTAAATAAACAAATAAAGCAATACAAGAACTGACAACATACAGTACAAGAGTTTAAGTAGTAGTAGCACTCCATTGTGAAACAGTATGTGTGTGAGTGAACATGCATATAAACATAGGGATTATTGGATATTATTATTATATATTATTTGGCACATATCATTTCTAATGTGGTTAAATACAGTACCACGAGATTAGGAAAAAAAAAAAAAAAAAAAACACGTAATCTGATCAAACGACTCCCAGTCCTTCGAGTAACATGCAGTATAATGTTCAGCAAACATTTTCCCAGACTTTTAAGGCGACATTTTAAAGTGTGAGACTGGCAGACTCAACTTCAGAAAACATATCCCTGTACTTTGGCACCCCTCTCATTGCTCCACAGTCATTACGCATCGTGGAAGCACTTTTTGTTTACGGCAAGTAATTGTGGCCTTGGCTGCCTTCAAAGCGACCTTTGATTTTGTAACACGGAAAATAACGCTGGGAAAGCGAGCGTGAGCAGCAAAGTGAGAAACTCCCGAAATAGAGACAGGCTAAATTGTTATATTAGGACTCTCCTTCAAAGGAATGTTGGCTGCAAAGACGCCTGTGAGTTAATGACTGGTAACCCGGATGAAGTGGGGCTACACCTTGCACTTAACTGTATGAGCGGTTCAAAGCAGGGATTACAGAACAAGAGCAAAAGAGATTGAGAGAAAATTGGAGGTCAGGGAGCTCATCTTGTTTGATACTGTTTGAAGGTGGAGTCAAATAAAGGATCATGCACTCTTGTAAATTCTTTTGGTTGCATGACTCATAAAAGACATAATTTATGCTTTTCCCTAGCCAGAGCTTAATCAGCAGCGCACTACATCCCCAGCAGGTGAAGATGGGAGTGTTTGTATGAAAACAGAGTCAGAGGTTTGGACTGCAAATGACAGACGACAAACGTGTATTTCTCACCTCCTCTCGTATCCCATGCACCATGACTGTCCCACACAGCCTTGCTTCCACACTTTAACCATGCGTGTGAAGGCCTGCACACACGGCTGCCTCTGGGCGACCAGCGTCACCTCCCTCTCCACACACACATTGGGCCTGAAACAAAAAGCGTGGCAAAAATACTTAATGTTTTTACAGATGTACACAAGATGTCAGTGGGGCAATGTATGTATGCTGTGAGAAATGTTGCAGCAAAGATAAATGTTCAAACCTTGCATAGGGCACTTTCTAGTGGACTACGACGTACGAGACTGCTTTTGATGTCTGGTTTTGGTATTTTTAAAGACTTAAGGGGAATTCCTCATAAATCACCTTTCCGAACGCTGAGCCGTACAAGATTCTACCTGTAGCTCAACCTAAACTCAGTATTCATGCGAAATGTGTTACCTGAAAGTATTTTAGAAGGGGGCATTGGCATGAAAGTGGCAAGGATTTTCTGTTTTCATATCTTCCACCCAAAATGTAAAAAAAAAAGTGATAATCAGATCAAAGATCATAGGAATATGAAGATCAAAATGTTTTAGATGCAAGCCAGGTTTGCTGGGAAACAAAAGCATATGATGGACAATCCATGTAAACGGTTACCACTTCACTGCACAATATTTTCAAAATAAATGAATAAAACTAAAACAGGTCACAATTTCCCAAAATATATATCACAAAATATATTTATAACGTTTTCACTGGACATGCATGTTTTCACTTGTATGTAGGAGACTGAATGTCAGCAGAAGCAGGAGACAGTTAACATTTTCGCCCCCAGGTAAAACATGTTAAGCATTCTAACTTTGAGGTTTTGTCCTTCTAACACAAAGTCTGTCTGGGTTAACAGGCAGACCTGCCACTGGTGTCTTTCACACCGTTTGGTGCAGCGCACAGAGGAGCTCGTCAAAAGCGCAACATGGTCTTGGAAACATGTACTCCTTTGGCAACTCTCCAAGGACGGACAAGAAAGCTCAGAATCTTAAGACAACATCCAGCTGCTCATCTCATAAATAATAGTAACCACTATCACCTTCAGCTGTACACAATTAAATATGTAAGACCTTATTGTTAGTGGCAGGTAACGGCAGAGAATCTTCTCTAACATAATTCAAGCTCCTTATTTATTTTTGGGGGGTTTAAAATACTTGTTATAATTGTCTGGCTCTTCACTTTGAAGGGCTTCAAACATATTCTGACAGAGTTAGGAATGCAATGCAGACTATAGACATGGCGCTAATATATAATCATGTAAATTACAGTGATACTGTGCATGGAAGCCAATAAAGACCATGATGAGAGTGCACAACAGTTAAATGAACCCTCGAGTATCTACAAAATAGATTGTCATTCAGCTGCTTTGTGATACCTTTAGCAAAACAAAGCTAACAAGCCTCCGTTTTCTGCCTCTGCATGGTTGCGTCTTTGACACAAGTGTTTGCATGTGCAGGTGAACCAGCAGTTTTCTCATACTCAAACTTCGGCAGGGAACGTGAGGCTGTAAAAAGAAAGGGTAAACATCATCCCTATCTGTGTACTGAGAAAATATAAGTAGTAAAATCAGCAGCCCATAAACAACAAAACATAGTACAAAAGGTTACTCACATATAGCGTTGGAGATTGTTGGGGATGCCATAGCGCAATGCACGAGCCTCTATAATAAATATTAGGAAAAAAGAAAAAATAACACTATCCATGTTGGTTTTTCTTGGATAAAAGTTTTTTTTATAAAAATTGTGAATAACTCGCAAACTCATTCATGAGTAGCTCAGCCGTTTAGCCATCAAAAACGTAACCTAATAACAAAACAAAACAAAAATCAGATCGCTCAACGGGGAAGAATGTTAAAAGGCGCGTAAATATCCTCCGCGTGGAAATGATCAGGACTTCCCAAAAACGACCCAGCCATCACATGCGGTGTGTTTTCTAGCTCTCAGCCAGTGTGTGTGTGTGTGACTGACTGAAAACCGCAGCTCACCTATGCTTCGTCACTGCAGATGTTGGACTAACGGGCAAAAACGTGTGGAGGCTGAGCGCTTTCTGTCTTTCCTCCATTGACTTGGTAATGATGGCAGGGGTTTGGAAGGGGGTTGGAAAGGGTGCCATTTATTATTCGGAGCTTCTGCAGCTGAAACACACACACACACACACAAGACACCCTGCAGTCGGCAAAGAGCACTCACAAACTGAGGCTTGAAGACAGACGTATCGGGTGTAGATTTGATTTGGAGCTTTGAACCGCATCAAACTGTTCTCTTTACTTGGAACTTGATTGTTCTTGTCTCGCTACTATATAGAAGAGTCCCTTCATAAAACGGTTTAAAACGGACCAACGCCGCCATCAACTGACGTGAACTATATAATTAAGACTTGAGCTTATGAGTAGATTTAGCATACAATAGACCTTGTCCTTCCACCAATATGGCTTTTAAGTTCCATGAGCGCATACCATTGTAAACAAGGCTCGTGGAGCTGGGAAATGGGCGCACGTGCAGAGAAATATTCGCGCATATCGAAGCCATGACTCAACGCAGAGAAACGTCTGCAGGAGGGGAAGTGCAAACCACTCATGCTAGGTATAGAAAACCGAGTGATATACTATCACCTGTGGAGCAACAGAGGATGTTTGGGGTTGAGCCTGAAGCAGCTAGTGGAGGGCAAACAGCTGATGGTGGGTCACAGGGTCAGCCGCCAGGACCGACTACTGCTGCTCTCCAAACAAAGCCTTCATTGCGCGCATGTGTGTTCACGACCCTAAAGAGTCCAGGGTCATCGGCGCTGTCCATGCAACCTAGGAGGTACCAACAGAGCATGCTGTTTGAATTAGATCAGGGACTCTGTAGTCTGGCACTGCCAGACCATCTGGGACTCTCAGACGCATCAGAGATCATCTGAGACAATTGCTGCCAAAGTGGGGACAGAAAACAATTGTTTGAACTGCAACAACAATAACTGCAAACAACTACAGCAAAAATCTTATGATAATCAAATGAATGTGTTAATGCTTATGCCATCAGCCACTTTTCGATCTCGGCGCTACTGCCGAATTAAGCAGTTTGAAAGCTCCAGGGTAAACATCTACTGTTGGGCCCCTATATGGACATTTTTCACAGCAGACATTTTGACTTGTCATAGTAAGAAATTGATAACCTTAACGATGGCTCAATTCCATCAAGTGTCCCAGTAAGCTATTTCAGTGAGTCAGCATGCACAATACCAGGGCCTCTCCTAAGTGGAATGCAGCCATCATTAATGGTTTTGAATACACCTGTGCTTTTCCTACTTTGACATGTCAACATGTCTGCCGTGAAAAAGATCTATTCACCCCCACCTTCTGTGCACTGTTGTCTCCAAGTAGGCTACTCATCCAGTACATACAGCAGACTGCACATGGCCGCCTTATTATATGCCCAGAGACAATCCAGTACTATGAAAATAAGACACTGACTCAGATACAATACACCAAACAGTATATTTACTAGTGCATAAGATCCTTTAAAACAAATATTATGAAACAAATAAATACAATTATTGAATGATATAAAGTCTTAGTCATTCTAAGACGGGGTCTCAATATGTATAAACTATACTGCATGATTTTTCATTAAGAAAAATAGTGTATGCTATTTTTTTAAAGATTGAGGCTCTCTGATCATGTAGGCTATCAATGATCAAAACTGTCACGAATTTTTTGTGCTATAAGGGTAGTAAAACACCTAGGAAAATCTAATAGTTTCTGAACATGTATTAAGTGAAATATTTAACTTACTTCAGAAAATTTCTACGATAACGTCAAGGATATCTTCTAAGAACTTCTTGAAGTAATGGAGTGGGGACATGATGTCATCAGGCTGTGGACGTGTCACGTGTAAGTGTAATTATTCCAGGAGTATAAATTGGGTGTAGACCAGTATTTTTCTGCCTCTCAAACATGATTCAGGGATGAATCGCTGTCACTTCCCTCAAACTCACTGTCCTAACTATCAGAGTGTATGTAGGATCCTAACTGGGATTAGGCTGCATTTGCCCATAGTATGTTCCTGCAGACATTACATTTCAGTGGATGTCTGAACTGCACATTGCTGTATGCAGGACAAAACATACTGTATATAAAGTATACAGTCATATTCATCCCATACAGTCTATAGGGAAAAACCCCGCTCACATGCAGATGATGCAACGAAGAGACTTGAATAAATATTGACACGTCTCAAACAAGTGGTCACATTAAACGAACTTTGCACTGCCTCAACTACAGCCAAGCAAAGAAACCAAATAGCTGTTCAGTAAATGTATCAAATATTCCTTTTTTAATTTGGTTAAGTAACTTCACAACGCTACCTTATCGCTACTTCAAACGACCTTAAGTAACAGGCTAGCTGCTGTACTTTAGCATGCAGTGGGTAAAAATAGGACGACTGTGCACATTTAAAAATGTGCTCACACATTTGCCGCGATTTGTGGCTCGTCGAAACATGTCGTCTCAAACTAAACGGCCAGTTTCCTTACTGGGAACTATGTCGTTGGGTGAACCAGCCAACGCAGAGCAGAGCCTGGAGATGGTGAAGACTTTCCTGGACAGGGGACACATCCATGTGGACACAGCCTTCATGTATGTGGATGGGAAGTCAGAGACAGCCTTAGGGGGCATGAATCTTCCTAAAACAGGTAACGTTATATTAGAAGCACCGATATTTGTAATGACTGTGTGCCATTGTACGCCAAAGACTTATTTTTTTTTAATGGGCTACTTGAAGTAAAGAGCCATGCTTATTTTACAGTCAAAAGTTAATCCTTATATCAGCCATTAAAAAGAAATTTGCATAGAAAAGAAAGAAAAAAAGGCCACCAGAGAGATCACTGATCTACAGTAGTGGCCAAAGACCACAACCTCAGTTTTTTCAACAATGTGGACAGGATGGAGTATATGAGTGAGTGAGTCAGTCAGTGAGGGACATTCACTCTTCTAGGCCGGTCCCCTACACTAAAGGGTCCAGCAGGGTCTACCAACCCATAAACTGTGAAATAAGACAACCCAGTTGTTCTTTTGTGGGCTGCCTAGATCACAAAACAGGGGGATTCAACAAGCCATTTAAATCTGCTTTTTTTTTTTTTTAAACCTACTGACTAAAATGAATAAATAGCCTAAAACATAAAAATGTAAAAACAATTTGGAACAGTTCTCTAATAATGCATACAACAACTCCCAACTCCCGGTCGGACCATAGGTCCAACTCGAAAGGGCGTCGTAATTTAGGGAACCATAACTTTGCCTTTCTGTAAATGTGTAGTAAGGGTCACTTTGCTACAGCCTAAACATACTTACAGTCTGACCATGGAATATAGTCTTTTTTTAACATAATAGAGTCATTAGGATAGCTAACACCCTGTAAGTGACAGACTTTTAATTCAGTGTTTCTGTGTGACAGTAAGCATAGCAACCAAGGCCAACCCCTGGGATGGGAAGACGCTGAAGCCAGAGAGCGTGCGCTCTCAGCTGGAAACCTCCCTTCAGAGGCTGCGGACCGATTGTGTGGACCTTTTCTACCTCCATGCCCCTGACCACCAGAACCCCATCCAGGATACCCTTAGGGCTTGTAATGAACTGCACAAAGAGGTAAAGATATCCCATAACTAATGTTCCATGAATTATAAATGAACCCTTTCCTTTAACATGACACACCAACAAGGACAGCAGCTTTGTCTACAGTGTATACTTTTTAAAATCAATTTATGATACTGTACCTATTATGTTGGGAATATTTAATTAAACTATGCTTTCATTTTAAAATATCCCCCTCAGGGAAAATTCAAGGAGTTTGGTGTATCAAACTATGCATCGTGGCAAGTGGCTGAAATTGCCAGCATCTGCAGACACAACAACTGGATTGTTCCCACTGTGTATCAGGTATTCTGACACCTTGCTTTAAAAACAGCCTTTTAGTTTCATCTCCAATCAATTGCATCAGAAACTGGCCCCAGTGATTCTTCCATCTCGCTTATCTTTGATGTTCTTGAACTAAATCTTATTTTTCTTTGATGACTATACTTTCATTCTATTTTGAAAAATTAAAACTCTTACAACCTTTCACAGGGAATGTACAACGCCATTACAAGACAGGTTGAGACAGAGTTGCTGCCATGTCTGAGATACTACGGAATGAGATTCTATGCATACAATCCCCTAGCAGGTGCTGTATATCCTCCTTTTGTGTTACACCTTTTACTGCAGTCGTCATTTAAATTGTTTCTTTCAAAAAGGAGATGCTCCCAGTTGGTGATACTTGGTGGCCAGCAGATTCAATCCTAAGGATTTGGGTGTTCCCCCTGACTTAGACTATAGCTCCACCATGAGGTAGACATTTGTGGTTTTAAGTGAAATTTCTCAACAACTATTGGATGGATGGCAAATCAATTTGGTACACACATCAAACCCATAAACTGTGAAATAAGACAACCCAGTCAGTTCTTTTGTGGGATGCCTAGATCAGAAAACAGGGGGATTCAACAAGCCATTTAGGTTTTGCTCGCCCAGGTTCATTAGAATATACTGCCCCGAATCTGAGTATGTACACCCGGGGCTTGAGCACTCTCTTTGCCAAGGAGCACCATCCTTATCACAAACCAATCAGAGCAGACTGGGCTTTTTCGGGAGTGGGGCTGTAAGAGACGTGGATAAATTGTAATCACTTTATAATCTTTTAACTTTGGTTTATGACCACATACTTGAAAAACATGCATCAGCCACAACTGTACTTAGCAAATGTTAGCATGCTAAACTAATGGTGAAAATGATAAACAGCATACCTGCTAAACATCAGCATGTTAGTATACTGACATTAGCATTTGCTGTGGCTCAAAGCGCCACTGTGCCTACGGACAGCCTCGCAGAGCCACCACCATGACTGTAGACCCTTATTTTGTTTTGACATTAGTTTTAACATTTTCTCAAAAATGTAGCATCAAAAGCCTGTATTTTGAGTGACATTACTCCTCCTCTGCAGCTGGCATTCTGACAGGAAAGTACCATTACCAAGACAAAGATGTTCCCCAGCCTGCAGGACGATTCTTTGGTAACAAATTGGCTGCAGCATACAGGGACAGGTGAAAGACCTGCAGTTTACATTTGAGATATTCCCAACAAGAAACTTGTTTTTACAGTATGTTGTTGCATCATGTTAGGTATTTCTGCATGTCTGCACCTATCTATATCTTCCACTGATAAAAGCACACATAGTCATTGCCCCTGTCCTCTTCTCTGTCAGATACTGGAAGCAGAGTCAATTCAAAGCGATAGACGTGGTTCAAAAGGCCTTGGAGACAGTTTACGGCTCAGAGAAACCCACCCTGACTTCTGCTGCTATGCGCTGGTTGTACCATCATTCCCAACTTAAGGTAGCTATTGTGCATGGAGCACTGCAGCGGCATGATATTTTTAATGTATATACAGCACAAAATCTGGGAACTAGGCCTGTAACTAAGTCCTTGATATAAAATTACATTTTGTGTTTTTTTCCAACCAACAGTCCTAAACCCTAAAATATTCAGTTTACAATGACATAAAACAGAAAACAAGCAACTCCTCACATTGGAAAAGCTGCAACCAGAGAAGTTTGGACATTTTTGCTTAAAAAAATATAATCAGAATTTTTCAGATTAATCGTTGCAGCTGTACTGAGAACTATCTTTGTAGTATATAGGATAATGATAAATTAAGATTCCAGCTGCCATACCATTTAAAAGCCTAATTGGTACTTTTTGGCGCAATTGGCATATTTTTTCTAAATCAACATCAATCCTCCCAGAAATAAATTAAGAATTTAAATGATATGCACATGATCAACTGTATAAAACCCACAGTTTGGCATTTGTCAATACCAAAATCCTAGCTCTTTTAAAAAAAGGCTGTACTGGTGCTTAGAGTTGATAGCATCACTTTTCCCTTTGACCATTCAATTGTCTGCTGCTCCAGGGTGATCTTGGTGATGGAGTCATCATTGGCATGTCAAGTATGGAGCAACTTCAGCAAAACCTGGCTGCTGCAGAGGAGGGTTTTCTGGATGAAAGAGTGGTCGCCGCCTTCAATGAGGCCTGGAATCTTGTAGCCCACGTGTGTCCAAACTACATCCGTTGACCAGCCAAAATAGTCCAATGAAATTTTATAGAGAAAAAGAGATCTGCTAAAGCCCCTTTCCCTTAGTTTCCTTCGTTACTTGTACCTTTTTCCTGAAATCACACTTGAAATTTGCTTTTGTGTAGTAATGAAGAGCACTTCATTGCAAATGTACAAATGTAAAAATTAAGATTTTTTTTCAGAGAAAAATAACTTTTTCTGGAGTCTGCCTTAATAAAACTATTACATTAAAAATAAAACCAATTTGAGTCACCAGTGTTCACTGAACAACAATTCAGTTGAAAGCTAAAATTCAAGGTGAATTACATTTTCTATAGTAAAACAGTCAAGAACTCACCAGAATACAAGCCTACTCAGGAGTAAGCACATCTCCCTCCTTACAGAGTTTGTGGTCCTTCAGCAGTGGCAACACTCCTGTAATAACAGATTATACAAAATGTGACTATCATCGACCAAACAGATCTGTCATCTAACCTGAAAAGCCTTCATTTTCTCATGTCTTTGACACAAGTTTTTGCATGTTCCCCCCTCATTATTATCTACTATCCTCCATTAGGAAATATTAGGGAAGTAATTATTAAAAAGTCATACATTTTCAAGTTGTTCCTCACTTGTTTCTCAATCATTAATTTATCATTTGCTACTCTATAATATTTTATTAGTTACTCATTAACTTATTGTTCACTAGCAGTTAGTTCCTCATTCATTCCTAATTTGTTCCCTGGTAACTACTCAAGTTTTGTGTAACTTTTTGTAAAGCGTTAACATATTTTGTACATGCTGAAATCATGCCGATATTCATTCCCTCCACCAATATGGAGTTTATTTAGTTCCATTAAGGGTGTATTGTTGTAAACAATGTGGAGCTGGGAAATAGGCGCACATGCAGAGCAATATTGCATATGGTGCCATGACGCAAACGGACGCAAAGTAAAGACGCATCAGCAGGAAGGGAAGTGCAAACCACTCATGGTAGGCATGGACATCTAGGAAAACTGAGTGATATACTATCACCTGTGGAGCAACATAGGATGTTTGGGGTTGAGCCTGAAGCAGCTAGTGGAGGGCAAACAGCTGATGGTGGGTCACAGGGTCAGCCGCCAGGACCGACTACTGCTGCTCTCCAAACAAAGCTTTCATTGCGCGCATGTGTGTTCACGACCCTAAAGAGTCCAGGGTCATCGGCGCTGTCCATGCAACCTCCTAGGTACCAACAGAGCAGGTTGTTTGAATTAGATCAGGGACTCTGTAGTCTCGCATTGCCAGACCATCCGGGACTCTCAGACGCATCAGACTTCATCTGAGATATATGCTGCCAAAGTGGGGACAGAAAAACATATATACACTACTGGTCAAAAGTTTTAGAACACCCCAATTTTTCCAGGTTTTTATTGAAATTCATGCAGTTGAAAAGTCTTATTGTACTCTGAAATGAAAGAATAGAACAAATAAAACATTGAAGTTAAAAAACAAATCATGGAATCAATTTATAAACCAAAATGTATTCTAAGTGTTTGACTCATGAAAGTAGCCCCCTTTGGCAGATATAACAGCTGAACACACTCGTGGCATTCTTTCTACAATGGAAATCAAATATTCTTCAGAAAGTTCTTCCCAACTCTGTTGCAGAAGTTCCCATAAATGTGTGGCACTTGTAGGTTGCTTTGCTTTCACTTTTCTGTCCAGTTCATCCCAAACCAGCTCAATGGGGTTTAAGTCTGGTGACTGTGCTGGCCACTCCATTTTTTTAAGCTTACCATTGTGTTCTTTTTTGCTAAGGTATTTCTGGCATAGCTTGGACATATGTTTTGGGTCATTATCTTGCTGTAGGATGAAACCCTGACCAACTAGGTGCATACCAGAGGGTACTGCATGACGCTGCAAAATGCTGTGGTAGCCGTTTTGGTTCAGGGTGCCTTTCACTCTGTACAAATCACCAACCCTGGATCCAGAAAAAACAGCCCCAGACCATCATGCTTCCTCCTCCATGTTTGACAGTTGATGTCACACACTGAGGAACCATCCTTTCGCTTACTTGACGGCATACAAAAATCCTGCGTGATTAACCAAAGATTTCAAATTTTGATTCATCAGTCCATAGCACCTTCTTCCAGTCTTCAGTAGTCAATTGGCAGTGTTTCTTGGCCCAGGCAAGCCTCCTTTTCTTATTCTGACGTCTTAGCAATGGCATTCTTGCTGCAACTCGACCTATCAAACCTGCAGCTCGAAGTCTTCTCTTTACAGTTGAAACTGAGACTTGCTTATTACGACCACTATTAAGCTGTGCTTGAAGCTGTTGTCCTGTGAGCTGCCTATCACGCAAGCTGTTGACTCTCAGAAACTTGTCTTCTGATTCTGTCAGAGTTTCCCCCAGTTTCTAAGTGTCTTTTGATGATGAAGAATACTGTATTCACTGACACCTTGACTTTCTTCGCAATTTCTCTGTAGGAAAGACCAACATTCTTAAGTGTTATGATGGTCTGTCTCTCTTCCATTAATTGCCTTTTTCCTGCCATTTTTATAGCAACACACTACTTTCTGCAGTATAATACTGTTCAAATAATGCTCATGAGGGAATGGTACCACAGTGTGTTACAACAATACTTTTATACAAACAGAAGGGGTTGTAAGTAATCCAGACAAGTTGGAACACCTGTGGGAATTGGTAGCACCAACTTTCAATTGGCATTATCTAGTGTAAAAACACATGTTGGTTTCTGAGACTGGGCAGGCTTAATAGGGGCCTACAGCTATTTTTTGTCCCATCAATATGAATAGTTATTTATTTAGGATGCACTAAAACGATCCTATGTTTACTGTATTTGCTTATCATGTATAGTAGGTCTATATATGGACTGCACATCGCAGGAGGCAGGACACACACTTTTGTATAAACAAAATAATGAATGGTGAGTTCCTGACACCTTGTGGTTAGAAATAAGAACTACATCTAGTATGATTCTCTACAGATTATGCAACGAAGGAACTTGAACAAACATTAATTTCATGTCTAAAACGACAGGAAGTGGTCACAGAAAATGAACTTTGCACTATCTCAACTACAGCCAAGCAAAGAAGCCAAACAGCTGTTTAGAATTTTTTTTTCCATTTTAAACCGGTTAAGTAACTGTACGACGTTCCCTAACGCCACTTCCACGACCTTTGACCGTAGTCGCAGCTAACTGTAGCATGCGGTGGGTAATAACAGGAAGACTGTGCACACTTAGACGTAGCATTATTAAAGACGTGCTCACACATTTGCCGAGATTTGTGGCTCGTCGAAAGATGTCGTCGTCTCAAACTAAACGACCGGTTTCCTTACTGGGAACTATGGCGTTCGGTGGACGTGCAGACGCCGAGCAGAGCCTGGAGATGGTGAAGACTTTCCTGGACAGGGGACACATCCATGTGGACACTGCCTTGATGTATGTGGATGGGAAGTCAGAGACAATCATAGGCGGCATGAATCTTCCTAAAACAGGTATATCAGAGCACCCATATTCGTATTGACTCTGTGTGCTGAGTTTTTTAAGTGGTCTAAGCAATCTGTCCCTCAAGTCATTAGATGATGTACCTGCCGATTGGCACCTGGCACCAGCTTGGAATTATGGGTATCAAAACTGGCCCGAGCCCCCCTCTAACCAACGGATAACAGCTAGCACTGATCAGTGATTTGATGAATTTTTCAAGAATTAAACGTTTTAATAAATAAATAAAATAAAATAATGTATGTGTTTATTTATTTAGTTTGTAAGGGACCATACATGTACAATAAACATACTTTACTATTTGAGATAGGGTACATGGTAAGATAGAAGGTTGTTTTGCTAGGTCAATAATAAACATACAAACACTCAATGACAAAACACATAATGCAAAATTACACACACACACCATGTCAGCAAGGCAAAACCAATAAAATGTTGATTTAATGTGGTCACAGAGTTTGGTAGCGACTAGCAGACTTCCTAGGTTTTGCCCTGATCAAACCCTGTCCTAGCTTTTAACTTATAGAGCAGGGATCTTCAACAGGGGGTCCGGGACCCCTAGGGGATCCTCAGAGTCATTGCAGGGGGCCTCCAAATTATTGTTAATTTTTGAACATTTAAAAAAAAAATTAAAAAGTCTTAACATGATTCCAACATATTATTAGCTAATATAAATCCACACTGATGATAGGCTTACTGGCCCATAGGTAAGGTAGTCACTAAGGTATCACAGATACAGTTCATCCCGGATTTAACTGTTCCACATCATGATTTATAAAATAATTCATAAAATCATGCTGACAATTATTAGGCTATTTGAATAGCTTGAATAGCTTAGTATTCTATGCAAAACAAGGTATATATAAAGGCTTTAGGCTGCCCTAAAAGTTATTGTAGGCCCAGTTTAATATAAAACTTCATTTTATACAATATACAGTACAGGCCAAAGGTTTCGACACACCTTCTCATTCAATGTGTTTCTTTACATTTACATTGTAGATTATCACTAAAGGCATCAAAACTATGAATGAACACATATAGAATGATGTACTTAACAAAAAAGTGTGAAATAACTGAAAACATGTCTTATATTTTAGATTCTTCAAAATAGCCCCCCTTTGCTTTTTTTGATAACTCTGCAAACCCTTTGTGTTCTCTCAATGAGCTTCATGAGGTAGTCACATGAAATGGTTTTCACTTCACAGGTGTGCTTTGTCAGGGTTAATCAGTGGAATTTTTCCCCTTATTAATAAAAAAGCGAAGGGTGGCTACTTTGAAGAATCTAAAATATAAGACATGTTTTCAGTTATTTCACACTTTTTTGTTAAGTACATAATTCCACATGTGTTCATTCATAGTTTTGATGCCTTCAGTGAGAATCTACAATGTAAATAGTCATGAAAATAAAAAGGAACTGCATTGAATGAGAAGGTGTGTCCAAACTTTTGGCCTGTACTGTATGTAGTAGGGGGTCCCTGATCCGTCTCTCTTTCAGTTAAGGGGTCCTTGGCTTAAAAAACGTTGAAGACCCCTGTTATAGAGTAAATCTAGCAATTTAGTATTAGTATTAATTAAAGTAGTGGGATTCACAAGAGGCAGATAAAAAGAAGAATGGTCAAAATCAGATCAGCCAATGTACGTTCAGTCCCTTGTATGGTTCGGGCTGAGTGGATGCTATTGATCCTGCATTTCTCAACAGCTAATTTCTGCACAGGAGCCTCCTAACCGGTTTATGCAGACATGTTTGTATCGCTTGTTTAAGTATGATGTAAAGTTGCAGCTCCTTTGGAGATAATTCGAAAACATTGACATCTACATTCACACTGGGCAGCATTGAGCCCAGTATTTTCCCTGCCAATATAATACATCAGTTACATTAAAGATGTGCTGTATACAGTATATGTGGATTGAGACATGATTGTCAAAGCTATTTGTAAAAACACTTTCTAGAGCCTGTTGGAGGCTGGACAAAGCAAGTATTAACATAAGAACAGGGCCAGAAATGAGCTCTGGGAACAAGTACGTATATTATCAATGTACTTGTATGATTATCATTATCCTGATTTGGTCTGACTGTTAACTGGACTTAAGTCTTCTTAATACCAGAATATCCCTTGATAACCACACCGCCAGATAATCAAGAGTCATTAGGATTGCTGTTTGCTAAAAACACCCTGTAAGTGACAGACTTTTAATTCAGTGTTTCTGTGTGACAGTAAGCATAGCAACCAAGGCCAACCCCTGGGATGGGAAGACGCTGAAGCCAGAGAGCGTGCGCTCTCAGCTGGAAACCTCCCTTCAGAGCCTGCGGACCGATTGTGTGGACCTTTTCTACCTCCATGCCCCTGACCACCAGAACCCCATCCAGGATACCCTTAGGGCTTGTAATGAACTGCACAAAGAGGTAAAGATATCCCATAGCTAATGTTCCATGAGTTATAAATGAACCCTTTCCTTTAACATGACACACCAACAAGGACAGCAGCTTTGTCTACAATGTATACTTTTTAAATCAATTGATCAATACTGTACCTATTATGTTGGGAATATTTAATTAAACTATGATTTTTATGTTAAAATATCCCCCTCAGGGAAAATTCAAGGAGTTTGGTGTATCAAACTATGCATCGTGGGAAGTGGCCGAAATTGCCAGCATCTGCAGACACAACAACTGGATTGTTCCCACTGTGTATCAGGTATTCTGACACCTTGCTTTAAAAACAGCCTTTTAGTTTCATCTCCAATCAATTGCATCATCTTAGAATAAGTAAGTTGCTCAATGTATGTTCATGTTGCATCCCTCCATATGTAAATATGATACTTTGGGCTAGACATTCCTGTTTTTAGAGTGAGTTGAAAACCTTTGTGCAACTGCAAATCCAGAATTTCAGCAGCCCCAGTGCTCTCACAATAATCTTTAATTTAATGTTCTTGAACTATCTTCACCTTATCTTATCCATCTTTCTTTGCTTACTATACTTTCACTTAAATTTATCCTCTGACTATTTTCTGTACCCTAACTTCTACTCTTACAACCTTTCACAGGGAATGTACAACGCCATTACAAGACAGGTTGAGACAGAGTTGCTGCCATGTCTGAGATACTACGGAATGAGATTCTATGCATACAATCCCCTAGCAGGTGCTGTATATCCTCCTTTTGTGTTACACCTTTTACTGCAGTCGTCATTTAAATTGTTTCTTTCAAAAAGGAGATGCTCCCAGTTGGTGATACTTGGTGGCCAGCAGATTCAATCCTAATCCTAGCGCCATCATCAGGTCACACACTGAATTTGTCCAATACTTGGGTTTATGACCACAGACTGGAAAAACATTCCCATCAGCCACAACTGTACTTTGTGTTTAGTGCTAATTAGCAAATGTTAGCAAGCTAACATGCTAAACTAATGGTGAATGGTTAGCATACTGACATTAGCATTTACTGTAGCTCAAAGCACCACTGTGCCCACGGACAGCCTCACAGAGCCACTACCATGACTGTAATTGTAATTGTAACTTTTTCTCAAAATGTAGCATGAAAAACCTTCATTTTAAGGGAGTATTGTATTGACTGAATAAATGGTAGAACTCTCGCTTGAATTCTGACATTACTCCTCTGCAGGCGGTCTTCTGACAGGAAAGTACCATTACCAAGACAAAGATGGTTCCCAGCCTGCAGGACGATTTTTTGGTAACAACTGGGCTGCAGCATACAGGGACAGGTGAAAGACCTGCAGTTTATTTTCTAAGACCAACAACTAACTTGTTTGTTGTTGCATCACGTTAGGTATTTCTGCACTTATCTACATCGTCCACTGATAAAAGCACACAAAGTCATTGTCCTCTTCTCTGTCAGATACTGGAAGCAGAGTCAATTCGAAGCGATAGATGTGGTTCAAAAGGCCTTGGAGACCGTTTACGGCTCAGAGAAACCCACCCTGACTTCTGCTGCTATGCGCTGGTTGTACCATCATTCCCAACTTAAGGTAGCTATTGTGCATGGAGCACTGCAGCGGGATGAGATTGTGTTTTGTCATCATCACGGGGAGATATAAGATTATTAGAAATTTAAACTCTAGGGGGAAATGTAGGTATCTTCCTCTGCACATTTTTTTATGTGTATGTATTCATTTGGATGTGCCCGGTCAGCTCTTGTATGATTAACCCTAACACTACGTGTCAAAAGGCTGTATTGGTGCTTACAGTAGCTGGAAAATGTTATACCATGAAACAACTTTAAATGAAACTCATTTTTTCTCTTTGACTATTAAACGGTATGCTGTTCCAGGGTGATCTTGGTGATGGAGTCATCATTGGCATGTCAATTATGGAGCAACTTCAGCAAAACCTGGCTGCTGCAGAGGAGGGTCCTCTGGATGAAAGAGTGGTCGCCGCCTTCAATGAGGCCTGGAATCTTGTAGCCCACGAGTGTCCAAACTATTTCCGCTAAAGAGCCAAAATCTCCACAACAGATTTGGATAACATTTAAAGCAAATTTATAGAAAAGAGAAATCTGCTAAAGGCCCTTTCCCTTAGTTTTTTTCCACCTTTTCCCTGAAATGACACTTTCAATTGGAGACCAGCGTGTAGTAATGTGAAGAGCACTTAATTGCTAATGTACAAATGAAAAAATGAAAACGTAAGACATTTTTTCAGGGAAAAATAACTTTCTGTTGTCTGTCTTAAACTATTACATTAAAAAGAAAACCAATTTTCTCACAAAATTTTTTTTTTTTCTTACACATAAAATGCTTGAAATGGATCGATTTAACACACGAATGGACATGTGCTTATCTGTTTCGGCTGAATAGCAAAATATTTACATGCAATACCTTTTTCTTACGTTGACAAATTTTAACAAAACAAATGGCATCAACATGATTACATGTAAGCGATCATTAAGTCTTTTGACTATAGTCACCAGTTTTTATTGAACAGTGATTCAGTCCAAAGCTAAAATTCAAGGCAAAGGACAGAAGTTCATGTTTTGGACTGAAGAAAAAAAAAAAAAAAGACAAAAGGAGAGACATTAAAGACTCCAGGGGCAGCACCTGCAGTCAGGGTGAATGGTTTCAACATCTATGTCCCTTTGCTGTGAAAGCTGGCAAAAATGACTTAAAAAAATAAAACATGTGTACAAGTGTCTGCTCTTGCAGATGTTTCATTCTGCATCTTCCTCTTCATTATCCTGCATAGACTCTTCCTCACCAGCAACATTCTCAAACTCGCCTGTTTCTGAGTTCCACATACATTTGATCTGCACCTTGAATTCTGCCATCTCGATGCCAAAGAGTTTCTATTAACAAAAATGAAGCCAATTCAGTCAAATACAACCCAGCATAATGTGTCACCATCAACATTTTCTGTAGTCAAACAGTCATGAACTCACCAGAATACGAGCCTGCTCTGGAGTAAGCACGTCTCCCTCCTTACAGACTTCGTGGTCCTTCAGCAGTGTCACCACTCCTGTATTAATAGATTATACAAAATGTGACTATCGCGTGTCATTTCCGACTGTGACAATGGTCATTTTTCAGAGGAGAAGGGGTGTTGCCTGTTGCACACAAACATGTTTAAAAGGATAGGGCTGACCCTACCAACAATAATTGACTGGGTAGCCAAAGCCTGATAAAGCATATTCCTCTGTGTCATAGATTTCCATTGTTGTCCAAAACTATTAAAAACACATCACTGAGCCACACCGTTGCACTTTTAGAAGTGTTCTTTCAATTCAATGAACAAACACCGTCCTGCTATCTAGAGCACCAAATGTATAATAATCCCGGACTTAAAATATTCCCAAACAAATGCACTATTTACTCCTGTTTGAGTATTAAAAACGTACATGTTCAGCGGTTTTAAAATCACTGAGCCATTTTAAAAATTAAAATATACATTTGTAAGCTGATTTTTAAAGATTAAGGCCTTCAGTAAGAACCAATGGGATTGAGGCTGAGTGCTGCAGACGAGAAGTCGTAAATATTGAGAGATTGACTATAAATGTAAATGGACTGTTTTTATATAGCGTTTTTCTAGTCTTAACAACTACTCAAAGCGCTTTACCATAGTACAGGAACCATTCACCAGTCACACAATGTGGCCGAGGCTGCCGTACAAGGTGCCACCTGCTCATCAGATAAACACTCACGCATTTACACTCCGATGCACATAACATTCTTGGTTTTGGACTTTGCATGGGATTTGTTGATGAAAGAAAAACACAGAATAATGCCAGCCATAACCAGTAATTGTACCTTTCTTGAGAGCAGTGGGGAGTCCTAATTGCCTCAACTGGGGCTCCATCGAGTGAGGAAACTGTTCAAGGGGTCCCTCATCCAGAGTTGTGTCCATCTGTGCACGGTTGCCTGACCGTGCATAATCCAGCTCTTTGAAATGACTGAAATACCTGTAAGTAGAAAACAATTTTGTCAGCTAATGAACAATATTTGGAGAATAACTGCAATTGTAGTAAATTTAAGCTGTAGTAGTTTGTCATA
This sequence comes from Perca flavescens, assembly GCF_004354835.1. NCBI lineage: Eukaryota > Metazoa > Chordata > Actinopteri > Perciformes > Percidae > Perca > Perca flavescens. The sequence goes on along the minus strand of NC_041334.1, from coordinate 21,016,269 downwards.
TCTGCTAAAACTGTCATTACGTCCTGGCAGTACTAAATGAGATACAGTATCTGTGATAAAAAAAAATAAAAAAAAGTGCTCTAATGGCATTTGCAAGTTTCCACTGCGCCCGAAGGAAAACAACCAATCAAAGCCAAGGAATCTAACACAATGCCGGTCACTGAACTCTGACCAAACTGTAAAACTAGGCCTTGTTGATCAAATGTGAATCAAGACGATGTTAATGCATTGCCTATTTCTAGCCAAAAATGTTTTCAAAACATATTTTTGAAAGAATCTTAAGTCATATTTGATCAGCACTGCAGACTGATCTCATGAAGTGGCGTATGTATGACACGCCAATTCGTATGCCATTATTGGCATGTTATCTGTACGCATACTCGCCTTTTGGCCTCCAGTGACTTAAATTACCTTGCGATTGCGTGTGAATTGACGCCGTAGCGGCCAAAAATCCGCGTAGGGAGGTTGGTCGGGGTGGAGGATGGGTAAAACACAAGACTTTAACCCAGGAGAGCGGGGACCGTGTCCCGCGTGTGACGTTGTCGTGTTCCGCGTGTGAGGTTTCCTTTCCACGTTTGTTCTTTTCCTAAACCCAACCCTGTTCTTTTCCTAAACCCAACCCACATGTCACGTTTCCTAAACCCAACTGTAGCTTTCTTCTTTTCCCAATTCCAACTGGTTGTTTTTTTCCCCAAACCCAACCGTGGCCTTGCGATAACACGCCAAGTGGTGTGTATGTTTAAGCTGTGACGTTGCAGACTGCCGGTCTCTGATACAGAGCAGATAGCTCGAAATGCGTACAGATAACACGTCACTTGGTTTTAGGAGAGTGGCGTGTATATTTACACTAAGTCATGATATAACTTTGAGCACTACCTAGTTTGACAGTTTGTTAACGTTAGAGACTCCTTGGCTCTGATTGGTTGTTCTTTCTTATGCACCAGGTGGAAGCAGAGGAGTATTTAGATTATCTGTCTCATATAGTACTGTCAGGATATAGTGACAGTTTGAGCAAATATGACAGTTCTTTTTTTATAAAAAGCTACCAACTGTAGCTTTGAGTGAAGCCTTACTTACTCTTGTACCTCATCCTTTGTTTTATTTGTGAATAGTACTCCTACTTCTCCTCGTAGATACTTGGTGACCTGCACACATTATCAAAAGGCAATAACAGATGTAACGCTAAGTCTTTGCAATAGATTATTATATTTCTGGCTTATCACCATTACCTACTGGATCTCACCTACCTTGTGCAAATTATCTTTGTATTCGTCTGTTTCTCCTTTACCCAAGGCAACCACCATGACTTTATTTTTGCCGAAGAAGAATCTGTGGAGGAGAGGAACGTTTTTAACTCTTATGTAAGACACTTAATTAAAATTCTAAACATGCTGGTTGACGCCCCATTACCTGCTGTGTTTCCATGCTGTCCTGATGTCTTTCAGTTTGTTATTCCTCATATTGGCCACAGAGAATATGAACAAGTTTCTGTAGGTGTCCACACATTTCCGTAACTAAAAATAAAAACAGAATTTAGTGTGAGAGGTTAGCAGCTTCAGCCAACCATAGTTAGCATAGCATAGCTGACAAGACAATTACCTCCTCGATTAATTTCTGTTTAGACTCCAGTCCTTTCTTGGCTGTTTTCGTCAACGAAACTGAGGAGAAAATTATGTGATAAGCAGTCAGTTAGCTATGAGTTTAACTGATATCTGCCAGCAGTACGTTAACTGTCACGGCACCCAAATGTAGGCTATGTTACCAGCCATTAATCGCAAAGGGAGAAGCTAACGTTAGCTTGTTACCCAACTTCAGTTGTCCAGGACAGCTGCTACATACAAGCAATCAGTTAATATACTTATATATATAATATATAATATACTAACTGCTTAATGCAATCGTACATTATACAGTTTGAACGGCTATTTACTTACTTTTCTTGTCCCTCTTTGACTTCGGCATGGTTTCCTCTCACGATGGCAGAGAAGCAGACGCACATGTGAAGTGAAAGGACCCCGAAATGTTTCTGTTTTGGTGAAGCTGTCCATGTGGTGCCTGACTACAAAAATAAAGAACTTTTAATTTAAATATTTATAAGTAATCGGTGTTGCAGGTATGCAGAAATTCTAAATAAATATATGCATACGTTGAGTTAAGAGTCATGTTACCATTGGCGTTATTTCAAACTAATATTCCTTATAAATCGGGCAAAATAATTTCAAATGTTTTGGTATAGGCTCTCCTATTTTTATTTAAACATTGTATGCATTACAAATTTGTGAAAAAACAGTAATTTAGCTTTAAGTAATTATAGAAATATAAAAAATATACATAAAAACAAACAATATAAATTAACAAAAACATAAAACATGCCAGGGGTCAGCATAGAATTGAGAATAAATTAATTGAAAACATTATATAGGGAGCAGAATCTTACAGTTTTAATGTCTTTTTTGTTTTTTTATTAATTAATTGTTTTAATATATAGCACCATTTCTTTTTTAAATACGTTAAAGTGAGGTTTTACTGGCAAATTTACATTTATGAATGAAAACTTTAATCTTAAGGATATCCAATGAAGCAAAGAGACTGACACTGGCACAACAGCACTTCTTGGCATATGGAATTCTCACTGCAAAGAAGTGTATCCTCCTATTCTGGAAAAAGAAAGAGGGACCAACACTGAAGATATGGCTTATGGAGATGATGGACACACTCCACCTTGAGAGGATCCGGTTCATCCTTAAGGACAAACTAAAAGACTTGGAGAATTTTGGCACAGGACATGTTACATGTTATGTTACAGGACAAGCAGTATCCTGACCGCAGTCCGGGGTGGTTTATTGTGGGTAGGGATTAGGGCCTTTCGTTTGTTAGTTTTTATTTAATTATTTAAGTCTCTTTATTTCCCTTCCTTATCTTGATTTTTGAAATTCAGCTTAAAAATAAAAATATTTGAAATGAATGTAAAACTTTGCAAAGAATATTATGAGATTGATAAGAAAATATTCTTTCTCATGTATAGTATCAGATCTGACATAACCAAATATTACATTTTCCAGTAAAAGTCACAGGTAATATTATCCAAGACAAATCTCTTGCCACAGTTTGTGGGTATGTAAGGGACCACGTGTTAAGTTGCATACCGGTGATGTGGCATTTCACCTTGTAGTGAATTTCTTGCTGAGCAGCCACAAATAAATTGTACCTATCTATGTGTAACCTACTACATCACTTACAAAAATACAACCTCCTCAAAGAACCATGTGTGTATGTGGGCCCTAATCGAAATGTGGCCCTGTGTCTAAAAGTCCATTTGGACATTTTAAATTGATAGGCTATTAGAAAGATGTTGCAGACTTAGTAACATTTGTCTCAAGACATTTGCTCTTCTTGCCCTATAAGCATGAGGCAATCATTTCAGAGAGGTAGCATTAAGTGACATCAGGACAGAGTTGCCCTAGTTCTGGTAACAAAACTTAAAGAAATATAACTTTCTTTCATCCTCAAATGGATAGACCGTAAACATCAGTATTACAGAAATGTATCATGTGTTGGGCTTTTTTTATGGCAAGAAAGCTTACACTAGCATAGGCTACATTCAAAACATTTCCCAATCACCCTCATTCACCCCATATCAAGATCTGAAAAACTGTATTGCCCATTACAAGCAATGGAAGTTTGTCTTTGAAGTAGCCTAAAAACAACAAGTAGGCTAAACCTAGAGTACACAAACATAGCCTATATAGGCTACATGAATATAATATCCAATAGGCCTAGTGGTTTTTGGTGATGAAAGTTTGTAGCCTTAGTGATGTCTTTTTATTTTGAGAAAAGATTAAGCAGTCATTTGTAGGCCTATAACAATGTAAAACACTTAATGCCTGAATAATGTGTTAAAAGAAATTAATTGAAAATGCATTGTTATTCGGCCTACGTTTTCCTATTAATTAGGCTCAAGCCTCCTTCAGCCAGGATGTGCTTCTTCTCGTCGCTGTGCTCGAGCGAGAAAAGGGGGAGGGTGGTGGGAGGGGCTGATGTTGTGCCGAGTTTAGCACTTTGCAACATGATCCGCGCACACCACGGAGAGGCCGGGCTCTGCGGTCCTTCATCCTGCCGTCCCACCTCACCACATGGAGACCGGATAGAGCCACAGTGAACGGGGAATGAAAGAGGTGGACCATCTTCCTCTGTCGGCTGTCTATATGAACCCGCACAGCATCAGCAGCGTCTGATAGCCTACAGCAAAGGCAAACACAGAGATGAGGGCGACGGGAAGTAGTAGCCTACTGCTACCAGTGCTTATTGCGGTCTGCGTCAAAACCTCTCGCTCCTTCAGAAGATAATGCCCTCGGTGCCTCTTAAAGGACTTTCTGGGTTTATTATTTGCTTGCTGCAGGGGTCCATGTCAGTAGCCTATCTCGTGGGGGAAAGTCCAGCAGGGACAGTGATGGTCACCCCGTCTCCAGCCTCTCAGTCACTCTCAGCCTCTGCACTGTAAGGAGAAGCTCGTCCTGCCTGGGGGACTGGGCTTGTGAAGGAATATGCAGAGATAAAAACAATTGTTGTTGTTGTTGTTGTTGTTGTTGTTTTTGTTGCTGCTGCATACAAACCAGACAGAGCCTTAATTGGATTATCGGGTGTTGTTGTTTACCAACATGAACTCGCTGTTTTTCTCCGACACTCCGCCCGGGCCGATGTGCAACGTCCCCACCGGGTCGGGCGCGGTGACCAGCGCACTGCGAAATGACCTGGGCTCCAACATCCATGTGCTGAAAACCCTCAACCTGCGGTTCCGCTGCTTCCTTGCCAAAGTCCACGAACTGGAGAGGAGAAACAAACTCCTGGAGAGCCAGCTGCAGCAAGCTCTGCTAAGAACGCAGTACCGCCACCTTTACGCCCGTGATGTTGCCGTGCAGACGGACGGCCCCGATTCCCGATTGCCGGGCACCATCTGGAGTTTCACCCACGTCCGGAGGCAAGGGGAGCGCTTAGAGACCCTGCGCGGGCCCGGGTTATCGTGGTCGCATCCGGACGGAGTTGGGGTCCAAATAGACACCATTACCCCAGAACTGAGGGCTCTGTATAACGTGTTGGCCAAAGTCAAGCGGGAGAGGGACGAGTATAGGAAAAAGTGAGTAAAGACAGATGTTAAACTAGCGTGCATGTTGATTGATAGATTGTTTTCTTCTGCAAAGCTGACAATCTTTATGCATGGATACATCCTTAATATATTTAACCATATATGAATAATTTTGCATGGGAGTAGCAAAGAAGGTAACAAGGCCCTGAAAGAACGTTGCTCGGGGCCCCCTTTTCCTTTCTGGGACAATATCATCACTCACCTCACATCTACACAGAAATAAGATAAAACATGAAATTAGTTACAACATGTATCATAGACACACTTAAAGCCTCTGTGGGAATTTTACTGAAAATGTAAGTGATTTCTGGTTAAGCCTACATCATAGTCCACACTGCAGGCACTCACTACCAGAAGTTCAAGGGCTGACATAATTGAATGTAGCCTAGCAGTTTAAAAGCCGAGAAGTTGTTCTAATGTAATGCTTTATTAAATCAAGACAAATAATCAATATTGCTCTTAAAGATAGGCTCGTTTTTAACACTTGTTCACAGTAGAGCTGAAAAGATTAGTCGATAGCTAGAATATTAATCAGTAAACTATTCTGATAATCGATTAATCATTTATCATAGTTATTATCATTTATCACCGTTTATCATTTTTAAACAATTTTTAAGTATCGTTGGGGTTTGGACTGTTGGCTGGCCAAAATAAGACATTTGAAGACATCACCTTGGGCTGAGGGAAAACCTGATTGGCATTTTCACAGTTCATGACGTTTGCAAATGATTAATTACTTAAGCGGTTGCGGAATTGATCAACTCAGAAATGATATCTCAGTTGGTTGAGAGATCTGGGATGTTTTCATGTGCCCATCACTGTGTGACTTCTAACTTATCAGTGTGACTTTTTGCTGTGGGTGTGGCCTGTCAATGTCACCAGTATAGTGAAAAGATGACAAACATCGCAGTGATAGCGTTACACTTGAGGTGGTATTTCACATGAAAGATATTCGAGCTGAGCTCAGCGTTTAACAAAGACCTGTATTGTGAATTAACCTGATCCGGTGTCTTCTGAGGAAATTCCTTTGCATGGCTCAGTCTCCACCAATTGTTCTTAGAGCCATTAGTTGTGTTTTCTTGAGAACTCACTGCAGCGTCCCCCGCTGACCTATACGTCACTGCTGGCCCCCTTGGCCTGCTACTGGAGGGAGACAGGCCAAGCAGCCGCCTGCTTCTGTTTGCTTCCATGATTCAAGCAGAGAGGCATTTTAACAGGCCTCCATCTGCTCGGTGAGGTCGGCTATGACTAACGCCGACTTCCCTGGGATAGTGCACTGACTCAGTGACACAGAATGCGTGTGCTCTCCCACTCCTCTGGGAAACTGGATATCCTGTCCAGTCATTCTCTGTAACACCAGCATATCCTTTTTTGTACATTTTTGCTTGAGAAGATGGAGGCCAGTGACTGGGACGACAGCCAAATTAAAAACTGCTGCAGCCGAAGTCCCAAATTTTAGACCTCCTTTCGGCAAAAATGGGAGCTCTTGACTTTATAAGTCATTGAAACAGCCATCTCAGTTGCTTTGTAATCAGGATTTTAAAATACAGAAAATACAGAAAGCTAATGCACTTTGCACATTCACTCATAATGCCTATATTATGCCTATAAATAGTGGCTGTTGAGTAGACGTTTTATTCAATTTTATTTTGTGTTGTAGGTGTTATGTGTGTTCACATTTTTTCTTTAATGACACAAGTATCAAAGTGTCAAACATGTTCTTTATATTACAGTATACATTTTCCATCTAGAGAAGTGAGAAACAAGACACATTTCTAGTCTCTTTTTATTACCCAATAATCACGGTAATCAATCTCTTTCTCTGCCTTTCACGTTCCTTCTCTGCTCTGAGCTCAATAGTTGCATCACTGCTGAGTTCACCTCCCAGTTGTTTTCTCTCCGTTGTCCAGTTTAAATCCTCTTGACTATAGTCACGTTTCACCATTCAATCCCCGAGCCCCATCCTGCCATGCCTTTTTTGTTCTGTAATCTTTGTGTTAACGGCCATTCCTTCGTCCTTCACCCCCACCCCACCCCCCTCCTCTCTGTGTCATTCAGACTGCTTAGTAAGGCATCCTCAATCCCGACAGAGGCCCCCCCTGTGCTCCCACACTGCCCTGGTGATTTATTAAAGCTTTACGAGTTTGGACACACATAAAGAGATAGATGGCCAGCTGGTCCATTTCTGATTTGATCACTTGCATTCATAGTACTCAGTTGTTTACTTTCTGTCATTTTACAGTACTCCTCTTTCTGTTCAAGAGACTATTATTTTAGCCTGAGGCAAAATGGTGTGATTTATTGCACATTGTTGTTTATAACACAGTCACTCATGAAGTTCAGAGGCTGTTTGAATACATAAAAAGACTAAAATATACCAGAAAACATATTTACCAGGACAATAAAGAGGTATATTATGGGCCTAGAAATATGAAGGAACAGGAGGACAGGATGGCAGGATGTGCACTCAAGATGAAACTCATGACATTATGTAATAAATAAATACATTTTAAGTTTTTAACCTCTTGAATTCCAATTGTCCCCTTAAATTACCCCTTAAGTAGCTTTAAAGTAAAAACAATACACTGTTCTAACTTCTAAACAACTGTAGTGTAAACAAGCATAAACATATGCAACATTATAGCAACAAATAAGTGTAATTTAAGAAAAAACTCAAGAACTATTCTGTGTACCAACTTTTTTTCAACTTCTCTTCAGACAAAAGTTACAAAATCACATTTGAGTACCTTTTTCAGATGAGTTGGTTTTATTTTTAAGGGGTTACGGTATTTTTTGTAATCTATCGATTTTTCTTACAAGTGGAAAAAGTGCAATTTTGTCGTAGACAAACATGCTATTTATTTCCATTCAGATGTTTCCTCAAGCATCTACAGTTATTACAGTAGCAGTTTTTCTGAGCAGAAAAGTTTATTGCTCCAAAAAACCTTATTATATTTCCAAAACAGCTACACTCCATTATACAACACCCTTTTGATAGAGAACATTCTTGTTCTTTCACAGCTACAGGATGTATTTGGGAATCTGGAAAAACTCTTTAACCGATTAAGTCCACATTCTTAACTAATTTATCAGATTTATCGCCATCAATTGAAAAAGTGTGCTTGATCTCACACACACACACACACACACACACACACACACACACACACACACACACACACACACGCACACACACAATCCCTTTCTCTCTGTCCAAGCATAGGCTGCATAAATCATACAGACATCTTATATGAGTGTCCAGGTTACATACCTCTCACACTGACAAACGAGCAAGCAAGGGAAAATGGGTAAGGTCAATGCCAGTTCCTTCATCCACACTGTTTTTATGCCACTGTCTTGTATCACTGTGAAATGTATCACTTGGGGGTTACTGAGTCTGTACCAGTAATTGCCACCAGAATGTGATGAAAACAGTGGCTGACATTGATGAACAAACTAAACAGTCTGCAACCAACTGTATGTTAATTAAGAATATAAGCTGTGCCTGTCTGTCTGTGACAGCATCCTTTATGTGGACAAGTAGGAGAAGTGCACATTTGTTTAGTATTTACATACTGTTGGTGCAGAGATATTGCAGACAGCTTTATCTATTATGCAGATTACTGCACAGACTAACAGACAGCAGTTATACTTGTGCTAATATGCTAATACGTTTCCAAAGAGCTGTGTTAGGGGTAGTTATTTGCTTATTCCAAAGAACATAGAGCACAGTATACAAATGGATCTAGTTTACATGCATTTCTGTGGAATTAAGGTGCTGTGGGATGCAGCTTTAAGACGATTGCACAGAAAGAAATAGATTAGGATTATTTATATTATTTTACAGTTTTTAGGTGCAATGCAGTGTTTTAGACATACTGTAATGCTAAATGACACATTAGACAGCTACAACCTGCACCCCAGTTGGGACTTGAACCAGAGATCAGTGCTGTGGCCTCTCCTAATTGGTTGTTTATTCCATAAATAATTCCATTATTCCATCCAGCTAACAGAGGCCAAACAACAGTCCTGCTGAATGACAATGTGAGCGAACCAGAACATATAGCGCAGTCTTGGGGCCTCCTGGGCATGTTCTTTCTGCATGAATAATTCACATACAGCTGAATTTAGCTGCGTGTGGATCAATGCATTGAGAATTCACTAAAGACCCTTTTCCGAGGCTTTGATCTTTCTTCCTGAGATTAAGAGAAGTGAAAGGCAGAGCTGAACATCTCTTTTGAAAGTAAGATTCAGGGTTGTTCCTTCTAAAGAATTGACTAATTACAGGGTGAGGTAGACCGTGATGCCAAAACTGTAGGCTTTGTGTTTTAAATGTCATATTTCCCCACAAACAAACATGCTGGGCTGATGAGCTCTTCAGCCTATGTCTGTCTGTCTGGTGCTGACCTGCCCTTTGTATAATCCAGGCCGTCTATTTAGGAGAGGGATTTTCTTTAAGCCGTCACCTAGCACCGAGGCTCCAACCTCCAACCAGCCCTACACCAAATCCTGGCATGCAGCCGCCATACTCAACTGGGGCCTCTCAGAGTGGATACGAGAGAGAGAGAGAGAGAGAGAGAGAGAGAGAGAGAGAGAGAGAGAGAGAGAGAGAGAGAGATCAGTTCACTAAAACCATTGAGCTCTAGGTTATAGCCTATATTGTTTCTTTCTTACTCCCTCTTCCTGTCTGTGTGGTGCACTTAGGTCATCTTTATTGATTGGACAAAGTATTAATTTTGTACATATCATCATCATTACAAACCTGGATTGTTGTCAGTAGAAACATTTAAAGATATATCTTTTTCCTCTGTGCCATTGTTTTCCAAGAACACATCAAGGAGCCACACTGTTGCACTGGTTCTCCATCAGGATATCTGAGGGGTCCTGAGATGATTAATAAGTTAGGAGAAAAGAAAAGAAGCATATTTCTGCAACCCAAAATGTTACATTCTTCTGGCTTTCCTTTGGGAATACACCAACAATGTATTATTCCGCAGTTAAAAATAGTCCCCAACAAATGCACTAAGTACCTCTTTTTAGAAACATTTGCTAAAAACTACAGTGCCCTGCTGTTTTAGACAATGACTGAGGCTTTTTTCAATCTGATTCTTTATATTTGTGACAAGTTTGTAAAGATTTACTGTACATCTTCAGTAGGAACCAGTGGTTTGAGCCTAAGCACTACAGACAGGGCGGGAAAGGTGGAAAGTATTAAGAGACAGAATAACGCATTATTGTTTTTTGTGTTTTTTTTTTATAGGATTTGTTGACAATAAGAAAAATATAGAACAATGCCAGTCTCATTCTTTAAGGAACATAGTTGTCCATGGACCCAGATCATTATTAAGACAAGAAGAAACAGAAATGTGGTCTCTCTCTATGTCTGTATTGATCTGACTAGAAAATCTGGGCGATACCATGAGGAGTGTGTTTCCCCCTCTGCTTCGTCGTGCCTTTGTTCTCTCTGTGCTTGTGTCTGGAGCTGCTGTGCTGTGAAGCTGTGGTTGATTATTCAGGGCTATCAATACAGCTGAGAGCAGTGGCGCGTTGCCATATTTAAAAGTGCAGAAATGCACCTGTCTTTCGTAAGCGCTGACTGCATAGGGGAGAGTGTACTGTACGTTTTTTTTTGGTTGGTGGATTGTTGCAGCAGCTGTGGCTTGAGGCAAAGCAGGAGACGTATAGTTTGATAGGCCAAGTAAATCTCGCTGCTAAGTCCATAATCATCAGACCTAATCCTTATTTACACCTTAAATTTTAGTATTTGCCTTTCTGTTCAGACCTGCTCAGTTTGAATAGCTTTTACACCTTTTCTAAAGGCCTGGATGTGCTGACACAGCATCCTGACTTAAAACCACTGTATTTCAAAATCTTGTTATGCTTTTTTGCCAGGCACCTTAAAAAAAAAAACACACTTCTTTGAGCAGCATATAATGTCAGATAGCAGGGTGGGGTGCGAGAGTCTTCACAGGGTAATAAATCTACGTCTGTGTTATAACATGTTTGTCCTTAAGGTAGTCCAGATGTTTCTCTCCTCAGAGCTCCTTGGAAATCGTAATGTAGTGAGAGATGAAGTGCTTTAACCTCCTGTTGCAGCATTTTGATTATGGCTCTTGCAGAAGAAAAAAATGTATCATGGTAAAGACACAATTGGTGATACATATGCAAACAAAGTGGACTAGCCAACACGTGATATTTTCTAAAACTGAGAGGTTTGTTAATATCACTAATGTTTGAAATGTATTTTATATAGTGAAAGATTTACACATTGGGTCTTTAATATTGTTGTGTTGATTTTCAATGTAAATTTGTATCACAAATATGGCATTCTCCTTATCTGTTTAGGGCCTTCTTGGTTCATCTTTACTGAGTGTGCCGATAGCTGTTTTCCATCTTTACATCAAAGCGTTGATTTTCTACCTCATTTAAGCAGAAGAAAATGTATGACATACTGTACATTGTGGGTCTCAAAACTCTCAAAATTTTCCCCAGGCTGCTGGACAGGTTTTTGATGTTGTTTTTTTTTTTTTACAATGAATTGTAAATGAACTGTCCCTTGTACCCTGCATACTGCTCCAGCATTGTCATGGCATTGTATTCCCTAAGAACAGCATCATCCTTCCAGCTGACAGTTAACAGTCACCTTAAACTCAACATGAAAAATATAATAATATATATATATATTGAGTCCACCTCAACCTTTTTTTGAGGGTTTAGAACAAGACATTTTGGTGTTTTTGGTGTGGGGTGGTAAATGAAAGTGCTGTTGATCGCAGCTAAGGTGTTTGCGTTGACAAGTTTGTCAAGTAAGCTTGCTTACTGTGTTATAGAAAATCAACTTTTATTTAGGATGCAACTCTCTAAAAAAAATCACAGTTTCCCAGAGCCCAAGGTGCCATCTTTTATCCGACCAACAGTCCAAAACTCAATGATATTCAGTTCACAATCATAAAAGCAAATTTGAATGGCTGGAACATGAGAATTTGACGATTAAAAACAATTGACTAGTTGATTAATCGACTATAATTGGCTGTGGTTCAGGAGGTAGAGTGGATCAGATTGGTTAATCGCTGGGTTTGTTGCCTGCTGTCCTTGAGCAAGACACTGAACCCTAAAGGTCAGCACCTTGCATGGCAGCTCGCTGTGCTCAGTGTAGTGTGTATGAATGGGTGATTGAGAGCCACATTGTAAAGCACTTTGGATTAAGGCACTATATAAATGCAGTCTATTTACTGAAATGGTAAAAAAAACAAAAACACAATTCACTCTTAACATAGGTAGTTTCAGTTCTCTTTACGTGATTAATTGAAACATAATTTTGCTCAAAAGAAATGGAGCGGGTGCAGTTTTATAGTTACTCCTGGGGTTCATCCTACAGGCGTGTGTACCCAGAGGTATAAAAGACATTTGTTTAGTGATGATCACTCATAGCTCTATTATGTCTCACGTAATTTGACCTAACACACCCTGGCCGGTGAGGATTTGTGCCAGAAGTGAACCTCTTTATCTTCTTTTCTTCTTTAATGTCCCTCCCAGTGCAACTCCACCCTAACATGGCCTGGGCATGCAGACTGTTGATTGTGCTCCTATTATTGTGCTCTTCCAAGGAATCTCACAAATCCATGTCATTTGTCAACCAGAACATCCAACTTAAAGCCCCTCCATAGTAGGATTGTTAAGAAGGATCTCTTTAGTTAATTGTTTTTACCTGTTATTCCTTTGGAGTTTTGTGCAGATACATGTTTTATACTTGTACTGAATGCTAAGTCAATAGCCAGGGGCTCAAACTATTATGTTGGCACTATAATGTGGACTGCAGAGAACGACATCAGCGGGAAAACAACTAAACAGCACAGTGTGCTTTGTAGGATGTGGGGTGGGGTCGCTTTGCAGTGAAGATTGCAGGGAAAACTGATTTTTTTGTCACCCTCCCTCCCCCTCCCCTTAAAGGTCCAGTGTGTAACGTGTTTAGTTGTTCATTATCAAAATCTGTGTTGTCTGTTCACAAACTTGTCCTTTTTCATGAATATTTACCACCACCATCAATTCCAAGTATTCCTTTTGGCTTGAAATTTTACATTTGCATTCGCATGAACTGGGGTAGACGCTCCATATTCATGCGCCTTCTTGAAATACGTTAGCCGGTAAGGGACATACAGGACATACTGCTCCGCCTTTCGCGTTTTCGATGTCACATGATAAACTCACAGGGTGCTGCTAATGCTGCTAATGGGTATTGTAGCTTCCCGGCCCCGGCAAGTTTGAAGAAGGAAACATGGAGGACCACACGTATTCAAAATCCAAATTTCAGGAACAGGAGTCTTCTTCTTCACCCAGAAAAAGAAAAAGGATATTGAAAAGAGCAAGAGACACGCTTTTTGAAGCGGGAAGGCTACCATAGCTGTAATATGTACTTTGAACTGCGTGGTGCTAGGGAGTTGATTGCGATATATGATTCCTACCCATTGGACCTTTAAGCTGCTGATTACATTAATAAGCAAATGATGAACTCTTGTTCCTGCGTGTTAATATCATCTGTGCTTGTTGCTTTTTAGTTAGTTTTGAGAGAGAAAACAAAGCAATATTAGTTATTATTTGTAAATATTGAGATAAAAAATAGTTATAAAAACTCACTTTCCATGTGCTTGTCAGTCATTCTTACTTAGTACTGTAAGAAACTCTTGTTGACAGAAACTCTTTTGACTTCCTGCCAGTTCTGTCAGCAAAGACATTTAACTGTCAAGCATTCTAAACAAACCATTAAGTTTGGGATGGTTTCACATTGGTAACACCTTTGCATGTCCCTACAAAGATTTATCATTAATAAGTTTGAAAAGTTGCCATTATAAACACTATAAGTTCCTTTGAAAAGCAATTATCAATATTTTTTCAGGTTGCTCTCAGGTCATACCTATTAGTTGGAACCGGGTGGTAATTACATTGGAACAGTGAACACCTATGGGTTTGCCTCCCCTCTAAAGGGTTTACAGCTAACCAAGCATCAGCATCCCTCAGGCCAGAGAAAAGAGGGCTTGGACAGGCTTTGGGAGTTACCGGTAAGCAATTAGATAATGCATGTGCGTAGTGCAAACACGTCAAGCTCACACCCATATTGCCGGGGAAAAGTCAGTGTGGCAACGTTATGGGGCCGGGTCAGGACAGAGGATTAGACATGTTACAACATTGGCTCCCAGTTATCTGCCAGTCCATCAAGGGAGGATCCATTGGTGTCGTACCAAACCCTCTATTTAGATAGATGCTTTGATCAGTGTAAAACAGTTTGTTATAGTCTCACCTTGTGCCAAAGGATGTCAGAAACATGATTTGTGTCCAGGCTATATTTTCTTTTTTAATGTTGCCGCCTTGTTGTGATGCAGCTAGTCCATGTTGTATATTAGTTTATTGTATGTTGCCTGAACTTGCTTCTCAGGGCTCATTTAGTGTTGACAAGTTCTTCCATTGAGCGAGGATTTACAGTAGATTGCTAGATGAAGTTTTAGTCTGCTAATGACTGATGAAGATCCCCTGACACAAACGAAGTTTATAAAACCTTCATCCCTGTTTGAGTGTGTAGAAACATACTGCTGTTGCAAGAACTTTAATTAAGAGGTAATTGTCTGGTTTAAGCCAGAGAACATTCATCAAACTCACAGATTACATTTCCCAGTGCATACAACCTCTCATCCTCAATGTTAATGTAATTTTATCCAATCTGTTCCAAACATGCATTACATCCCAGACTTTGAAAAGTGTGTACCAACTGATATTGTTCTGCTGGAAAAATGTACCAGCTTGTCTAATGAAACTGCGCTTAGTTGGCCTAAAAAGATCTCCAAAAATACTTAGTGAGGGTTATCTCTAACAACTTTCAAAGCCTTTAGATAAAAGCGAGCTTTGCAGACCGATTAAGAGAGAAGGGGAGGGAATGACCAGTTATTTAGGATAAAGTCCTCATATTTCATAGCAAAGCTGACCTTTTTTGTTCACTGTAGTCATATTTCACAACCTGAAGGTCTGAAGTTCAGCATCAACCAGTCTGGTTTATTGGAAGACGCATAAGATAGTAGGCTATAAGGAAGAAGCTTGGTGTCATTTATCATACTTGTGTTCATTTCACCCCCCACTCCAGAATGTATAGGCCTAGTTACTGGGAATTTCCATGCTTACAATTTCCCTGAATTGAATATAGAGCTGGGCAATATATCAATATTATATCGATATCGTGATATGAGACTAGATATCGTCTTAGATTTTGGATATCGTAATATTGTAATATTGCATAAGTGTTGTCTTTTCCTGGTTTTAAAGGCTGCATTACAGTAAAGTGATGTCATTTTCTGAACATACCAGACTGTTGTAAATGTTCTATTATTTGCCTTTACCCACTTAGTCATTATATCCACATTACTGATGATTATTTATCAAAAATCTCATTGTGTAAATATTTTGTGAAAGCACCAATAGTCAACACTACAATATCGTTGCGGTATCGATATCGAGGTATTTGGTCAAAGATATTGTGATATTTGATTTTTCTCCATATAGCCCAGCCCTAGTTGAATATATTATAAAAACGTACCACTTTGTTAATCCCTTTTCCTCTAGCTCCACCATGAGGTAGACTTGGTTGTTTTTTTATCTCAATTTCTCAACAACTATTGCATGGCTTGCAATTAAATTTGGTACACACACTCATGGTCCCCAGAGGATGGATTGTATAAATTTGATTGGCTGATCGTTTTTTCTAGCACCATTATCAGGTCAGTTTTGTTTGTCCAATACTTTAAAGTACTCAAACTCAGAACATTCAGCTGTATGTTTGTTTTGCTAATTAACAAATGTTAGCATTCTGACATGTTACAGTCCAAACTAAGATGGTAAACCTTATACCTGCTAAACATCAACATGCTAGCATTATCATTGTGAACATGGTAGCATGCCAGCACCGCTGGTCCCAAATACAGCCTCACAGATACTAGCAAGGCTGTAGACTCCTAGGCTTGTTTTTGCTGCTGCCAGGCTGTCAGACCTGTAACATGTACACATGATCCAATGTAATCATGATACATTAAGTAGAGAGTCATCATTTAGAAGTAAGACAGTTGGGCAAACAAGGAATATTCTATAACATTAGATCTATCCATACCTCTTTCAGGAGTGTTTAAAATGCTTTTGTACTCCATGATGTCACCAATAAATAAAAAGATCTCCTCTTGAAAAAACAAGATTTCAAGAAATCAATCGAACAATGACAAATACTGCCATCTGTATTAGCAAGTAGTAGGGCTGGGCGATATGGACCAAAAGTCATATCCCGATATATTTTGGCTGAATATCGATAAACGATATATATCCCGATATTTATTTCCGCAAAGTGAGAGCAGTTCAGTCAAAGCCAAAGCCAAATATGACATGTCACAAGTAGTTTCATAGAAACCGGCTATTTCAGTGAACAGTTGCAAAATCAAATGAATAAATATTAAACAGGTTTCTTCACCTTATTCATGATTAAATGCTCAACTGTTCAAATAACAATATAATTTAAACATAAATATTGTATAACAACAGGAGTATCATTTTTTTTTTAAATCAAAGCTCCATAAGGTGCACATTTAAATAAAAAAATATCTTTTAATAAAAAGCCTATAAAATAAAAGAGGCCAATCCAAAAGGAGTCAGCAGCTTGCTTGGAGCAAGGATCAAATTTGAACTATATTGATATATGCGACATTGGTCTAATTCCATATCTCATTTAAAAATATATCGATATATTTTTTATATGGATATATCGCCCAGCCCTACGTTGACTTTAAGACATCAGCAAATATTGTATATATGTCGTTGGTAGGGCTGGGCGATATGGAGAAAATCAGACATCACGATATTCTTGACAAAATACCTTGATATCGATATTGCGGCGATATTCTAAGGTTGACAGTTGGTGCTTTAACAAAATACTTAGATTTTTGCTAAATAATCATCAGTAATGTGGATATAATGACTAAGTGGGTAAAGGCAAATAATAGAACAGCTAGAACAGTCTGATAAGTTCAGAAAATGACATCACTTTACTGTAATGCAGCCTTTAAAACCAGGAAAAGACAACCCTTATCTCATATCACGATATTACGATATCCAAAATCTAAGACGATATATAGTCTCATCTCACGATATTGATATAATATCGATATATCGCCCAGCCCTAGCAACTAGCACAATTTACTCGCTCCCTAAGGGGCAATGATAATGGTGGCTTGTGAAAATGCCTGTGGTCACTTAGCAACACCGACATTCTTCCTGCTCGGCCTGGTGGTGTCTGTGTCCTGTCTGTGTTAGAAGGGCTATATTTATGTCTGGCCATGCTTGTGGAACATAAAGCAGACGAATCTTCGGTCAGTGAGCGATGATCCTGCCCGACATCTCTGTGCGCCGTTTACATGATTGGACCAGCCAGGAATTCATTTGAATGCACTTCCGATGGCACGGTTTCCATGGACACAAGATCCATGAGAAGATGGGGGACCTACTGGTCATACCTCCCCCCCCTCTCTCAGGAAAGCCTTAGATTGCTCACTATTTCACATCTCTGTGCCATAGATGCTTCTTGCCATCACGCTCCTCCTATCCGCCTATGATTATTGGAAGAATCTGTTCTGAAAGTTAATTATGGCTCTGGATTGTACACTGTATAATTGCACATAGAGGGTGGGTAATGCTGGTGGCATGGAGCAGACATTATATAGGCACCTATAGGGATCCATGGGAGGAATCACATGTGCTCTGGACTCTCAGATGTGATTTGTCAAAGCTGTCAGTGGGCTCTTTTCATACGAGCAGCTGAGCTGAGTGGGTGTTTGTCCTGCATGTAGCCAGATGTATTGATTCTTCAATCTGTTATCATATAACACTTCCTGTTTTACTATTGCCTGCCCTCAAGAGAATGAATTGTAATGGCCCTATTAAAATCTTTAGTGTTTAGAAAGAGATTTCAATTTTTTGCTGTAGAAAAGGCACATGACAATTTGTGTCTTCACAAAAAAGCATTATTATTGTTATTTAACATCAGGTGTAAGTACGCTGAGGATTATAGGGTAAGGTATACTAACGATTGTGATTTGATAATATTCTTGCATATTGCATATTAGTATTGCTAACATAGACTGTATATAACTGATAATAATTTGTTTCCAGTTACCTCCAGTAACCCATACATGCTCTGATTTGGGCACAAAATTCTCATATACCCGTATATAACTTTAGACTTATACACAGATAAATCAATAAATTAAAATAATATTACTTGTAAACATGTTAGAACATTGGAACAAAAATAAACCCCAAAATAAGTATTTATTTGTGTATGTATGTATTTTTGTTGGGGATATAGACACGCATAAGCAGATCAATATATGCACTCAGTTGCCAGTTTATTAGATACATCTAGCTAAAACTAATAGTGGTCTAGTCCTGGAGAGAGGTGTTGATTAAACATTATGGTCCTTTTGGAGGTTGTAGTTTGTGCTGCTGTTAAACTGTATTGCAGTATACTGAGAGGTGTTTGTGTTATTTAGCCTACCCTCATTGATATAACTGGTAGGCTAAATAATTGTTAGAAAAATAACATAAGGTAAATGAGGACAAAGAACCATTACTGTATTTTGACACCAGAAATTTGTTAACATCAAATAGTTTGAGGAATAGCAGAAACTTGAGGGTGGAAGTTGAATAAAATGAATTAATTAAAAGGGTTGTAATAAAGTCTCTAAAAAATTGTGTTAATAGGTTAATCTGCTCTAATACATAGGATCAGTTTTTAAGCTTGTAATTTGATGTCTGGTTACTGAGAAATTCCACTCAGTAAGTAACACTTTCCAGTACATCGTATAGTTTAAACAGGGTGCTGTCTGACTCAAACTTTTATTTGCAGTGAGTAGCAGAGGCTTTGTTGAATGATACGCAACCACACCTCAAACTTTTCCCTGTGCTCCTTTTGCTTTTTACTGCAAAATCAGTGCTCCTTTGGTATTTACCGCCTGTTGCACAACAGATATTTGGGACTTAAACATCAGGTCATTAAAATAATAAAGATTAATTTGACAGTCACCTCCAAGATATATTTCCTCATTTTAATTCTGACAGCTATAAATCAACCTCCTAGATTAAATAATTATGAATGTCATTAAAAACTATCAAGCACAACATTAGTGAAACAGATTTGGATGTGTGCATGTGGTGCCCTCTGGGACAGTGATGGGAGAACACTGAGGCAGCTTGCGTGCAAACTCCCAGACATACCACACAGTGCAGGGAGTGTTAGTTGGCAGGCGCTGCAGGAATGCTATTGTTCAACAGACAAAAATGGTATGAGAAAATGTCTATTTGATGAGAGACACTTCATTTTCCTCCCTGTGTTGCACCGCAGTATCCTCTTAAATCAGTTTTTCACATATTTTTCTCTACTGTGTTTTTCTTTTTGCATCCATTGAAAAGTTAATATTCCGGGTTTTTTTCTTCATTCATTTCATTTGCTACTTAAGTGCTACTGTAGTCAATCATGCAATACTGATTTAAGTAAGCAATTACCTTGTATTCATTATTAGATAAAACAAAATAAAGATGATTCATTCTGTACAGGGCTTATAGTTTTCTCAATGGAAATTAGATACTATCTTTATGTGGCTTTAAAAGAATCTCCATAATTAAATTTTGGCTTTGCTAACTATCTATTTCTAGTTTATTTTTGCCTCCCAAAAATGGAAAAGAAACCACTGAGTTTATTGCTGCAAATGAAACACATCTGTAACACCGCACAGTTAGTTTTTGATTTATTAGAGCCAAATTACAAAGGATGTGTCTAGCAGTAGATACATGTCTATGAGTGGACACAGGCTCCAACCCTCCTGCTGTCTTTGTCCTTGTAAGGAGACGCCGGGTGTGAGTCACGCCAAAGGTACAGGAAAACCAGAACCACGGGCCAGATAGAATGCTTTTGCTATGTGGTTGTGTCATCTTTGTTTGGATTAGCCATTTTTTAATCTGGATGCGTCTTTAAAACAGACGGTAGTTTTCCGTTCGACTTTTATGGATTGCTGAATTGAAGCTGCTCCAAATAATGTGGAAGCAGTTGCTGTGTCAATGATTTCATTACCTTTGATAGATGACCTAAATGGCCTTGACATATTGTTGACACAGGGAGGCTTTCCCTCCACCAGTAAGTCGATTTAATCATGTTGTCCAGTTATCACCTCCGGTATTAAAGAAAGGACGTTGTGGTGGTTTCCTCAGGAAGTGACAACACAAGTGAGTGCAGATGCTGTGACAAACGGATTTGTGTCTGCAGAGGATGTGATGCAGTTGTGAACTCCAACGACCTCAGCGAGGTCCTGCGGCAGACAGGCGGAGTGTTGTGGACACAGTGAAGCAGCTCTGCCAGCATTTTTAGAGGCTTCAATCTCTGTGTGAGCTGGCACGCCCTGCCAAGGAATACTTCTCCCTAATTAGACAGTGTACATGAATGGAAACAAGGCTGCGTTTTGTTGAGAAAGTGAATCTCTAGTGATGCATGTTGTGATACCAAAGCAACTTTTGGCTGCGTTTGTGATCCTCAATGGTAAAGGAATGGAGTAGTGGTCATCAGATGTCAGCTTTCACCCAGTAAACATATATGGTCAGGCATGTGCTACTTACACCAGTAGGCTTAAACACACTGGCTCGCCCAGTCTCTCTCACTCACTCACACACACACACAAAACCCCTTCTATTTCCTCAACTGTCGTCGTCCAAGTGGCCCAGTGGCTCATCCTCACATGGGTGTCTGACACTTACTTCATATTACTGAATGAGTTCCTTATTCATTCTGAACGTCTCTGAACTCTCTTTTGGGAAGAGTCCGTGACTCAGCATGCCTGCATTCTCATATCCAAAGGAACAAGATGAGTAGGAGCGTGCTGAACTCACTGATGCAGTACAGGCTGAGCGATCCTTGTGCCTTGTGTGCAGTTCATACCGCAAGGCAGTTCTAATTTTGTTTTTACATAGCTACCATGGCGCAGATGAGTGATAGGACCTGTCAGGAGAGGGAAAGAGAACTGTTACTAATCATAGCTTGCAGCCTATAAGGGGGAGGGTGGGTCTGGCACTTATTTTAGCCATCCTAGCGCTATGGCTCTAGAGATGGTTTGTTGGTCGGTCAGTCCACCACTTTGATCCAGACTGAAATATCTCAGAAACTATTAGAATGATTGCCATGGCATCCATGACACCCTCAAGATTAAATTCAATCACTTTTGTGATCCCCTTGCATTCTCATCAGCCTCAGCTGTACTGCTGCTACAGCATGCTAACACACTAAAGTAAGATGGTGAACATAGTAAACATTATACATCCATAACATCAGCATTTTAGCATTGTCATTGTGTCATGAGCGTTTAGCTCAAAGCACCGCTGTTCCTAAGTACAGCTTCACAGTACATGGCTATAAACTCTTAGTCTTGGGTCATCTTATATTGCTTGCAAATTGACTAAACCAATAATATGAGCTGCTTGTTTTATTCCAACTTATCTGCCCTACTGGCGACTATGATGTGATGAATAATTCAGTCCTTCTCTTCAGTTAATATTGGAATTACTTTACACTGGGGTCCGTAGTGTTAGTACATGTTCGGCTCCATCTGTGTAGGTTTTTTGACTTGTCATCAGTGAGATCTTGTAACTCCTGAGACATTATGAGGAAAGAAGCAGTAAGCATAAAGGAATTCAGGCTGCAGCCGAGATAATCCACCTTTTTGGGTGTGGTAGAGCCCAAAGGTCTCTCTGCAGTCATTTAAAGGTTTAAAAACTATTCATAAGCAATGTTTGTTGTTTTTGGAGACGGATGGAACTCCATTCTCTCTATGTTTTTTTTTTATTGAGGCAGTGGGATTGTAAAGATGACCATCAAAAGGAGGAAAGAGACAAACAATTGAAAATAAGGAGGGAGGGATGGGTAGTGGGTGTAAACCCACATTGTCAAGGGCATTTTGTAATCAGAGATGGGAGTATTATCCCCACAAAAGTACCATTAACCTGTCTAGTGGCCCTCATGGGACGGGGCCCAGCAGTAACTGACCCACCTCTGTGCTCTGTGTTGCAGATGGGAGGAGGAGCTGTCCAAGCGAGAGCAGCTGGAGTCCACGGTGGAAACCATGCAGCAGGTTGGAAAAATAAAATATATTCCACTAACATGCATAGCTATTTAAAGTCTTGCCAAGGGCCATTTACCACATGCAGACAAGGAGCACAAATATGATCAGAAGAAAAGCTGTGTGTACACATACCGTTTTCAAAAGTGATGCATATACATTTATATATAGCTCAGTTCTTTGTGGATTTTTATTGTGTGGACTTAGCAGAGCTGGGCTAGAAGCAGAAAGAGGATTTCTGTCAGATTAGAAAACACCTATTACATACCCATCAGGAGGAGTCTGTTGGCTTAGATCTAGATATAAACATCAAATATCACAAGCAGTCTACCATTATGTTTCTGTTCAGAGCAGGCAGAGGAAATAGATGTAGAGGCAAAATCAATTTAAAGTGTCGCACCTTGAGGCTATATCACAAGTACGGTGGCCGACAGGGGCAAACGCCCTGCAACTTCAGAAAACACATGCAAATAGACAAAACACAAGCAAATTAAGAAAACAACTACATTAATTTGACAACACATGTGCAGCATTCAGCAAACGCGCTGCATATACACACAACACAACCAAATATACAAACGCGATGCAATTAAAAAACGATGCAAAAAGAAAAGCAAACCCCGAAAAAAGAAGCGATGCAAAAAGAAAAACAACTTCATTAATTTGACAACACATGCGCAGCATTCAGCAAACGCGATGCAAATACACACAACCAAATACATAAACGCGATGCAAATAACAAAACGATGCAAAAAGAAAAGCACACAAACGCCGAAAACAAATGCAAAAGAAAAACGCTGCATCCAGATTCCACAACGGAAGTTCTCCAGGCCTCTAGAGGGAGCAGCTAAGTGGAACAGCTGGATTTTCGACCCCTTTTCTGCCTTTTTATTAGAGTCGGGTATGGCTGCATAGTAAAAAGAGAACTCCTGTCTCATGCCCTTATTAATAACATAATATAATATATTAGTAATATACAGTCTCTGCTCCCATCTGCGATATTACAAATCCCTCTATGGCCACGCCAAGACCCGCCCTTCAATAGCGTTCACACACTACTATTGGCCAGGCGTCCATGCTTACATGTACAGGTCCTATCCCCTGACCAATCCCCTAACCCTAACCACTCGAGGTGAAATGCCTGCTTCGTAGGGCGGGTCTTGGCGTGGCCATAGTAGGATTCGTAATTTTGCCTCAACTAATTTCTCCTCAAGATACAACATATTCTTACATACTACACATTTTAACCACATTTCACTTAAACATTTTAGCTTAAACTCAATGTTATTTGTAGGGCTGCCACCTCTTAGTCGATTAGTCGACTAATCGGTCGTTTTGGTTTTAGTCGACTAAGATTTCTTTAGTCGATTAGTCATTTTTTATGCTTATTCATGCTTAATTACTTATTTCCAAGAAACTTCTGAACACATTTATGGTAAACACAAGATTTAAAGTGGTGCTTTTGCAGGATTAATTGTGGAGAAACTCAGTTTTACAGATGGTTAATTAACTACATTTATATTGTGCTTTTCTAGTCTTAACCACCTCTCAAAGCGCACAGCTCTGTTAATTAAATCAACTAATCGATTAGTCAACAAAATCCTATAAGTGTTAGTCGACTAAGAATTTCTTTAGTCGAGGACAGCCTTAGTTATTTGTCCATCTTAATTGACTAGCTTATAGAAAACATAGCAGTCACAACTAAAGGACGGAAAATACATACGTGTCTAGCTGAATTAACCAACAGCTAAGTTAAAATTTACAACAATAATTTCAATATTAACCATACCCTTTTATCAGGTTCATCAGGTTAGTAGCTAATTCCGACTGGCTTTAAAACACAAATCAAGCAACAATTCTCAAGGTTATCAACACCGATAGTAGTAATTTGCTGTTAGCTAGCTAGCAGCTAAGATAACTCACTGGAATATTCAATTCACACGCCGTTTGGACGGGGTCGGCAGCTCCACGACGTTGTATAACTTCTCTTTCACGAATCTCTCCTTGTTTATTGTTGCTAATTTCCTACTTTAATCAAAGTGGTTAGACCATTTCAGCAACACAAGAGCTACCTGCTGGCGCTACTATTGTGTCCACCTTCTCTCTCCAGTAGCGGCCGGGGGAAGAGTTGAATGACAGGTGTTGAGAACCAATCAGGTTGGATAAAATAACATGTCTCCAATTCTGATTTGCCAGGGACGCAGCGAGGTGCGTCCGGAGGAGAATTTTTAAGAAACCAATTAGAGACCAGCTTCAGGTCACATGCTGGCCGAAAGTTTAAGGACTCACATACACATCCATTTGGCCGGCGTCCCTGCAGCCCTATGCTGCAGCCAAGAAACCGGAGGAAACATATTGAAACATAGAAAATAGTTAACCGATTAAAGCCAGTTTGTATTAAATGCTGAGGCTCTTACTACCAGTTATGAGTAAACTATTTTATTTTTCATTTTTTATTTCATTTTTATATCATTTTTGTATACATTTATATTTATGGAATTTTGATGGGGGCGGCGCCCCAGCGCCCTCTATTGAGAAGCCGCCACTGCTAAACAGTACGGCAATCATGCTAATGAATACAATAACTTTTTCAGGGATCTATTACTTACAACACAATGGAGCAAGCAAAGCAGTTTTGTCTTTATGTGCAGGCCGGATTTAGGCTATTCAGTTTGATAAATCCCACGGTAAATTGGCTGGTTTACTAAACAGGGAGGGACTATTTTAAATAGTCTATTTTTTGTATTTCAAGAGCGTATTGCTCCACAATATGAATACAGATTGGTCACTTATTTTGTGGTATAATCACAATATCGCACTAGCAGAACACCAAAGGAAGACGAGCCGACCAAACGCTAGCTTTTATTTTGAAAGGTCGAAGCTCGAGCACCAGCCTCCCGGCTGAGACGGGAGCAAAGACAAATTACTAATATATTATATTATGTCATTAATAAGGGCATGAGACATGAGTTCTCTTTTTACTATGCAGCCATACCCGACTCTAATAAAAAGGCAGAAAAGGGGTCGAATTTGCTGAATGCTGCGCATGTGTTGTCAAATGAATGAAGTTGTTTTTCTTTTTTGCATCGCTTCTTTTTTCGGGGTTTGCTTTTCTTTTTGCATCGTTTTTTAATTGCAGCGCGTTTGTATATTTGGTTGTGTTGTCGCGTGTTTGCTGAATGCTGCACATGTGTTGTCAAATTAATGTAGTTGTTTTCTTAATTTGCTTGTATTTTGTCTATTTGCATGTGTTTTCTGAAGACAAGGCATCCCAGCTGGTGCGAGTACCCCGTGTGGTCAACATCCTTTCCTCTCTGCTTTTGCACAAATCGTTCAGCGACAGCATGCATGTTTGTCTTGGATTCTGGGTCAGCAAACCCCCAGATAGAGAGGTGGAGTGCCATCCCACGGGGGATTTAACCTTTTAGAGCACACAGGCAGGTGCCGCTGTGTATGGAAGAGCTGGAAATCTGTTCAGAGATAGTAAATTCAGTGCAAACAGCCATTTATTATGAAGGGCTGAGAGCCAAAGGGCTGTTACATTGTGCTGACTTAATACAGTTAACAAAAAGTGGCACTCCTCTAATGACAGAATGAAGTCAATAGGGTTAGTCATCCTTTTAGTCTTTCAATTCAGTCTTCAAATTGCTGAGCACATGTTTACTAGCTAAATAGGATCTTAAAGTTTTGTTAATGTAGTGTAGTAGATGAGGGTGGTCCAGATGTTTTGGAAGACAACATTTAAAGTTGAACCTTAAAGGTAATGTTTGACATCTTGGTATACACTGTTATTTGCTTTCTTTATCAGTAGATCAATTTCACTCATGTTTGTACGACAAACAAGAAGCTACAGCCAGGGGCCGCTTAGCTTAGCATAGCATAAAGACTGGAAGCTATGGTAACACCTAGCCTGGCTCTGTCAAATGGAAACAATATCCACCTACTACCAACCTGTACTAGACTGATTTTGTTACCTTCAGACAGAGCCAGGCTAGCTGTTTCTTACTGCTTCAAGTCTTTATGCTAAGCTAAGCTATCAGGCTACTGGCAGTATCTTCATAATTACCGTACACTACAGGCATGAAAGGGGAATGGTCCATCTCATCTAACTCCCCCATAAGCATATTTTCCGAAATGTTGAACTATACAGTTTTGGCCTCTTGGACCTGAAACACCCAAATCTCTGTGTCCTACCTTCTTGTATGTTCAGTTAACACACATGTAAAGATTCTACATGGTTACCTTTCCTTACATGGCTCCTAACACCTTGAGTATCGCTAGATGCTTTCAACAGAGGCTAACATTTGCATTATCTCAGTTATATGGTAATATGTAAAAGAAATTTAACCATGACCTTTGGGTACTCAATCATAAAAAGCTTAACAGCAACCAATATGAAAATGTGTAACCGTGTGCTTTTTTTGAGGGGCCTTATCTTAATGCAAGTCTTTTATGTGTGTTATAAAGTTTTATGTTATTATTATTCAACAAGCTAATTGAGGACAAGCCTACTCCTCTAACCCTAATAGTATCTTTATTTATCTATTGTCTGTCTTATTTTAATTCCCTCACTGTGACGTCCTCAGAGCGCCCAGGAGTCAACCGAGGTCCAGGATGAGCTGAGCGAGAAGGTGGACAGACTGAAGGCTGAACTCGTGGTCTTCAAGAGTCTTATGACTGATGTAAGTATTTGTTCAGTGTTAGGGTGATGTCACCATCACTTCCCCAAGTCTGATAAAGCTTTCACACTATAGAGAAAGTGCTGTGTTATCTTCCATACTCAAAGCAATCATGTTAAGCGTTCCAACAGTGTTTGAAGAACGTACAATTGTTTTCCTGCACATAACTAAGCATCATTCTGATAAAGGTTGTCATTCATACAGGTCTAGATTAAACAACTAAACACACACTCACACACCATTCGTTCCCTGCTTCCTTCCTACCTTCCTTATTTGAGAAGAATATATAATGCCAGAAAGTCTCCAAGACAAGCATTCATTGAAAAAAGCTCAAATAGCAGCTGTAGATCAAGAGCACTTCCTGTTCTGTACAGCCGTGTTTTGTTCTCTGGCAGTGTGATACACCCTTATAATATACTGCAATGGGCCCAGTCACAGCTAGTGCTTGCTCAGAAATAAATAAAGTCAGATATTGCTTTTGTTTTTTGGTAAAGATTTGTTGTTTACCCTGTTTCTCTCCCCTTTTGGCATCTGTACATTGTTGATTTCTATTTATATAATTTTCTGTGCTTGACTTTATCCCTGATGTGTGAATCCAGAGACGGGTAAGCGACGTAGAAGTAGTAGGTTTCTTAGGTTAGACTTTAGTTGTTAGGCATCTTGTATTTTGTGCTCTCGGTGTGGCTCATATTGTTAAACTTTCACTGTAGCAGTAACAACCAAGATATATGCAACCTATTGCATGATCCATATCTGCCCTACCAAATGTTGCATAATTATTGAATTGACAAAATGATGATGCAAACTAATAGCTTAGTATTTTATATATATATATATATATATATATATATATATATATATATATATATATTTTACAGATAAAAAAAAATATTTGACATGATTAGAATGAAACAAAAAGGCCATTATATAGTTAATGATAAAATTGCATCTTAGGGGGTTACGTAAAATGACGTCTTAAAAGAGCTGTCGTATTGGGCGCCTGGCTGGCTCAACTGGTGGAGCGCATGCCTATGTACAGAGGCTCAGTCCTCGACGCGGCGGCCGCGGGTTCAATTCCGGCCGCGGGTTCGATTCTGACCTGCGGCCCTTTGCTGTGTGTCATTCCCCCTCTCTCTCCCCTTTCATGTCTAAGCTGTCCTGTCACAAATAAAGGCCTAAAATGCCCATAAAAAATCATCCTTAAAATAAAAAGAACATAAATCAATATGATATGAACAGTAAACATTTAAATACTACATGTATGAAAAGTGAATGGTTGTCAAATTCACCATTAAAAATGCAAAAGATAAACTGGTATAGACATGATTTCACCCACACTTACTTTGTTCATTCCTTGTGACTGACTGAACTGACATTATATGACCAGTATGATCAGTTAATGGCAGCCAGCTTAAGTTCTTTGCCTGCCACAGTAATTCAACTTAACATACTGTATGTGTGCATAATGTGAGAATGTGTTTGGACTGCACATGACATCTGAAACAACCATCCTTACCCATGCAGCAAATGTCTGACCTGGACACCCAGATCCAGGAGAAAGCCAGGCGGGTGGACATGGACATCTGCAGGCGAATCGACATCACGGCCAAACTGTGCGATGTGGCTCAGCAACGCAACTCGGAGGACATGTCGAAGATGTTCAACGTCAGTCCGGCCCGGTCGCTCCCAGAGAGGGTGGGTACCCATCTGATGTTTCACTGTTTGACAGTAAAAAAATATGAATTCTTCTGTGAAAGTAACAGTCAGCACTCTATAAATGTAATCAGAGCTGCCAGTGGCTCAATGTGTTTTTTCCTTCACTGGCTGATCATAAACTCAGTGACCCTTCTAAAGGTTCAGGAATGCATGCCTGCATGTTCGCAAACACACACAAACATATAAACATACAGAATACTTACGGTAGTGACTCTTAAATATGCATGCACACACAGAAACACACACACACACAGAAAAATTAAATGCTGATGTGGTGACTCTTCGCTGCACACAAGGTTATCGCATTGCGCCGACAGTGCTGGCTAATGCCTGAGTATAAATTCACTGTGAATCAAGCTGGTGGCTTCTCTGATGTTAGCCTATATGTTGCTATACAGTATATCAATATTTCAATAGAACTGCTTATAGTTACAGTATTTATAAAGGAGTGTCCACACAGAAAGTGTCTCAGCTGTAGACCAATTCAGAAAAGTTACTTTGAGGATGAGTGCTGATGATGATCAAACAGCAGTCGTTTTTCTTCAATAGCGCATATTCATTTGCTAAACTATGTGCTAACTGAATAAATAAACTCTGTGATCTTTCGTCAGGTTTGCCTTGGACTGTCAAGCAACGTGTGTTTTATTTATTTATTTGTGTGCGTGTTTCGCAGGGTGCTGTGGCCTGCTGCAGGAAAAAAAGAGCGTAAAGCCATGTCCGATGAAGAGGGTTCAGAGATGGATGCTGAGCCCAGCCCTTCAGAGGACGATGCCCCCGGGTCACTCAACATCACGGACGAAATGAAACGCATGCTCAACCAGCTGTAAGTGACACACACACACACACACACACACACACACACACACACAGGCCTAAACATTACCTGCAGTTACACCATACCAGTACTATTTTCAAACTAAAGTTCAGTGCCAGCTCTTGTTTTCCATAAACTCTTCCTTCCATCGGTTTGTCTTCTTTTATAAGCACATCTTCCTCTATGCTTGTGACCTTTGCTGAATCTGGTAGCTGTTATACTTGTACTTTCCTCTCCTCCCTTCCTCCCTCCCTCTCTCTCCTGTTCTTTCCATTCTCGCCCCCTTGACCCTACGCAGACATTGTTCAGATAACTCCTTTGTTGCCAGGCGCGAGACGTTTGAAATTGATGACGACTGCGACAGTTTGACGTGGGAGGAAAACGAGGAGACTCTGTTGCTCTGGGAGGACTTCACAAACTACAACATGCCGTGCACCATCACCGCAACGCCCGGCACAACCGCCGCCCCCGCCGATGGCAACGGTGAAGCCCCTGATCCAGTGAGTCCTGTCTGCATTCATGGTCCTTTTGCACAGTATATGGTTTTCAAATACATGCAAGGCAGCGTGTAGATCATTGCTATGGGTGCTGTGTCAGACATTTACTCATACAAGATGGATGAGATCTCTGTCTGTGTGCTCTCTAAGGACTCCCAGGATGGAAGTCTTGGCAGCCTCATTGATGAGACAGAGTCACTATTTAAGACCAGAGAGCAGGAGTACCAGGAGACCATCGGCCAGATCGAGGTAGGCAATCTGTGTGTGGGGAAAAAAAAAACGACTTGCAAGCACAAAGAAAGATTAAAGCATATCAAAAGCATAAACAAGAAACATCAGCTGTGATTGACGGACACTAATGGAGGAACTACTCACATTTAAAATTGTGGATGGTGGTGAAACGGCTCCAAAGAAAACATTTTGATGTCTATTTGTGAAGTTAAATCTGCAGCAGCGACATCCAACGTCGCAGTTTGATTGACATTGACATGTATTGTATAATTTATGTCGTTTGTATACTAACTGCTGAAACAGTATCATGTTTAATATGTACTACATATACTGAGTCCAGGAAATACTCTTTTTATTTTTTTATTCTTAGGACTGTACATAAATGATAGGAAGGATAGTCCGATATTTTTTAAGAGACAGGGAAGTCTTTTTGAAAAATAAATCAGATTTATATTTATTTCAGCCTTTCCTTGAGCTGCACAGAGCTTCATTTAGACACTGACAGTGGTAGTAACTGTTCGGTTAGTAGCTATTGGTTTGAAGATTTCTAATGTGCAAACCAGATACCGTGAAAATGATTGTTCCGTTAGTCAAGTCAAATTGAACTTTATTTGTCCCCAGAGGGGCGTTTGGTCATGCATTAACATACAATTAACATTTTTTATGACTTAACAAGTTGTTATATACAGAGATATTAGCTGGGAGGATGTTTTCAGGGAGAGTTCAGTTAAAATGTTAATAAAGCTACAGGGGGCCTAGATTCAGTAACCCCCCCCCCACTTGTCACCTCAGTAATTTTCATCTCTTACATCCTCCCTGTTTAACCCGTTTCCCTTCTCTTAGTTGGAATTGGCCACAGCAAAGAGTGACATGAACCGACATCTGCACGAATACATGGAGATGTGCAGCATGAAGCGAGGCCTGGACGTGCAGATGGAGACCTGTCGGAGAATGATTAAAGGCGGCAGGAACTCTCCCTCGGTCAGCTCTGTGGCCAGCAGCGACTCAGGGAACACGGACGAGATCCAGGATGAGATTTCGGACAAGGACGCGGAGGCTGAAGTCCCTGTTAGTTGATGGCTGCATAGCCCGGGCGCTGTCCTATCTCTTCCTGAACTCCCCTCGTTGTCACAGGGGTCAAATGTGTATAGAGGTCCACCCTGCTAGAAAGGTGGAGCAACCTAAATCTGGGCCTGTTTGACCTATTAAAAGTTCTGATGGTCGTGCTAACTGATGCAGGCCCAGAACTGAACTGGTGCTTTTATACAATTTCTGTTGTTTAGGAAGTGGTGGGGGCGTCTTTGCTTCACATTGAGAACAGGTGCAAATAAGAGTCCAAGCTGTGCTGTCTTCCTCTTCACATCATTTTAGGGGAGAGAAAAAAAATTCTCTAATATTTTAAACTGGCTGAGAAGTGTTTTGTACAAATTCTTACCCTATAAATGTCCTTTTATTCTAAAGGAATTGAAAATAGTACATATTGTGCTCCTCCACATAGCATTCACAAAATATAACAACCATCTTTACATATATTTTTTAATGTTTCATTTAGATTGAAAAATCTCTGTGCACCTGAGTTGGAACACTATTTAGTTGTTGTTTGCAGTCCAAATTCAACTTTTGGGGGTTTAAGTGTCTTCTGCCAAGAAGACAAAACAAGGAGTGGAGACAAATGTTGTTAGAGTTCTGGTGGTTTCTGAGGGAACTCTGCAGAGTTGCCAAAGTTGACAGAGGAAAGGAGCACAGCCTTTTGATGCATCAGTGCACTACTCAAGTTCTATGCAATTTAGCTGGCCTTATTTTTGGACTGGCTTTCACCCTTCCTTGTTTCTCTTCAAACCAATACGATTAGCCTTTTAAGCAAA
Source organism: Perca flavescens (assembly GCF_004354835.1). Classification (NCBI taxonomy): domain Eukaryota; kingdom Metazoa; phylum Chordata; class Actinopteri; order Perciformes; family Percidae; genus Perca; species Perca flavescens. The sequence goes on along the minus strand of NC_041334.1, from coordinate 20,984,144 downwards.
GCAGGTGTTTTCTATGTATCTCTTTTTTTGTGTGTGTGTGTTTGAACGTGGAATAATCTTAGTATGGGACATTTGTTTTTTTTCACGGACACAGTAAAAACTGGAACAGTGCCCCCTCAACAAAGGACTACTATCTTCATTCATGACTATAATTGTCAACATCTGCCAGATGCTACTGAAACAGGCAGTGCACTGTTGCGGTTCCGATGTACCTTATTGAGGAAACATCGTTCTTGTCTTGTGCAGTTTACTTTGTGAACATCAAGACATTTTAAATGGCTAAAATCCAGTCTTTTTTTTTATAAAAGAAATCAAATTAAAGTTATCAAAGCCAAACAATGCCCTCCAATGTCTTAAGCAAAACCAAAGGACACATTTTGAAAAGCTTCCTTTTTCACATAATCTTCATAGATGAAAATCTTTCTTTGTTCATGTGTGATTTCATTAAGAGCTGTCACCTGCTGTCCTGCAGGCGTATTTATGAATCCTGCTATGGCCACGCCCTACGGAGCAGCTCGAATGGTTGGGGTTAGGCACTGACCTCGAGTGGTTAAGGTTAGGATAGCCGATTGGTCAGGGGATAGGACCTGTACAAATCGGGTTACGTTACCTTGCTTAAGCATGGACACCTGGCCAATAGTAGTGCGCGAATGCTATTGAAGGACGGGTCTTGGCATGGCCATAGTAGGATTCGTAAATACGCGTCCTGCAGGGGACTCTGTTCCAGACGGGTTGCACATCCTGCTTTGTCTCTTCTGAATCATGGCTTAAAGTGTCAGACTGTACATAGAGGGCTGTAGGCATGTGATCGTATACCCCAGAGGCCTTTTTATTCATATTAAGTCTCTTTGCAACAGATTGAGATGTCTCACAATTTCGCTTTTCAGTGCTATCGCTGGATTAGCGTAGAAACCGATTGAAGCATGGGGACAGAAGTGATCTTTTCATCATCTCTTTGTAATATAATGTAAGAACGGTTAGCTGGATCAAAGATTAAGTGCTACTTCTTTGTTGAAGTTTTACAGAAGCAGAATGTTAAAATGCAGGCCTTTTGTTATTGCAGCATGATTTGTGTGGAGAAAATCAACTGAATTTGTTTTTTTTATAGAATCCTTTTTTTTTTCTTTTCTTTTTTATTACTACATAGCTGCAATGCAGACTGTGTCGATCCTAATCATTGTGGCAAAAAAAAATATTTTTCACTGTTTTGTAATCATTCTATGTTAAAGTGTGTTATTGTCGCTATATTCTGCTTTTATTAATTTCGCAAGACTATTTAACTTGTTCCAGACATTTTGGTCAGTTATCGACCATATCAGATCCCCCATTAAAAAAACTAATTGACTATGTAAGACGAGAGGAAGGAACAGTCTTCCTCACAGATATCTTTCATATCCTTTTATGTTTTATTTTACGTGACACCAGCCTTATAAGTAACAAAGAGCCATTCTTTTATTGGTACTGTACTTTGTACCGACATCAAACGCTTTATTGAGTCAATGAATGACAGTAACGTCCGGAAACGGCAGGCCTAACATCACAGTTCCCTTTTCCTTGTTTAGATTAAAGCCCACATCACAGCACCATCATCACACTAACCAGCTAAGTGTACAGTGACATGACAAAGATGTAAATCAATCTATGAATACTACCAACTCTGGAGAGTCTCAGTGTTTGTCCATGTCACCACCACCATCACGTGTTTTTAGTTTGCAGACATTTACCTGATTTTTTTTTTTTACTTTAAGAGTATTATCTCCATTTTTTTCGACATCCAGTTGATAAAACTGGAGCAACCCTCCTTAATGAATGTAGCTTAACTGGAGGCATCCTCTAAAGACCTTACAGGTAAAAGTTGAGCAAAAACAATGTAGCTGTTTAAATCCAGGGATATATGGTGTGCGGTTATTGGAGACCTTAGTATGTATTGCTTTACTAAACGGGTTCTTACCTGAACAACTTACAGTATGTGACTGAGATGTATGTAAATTAGGTCTGTCTGGATGTGAATGTTTCATACTTAAAGGATTTGATATGATTGTTTTTTATCAGTATGGCGCTGGTTGTGTTAACTGTCGTGTCAGTGTACAGTTTTAGGCTCACGTTCATCGACATACCTGTCTGCTGTTAAATGTCATTATTTCTTATATTTAATTTCATGAAATGACGTGGAGATAAAAGGTGCAGCAATACTTGCAATATTGTATTGGATACTGGTCTTTTTCTTTCATTTGCATCACAGGAAGCGTCCTGGTTTCATTTTAAGTGGTTGATTTGTCTTCTTTAATTTAATTGCTTTTCTCTCTTAGATTTGTTATTATTTTGTTTAAACTATTGATACAATGTATTCATGTGGGTCTGGGGCAGATTGGTTCAATATTATGAATGTACTCATATTGGATATTGGGGGAAAATGAAATAAAATGGTGGATTGGATAACAAAAAGAAGGCTAATTTGTCATTCATAAAAACTCAGTTTCTTGGTCATCAGAAGACCATTTTGTATTGTTTAGCAGCCATGAATATACAATTATAATATGGTATTTGTTGGTAGCAATTCAAAAATATATATGTTTCTACACACTATTTTCTGTCAATTGCTGTCACACCTAAATCGGACACTTTTGCTTGGAAATCCAGAAAATTGTGACAGTGTAAGAAAAAAGCAAGAACTTGGTTGCAGTAATATTTCAAATACTTAGAGTATAGCAGAGGCACATAATGTATTTCCTTACACTTAGAGCAGCAACTCTTTTTGTTCTTTAAAAGCGTACCAGTAGGCCTTTTCTCACAGCAGACATTTTGACATGTCACAGTGGGAAAAGCGGAGTTGTTACTAATAATAACACAAACAATGCCTCTGTTATATTTTATATAGTGTTCCATTAACAGTGAGGCAGCATGTACAATACCAAGAAGAAATCATAGCAGCTAAATGGAATTCAGCCATTGTTCGTTTTATTATTTACGCCTGTGCGTTTGCTACTATGACAGGTGAAGATGTCTCCTGTGATAAGCTTAAGCTTATTTTGACCTCAGTTTTCATTCATCTGCGTCTCCTACAGGTCCTCTTATCACATATTTCATACAAGGCTGAAGAGTTATTTTTCTTTAAACCATTCAAATGCAATTTGTTCAATTAAACACAATGCATATAAAACAGGAGATTTATTTCGTAATGTAAAAACAGGTGTTTTTAAATGGTATAAAACATTATGCAATTTAATGAAAACAAACAAAATAAAAAACAAAATAGTATTTTCATGGTAAAAGACATTAAAAGATTTTGTCCCTATACAAAGATATAGAGCATGGCACAAATAATAGGCTCTACATAATATACCTAAAAACATTCAATAGTTAACCCAGCTAATTTAATATTTCTGAATTTAGTCAGGATGAGCAGCAATGAAGGAGAGGGACACAAAATGTTTGGTTTTCATGTTGAAATAATCAAATACCAGCTAACTATCTCTAGTTAGGCAGTATAATAGATGAGTGTACTCCGTATATCCAGATCTGCTATTCTCCTCCTGTCTAGCTGTACTAACCTGTCTTTTATTTTCATCCCTCTACCTCGAGGAACACAATTCTTTTGGCCACGTCCTCCTCGCTGTATTTCTCTTGCAGCTGCTGTCGGACCACGGGATCAGCTGAGAGCAAAAGACTGTCGTCACAGCGATTCCAAAGTGGCCGTGGAATGGAACAGCGATTCAAAAGCTGATCCAGAGCAGCAGAGAAGTCTCCGCTGGTCTTCAACAGGGCTTTGGTCACACTAATCAAGTCCTGGAACAAAAATAGTTAGGAGAGTTTAGAAAAGAATAAAGAGCATATATGTGCAGGAAGATTGTGGAGTGAATGAAGATTGGTGTGCTGCTGCTCTTTAGGATGCATCTAGTACACCACAGTGTTCACCTGGTTTGTCTGGTTCATCAGCTCTTTGATTCGCTGCTTGTCTTCTTCCAACTGGACCTGTGTCAGTGAAAGTGCAGCGTCTCTGTTCACTGTTGGCTGTGGTTTGGATGGAGCTACCGGATTATCACCAACAATGGACTGAGAATCGTCCTCCTGAGATTCACTGTCAAATATGAACAGGTGGGCCTCGGAGGTTGTATTGACAGCCTCGGTGGCTGCAGGTTCAGGGCGGCCTGTCTTTGGTAGGCAGTTGCTACTGGAGGCCTGTGTCTCTTGCGTGTTCTCTTGGAGGCTGAGTCCGTGTTCAGGGTTGGACTGTGTGGAAGCAGTGTCTGAAGTGGGGAGTGGAGGTTCTGTTGATGGGAGTTGTTTTGTTGCCGTTTCACTTGGATTTTGGAGATCTGGAGTTTCGTCCTCACCAGACTGAGAGACAGGAACATAACAGTTTAAATATTTAAAGGATGGGGAAATAATATGGCCCTTTGACACTGCCTATCTGTTCAGCCCCATACTAGGGTTTTATCTGTGGAGAGGAATATTTGAGCAGCTTTTGCAAAAGATAACAGCAACTAGAGCTGAAATCATTTGTTGATTAATTGACAAATCATCTGAAACCTTTTTGACCAGCACTTATCGTTTTGTGTAACATAGCACGTGCTATTCTGTAGTAGAGGATGTTGCCCGTCGGGATCCGACGGGCCGGGCCAGGTTCGGACAGATATTTAGAAATTATGTTTGAGTCGCCCAGGTAAAAAAGTAGTATACTTCAGTGTATTAGAAATATGAATGAAGTACATAAAGTATAAAACAAGAATGCTTCTACTTGTGCTTTATTTAAATAGTATTTAATATGTACTTTTTAAAAGTATACTTCAAAATAGATGTAATTAAGTTAAACTTCAGAGTCCAAAAAGTAAGTATACTAATTTACCAGTAATCAAATTATTTTTTAAATGTACTTTTTGAAAGTGTACTTTGTTGTTAATGTATTTTAAATTGTATAGAAGTTTTTTTTTTTTAAGTGTATTCAATTTGACATACTTAGAGTTGCAATTCAGTGTACTTACAGGAAGTATGTTTCTTTGGAAATTAATTGTTAGTATACTTTTTTAAAGTTTACTATGATCTCACTTCATTAGAAGTGTGACTTCTGTACACTTTATACAGTACACTCTAAAATAAGTGTATTTTCAGTGGCATATCAGAGTACTTTCATAAAATATGTTAAAATACAAAAATGTATAGTGGTAACTTAGTGTACTTATAGTAAGTACACTTCTTTTTAATAGTTGGTATAATTTTTGAAAGTGTACACTAATTTCACTTCATCAGTAGTGTAATCTTAGTACACTGTAAACAAAGTGCACTAAATATAAGTGTACTTTTATTAGCATATCAAAGAACACTGAAAAAATGGGAAATAGCAGGTCTTTGAATTTACAAAAATGAATTTAGAATATGCCACGCAATTCATTTATATTCCTTTCAAGAACATGGTTCAATCATGTAGACTTCAGTTGTTTTTGTATAGATTCCTTTTGGGTTGATTGAAATTGATTGAATTGAACATTTTAAATTATCGAATTAAGTTTGGTCACTACCGGAAATGGTATATTTGAATCAAATGGCGCCATGAAGTGTAGGATGCACTTCCCGGGCACTGACACCAACCATTTATATACTGTCTATGCTGCCAACACAGGACATCGCCAAAACAAGAAGAATGTGAAGAAGAATGTTGAGTATGTGTTGACTGCGTGCAGGATTAATTCTACAGCTGCCATGTGTTGTCTCCTTCACGAAAAAGTTAAAGTTAAAGTTAATGGCAGCCGGTGAAGAGGAGCCAGTCAGCCTCATAAGAATGAGTGTTAAGTGGTCGAGTTTAGTTCGCAACATTTAGATTATATTGAGGCTGTTGCAACGTTAATTTATGTAACAAAAAAAAGGTCCGTCGAGTTGTTTGGGCATAACGTTATATGTTGGTTTGCTAATAGCTAAGGTTAGCTAGCTAAGACCACAGGCTTACAAGTTCAATGTAACGTCGGGTAAGAACGAACGAGTGTTGTAGCTAAAGCTCTCTGTTATTTAGTTACAGACTGTGCGTGTGTGTGTGTGTGTGTGTGTGTGTGTGTGTGTGTGTGTGTGTGTGTGTGTGTGTGTGTGTGTGTGTGTTATATGCGGGAGGGTGCTGCTGACATGACAATGTATCGGGGCAACTAACGTTAGCACAGTGTATGGGAACTCTTTGTTTATGTCATTTTCCTAAATCTCTCACGCAGCGTTTTTAAGGTCGGACTCAAACTGGATTTTTAGCCCACCTTTGTGTCTTTGTTGTGTGCTTTATTTTGTGTGGTCTTTTAATTAATGAGTCAATGTGCTTGGTTCACCTCACTGATTCTAAATGTTTTCTTTCATAGGATCCTATTTGAACAGCATACATAATCAAATGCTTTATAGTGGTAAGTGCTGTCATATTTGTTTTTTCTTTGTATATTTCCTAAAATAATTGAAAGTTACAGAGGGAGTTTTTTCTTGCCACTGTCGCAATAGCCACTGCTAATGCTTGCTCTTGAGGGAATTACTGTAATTGTTGGGGTTTTGGAATTTATAGAGTGTGGTCTAGACCTACTCTATCTGTAAAGTGTCTCGAGATAACTTTTGTTATGATTTGATACTAATTGAAATTGAATTTGTTTCTCAATTGTTTACAAATGAAAATGGACCTACTCTCACAGATATCGCCATTTTAAACTTTAACAGTATCAGAAACATTAAAACACCAACTGGTTGTTTAGTGTTATTTCTTTTTTTTGAAAAACTAAGATTTTAGAATTGTGGAAAGGTTATGTAAAATATTTTACATACCACAATTTATTGGCAAGAATGGCATACAAATTGTAAGGCCCAACGTCTACTTATTTTTCATCTTTCTCCTACTATATTCATCTTTTTGTCTCAGTTTTAACCTTTCCTCTATTTATTTTTTTACTTATCTTCATATTTGTATCTTTCTTTGTCTTTACTGTCAATCTCTTTCCTACGTGATTTGGAGTTGACAGCAAGGCTAGTACCTTTGTAGTAACCATGTTGTAATATTCTTAGAGAAATATGTACCCATAGGACAGTGGACACCAGTAGTTGACTTCAAAGTGTAGTGTGTTTAAAAAAAGCAATGCAATCCACATGTTTATATATGTTTATTACAGTTAAACAGGAAATAAGTGTTTAATCTATCTAATCTTGTGTTGTTCATACTATACAAGGATGTATTACTTGTCTTTGTTGAATAATACAGAAGACAGAGAGCTTAAAAAAGTATTGCATATTAAATTGCAATCACAATATTTGTGGAAAAAAATCGCAATTAGATTATTTTCTAAAATCGTTAGCCCTACTTACTACTCCCTTATGATTTAATACTTGTGTATTTGTTTCTCGATTGGTCTTATTGACTGCCTTTTTTTTTTTTTTTAATAGGGCATGGATGAAGACGCCATCAACGAGGCCATTGAAGAAACCAGTGTTGGGATTTATGTTCTTAAAGAACATGCTTCAAGTGATGAAACAGGGGACATTGGTATTGTCCTCGAAGGCATCAAGATGTTGCAAGATCTTTATAATGTAGCATTACCTGTTGCTACGCTGTTTGGACTAATGTACAGTATGCCCTGAACTTCAGCTACCCTGCTTGCCTTCGATCCAAAAGATTTGCATGGAACTTGATGGAGGGAAACTTACCAACAAAGCACTTGCTCTAAAAAACAGGCTCTTCCAGTGAAAGGGCCAGAGAGACTGCTCCGTCAACCAAACAGCGTAGTTGTCCCTAAAGGCATCGTTGGTATGGCTGTACTCTTTGGACTAGTTCTTTGAATTAACTGGACAGGATTTGCATGGAGCTGCATGGAAATAACCTTTTGCAAACCAAGCAAAAGTTTTCTCTCTAGAAAACAGACTCCTTCATTAAAGACCAACAGGCATCTTTGGTACTGCTATACCAGATGGAATTTTTTTATTTTTTTTTTTTTACACACAGGGTTAACATTTTTTTCATTTGAAAAACTACTTTGAAAACAGAGTGCACAATTTAAAGGGTAACTTCGGGTTTTTCAACTTGGACCCTATGTTCCTCTATTGTTGTTACTGATGGGAACAACAATCTTCGACATTGATCCAGTATAAAGCAAGTAGGCCTGTCATGATAACGACAAGTTTTGCTGGACGATAAATTGTCCCAGAAATTATTGTGATAAACCATAATCTTGTCGTCCTGAGACCATTTTCATCTAATATAATGAAATGGCATAATAATGCAGGTACACTTTTTCAAAGATCAATAAACTTTTATTTCTAAGGAATTTTTAACACTAGAACTGGAAGATATTTTAAATATCCACAATATGTCTTTGATCTCCTTTAGTAGGCTATGTCGTCTTTTACACTGTTGTACAGTTGTGGAATTGCCGTTTGTGGCACGTATGTTCCCCCAGGCAATTGGGACTGACCGTCAAATGTTTGCATTATTACTCGAGTGTTTGTGCGATAGACTGCAGACTCTGTACTGCTGTTAACAATTATTTATTAAAAACTAAATATTACATTTAAATAACATAAATGATATCTATCTATATCTATGTGGCTATCTGCCACATGGCGAGTAAATATTTTTACCAAAATAGTTCTGTTTTTCAGCCTTCATTTTGGTGAAGGTGCAGCTACTTTCTTCTGCTCCTCTGCAGGTCGGAACTTCGCGGGGGTGGGCCGACACACACACACACATGCGCGCGCGCACACACAAACAAACACTGGCGCCATTTTCCTGAAACCGCTTGCAAGACATCGTCCACAGCGGCGTATGTACGAGCACGGCGGATATCGCTCATATTCTTTTTTTTTTTTTTTTTTTCTCTTGACGCTGCCTTAACTGTTCAAGGTTCCTGCTTTTGCCAATATCTGCTTTTGTGTTTTACTTTTGTGTCAATAATAAAAATCCTTTTCTGAAATGCAATTTATAATCTGTTGATGTAATGCATTTGAACTGAATTGTAATATAATACACTTGTAGTGTAATAGCAACATTCATGCTTAAGTATAACAAAATGGGGATAAAAGTACAGATAAAATATACTTCAAACAATTTGTTTCTACCTTACACTATAATAACATTGCACTGAAAGTACGTGTTTATGTTTAGGTTGTAATTGAACTTCACTTCAAAACACATTATTATTTTCATAGTGGGATACTTTAAAAGCACTAAATATAGTTATGAAGTGCATTTGTAGATCACTTGAAATATCACAGAGGCATACTAAATTAACATAGTTTATAGTAATTATAAATATGATAGTAGTATGCACAAAATATACTTAAACAACTATAAGTTGCGCTGCGATGCCTTTTAAGTGTATTTCAATAAGAATGGCAATACAATGCAATTGTACTGTAAGTGTGCTTAATTGCTCATGAATCTTGGTTTTCATTAGTCTATTTTAGTGCACTTGAAGTTTAAAAAAAGTTGTTCCATTTTAGTATACTATTTATACTTGAAGTGTAGTCAAATAGATTTTAAGTTGAAGTTAATCCATAATTGAATACACTTAACTATACTTGGATTTGACGAAAATAGTAAAAAATTTAGAAAATATACTTAGTACACTTTATACACTTTAAAGTATATTTTTAATAGAATTAACGTGCGCTTGTTGCCCCGTGTGCGCTGATGCGCTCATCTGTTGACATTTCCGAATGCCTTCCTACAGTTGCTTAATAAAAATGGGCTTTACGCACAAACAAACGTGAATATGTCATTAGTATGAGGAAAAAACAAGATTTTAACTGTGTCGGGCTCGGGTCGGGCTTAGACATAAATATCTTAATTCCCGTTGGGGCCGGGTTCGGCTACTGCTGTATTGGACGCAGGCCGGGCTCTGACAGAAAAATGCGGCCCGATCCCCACTCTATTCTGTAGGAGTGGGGGGAAAAAAGAGATACAGCGTAGTATCATGATATTTTCCATGGCAATACTGTATCGATACACAGACGCCAAGTATCGATCTTTTATTATGTAAGTGTTGGTCAGTTTGTTTTGCTTGACAATCCCATTTTGCAGCAATACAATTTAAGTGAGATGAACAAACAGATAAAATCTTTTCAGATAAAACAGATATTGACAAAGTTTCCTTTGGGTATATAATCTGAAATTGGGAAAAATTTAAAGTTGGAAAAAAGGTAATAAATTGCAATATATAGCAGAATATTTTTAATAATGTTTAAATCACAATAATATCGTATTGTGACATAAGTATCGTGATGATATTGTATTGTGAGGCTTCTCACCCCTACTATTCTCTTGTGTCTTACCTCACTTTCATCTTCAAACTCCTTTGAAGCCAACTCTAGAATCCCCAACTTTCTCTTTTCTTTCTTCTTCTCTCCTTTCTGTGGCACTGAATTAGACTCTGTATCTGCACAACAGTGATGGAGGTAAAAAAGATGAGAGGAGATCCTCCCATTCTGCCTGACTCAACATTTTACTCAAGTCTGTACTATAACAGCTTAAAAATACATTAAGATGCCGTCTATGTGTCCCACTCTGGTGTGTGTGTGTGTGTATATATATACAAAAACAAACCTGCTTGTGCCGTGTCAGAGACCGCAGCTTGTCCGCTCCCCTCCTCTTGACTCTCTGCCACCTCTGTCACACTCTTTCCTCTGGCTCTCTTAGAAGGCGGCTGCTCTACGGTTGTGTCTTTTTGAAAAGCGGACTTAACGGCTGATTTAGTTTTCTTTGAGGGCTGGGGAGATGATGACGGTTGCCGTGGAGAAGTTGATGATGACCTGAGTTTTTTGCCATACGGTTCAGGCGACAGCTCCTCGAGCACAAGTTGCCTGCGTGTTAATCGACGCTGCGGTTGTTCCGGCTTGGGGGAGGCCTTCTGCTGGGCTTTAGGCTTTTTCTGGGAAGAGGTCTCGGGCTGAGCTGGAGGAGAGTCCTCTGGCACACTTTCTTTTTGTGGAGAGATGAGTTCATCCGTTTCTGGTTCTGTGCTCTCAGCTGGAATGGGGTGAGCGTCTGTCTGTGGGTCCAAACAGGGTCCCTCAGGCTGGGGGGAGTTCGATGTTTCAGCTTCTACAGTCCCTACTTGAGTGCTTTCAGCTGGTTGTTCATCTGTCTGTGGGTTCACATGTTGCACTTTTTCTTGGGGAGAGATGGATGTTTGAGCTTCTCCAACTTTTGGTTGTGTGCTTTCAGATGGTATCAACTGCTCATCTATCTGTCGAGACACCACATCTGCTGGGTTCAGTTCTGCTCATTAAAAAAATTATTAAATCACATACAAACTTACTATTCAAGATTTTAACTGTGGTGTTTGTTGGAGGAAGTGAGTTGTGGTTACTACCTGTGTTAGGTCTGTTGCTGCTGAATGTGTCTGAGGAGAAGCAGCATCTTCTGCACTGGGTGGTTTTTCAACATCTGTCTCTTGATTTTCTTCTACCTAGGAGCAGACAGAGGAGAAACATCAGGCTTCATGTCTATAAAAAGATGACTATGAGTAGTCAGGAGGTATTTCAAAGTTGAGCTTGTACTACAAAAGAAAGTATGTGAATTAAGTATGTTGCATTATAATGTACAATATGTGTTTTCATAAACACCTTGTTACTTTAAAAAATTATAATTAAAGCAACAGTGTGTTGCACAATTGATTTTTTCTTTATTTGGCGCCACCCAGTGGTAGTATCCAAAAATACACTCAGCCCTACAGCCTCTGTGACATCAACCAGGCTTTTTAGTTATTTTGAAGCCGTCAAGAAGCAGCTTTTGCACGTCGTGGTAAGTTTGGACAAAACACAATTTTATGGTATTTTATACGTTAGCTTTATTCTTTACTTAGTTGCACCAACCCACCTACCTTGATTATTATAATTATTTTAATGTTGGCCAGTGTGCCTTTGACATGATCTTGCAATATTAACATTAGCTTGAATTTTTTTTTTTTTCCATAAAGAGAAATTTTGATATCTTGACAGCAGTCATCTGAAACACAGAGACAGCCTGGGTGACTTGCAGAAGGTGGTATGAACAATGAATGCTCCATAACTTTGAGTCTACTAATAACACCATTGTTTCCCCGGTATTACTTGAACGTACTGATCACTGGCTACCTGTGAGAAACGCACTATATTGAAAGGTGTCTCATATTTTGTACACATGCATTTACATACATGATGGGGACATAATGCAATAAAATAAAAATCTTTCAACATATTGTAGCACAATTTGGCGCCAAAATAAAACACCCTGCTAACAAAACCTGAACATTATAAGCTCAGAAATGTTGGATGTTTTCCCCAACTTTTTTTATTTAAGTTTACATTTTTACAACAGGTGACACATAGCACAGGGGCCTGTTTCAGGAAGGAGGTTTAACAAGCTCGGAGTCTAACCCTGATCTCTGAGTTGATTTACCCTGAGATGGGAAACTCTGAGTTTTTGGTTCCAGAACAGCGTTTTTGAGTTGGTTCAATCAACTCAGAGTAGTTTCACTCAGAGTTAAGCGCGTGCACCACCACAATTAAAAGGCAGCATGAATGGAGCCATTATACTACGATTCACCATGGTAACAACCAAAAACAAACTGCTCGGTGGAAATACTCATGCGCACATACAGCAAGTTTTAACATGTATTTCGTTAAAGTGCTCATATTATGCTTTTTGGCTTTTCCCCTTTCCTTTATTGTGCTCTATATCTTTGTTGTGCACGTTATAGGTTTAAGAAGTGAAAAAGCCCAAAGTCCACCCCCAAGGGACTTCCCATCTCCAACAGAAAACACTGTTCACAAACTGCTCCAAACAGCTCTGTTGTAGTCCAGCCTTTACTTCCGTGACGAACGTGCGTCACTTTGTAACGCACGTTATAATGCTCGCCTAGCTGCTAGCATGGCACAACCTCATACTCTGCAACTGACAAGCTAGCAGTACTTACTGCGCATGTGCGACTCCCAACAAAGATGGTACAGAAGTGAGATGTCTCACTCTGTAGCTAAAACAGAGAGCTCAACACACAAAAAAAAGAGGAGCTGCAGCAATGTGCAGTACAACAAATATATAGTGTTTGCTGAAAATTAAACCACATAAACCTATTCTGGTACAACCTCTAAATACAATTATGAACCTGAAAATGAGAATAATATGAGCAACTTAAAAAAGCAACACAGCAGCTGCTGCAAAAGAGAGAGAATTTGCGTGGGAGAAAATTGCTGCTAGAGTAAATGCGTTAGTTCCAATATAGTGTATGAATATCATATTTAATCATAAGTTTAAATATTACTGGTGAAATGGTATTGAACCTATAATCTATTTCATTTAGGTGCAATCCTGCGGGCGAAAAAGTCCTAGGCCTACTAATCCCATTCTGTGGCTGCAGCACCATCATTAAGAATTATAATTCAGAATCTTTTATTTGAAAGGGTTAAATCATTCACCTACAATACTGTGGAACTCCTTTTTAATGTCTCTTACTGGTTTGTGTCCAGGGAACACTACAAAAACGTTTAAAACACGTTTCAGAGCGAGTCACACTCACTGACGGCGCTTTGCTAAAATGCTCCGCATCATGTTGTAAAGACAAGTGCGATCGTAGGCTCTGCTCATGGTGTCAAAAATACTCATCCAAAAAGTAGTTAATTTAGGGCAAGACCAGAACATGCGAGTATGATTGGCAGGAGACTGGTTACACCTGATACAGGTGTCCCGGACAGGGGAGTATATTTTGGACAGTTTTGCGTTTGTATAGTGGACTTTATGAAGGACCTTGCATTGGATTAAGCCATGACGAGCACATGTGGAGGATGAGTGAACCGTAGTCAGAGCAAGATCCCATTGTTACATTTTCATTGTGCCAGGCCCTAAATGCGAGGTCTGAACTTTAAGGTGTAAAGACATGGTTTTTAAGCAGTGGGGCCAAGACGGAAGGGCTCTGTAAGCCAAAGTTTTTCCTAACTTGACTCCAGATCTTAAGCGAGAGGGATACAATCGGGGCATGCGCCCACAGATGTTAAAGGCAAAGGGAGCTGAGAGCAGAGGACCAACCGCAGTGGGAGGCGCGATCCTGCCTTTTCCAAATGTACCCAGGGGGGTAGAGAGGCACAGTCATCGCTCATCCAGTACAGGAGTTTTTGCAAGTTAGCTGCCCAGTAATATCACCTGAAGTTAGGGCGCGCCAGGCCCCCCCTTAGTCTTCGGGGACTGTAGTATCGCCTTTCGGATCCTAGCAGGTTTGCTGCCTCATAGAAATTTAAATATCGCCCTGTCCAGCTTGTCGAAAAAGATTTAACGATAAGTACCAGGATGTGCTGGAAAAGATAAAAGAAATTTGGGGAGGACAACAATCTTAATCAAATGTATCCGGCCCACGAGGGAGCAAATGTTGGATTTATTTATTATTTATGGACTGCTGTATTGACCTGGATTAGATTGTAGCTGTAACCTGTGCCTCCTGTATACATTCTAAAAGAAAACATGTGATACTGAGACTTATATGACAAAATACCGTCCAGGTAAATTACCTTAGTCTCTCCCTCTACTGTCTTGGTATCTTCCTGTGTTGTTGCCACCTCCACAACCTCTGACTGTTTTTTTTTTGCCAGTAGCACTTTATAGTGAGTTTTCATTGACTGCCAGCTGTGACCGGTCACCATCTGCTTCTCCATCTCTTGCCAAAGCCGGTTCCCCCCAATCTCTGTCTTGTGCTTGCTGACATAACTCAAAATAGCAGCGTCATCTTCAGCAGTGTAAGCAAGCCTGCCTAATAATAAGGAAGGAAGGAATGACATAAAGTGCATACATCAGTTGATTTAAAACAGTTGCATAAATTCCAATTCCCAATTTGATAATAAACAGCACAGCTAATATAAAACCAGGGAACACTTTTTTATTTAACAGCTATTTTTTTATGACTTTCAATATGGTCCTCACAAGAAATTTTGGGTCTTTAGATCATACCTGTTACAAGTCCAGGAGAGGTCTCTTTGTTTTTGTTACGTCTAGCAGACTGTCTCGGGACCACTTCCGGATTTAACCTGTAGTCCTCTAAATTCAGCTGTTCATCCTTCTCGATACAGTCGTGAATGTACTGCGTGGACACGTACCTTAAGAGAAAACAGAACGCAGCTTAAATTCTGTGCTTTGAATATTTTTCAAGTTAGTTACACAGTAATCACTTTTGCCTAATTAAATGCTCTAGCTGATGCCATGATCACTGTGCTAAAACTTAAAATTGCTCCATCATTAGAAAGGAGGAATAAAACATAATATAGTAAGCCATGTTTATTTATAGAACATGTTCCCAGTAACACTAGTAAAGCTCCTCCATACAGAGCAAAATGCTCTTTAATGGTGTAATAAGGGTAGGCATTTTCTTTCAATGAGCCTTAGAAGACTGGCCGTGAACAAACAGCAGCTAGTAGCTACTGTATATGGTGTAACAGTGAGGTACAGATAGATCACAAAGTGTCCCATATGTTAACATTGATATGTACTGTACATACCTTCTACCCAGTGTATGATGAAACAGATTTTATCAGGTGTGAGGCTGAGATGTGACTTATTTATTGTCATTATATGTGAAAATTAAGCTGTATTTGTGAATGCTGAACAGACTAAATGTAAAAATATGAAAGAGCATCAACACCAAACAATAGTCTTGAATCTTACAACCATGTAGCTTTCTTTCTATCAACTGAATAGGCTGAACAGTATTTCTCCTGACATACAAACTTTTTAATGTTCAGCAGCACCTACCAGTGAGCAGTAGTTTCAGGAACAGAGTCTCTTTCCTCTGGGTCAATCAGCAGGATTGCCCCTGGCTGCTGCACATTGCACAACAACCCCCCTCCAGCTGTGATGAGCGGCTGGAGCTTGAGTTTAACAGGACCCGGTCGCAAGAAGAAAGACATGGGTTCACCGTCCACAGTCAAGAACAGAACTGGGGAGATGTTAGATTTGGCCACATCCTTCTGTTTGGATGCCATGGTCAAAATGTCTCACCTGGTGGAAGAGGGGGAATTACAAAGAAGACAGCGCTTAATACATGTCAAATATTAAAGATGAAGCTCTACTACTGTTAGAACGTAACTAACGTTATGAGCACAAACATTTACAAGTACCATCAGAACCAGTAAATCAAGCAAAATCAACATTGCACCATCTTATAACACAATATCTCATGCTGGATGTCTAGCTCTGACAAGAGCGGTTATTATTTCTGTAGGCTATTGAAACAACTAGTTAATTTATTGATTAATTGATCGATAGTAAATTAAACAACTAATTTCAAATATGACAAAGTAGTTTTTCAACATTTAAGTGTGAGGATTTTCTTCCTTTACTTGTGTTATATTGAATATGTTGTGGTTTTTGGCTTGTTACTTTGGGTATATTTCCCTTTTTTTAATGTTTTACAGACACAATGATTTAAAGATTAATTAAAAGAATATACAGCTCAGTGAACAATTTTCAACACAGTTGCTTTATGTGATTCAGTGCTCAGAAAGCTAGCCTGACAACCCAGACCCAATTAAATTTGCTTCCACTAAGGTGCGTCTAAATTTCTAGGCTACCAGAAAGCTTCATTTAACCAAAACCAGTTGCAGCCCTTTACTTTATCAGCCAGTTAATTTGAGCTAGTTGGATAGAGCTAAAAGTGATGCAATCTAATAAAACAACACTGCAATAAATCCTACATTTATAAGATTATAGTGTTCAAGTTTTGTTAAATTGTTTAAACACAAGCCCATTCACTGTCCTCTGCCCGGTTAAACCACTGACACTTTACAGTTTTAAAACACTAATATTGCCCCTCCTGCCATTATGAAAACATTATTTACCAAAGGATTGATTACACACATTTCATGCAATAACGGTTCCTCACAGGACACATACAGTTATGTTAAACAACCATAGGCCTACTATTACCATCGAAATTGATTTCTTTATTTTTTTCATGAAATAAATGTAGGTAAATAATCTTTTTATACAGGCTATGGTTGTATCACAGATGGTTGAAGTCATCTGTAATATTTCTGCCAGGTTTAATTCACTGTTTGACCAACAGGTGTTTTGTGTGCACATGAAGCCTTGAGAAATGAACCCTTTTGCGAACCAACTTTCTGGAAACCTCCAATGCTTCATGAAGCTTCATCTCGCCACAGATGGGAAACGGTTTCCGTTAGTTAACGTTACAGTACGTTAGTTTAGTCTGGTTAGCACCATTAGCTTGTACGTAGCCCGTTTAATGGCATATTTTGGAGAGAGTTGCAGCCTAGTTGGCTGATGTAATGAGTACACAAAAACACTGCTTACCGTAGACATTGAACTTAAAAAGTACCGTATAGCGTATTAGTTTGTTTACCTCCTCAGTGAACTTTCCCGCCGCGACAACAAAAACAAAAAACCATAGACAAAAAAACACAGCCTACTTCCGGGTTTTCTTCTTCGTCGGCAGATTGAATCCAGTTAGTGTTGCATTACTGATTACTGCCAATCATTACTGCCCCTACTTCTTCTTTGAAAAACTTGGTCAAATCACATTCTTGCTTCAATGCCCATACTCCATTAACAGACTGCCAGTTAAATTGTCAAACTTCCATAAACAGGCTCTAACTTGTTGGTCTCTTCTATACAAACACAATTTCTCCCCTCATAAATGTTTTATCTGGAACAACATGAACATCATATAGGAACAAGACACTCTTTATAGAAAACTGGTTCAAACATGATATTCTACTGGTATCCCAATTATTAAATAACTCAAATCACATTTTATCTTATGACGACTTCACCCATAAATTTAATATCCATCCTCCAAGAAAAGAATTTGATATTGTAACCAGAGCTATACCCCATGGGATCATCACCCTGCTTCGAGATAAGACAGATCTGGATCAATTTAACATATCTCTCTCCAGCAATATTTCAATAAATGGTCTATCTTTCCTAGACAGAAAAGTCAACAACAAAGTAATACAAAAACTTCTATGTGCAAAATCTATCTATCTAAGCATGGAGTAACCCACATAGGTTTTTAATTACAAACAAAGTAAAAAAAATATCATTTAAAATTCTTCACCGTTTTTACCCCTGTAACAAGATTATTTCTAAATTTATCCCTACCATAGACGAAAAATGCAGCTTTTGCTTTATGGAAACAGAAAAAATAGACCATTTATTCTATAGCTGTTCACATAGCTCTTCTCTGTGGAATGATATACAAGGTTTCATTAATGGACAACTTGGCTCAAACATACATTTATCTAATTTTGATATCTTGTTTTACTTTTCTGACTCCAACTCCTCTGTACAATATATAGTCAACCTAATAATTTTGCTTGGAAAATTCTTTATTCATAAATCGAAATTTATGAAAAATAAACCTCTTTTCAATGTCTTTAAACTTGACTTAAAACATTATATAGATTGTATTTCTGGATTAGAGGGAAAATCAGCATCAAAATGTATGCAATGCTTATCTGATTTAATTTTATAATTAATTTAACTGATATTTAATGTATGATACTCTGGCTATGTACCTTTTTGTTATTTTTATTCTTTTTTTTATTCTTTTTCTTTCTTATGTTTCTTATCTTTTATGAAAACATGTTCTGTAACGAAATGAGTTGTGTTCGTAAAATCCAATCTATTTGTTTTGACAAATTGTAACAGAAATATTTTGCATTAAAAAAAACAACAACAAAAAAAACTTCTTCTTCTTCTTCTTCTTCTTCTTCTTCTTCTTCTTCTTCTTCTTCTTCTTCTTCTTCTTCTTCTTCTTCTTCTTCTTCTTCTTCTTCTTCTTGTGATTTTGAATGACGGTTGGCAACCAGCTTTTGGAGCATTACCGCCACCATCTGGGCTGGAGTGTGGTTCAAGCGGTCAACCTACACTTTCTTAAATCCTTATAAATAACCCAGTTATCTTCAAAAAAGAAAACAAAAAATTAAAACAAATTTCACCAGACCCTTTTTGCAGTATATCAGGTAAATGTAATGTCATCTGGTTTTCAACAAGTTGTGAAATCAATCTTTGTCTGGCTTGATGATATTTAGGACAATACATTATTACATGCTCTATGGTCTCTTGACTTTTGCAATATTCACACATTCCATCAACATGCTTTTTCATTATAAATCATGTTCCATTTAATCCTGTATGTCCTAGCCTCATTCTGGACACAATGTCTTCTTCTTGCTTACATCTGTATGCATTCCTGTTCTTCCCCACTTTTCCTTGAATTCTATACAGGTGCCTCCCAGACTGTTCCTTATCCCACAAAAACTGCCATTTAGCATTTGTTTTAGCTTTAATTATACTTTTGACTTCAGCTTTACTGTATTTAATATTCACCTCTATATCAGGCAGCTCTGCTGCTTTCTTCGCACACTTATCTGCTAATTCATTACCTCCTACACCTATATGAGCTGGTACCCATATAAATGTAGTACTAATACCGGACTTAATCAGATTGTTAGCTAGCTGCAGCATGTCATACACTATGTCCTGTCTAGACTCAGAATGAAGAAATTTAAGGCTTGTCAAAGCTGAGCTGAAGTCTGATGCAATCACAACTTGCTTAGGTCTATTGCTCTCTACCCACAGCAAGGCCATCCATATTGCTAACAGTTCTGCTGTGTATACAGCTAAATCATCATTAATTCTTTTAGCAGATTCAATGTTTAATTGAGGGATAACATATGCGATTCCCATTTTCGTATTGGTCTTCTTTGATGCATCCGTATATATATATATAATGATTCCTTCTTTATATTTCCTTGAAATGTATCTCTGTACCCTGTAATGATCCACTTCAGTGACTTCCTTTTCCTCCAATAAGCCTAAGTCAACTGGAACTTCTAACAAAAGCCAAGGAGGAACAACTGGACAGACCACTGAAGGGCTTATGTCCAGTGCACTAATTCCCATCATGATTACTTTCTGCCTTATTGTCCATCCAAAACTTTTAATTAGATCATTCTCTCTTTCTTGACATTGCCATAAAACTGACTGACTCAAATGTTTGTCACCATGACCCCTCAAATTCACCCAGTACACAAGAGCCAGCTGATCTCTTCTAAGATGGAGAGGCATCCCCCCCATTTCTACCTGAACAGCTGCCACTGGAGTGGTCTTAATTGCCCCACAGCATAGCCTCAAACCTTGATTTTGAATTACATCTAACTTCTTTAATGATGTTTTAGCAGCAGACCCATACACTATACACCCATAATCAAAAAACGATCTCATAAGTCCTGTATAAATGGATTTCAGCGCAGGCCGACTTGCACCCCATTCTACTCCACGCAAACATCTCATCACATTCAACACTTTCTTACATTTATCTATAATTTTTTGAATATGTATTGTCCAAGTCAGTTTTTTGTCAAACCAAATACCTAAATATTTGAAGAATTCCACTCGTTCTAATTCTATTCCAGATAATTTGATTTTCACATTCATACTTATTTTCTTCCTAGAGAAGAATAAAGTCTTTGTTTTGTCTATAGAGATCCTAAATCCCCATTGAACGGGCCATTCTTGGATTTTGTTTACTGCCTGTTGCATCTTATCCACTACAAAATCTATATTTCTTCCCTTTTTCCACATTGCTCCATCATCTGCAAACAATGCTACCCAACTGAATTTTGTATATCCTTAAAAACATCATCAATCATTATTGAAAATAATAGTGGACTGATAATGCTCCCTTGTGGGACACCATTTTCCACACTGTAGCTCTTACTTAGTTCCCCATTTATTTTTACTTGAATTGTTCTGTCTGACAAAAACCCTTTTATCCACTGGAACATTCTTCCCTTTATTCCCAATAGTCTTAACTTAATCAGCATACCATCTTTCCACAACATATCATATGCCTTTTCAATATCAACAAACACTGCCACTACAGATTCTTTATTCACCTGAGCCTTCCTTATTGTATCTTCTAGGTATACAATGGGATCCATGGTACCTCTACCTTTCCTGAATCCACTTTGATAATGTTGCATTAATCCTTTATGTTCCATCCAATATGTAAGCCTGTCATTTATCATCCTCTCCATAGTTTTCCCCATCTGAGACGTTAACGCAATAGGCCTATAGTTATTCGTTACATGAGGATCTTTCCCAGATTTCCTAATAGGAATGATTATAGATTTCTTCCAGGTTTTAGGAATACACCTATTCATCCATATTTTATTATACATACTCAACAACACATCCTTCCTCTTATCACTTAAGTTCTCCAACATGGAACAACAGATTTTATCTGGCCCTGGAGAGGACTTGCCTAATTTCTTCAATGCCTTATTAAGTTCAGTCTTTGTAAATAATACATCCAATACCCCTCCTTCACTAACCTCATTGTCAAACACATACTGACATTTTTTAACTGTTTCTTCTCTACCTATCTTTTCTTCATGCTGTAAATTTCCTGTGCTCTGCACTTTGGCTAATATTTTTGCCATAACCTCTGATTTTTCCTTACTACTAGTGATAGTTCTTTGCCCCTCAATCAGCATTGGATAACCATATTCCCTTCCATTCCCTTTCATTCTTTTAATCATGTTCCAAATTCTCTCCAATGGAGTAGTTCGACCAATAGAATCACAGAACTGTTTCCAGTAATCTTTTTTTCCTTGCCTTATTGTTTTCCTGACTACTGCCTGAGATTTTTTTATATCGAACTAAATTCTGAAAATTATGTGTTTTCTTTAACTCTTTAAATGCTCTATTTCTATCTTTTATGACTTCCGTACATTCTTTCGACCACCATGGTACTATTCTATTTAATGTCTTAGGCTTAGTCTTTGGAATAGACACTCCTGCTGCAACAATTATCCCACTGCTAACTTCACAACATAATTTCTCGATATCATAATTCAGGGGTCACCAACACGGTGCCCGCGGGCACCAGGTAGCCCCCAAGGACCACGAGTGGCCCTCAGGCCTGTTCTAAAAATGGAAATTGAATATTGATATTATCGGTTTCCCACTTTGTTAAGTCATTGTTGATAATTATCGTGAGAAATCATTAACATGATCAGGGTCTTCGCATTGATGAGCATCATTAATCATTAATAAGCATATATAACTAAAGGCAAACAGAGCACATTTGTTATTTCAGAAGAGTGTATCAAACTGGTAGCCCTTCGTATGACTCAATACCCATGAAGTAGCTCTCAGTTTCAAAAAGGTTGGTGACCCCTGTCATAATTATTATCAATAGATATCAATAATTCATCACTAGCTTCTCTATACTTATCCCAATCTGCTTTATTCAAAATCCATCTCTCTTTTCTTACTTCATATTCCTTTCTTAATTCCACTCCTATCTTAATTCTAATAGGATAGTGATCACTCCCTACTGTATTGTCCCTTAATACCTCCCAAATACATTTAACTGCAACTGTTTTTGTGACAATAGTAAGATCTATTGCTGTCTCTGTACCCCTTGCCACATCTATCCTGCTACCAGAACCATCATTCAGACATACCAACTCTTTCTCTTCCATAAAGTCTTCAATTACATTTCCATTAACCCCATCCCTCTCTCCCCATAATGTACTATGTGCATTGAAATCCCCACACCAAACAATTTTCCCTGTCAAATCCTTCCAAATGTCCTCCAGATGCCTCATCTCTATTTGCCTGCATGGATTATAAAAGTTTATAATAGTCACCTTATCCTTACTCGACCTTATTTCTGTAAATGTACTCCATGTCATTTCCTGTCTTTATCTCTCTATACTGAAACCTGCTTTGTATAAAAATTACAACTCCTCCTCCTTTACCTATTTCCCTATCCCTTCTTATAGAATTATACCCCTTTATTACAAAATCCAGCCTTGGCACTAGCCATGTTTCCTGTACACAAATAATATTAGGTTTTTCTTTGAAACTGTCAACATATTTCTTAAATTCTTGACCGTTAGCAATTAAACTCCTAGCATTCAACTGGAGTATAATTAAAACCATTATGTATCCCCACCCCATGGCTGAGACTGTTGTACTTCATCATTAAGAATATCTCTTACTCTTTCCCAAGGCATTCCCTTTGCATCCAAGTATTTTTCGGCAGCCTTAACAATTATTTTAATTCTTTCAGTTCTACTACTGGTCTGTGCCGAACAATTGATTATCTCAGCCATGAAGAGCACAAAATCACCTTTACTCACAATCAATCTCTCTTCTTTCAATTTATCACACTTTGCACATTCCCCTACAACTTTAGTCCTAGTCTTTATTGTCTCTACCGGCACACTTTTTGGGACTTTCTTAGTTGCCTCCGCAAAGGAAATACCTTGAACTACTTTAACTCGCTGTACCTTCTGCATTCTTTTGTTAGTCTCACAACCACCATATGCTGCACTATGTTCTCCTCCACAATTACAACATTTTGGTTTGGCCCCCTCTTCACATTTTCCATATTCGTGTTCACCACTGCATTTGCTACATCTTTGTTTACCCTTGCATATCGCAGCTACATGCCCATATCTTTGGCATTTAAAACACCTCAGCGGCGGGGGTATGTACACCCTGACATCGTAACTCATGTAGCCAATGAAGACTCTTTCTGGGAGTTTCTCTTCCTCAAAAGTTAGCAAGACTGAAAGACTGTCACATATATTTCCTTGCCATCTTGTTTTTAGTTGTTTTGCTTCCTTGACTTTAACGTTGTTTATTCCTTCTTTCACTGAATCCACTGACTCACTTAGAGGAATCCCTGAGATTACACCCCTCACAAACTTCTTATCAAATGCCATTGAATGCCTTCACTCTCTGTCCATTTAGTGTATTTATCTTTATTGCTTTCTGTTGTTGTTCCACATTTCGACATATCACCAGTAAAGAACCATTTCTCAATTTTTTAGCACTCCTTACCTACCCAATATCTTTGTGTAGCACTTTGGTTAGTAGGATTGGACTCCATTTATCAAAAGTAGTCCCCTCTTGCAACAGTTTGATAAATACCTTAAACTCATCTTCACTCCTTTTCACCGTATTTGTTCCCTTATCGCTATCACTATCAGTCGTCTTATCCCTGTCATTATTTTTCCGTTTTTTTTTTTACTACTTTCCACCCTTCCACACTCCCGCGTCCAACATCCATCTCCCCAACTTCACTTCCTGATCCGTCATTACCTAACTCCTGACCATTAGGTCAGGAGTTCACAGAAGCTCACTGCCAACAGACACACGTCTTTGCTCCTTTCCTCCAGAAGCACTCATCGTCTTGCCGGGTTGCGCAAGATGGCGACCGTGGTGGTTGACATGTGCTAAGCTCTGCAACACCAGCTGAGTACTTATGCTTTATGATAAGGCTAATTGTTTTGCAACTTGCTGAACTATCAGATTTTGAAAGACAACGAACCGACAAGTAAGGGTTAGCTACCAATATAAGAACTTTGACGACCATAAACAACCCTTTATTGACGACACGTGCAAAAACAGATATAGCATATCAAGCTAATAACACAGGACTTGTGAACCACAATGGCAAAGAGAGACGCAAAAAAAGGCATAAAAGGAGGTCTGATAATGGATGTGGAACCGGAAGACACCTTTTTAGGTTTGTGTTCACCTCTTCCAGACTCTCCGATTAATAGTCCAAACCCAAAGAAAGTATGTGCCAGCAAGAACGAGGTCTCTAACGCCGACATTCTTAAAGCCATTTTTGAGCTGAAGGAGCGCTTTTCCGCCTTTGAACAACGGATAAATAACAACTCTGCCAACATCACCTTGGTAAAAGAAGAGGTGAAAGGCCTGGGTTTTCAAGCAAAGGAGATGGAAGACAAGGTGAAAAAGCTAGATAAGAGCATTGAAGAACTAAAAGAGAAAACTGAAGAAGGCGAGCGTTACAGCAGAAGATGGAATCTGCGACTCCTCAACCTTCCTGAAAAGGTGAACGAAAATGTAAGAGAGGAAGTTATGAAGATACTGAGTCAGATCACACCTGATGGCTAAAGCAAGCTTGGTTTCTTGATCGACACAGTACACAGAGTTGGGCGTCCCAGAGATGATAAGACACCGCGTCCAATTATTATCCAGTTCAACATGCGCACCTTTAGGTACAAGGTTTGGAAGGACTCGCGCAATGATGAAATTATGAAGAATCTGAATCTCCGTATCGCCGAGGATCTGACCCGCTCCGAGAGAGAATGCAGAAACAAACTGTGGCCCCTGGTCGAGCAAGCTCGTAAGGACGAAAAGAAGACCAGATGGCAAGGACCAGTCGCTTTCATCGATGGGGTGAAATTTGTTGCATAAAATCTTCACCAAGTGTAGTCGTCTAGATATGATAACCAGGCAAGTAAATGTTTGACAAGTGGACAATTAAATAATATGACGTTAATAAGGCCTTAAGACAGGTCAATATCTTTTTTTTTTGGTACTCCCAGTGTTCAGGGTATTTCTAATAACTACCAAAGGTTAAGGGTTCCTATTAGCTCTTATCTTCTGTTCACTTTGTTTGTAGGCATCAAGCCTTTTTTTTTTTTTTTCTTACCCTTTTACTTTATTTATTTATACATACGTTACTGGTTGTATGGCAAACACTACTTTCATTAACCTTGAAGTTATTTCTTTAAATGTCAAAGGCATACGAAACATTTCTAAAAGGAAGGCTATTTTTCTATTCTGCAGACGCTCTAATGCAGATTTAATTTTTCTACAAGAGACTCACTCATGTGATGATGATAGGAAATTCTGGAGAAGTCAATGGGGGGGATCAGATTTACTTAAGTCATGCTTCTAATCACTCAGCAGGAGTAGCTATTTTGTTCAACAAATTTAAAGGTGATGTGTTAGAATCCCACCTTTCTAAAGAGGGTAGATGGATTATCCTGGTTCTTAGAGTAAATAATGATTCTGGTGTTAAATAATGTATATGGACATAATAACAATGCTTTGGCAAAAAACACGTTTTCTCAACTAGCAGGAGAGTTAAAAAACTTGAAGGAGAAATACAAAGATGCTCATTTAATTATTGGTGGTGATTTAAATGATACAGCAGATGATCAAACGGATAGATTACCAGCAAGGATTTCCCCTAACTCAAAATTTAAACCTATATCTCATTTGTGTGAACAACTTAATGTTATTGATGTCTGGCGTTATTTGCATCCTAATCAAAAAGAATATACATGGAGCAATGTTAGTGGTTCTCTACAATCTCGAATTGATCTATGATTATTATCCTCCTTTACTTTACAATTTGTTTTGGAAACATTACATAGTTACGCCCCTTTTTCAGATCACAAAGTGATAGCCGTCACTTTTGCTAATCCACAAGAACAAACCAGGAAATCATGGTTTCTGGAAATTTAACTGTAATCTATTGAATGATGAAGCCTTTTGTAAGTCAGTGGAAGCTATTGCATCTGATATCTTTTCTTGCAATGACCTTAATAATGTTCAAAAATGGGAGTTTTTTAAATTTAAAATCAGAGAAATGACCATTACATATAGTAAGGAAATGAAAAAACGTAACACTATTAGAGAACTCAAAACTATGGCAGAACTGAACTCCTTATTAAATAAAGAAACTCTTACTGAAGAGGAAGATTTTAAACTGTCAAGTCTGAAGGAAGAGGTTGACCAATTGTACAGAAATATGACCAAAGGAGCCTTTATACGCTCTAGAGCCAAATGGTTGGAGGAAGGTGAGAGAAATACGAGCTATTTCTTTGCACTGGAAAAAAGAAATTATAAGAGAAATAATATTACTTCTTTAAAGATAACTCTATAAATTCCAATCCGTCTGATATAGCAAATTATACCTCTAGTTTCTATTCTGATCTATATTGCTCCCACTATAAGCAAACAGAGGGTGAGAAATTTATCAACATAATTAGAAAATGTATCCCTCAAATTTCGAATGAATTTAAAGCAGATTGTGATAAACCTATCTCAAAAACTGAAATTCTTGAAGCTGTAAATAAAATGAAAAAAGGTAAATCTCCAGGAATGGATGGTCTTCCTGTTGAATTTTATTGATGTTTTTGGAACATAATTGAAACTCCATTTTTTAACACGTTAAAAGATTGTATTGATAGTGAGGATATGACTACTACTATGAAGCAAGGTGTAATAACATTGCTTCCGAAACCAGATAAAGATCATCTTCTGTTAGAAAATTGGAGACCTGTAACGTTGCTAAATGTAGATTATAAAATACTTTCACTAATTTTTGCCGGACGTTTAAAAAAAGGTTTAAGTCAAATCAGAAATGAAACTCAAACTGGCTTTATGGCTAATCGGCATATAAATTGTAACATTAGGCTGATTCTTGACTTAATAGATTATTCTGAATATGTAGAATCTGACGCTGTGATATTATCGTTGGATTTTTATACGGCATTTGACACAGTAGAGCACCAATTCTTATTTAGTTCACTTCAATCTTTTGGTTTTGGGGAAAATTTTATCTCCGGTGTTAAAATGCTTTATAAAAACATTAGTAGCTGTGTCATGCTATATCCGAATACCACCCAAAGTTTCTCAGTTTATAGATGAGTCCGCCAAGGCTGCCCTTGTTCTCCATTTCTGTTTCTTATTGTTGTTGAAATGCTTTCAATACATATTTTACACTGTAATGATTTACAAGGATTAAGAATTTTTGAAAGAGAGATCAACATTTCTCAATTAGCAGATGACACAGTTCTCTTTTTAAAGGATAAACAACAAATTGGAAACTCACTTAAAGAAATACAGTCCTTTTCTCTGGCATCGGGTTTAAGACTAAATGTTTTGAAGTGTGAAATTTTATGTCTATATAACAATGATGAAACTCTTATGTATGATATACCAGTGAAGTCTAGTATTAAATACCTTGGAATTCAGATCTCTAAAGACCTAAAGGAACAACAAGAAAAGAATGTCAAGCCCAAAATACAAAAAACTAAAAATATATTCAATATGTGGCTTCAGAGAGATCTGTCCATGTTAGGTAGAGTTCTTCTGAGTAAAGCGGACAGTATCTCTAGATTTATTTACCCTATCCAATCTCTGTTTATCCATTAATCCCTCTGTAAAGAAATAAATAACATTTTAATACATTTTATATGGAAAAACAAATGCCATCGTTTAAAAAAGGAGATTTTAGCAGCCCCGAGAAATGCAGGTGGCATGGAAGTAATAGACTTTATGGATATGATCAATACCTTTAGAATCAAATGGATAAAAGAATGTTTAAAAGCTTCAAAATCTCTTTGGTTCTTTATTGGAAAAATGGGAGGCCTCCAATTTATATTACAATGCAGTTATAATGAAATTAAGTTATCACAAAAGTTATCTAAATTTCATCAACAGGTGCTTAACGCTGCAAAATTATGTTTTATACACAACTTTTCTCCACACGGAACTATTATATGGAACAATGAGTTCATAACCAGAAACAATAAGTCTTTATATCTACAACATTGGGTTGATAGGAATATAATTTTTCTTGCAGACTTACAAAATGATGAAGCTCAACTTCTTAGTTATGAGGAATTTCTTAGATCTAAAATTTTTCTTATCACCCACAAAGAATACCAATTGGTAATAAAGGCTATACCTAGTGAAATTCTTCAACTAATGAAATGTCATTCTGAGAGACAAGAATTGGATCCGATCCTCTTTGTTAATGGAATAAATATTAAAAGTCATAAATGTACAAATAAACATATAAGGAATTACTTTTATAGCAAAAGGAAAATCACTCCAAGGGGGAAATTTGTTTGGAACTCTTTATATTCTAACATTCAATGGGAATCAACATGGCTTCTACCGTATAAATTTGTTATCCCCAATAAAATGAAAGAATTACATTTTAAAATACTGCATAATATTTATCCCACAAACAAATTTGTTTCAAGATTTGTGTCTGTGGATAATAAATGTGAATTTTGTAAAATTGAAGAAGAAACTATTATACATCTATTCTGGGTGTGTCAATATTCTGTGGTGTTCTGGAAAAAAGTTGAAAACTATTTAAATATTCAACAGAACCATGAAATTAAATTGGAAGCAAAAGATGTTATTTTTAATTAAATAAATAAAATTTAAATTTCATATCCATAAAGCAAAATTTTCTAAATCTCGACCAGCTTTTGCTCACTTCAGAATTGAAATCCGGAACTTTTTTGAGTCAATCCAAATTATTAATAATAAGAAAACTATTTATATAGCTGAGATAGCAAGATTTTTTCAAGGAAATGTGATCTATAGCCTTGATTCCTCATCATATTGCCATTATATTGTTTTCTATGTTTATATCTATTTTTTTTCTCAGTATGTATTAAGGGCCCATCTCGATTCTATATATACATATCTTTTATTTTTATATTTTATTTTACTGATATTTATCTTCTTTTTTTTATCAAAGATTTATGATGTTCCCTGGTAAATTGTGTAGTTATGTATATGATGCCATATTGTTCAGAAAATGTATAACTTGTTTTGTAAAGTTTTGCAAATAAAAAAAAAAAAAAAAAAAAAAAACTCATCGCATTGCCTGCTGTGCTCTCTTCCGACGCCCTGCTCTGGACTCTGCTCTGTTGCTCACTGCCCCTACTGTTTGGAGCTATACTGTATGTAGTTTTAACAGTCTATAAAATCATTCAGTAAAAATCAAAGCGTTAATGCAGAGGCCCAATCTCCCTTTTCCCCTTTGGCTTTTCAACTTTTTTGACATTTGTGTAAAGCCAATTTTGTATTTGTTTAACCCTGTCTAGATATGGGTACACAGGCCATCCCTTCATAGTGACTCTGACTAAATATGAAATAGGACTGGAGAACTTTATGAGGTGAAAAAGATCCACGTATCCAGAATAACTGTACTGCAATTTACACATACCTCCCGTTTATTAATTGAAAGAATTGGAACTTAAAAAAATAAAAATAGATAAAAGAATCACTTTAAATGAAGGTCCATGCTCTCCAACATGATGTGAAAAGGGCCTTTTTCATAGCAGACATTTTGACTTTGTAGGACTAATACTATGTTACTAATTTCATTAATGGTTACTGTGTTTGGTTTAAATGTCCTAAAAAGCCATGACAAAACTTGCACCCTGAATTCAGCCTTCATTCAACTATGCTATTCAGCCTGTGCGTTTTCTACTGCACACGTCAAAATGTCTTTTGTTTAATTTCTTCTTTTCAATTAGCTGTTCCTCTAAGTTGCTACCTTCACTGGACTGCAGAACTCGCATATATCAAAGTGTTGGATATTTCTGTGCCATCCTTGAACTATGCAGATGTGTATTATATGAGGTATGCCCTCTCAATATATCAAATAAACATGTCTAAAAACTAAAAGCAGTGATGGGATGCCCTCCCTCGTTTGGAAAAGCATCAGATTAATTGCAAAAATGTGTCTTAAAAATGGTCTGAAAATATTATGTTTACACATTCAGAATACAATGTGTACTGTAATGTGAGAAAAAGTTCCAGTGTAGTGCAGTGTAACTGCTGTAGCTACAGGGTCAGGACCACACTGAGTATTGGTGAAGTTATGTTCACAGAACATAGACAAACAACCCAACTGAGCTGTGAGTTTCCTTCAGCAGAGAAAAATGATATCTCCAGAATCAAACCAATAAACACTGACAGTCCAGTGGGACATATTACTTGATTACATGATTGTTCCCTTGAGGTGTGAAAGGCATGATGGATAACGGCTGCACTGATTTCAGCCCCTCAAAATATGAATAACATAACAATTAGCAGGGAATCAGTCCAAAGTGGAGTTGGATGATATTGCAAAAGTGTAGCAGAAATCGAAGAGATGCACACATATTTTTATAAGCAAGCTACCTGTAGTGTAGTTGTGGCATCACAACCGTACGGAAGTCCCGACGGCTGATACAGTTACACTATAATGTGTAGTACAGTACTGCAGTACTGCGTAATGTGTATTTCAGAATACGGGCTGTGTGCATTTCTCTGTGGATTGAGCGTTTTGATGCTTTCACAGTATATAGCACCTCAACCTGCTTTATAATTAAAAAAGACATGAAAATCTTGTTTTTACAACATGGGACCTTTATACTTGTCTGATATTGATACTGCTTTGTGTTCAAGAAGTATATTCTACAGTGTTGTAAATGACAAAGATGTTCTCTTTTTTGCAATTGTTTACGTATCTGCTTAAAGACTTTTCTGTCTATAAACTAAAAAGCAGTCTAGTAATACTCATCCTGTGTTGATCCAATTCCCTTTTAAATGCCAAAAGCTAATTAACATTTCTCAACAATATTAGTGACTCATTACTTTGTGAAATCCAGAGTCCAGCTTTAACTTATTCTTTGTTCAGTTAAGCCAGGAGGCCATGGGAAGGAATTGGGCTGGCCTGTTTACTGTATCACCTCCCCGATCTTGCCTCCCTCACAGTCCTGACAGATACATTATTGTTATTGGCCTCTATTGTTTCTCTCCCTCTTCGGTTCAACCAGCTGAAACAATACAACATCCACAGAGGTGCTCCAACTCCTCCAAATCAATGTATGTTTGTAGATAATCTGTAATAATTAGATTAGGCTCTGGCAGAACAAAAATCCCTGCTGTGAATTTCAGTAGCTGTTTCCATCAGCAGAGGGAGATATTACACTACTTTACAGAACACCAGGGCTGTCTATCAAACAACATGTTATTAATCACTTTAGTCCAAAATAATGGATTGATATTCCTACTGTATCCCAAATAAAGTGCATTGTAATCTGATCTTCTTACCAGTCAAGTGCATCTGTTTGCATAATTACCATTTGGAAACAACAGTTTCAATGAACAGAACAAACCTCCATCAGATTAATTTAAATTCAGATTAATTTATGTGTCAGAATTCCTTATGTACTTAAATATATAAGAAAATAAAAAAACTGTTCCCCACCAGCCACTTGCAGTGCAACAGGAAAAGACACAATCATACAGACAAATACGTGGACTAAATATATAAAACCAGGTAGTCCAGATAGTCTAGCTAGCTGTCTCAATGTACCATGCAGAGATCTGAAGAGCAGTTAACCATAGTCCTCATGAATCGACCAGAGTTTAAAATTCTAACACAAAGAAAGCGGAAGGAAACGAACATCGGCGAAAAGACATGCATCCAGCGAAATTTCCTGCAGCACCGGAGCAATCCCGGAAGTGAAACATCGTGGCTATAGACTATTGGACTAAAGACGTGGCCTTGACCTCTCCTGAGACGTTGTCATTGTAACTGGGTCACCAACTGAAGCTTCTTTTGGAGACAGATTGAGACTCAAGTGCCAATGTGGGTTTTTTCGCTTTCTCACTGGCACGCTGTGATTGTCCCTGTGGATGTGCTGCTTGGGAAAAACTAGGCTAAAGGGACCCGGGTTACGCTGAACCACTGTAAGGCCTCAGTTTCATAATAGCCATATAGAGCAGCATTGCTACTGATGATAATCAGACAAACTAACAAGAGGGAAAATAGATGAAGCTCTGTCTCTTTTTAACTCTAGAACTAATGTGCACTCCATGAATCTTTGGCCATGGCAATATTAAGACACATTTTAACCATTCTTTGCCCGAGAGTCCATTCCATTTCTGCAGATTTAGTATAGTTTAGTAAGTATTTGACTAATGGTCAGCATTCTCTGTGAGAAAGGGTTTAAAACTTTGTTTTGCCTCCTAAAAAAAAGACAACCTTGAAAGACTCCTCCAGAGTGAGACAGAAAGGCCTCAATCTTAGCACAATCTCAGCACAACTGGCAGGTTACTGAGTATGTTGGAAAAAATGCATGAAACTTTGATGCACAGAGATAGTGACAATGTTGTGCAGGCAGCATTATTCACTTTCTTGTCAAGCGTTAAGTGAGAGGATTGTTCAATATGGATCTCGAGCCAGCTGTCAGTTATCTCAGTTTAGCATACAGACTGGAAATAACTAACCTGGCTCTGTTCAAAAGTAAACATCTGCCTAACTGTACCTCTTAACCCTTGTAATATGTTAGAAAGCTGCACACATTGTATGTGTAAGTGGGTCAAATTTGACCCGTGATTTAACTCAGCCCATAATACTATTTAAACAATGATTATCATCCAACATTGCTTTTCACCTCATAGTTAACTTATTATGTATTCATTTAAATGTTGTATTTGGCATCATGGACCTTTGATCTTAAAGTGTCACTCGTTTTTAACTTAAAAAATGTTTAAATTCACTCATTATATTTCCAATAATGAAGACAATGGATAATTATGTTATCTGACTATAATAGACTAATATTAGAACACACCTCCAAAATTATTTGCATGTGGGGGTTTTTCTATAGATTTAGGTTAGGAAAAAGGTAAGGTCTGTTAACAAGAATACACATCTGATGAATCTAATGAAGGTCCAAGTGACCCAGATGCTCAAAAAGAGTTCTTTAAATAAAAAATGATTGACATTTAATGGTCGTCAATCCCTTATCACACCCAAGGCAAAGCACCAACTGAGAAGAGCAACCCAACATGAAGGGTGTTTGCTGGATGGGGATTGACAAAACATACCTGAATGCTAACATGGGGCTGTGGCTTCTTGCTGGGGTGTACAGATCCTGGAATGAGGCTACAGGTTATGGGATGCTGAGTCATGCCAGAGTATATTGCATGCTGCCATGTCACTTCAGACTGTTATGTGTCATCCTCTGTTTAAAGAGTTTCTGCCTTTATTTTGAGAGAGAGAGAGAGAGGGGGGAAGACATGCAAGAAATCGTCACAGGTCGACTTCGAACCCTGGAGCTCTGCGTCGAGGCATAAACCTCCAAGTATATGTGCGCCTGCTCTACCCACTGAACCAACCCGCGGCACGTTACTATTTAAAAAATTTTTTTTAGAGACATTTACAATTTACTAAAATTCTGACGTTTGTTGTGTTAAAATAGCCATGTCTGAGGATATCATGAAAATGTGTTCCAATAAAAAATAGGAAATGGTATGTTTTTAACTTGAAAAAAATTTGACCCTAGCACAATATAAGGGTTAAGTTTATACCTTTTCCCCCCTGTTTCTAGTCCATATGATAAGCTAAGCTAACCATCACCGGACTGCAGCTTTATATGTTTCAGACGACGTAATGTTTTTAAATGTTTTAAATGTTGTAGTCTCTAGGCAGCAAGTGTGTCAAATAGAAAAATCCTTTCCCTTGTCAGGAATGATGACAGAACAACTTAAACCAGGTGACATTGTATCATATTGCACCTACATTCCACTCAAGTGCAAATTAATAGCATTAAAGAGTGGGTGAGTAAATGAGTCACTTGGAAAAAATCCACCTGACAAAGGTAACGTGAGGTGGCGTGAGCTCTGCCAGTTAAAGTTGAAAATGTTCGTGGGCGGGAAAAACGTTGTGACATTTCAAATTACATTTCTGCAGTGTAAAGAACACAATGTTTTTTTTTTTTTAAAGATTATTTTTTGGGGCTTTTCCGCCTTTAATTTTTGACAGGATAGCTAGGTGAGAAAGGGGAGAGAGAGAGAGGGAAGACATTCAGGAAATCGTCACAGGTCAGATTCAAACCCTGGATCTCTGCATCGAGGAATAAACCTCCTCTCAGTATATGTGCACCTGCTCTACCCACTCATCCAACCCGGCCACAAAGAACACAGTGTTTGATATTTTTTATGCCTACCTTTATATCAAGACTACTGTTTTTTATGTTGGGTTATACACATAAATTCAATCCAGTGAATTTGCACTGTTAAATAATCTCAATACACAAAGTAAATTTAAAATCTTTAAATGTAGTTTTGATTCTATACTTTAAGAAGAGCTGTGTAAATTATGGGGCATTGATGCACGCTATGCATAGAGCTCTACTTACATCTTCAAATTGTAAAATTCACACTTCCTGTAAATTTATGAAAGTTGACTTTATATTTCATTATGCTCTCATTATTGTTTTAGGATTAGAGAAAGAAAAAAGACACTTTCATTTTTTCATGCCACTGAATAATCCACAATTTACAGTCAATTATCAGTGAAATGCTAAAAATCTGATGCATTGAGCTACACACAATTTGCGTTTCATAGAGGTATACAGTGCAACACATATCTCTGGCCAAAATTAAACCGGAGTACATTATTTCTTCTTCTGAAAGTCTAAAATGTTTCCTGTAGAAAGAACATAAAGTGCCATAATATACATTCCTGAAGTGTTTTCTATATAAACACCAGATTAAACACAACTATTTCTCGAGAGCAATATTCGTCTTACAGCGGCAGGTGTATCACTTCACAAACAAGGCTTGTTCAAGGACCCACATACACACAGATATCAGGTATCAAACCCTGGTGGGAGTAAAATTCCTTTCTCATACTAAAACAAAAGAGAATAAAAAAGCAAAGCTGCTGTTTCTTAAGGAGCTCAAACAAAAACAAAACTTCCTTGTGTAAATCACAGTCGCTATCTTTGGACTTGGCTCTGTGCGAACGGACAACTGCAGAAAAATACTTTATGAAAATTATTTGGCAGATTAGCTCAGGAATCTTGGCAGGATTTGGTCAGCAGAGACCGGCCGTAACAAAGTGAGGATATGCTGACTCGACATAAAGAACACATTTAATTACCATCATCATCAACCGTCCAAGAGGACCATCCGGGTCAGAGCCAGAAATCCCCCCCAACCTTCGTCTGCCAACTCAAATGCTTATTTTAAGTGGCCAAACTTCTTCTTAATCTGCTGCATTCTCACGGCCTGGCTCTCCTCTTCTCATCTTTTCTCCTTTTTACAGCTCACAAATATTCCTCTTATTCCTCATCAGATCTCATTGTTATCATAATTGTTTGTCTTTATAACCTGAGAAAAAGATCCCAGCAGATACATAAAGAAAGAGAAAGACAAAGAGGCTGCCCTAAGGCAACCAGATGTCTTATTGACTCTTATAGTACAGCCTCCCAGTATAATGTGTCATATGAAAGAAAAGGTTAGATAAGACTGTTTGTCTTTAAATTAAGACAATCAGTATCATGTACGTATGATTCACTAAATAGGGAAAATTGATGGATATAACTGATATTTGTCACTCCTCTTATTGCATCATTTACTGCAATAATCAGTTATTGCAGGTTTAAAGACATATTATATATATATATATATATATATATATATATATATATATATATATATATATATATATATATATACAGTATCTCACAAAAGTGAGTACACCCCTCACATTTCATTATATCTTTTAATGGGACAACACTGAAGAAATGACACTTTGCTACAATGTAAAGTATTAAGTTTACAGCTTGTATAACAGTGTAAATGTGCAGTCCCCTCAAAATAACTCAACATACAGCCATTAATGTCTAAACCTCTGGCAACAAAAGTCAGTACACAGTTAGTGATTTGATATATATATATATATATATATATAGGGAAAAAATTCCACTAATTAACCCTGACAAGGCACACCTGTGAAGTGAAAACCATTTCAGGTGACTACCTCATGAAGCTCATTGAGAGAACACCAAGGGTTTGCAGAGTTATCCAAAAAAGCAAAGGGTGGCTACTTTGAGGAATCTAAAATATAAGACATGTTTTCAGTTAATTCACACGTTTTTGTTAAGTACATAATTCCATATGTGTTCATTCATAGTTTTGATGCCTTCAGTGAGAATCTAAAATGTAAATAGTCATGAAAATAAAGAACACGCATTGAATGCGAAGGTGTGTCCAAACTTTTGGCCTGTACTGTATATATATATATATATATATGATATATTCTAATCAATTATTTTCCATTTGTTACCTCAAGGCAATATTATGCAGTTAGACTACTTGTTAGGACAATAATATGTTTAGTGGTGGAGATGTATTATGGGCGAAAGGGTGCTCATGGAGGTATTTTCCTGCTGATAGTGAGAACAGTGAGCTTGAGAGCAACGACAAAGACAAAGACTTGATCCTACAATCAGGTTTGGGAAGCAGTTCTCAGTTAGAGCCAACACTAAGAAATGAACAAGCTTGGTCCATATAGAATTATGTATTTCTTAAACTATAGGATAAGGCAAAGTGCAGGACATGTGGGGCTCATCTCTCTTTCAGGACCAAAAGCAGCTGTTTCTGGAGGTTCAACACAGAATGAGAAACCACAAAATGAAGACCAAGATTCACAAATATTAGAATGAAACTTAAAGAAACAAGGGACCATGTGTATTTTGTAATATGACGTTTCTGAGGTATATGTTGCGTTTTCTTCTGCCTAATAATGTTCGACAGAAATCTGATATTTTTTTGATCTACACATTTTTAGAACACCACAATCTTACAAAGGTTGAAATATTTTTTTCATAAGAGAACAAAATACATCTTTACAGTGTATCATGTATAATGAAGCACACACTACCTAGGTCTTCTTAATGTGTCTCATAGGTCCAATGGCTTCCACTGACTAATATCTAATTTACACTAATCCTAACATTCACCAAGCTTGATCCTTATGATGGATTTTACTGAGTGTAAATCCCTCATATGAATGGAAGCATGTACTGTTAGTTTGTGTATTAACCTGTCAAAAAGCCAGACAATAAAAAGGCTCCGTGTCAATGAACCTGCACTGTGTGTTAAGGTGAACTGATATTTCAGTGGGCTAAATTGTAATGCCCCGAGTTTGACTCTGACCTTGTTGTTGAGTGCCTCTAACCTTTTCTTTTTTAGTTCTCTGTAAATTGATCTGTCTAAAAAAAAGGCACAGACGTTGGTACCCCCTCAAAAAATAGTGACATGTCCAAAAAAACATTTTACAAAATTAAACCACCTCCCCGCTAGCTGATCAAATGTGTATCCACAGACTTTGGTTTTCTGGCACGGTTCAACAGAGTTCAGATGTTGCAATCATTCCAACAGGGTGTGTGTGTGTGTGTGTGTGTGTGTGTGTGTGTGTGTGTGTTTGGTAAGAGACACTGAGGACAGCTGATGTAATGACTGCAAAACAGATTTCCAGAGTCTGGGTGACTGGAATGCTTTCAAAAAAGGCATTATTAGGAAATGTTTTTTGACAGTACATCGCAAGTCCACTCAGAAGACTTTAAGCAAGAGACAGATTTCAAGTAAAAAGTTAGAAAATATTTTATTTACAACAATCCCCCCCCCCCCCCACACCCCGTATTAATCTAATCGCTTTGTCTGCAGATCCTCAACGCCCACCCACCCATCCCAGCTGTCCAGTAGACACTTTGCATATAGATAAAAATATAATTTCATAGCAAAAATTATAACTCAACCACTTTTGAGGAATTTAAAATCAAATAATGCTGAAAAGCGTGTTTGACAGACAATTTCATCCATACAAAAATAATACATATGGCTGTATATTATACATTATAAATGTGTAATATATCTTTTTTAAATGGCATTTATTCCACAAAAACAGAAGTCAAACAGCAAATCTTAAAGGCACAATATGGCATATACAGTTTTTGTTCTTATTATAACAAACATCCACATGGTAATGTGCCTTTTGTTGGCTTCACACGTTCTCACAGGTTCTGCAGGTGGCCGAGACCAAAATATGTTACAGGCAATAATCTCATTTCTGTCTTTAGATAAAGATGATTAAAAACAGTTAGCACTTCCCCCCCTGACGCCAAAACCGATAATGACTGTGTATTGTTTTGTGTGTGTGTGCCAGCATTCATTTATTTGTGTGTGTTCACAGAGGTATTGAAGCACACAGACATTGCTGCTGCCTATGACGGCTGTAACGCAACATTTAGATGAGCTGCACAACAACACATACTCTACTGTGTGACACATAGTGTAAAAATATTCACAGTAATTCACAGTTAGTTACAGACTCTCGTTCTGATTGGTGCAATAGGTGGTAGTTTCGTATTTAAGTTGGCAGCCCACTCGTTCACAAAATGTCCAGGCTCAGCAGTGGCTAAATGACATTGCTGCTGTCTAGACAAGCTCTAACACACAGATTGTGTCTTTCTTTCCTTGATTTCCCTTTTCCTGTTCTTCCTCATCTCTTTCTCAATTTCACTCAGCCTGTCTGGCTACCTCCCTTTATTTCAACACACCAGCAGCACAAAGTGCTTCATCTGTATAACAAGTCATGATTTTAAAAATAAAATCTCTTTATTCGCTCTTTTACTTCACTTTCTCTACTTGTCTTTTTCTTCCTGTTCAATTCTAATACAAGTCCTTCATGATCTCCTGCAGCAGTGGGTGTAAGCAAATGTCCACCTCTGTCTTCTTCAGCAGCTGGATAAGGTGGACGTGGTCGGTGACGATCTGACGCAGGTCCGTCATTTTCTGGAGCAGTTTGGCGAACAGTTGCAGAGAGACTGGGTGGTTTAGCTTCAGCTGCAGCTCGAGCGAATGGAGAACCGTTTCCTGAAGCTGCTCGATGGGCTTTACATTCAGCAGGCCTGGGCGGTCTTGACGGGTTTCAGAGACAGGGAGCATAAATCAGTGACATTTCTGGTGACACAATAAGTGCCTATTAAGTCAACATTTTTGTTAAGTAAAAAGCCCTTAATTGAGCAGTCGCTTATTTCTGGACCTAGCTGTGTTATTGCTAAAAGCCTTCTTATCTTCAAACTATAATCTTAGTCATTTATGTTAATAATTGACTTAAATGTCTGATGTTTCATCCTCATCAGATCAAGGACAGACTTTTATCAAGTGGCCACACGCTAACCAGCAATATTATACCACGTAGTGGTTTGTGAGTGATGTTTAAATGTTTAGAATTTTAAACAGTTCCCAAAAAAATTTTTTACTTCACTATTAAGACATTAGAATTGTGCAAAAACATTATGCCTGATTCTCTAGTACTTTTCTTTTTTATATAGATGAAGCAGTGGAAAAACGTGAAGAAACAAGCAAGGTTAAGGGAGTCATAGTCGCTCAATTTGCTTTCTTGTCAGAAGAAAGTTTATCCACTCTCACATTTGTCCGTTCAGTATGAAGCTGGAGCCAAGAGATGGTTAGCTTATTATTTCGCAAACGCTTAAAAAGATATTATATATTTGTTGTATTGCACATAGCTGCAGCTCCTCTTTTCACCCTGTGTGTTGAGCTCTCTGTTTTAGCTACAGAGTGAAGCATCTCACTTCTGTACTATCTTTGTTGGGAGTCGCACATGCGCAGTAAGTACTGCTAGCTTGTCAGTTGCTCGCCATGCTAGCAGCTAGGCAAGCATTATAACATGTGTTACAAAGTGGCGCACGTTTGTCTCTGAAGTAAAGGCTGGACTACAATAGAGCTGTTTGGAGCAGTTTGTGAACAGTGTTTTCTGTTGGAGATGGGAAGTCCCTTTGGGGTGGGCTTTGGGCTTTTTAACTTATAACTTTTAACTTACCTATAACGTGCACAAAAAGATATAATAAAGGAAAGGGAAAAAGCCAAAAAGCATAATATGAGCACTTTAAGACTACTAGGACTAGAATACTATGATCAATGACACATACGACATATCCTGTAGAAAAAGAAGAAAAAAACACTCACCCCCGCTGAGGATAATGACAGCCAGAAACAGCGCCATGTCGCTGTCGTCCAGCTCCAGCATGTTGAACTTGACTGAGAACTCAAACTTTGGTTCCATCATTTGACAGAAAGGTTTCCTGAGACTCTTGAGGAACTCCCGCGTCATAAAGATCTGTCCGTAGGAGATCAGGGTCCCGTCTTTGTTCATCAGAGGCGCCATCATGATGATTAAGACCTCAATCACACCATACTTCAGCAAAGTTACCTGGGAAAAGGGTAAAGGTTGGGGTGAATAACCGGAGTGGGATTAGACCTTCACAAATGACAGGTGGTAAGTGATGGTTTTAAATTGTTCACAATATCTTCAGCTACATTGATGGTATGTACGGATTTAAGTGACAGAATGGATAAGCAGCAGTATTCAAGCCTGTCACCTGATCATTGAGATCCAGATGGATGAATCCCGGGATACTCTTGGCGAACTCTGTCACTTCTCTCACTGCTTCGGCCGAACGTGATTGACAGCTTTGGAAGAAACGCAGTTCCAAAGCGTCTGATTGTGCCTGTCCGCTGATTCCCAGAAAGCCAAACTCGGACCTCGGGTTAGCTCCTGTGAAACCTGAAATCAGATAAGATGTGCATAGAAAAGAACGTATGTCCCTGATGAGGCACTACACAACTACAACAATGTTTTAAATATCTTCGGTGCAAAGAACAGAGAGAGTTTTAAAGTCAACTCAACAAGGAAGGTAACATAAATGACAATTTAATTATTAGGTTAGGTAACATCTCTAAATCATGACAAAGAGTATATTGTATTTCTAACCTCCAAGTCCGGCTGTTAGGACGGATGTCTGCTGCTGGTGCTCCTGGATGGGTATCTGCCTACAATTAATAAACTGCTCTCCTTCCATTAGAGACTTCATGTCATGGATGACAAAAGGCTGCAGGTAGAGAAGAAAAAATATGGAAGAAGAGAGATGTGTGGGAGTAAGAAAGAGCAGGTAGAAAAGGACAGGAGAAGGCAAAAGAAAGAAAGAAAGAAAGAAAGAAAGAAAGAAAGAAAGAAAGAAAGAAAGAAAGAAAGAAAGAAAGAAAAAGAACACGTCAGCTACTCATAGGTCTTCTGAGGACACCACCGATCTTATATGTCTGATGGACAAAGTAAATCAATCCTAGCTGCAGGCTGAGTCAGACAAAAACTCCATTTCCAGATAAATGAAGCATAACTAAGTTAAAGTCGCTCTAACTGGCAAAACACCGGCAAAGACATGCAGCGGCCTGAATGATGAATGGTACCATTCATATACTTAAATCTTCCTTTTTCATAGCAGTGAAATTAATAATGAGACATCCTACAGGGAATTACAGCAAACAATTCTCACAAAACGTTATGAAATGAATAATCACTTATCATGTGAGTGAATGAAATAGATGTATACAGTACAGTATGTGCTGGATTTGCAGGAATCTATTAGTTTACAGTATATGCAGCGTTCATATGGAAGATCCCAGCTGCCAATTTTGAAATAAAGTAATTTAAAGCACAAAGAAGAAATAGACACACATTCATTCTCTTGTAAAGGAAAAGTTGAATTCATAAGCATTAAAATGCACCCTTGCTAAGTTTAATACAATTAGGTTTTTTTTTTTGCTGCTACAGACCTAATTGGTGAACAGTCTAAGTTGGCTAATGTTAGCTAACTTTAGCTATAACAAACCTTTGCTGACTTTATCTGTGCTACTGTAAAGCTACAATTTATCATTTGTCATTATTCAGTAAATGCTACTTTGCAGCCAAAGTGGCCCATCCCAGTTATCCACCTTTACTTTCTCATTAATTGTACAAAGTGTTCTACTGTATGCCAAACTAATTTAGCGAAACATGTGTAAGTACTTCCTTCACCTCTGATGGCAAGTCTGGAGTGCTGGTAGAGTTAAATGTTGATTATACATCAACTCATATCAAGGCCCCACATGTTAAAAAAAACTGTAAATCGTCTACAAAACATAAAATTATCCTATAATCATCCTCCCAATTGGTTTCAGGAGGTTCGCTGTTGTTTAGTAAATAAACCAAGACTTCTTTAAACCAACAGATAATTCAGTGCTTTTGGCTGCTATCGCTGTGTGATGAACAGTCATAACAACCAGCCAAAAGAGAGGCGGTGCGGCCTTGAACTCATCCGAATATACAGAGAGAGACAGCCGAAAAGGAGAAGACTCAGATGCTGCTTGTACATTTGGTCCTCAGTTGTAAAGCCAATAATAACAACAATGACAGTAATAATTACTAATGAGGGCAAGAGGTGCAATTGGTGCATTTTGGTTCATTTGCACCCTCATATTCATTATTCACTGCCCAACATTCACATCAAAGCTATAGTTAAATTAAATGTGAATCTGTTTTTAAGTGCTTGATCTAGGTGTTTGGTTCTACCTATCAAAATCTATCAAATCCTTCTGACAATATAATTAATAGGTTCAGTTGATCAGATTAGGCTGTTATTTAGTAATACTCAAATAGATTTATTTGAACCATACTTTTAATAACTTTCAGAATGAGTTATCAAAACATACTGAAAATATTTGCAAAGGAAGATGATACTTTGAGGTTTTTTTCTTTGTTTACCTTATTTCAAGCCTTTAATAACAGTATCGTTCTGAGATGAACCACAAGAAGAAGAAGCCATCACCACGAACCAACTGTGGATCCTTATTATATATTAATATTCACCACAGTTTTCTTTCAGCTGCCACTTGTAATTCAGTTGATGTGGATTTCCTGATAAGGTCTCTTTTGAATACTAAGATTCAATATCTCAAAACCTTACATTACATATAAAAACACAGAAATAGATGATATCTCACATTTTATGATTCTGGCCAACACATTCTCCTAGAGTCCACTTGTATAAATGACCAAATGTCTTAATGAATTAGTTTGATATGTTGAGAAAGTATGTGGAAGCCATATCCTGTTGCATAGCTTGACCACTGTTATCTGAGGTGTTTTCTAACAGCCAAGACATGTAGAAACCAGTCAATCCACTTTTCCTGTTAGAGCAGACATAATAGACTGAAAAGCCCTTAACTGAACTAAACTGAACTTGGCAAAAAAAAAAGGTTGACACTTGTGGGGAGTTAAAAAGTTTGAACTAAACATTTTAAGTTTCTTTCCTCCTTCACTTCAAACTTGTATTGTTTTCCACTGTTTTCCCCTGAGAAACTGCTTGTTTCATTTAAAATTGTAATTCTGTAATATAATTTATGTGTAAATAAAGATACATTTTTCATAGTCAACAAGGCTTTTTATGTCCTATATCTGATTTTTGGTAGAATATGAGATTTTTGGTCTGCTTTTTATCATCATGATTAA
Source organism: Perca flavescens (assembly GCF_004354835.1). Classification (NCBI taxonomy): domain Eukaryota; kingdom Metazoa; phylum Chordata; class Actinopteri; order Perciformes; family Percidae; genus Perca; species Perca flavescens. The sequence goes on along the minus strand of NC_041334.1, from coordinate 20,940,366 downwards.
GTGTAAATGTACAATATGTACTGTTAGGATGGTGTTTGGTGGCTGAGTTGTTTGTGATACTTCCCACAGTTGAATTCTATTGACCTATATTTGGCTGTAGATCTGAAATGGGCCTGTAATGATATACAGTAGAAAATTCAATAAAAATTAATTTAGCCTATTATGCAGGCAGTATGCAGCACTCCCCTACCATTATATAACCTAATAAATAGAAGTAAAGTAGAATTGAGGGTGCTGCTTACCACGTTGTCTCCGGTCTTCCCAGCAAGGATGGCCCTGGCCTTGGCCTTGGTGAGGGGGAAGTATTTCAGATAGGCCTCGTACAGATGCCGGGCCAGAGCCCTTAGATCTGCTGCCTCCGGGTGCATGTGCACCATGTCAGACGAGAACTCAGCTAGCAGTTTCTCCTTCTCCGCCTGGGGCATTCGGCCAAAACGAATGGCTGGAAAAGGACAGACAGACAGACAGACAGACAGAAACACACATTAGAGCACAAATGGACACTCATAGCCAAGGGTTGGTGGGCAGGCAGATACAGTATATAAGAGCACACAGAAATATACTGTAAGCAATAATAATCATACTGATAAACACACGTTTGTAAATTCACGCACATGAGACACACAAAACATTAAATGTAGGCTACATTCCCTCTATTATAACATTTCTTAAACAATAATCTCCCTCCTGTGAAGTTATTAATTAACAAAAAGTTATAAAACAAACAAGACTAAAATCAGTGTACATTTTAGATTCAAGTCATAATCCTGATGTTATGTTGACAAAAGCCATTTTATATAGCCAGATCCTCCTTCAACGTGCTTTGGAGGAGGGTCTGGCATAGCGAGACTACTGAGCGACTGCTGCCACGGTTGTTTAACTACTTTATCACATTTCTAATATTTGGACAGCAATCAATGAATCAGATCGAACAGCTAATGTGCACAAAATGACTTGCTATCTACAGCAAACAAACACTTTATTACTAAATACTAAAGCAAAACATGTTAAAGAATGAATGAAAAAAATGGGAGAATTCAGTTTAGATGGCTGAAATGTTTGTTTTAGCTGTTGCATAAGAGTATTTTTTGGGAATCTCAAAGGAAATCAAAGCTTTCTGAATTTTAAGGGACTGCACTCTCTTGTGCAGACAACTTTAATAAATGAGTCACAGTTCATACCATCCTCCACTGAAGGGAAAATCCACTGGCAACAACACACAACAAATATTCCTCCTGTCATTTCATGAGGTGTGTCTATTCAAGCAATTACAAAATGTAGCTCCCTTTAATACCTTTATGTATTTGTTTTATTGGTAATGATGTTTTCACAGGTCATTGCAAAACCTGAAAAACTATTTCATACAAGTCTCTTTTCTCCTTCCTTATCCATCTGTTACTGCAGGTTATATTACATTGTGCATTTTCAAATACCCAACAAAGGAGCCAAGTCTGATTTCTATTTGTCCAAGAATAAATGCTGCAGACAATCAAGACAGACATTTGAGGCAGTGGTTCATAATTGTCATGAGGTGAAACCTAGGTCTGGTAGTAATTAATTGGTAATTAAACATAACATTAATTACACAATAACACTTTAGATGAGTAATTTCAAACAATAACTTGTTGAAAATAGCATGATTACATTGAAAAGCAACGCATTCTCATGAACTGGTTTGTATGATATCATACGAAAACTTATGCACAACAATTTGTATGATATCATACAAAATTAGGCGACTGTCGCCTGGAACAAATATTACTGGGACCACTACAGGTGAACATTTAATATCTATATTCACATTATAGACACCACCACTGACTATCCCTGTAACAATTTGGCCACAATTAAGCACACTGACCATACACGGTCCAGTCAGGTTAGCCTAGGTTTTTAACTTGTCTTGTTCAACATTTAAGACACATTTACGAACATTTTAAATTTAATAGTATTTATAACTTTACATTATATTAATGTCACTTTTTACTGGATGTTTAGTATTTTTCTTTTACAATGATCCTCCATTTTGATTATAAAAATAGATACACCACTTCAAAAGTTATTTTAATAAAAGACAATTAAACATATTTAACTATTTTTCCAATTGATTTTCATTACCTAAATTATAAATAATTTATTCAAGTTGCATTACACATAAACAGGTATTACTGTAATCTAGATTTTATGGTGAATGTGGTGAAAATGTTCTTTGTAATCTAACTGAAATTTGCTGCCAAATTGCGAAATGGTTAAACCCTATTTTTTCTGCGTTAGTGGAAGTCATTAATTATCCTCCATTCAACCTGTGCTCAGGATTTACTGCAGAATGTGATTGTGTAATGCTGACTGTGTAATAAACGCACACCTTAAGCAAATTAATACAAACTAAAGTGGCCCTACCACCAACTGGCAACCAGCCCACAGCGGTGACACAGCAGGTTGAAGAAATCAGTTGTGGTCTATGTACTCTGAGATGTCAATCATTGATACATTAAAAACCCACACAGAGCACACTCTGAAAGAACCGATGGCACCTCATTAAATAAGTAGTAAAGTCATTTGAGGTAGAGAGGAGGCAAGGAGAGGGACTGAGACTTAAAGCGGCAGGAGAGGAGAAACAAACAAGCTAATTATTATGGTAGATGCTATTAGCATACTGTAAATATAAAGCAGTTTTGCTGTTGAGCCTCAAATCCTCAGTACTCTGATTCCAGTTTAACTCATCCATGTTTGAAAAGATTTTAAAAGCATTACCAAACTAGAAAAGGCAAAATCTTCTGAGAATTGTTTTATGCTTAGTTTAGCTGAAAGACTTTAGTGCATATCATAATAATGTTCTGTATTATATCTTTACTGCATACTTATAAAGTATTTCAGTTACCGGTTTAATTTTTATCCTATTGTATTTTTAAAGTGACTATGAAATATGTGTTGAGGGATGAAAAAAGGCCTTTTGGCTAACTCTAAAACAAACAAACTGGTTAAAGTAAGCCTTTGAACAATTTCATTCTTTGAATCATACTGTTGGGGTGGCAGGTACATTGCACAAGTGATGGAAAGTGAAACATTCGATACAGGTCGAAGACCACTGAGGAAGCAACAGGCAACATATAAGGCAGTGGTGCACATCGCTGCATATATACTGTATATTACCACCACACCTCGAAGACCAAATTGGCAGCAGTGTGGTGAAGATGTATCTGCTGTTCTCAGAGGGCATCAGAGGCAGAAGAGTTGATCTGCAAGGAAGTGTTTCCTGGGCCACAATTTCAAAGAAGAATCAGCCTTTTAACCTGAGTCTGCTGATTTAGAGTGTATGGTGTAAATGGGGGGTTCATTTGTATCTGAAGAAAAGGCATGAAAACAAAAACCCCTGCATGTACAGAAGCTTTGACTTCTGTTACTGTCATGTAGTTAAGCTTTTCATTTCATTTATCTATTAAAAAAGTGATTGTACACTGATTGTTCTAAAGGTGTGTGTGTGTGTGTGTGTGTGTGTGTGTGTGTGTGTGTGTGTGTGTGTGTGTGTGTGTGTGTGAGACAGTATCACCATCTTACCGTTGTGTGACATGCCGACATTGAGGCATTTCTGGAAGCGACAGTATTGGCATTTGTTGCGGGACTTCTTGTGAATGCGACAGTGAAGATCACAGTGATCGTACACCAACTTCAACCTGATTGTACGTCTGAAGAAACCCTAAAAGAAAGAAAGACAATAACGTCAGATATTGTTGCTAAAATATCCCCCTTTTCAAACATCTGTGTTATGCATTTACCTATCTTAATGTAATCATTCTTTTCTTGAGAAAATAAGACAATAAAAAGTGATAAACTAGAAGAAAAAAATCTTCTTTTCCTAATACTGTGTGTGTCTATAAATACAGAAAACATAATCTGTATTACAGTTCAGACATGGGGGAAGGTGGGACAGAAAAGAGAAAAAGTGAAATGGCAACTGATTATGCTCAGAAGAGATCCACTTTTTCCTTTGGATTTCAGTTTTAATTTTTTTCTACTTCAATATTCATCATGTTGTTGGTAGAGTAGCTAAACAGAGACTGATAGATGCACATTAGATATTTCCAATCTGTGAGAAAGTCAATCATACTGCCCACCAGTTTTGTTTCAGGGTGGATTTGTGCTTTGATGTTTTCAACCTTAGGACCAAGGGAGCCATAATACTTGCGCTTATCTCCACTAGTAACTATGTAGCCATGGTCAAACTCCCAACCCACACTCTAACTACACTAAAACTACACGCTATCACAGGTTTGCTGATGGCTGTGGTGTTTGTCTATGCTGACTAAAAAAGCTAATGGAAAGATGTAGACAAAACGAAAAAGCTGAAAGGATTACGAGGAGAATTGTATTTACACACCTGGAATTATAAGGAAAAGGCTGGTGTGTTTGGCATTTGCATTATTACGATCCACATATGTTCTTTTTTTTTTTAATCGTAGGTTATTTAAAGCAGGAGGAAGTTAAAGAGGGTCATGGCTCCACCTCAATAAAGAATGTTTTCTGTTTGGAAACAATTAAGTGTTTGCCTGCTTGGCTGACCCCTTCTTCTGGTGAGTCTCCCCTGAGACCTTAGCAGAACAATGACTACGGTACCTTAGCTTCATTCAGCTTCTGAAGGTACAGTATGAAGTGATTTGCACCTTGTAGTAAATCTTACACAATAGTCCTGACAGTGTCAGAGAGGTGCTGATTCAATCCTACGGTCATGGTCAAGGCTGTAGTTGGAGGTCGTGTTTTATAATTGTACAAGGGATAAGGCTGGTGCTATCCTGTATTTACTTATTGTGAACAAATCCCATGAAAAATCCCAACCAACAATGAGTCAGTCAGTGTCCCAATACTTTCAACTTCCCGTCTGCTGCTCTAAGATGGTTCATTCCTACTAAACATGGAAATCTTACTGTAGTTTTAAGAAACCGATTACTCAAGCAGGAGTAAACACTGTATTTGTTGGATACTATATTTAGACAACAATAGGGCTGTACCAATGTTATTCTTTTACATTCAAACCTTTTATTTAGGTTTTCCAATAAAGTTTTGAATGTATGTCGTCATATTTTATGACATCATCACCCTAAAACAATTTCAATAAAGTGATTCATCGGATTAACTGAGTCAATATTTTTTTATTAGATCAACTTTCCTCAATGAATATAACTCGCCAGTTTGGTAAACATAAATACATGTAGGCAGCAGGCTAATCCAATAAGTGCATAAAATAATGATGAAATAATATTAATACCCTTAGACTTATAGCAACATTATGATACGACAGAAACAACGCTCTGGAGTTATTGGAAATGTTTGGATCCCAAGAGTCAGAAACAATCCTTTCCCATTCACTTGAATTAGAAAGTGTGTCCGAACTTTTGACTGGTACATTTACTACATTGCAGTTTATTCATTTTGCAATTACTGTACACCAGTCTACCACAATTATATGTTATTCTTATTTCATATATGTTATATGTCATCTCTAAATTTTAACTTTTGCAATATTTTGTCTCAGATTCTCATGTTTTACTTTTACTTTGATTTTCTTTTCATACATTTAATGAGCATTGTAGGAGGGAGCCTAAGATTTTCATTGCCAATGACTGTTTCTCTGTAATTGTTGTGCATATGACAATAACTAACTTAAAACTTGAAACTTGGGGTTTGGTTTTCTGGCAAGTACTGTATTTACGGCAGCAGGTTGGTGTATGTGAGAGTCAAAATGAACCACAGTGCCCATGTTATTAGTAATAAAGAATAAGAAAAATGTCACTCAGTTTAAACGTGTCGCTCACTTATGTGTTTTTACGTTGTTTGGAGGAATAAGATATATCAGGCTTTGGTTACACAGGCAGTACTTGTTAGTAAGATCAATACATTGTTGGTTTTGGTCTTTTCATGGGATTTGTTGACAATGAGAAAAATAGCGAATATCACCAAACTTATCCTTTAAATATTGTATTGCATTGAGTTACATGGAGTTCGTACAGGTTTTTTTCTATTTTTATGGTCATGCGGGGCATCAAGGTTTCTTTTTCTTTAATGGTATCAAAGTGAAGGTTTTATTCCTATAATGTCAATAAATTAATGTTAGATTAAAAATATAAGACTATGTTGTGTCTGTGTTTTCAAAAGATTACTTTTTATTTTAATATAAAGTCATCTATTTGTACAAAATCTACCATATTCTATTAAAAGTCTTAGGGTGGGGGTGAGCTTTCTTATTCTGCAGACACGTTTTGAAGGTTATGGAAACACAGTCATGTACAGTGGCTTTTTATACCAATTTATCTGGAATAATTTCAGACCTGTGAAAACGTCTTGGAACCACACTTAAGAAAGGATATGTAGTACTGCTGCTGTTTCTGAAACTCCATCTCACATGTCTTTGAAGGACAATGTAACAATGTAAAGCTCCTATTCTTATAATGTCTCAATGTTTCAAAGAAAATGGAAATATGTGTGAAACTTCCCCCACACTCTATTAGTTATTTATACTCTATACTGACAGAAAGACAGACAGACAGACAGAGAGTTTAAGGGGCTGGGTGTGCATCTGTAGAAGCACAGGCCTATGTTGAGCCCTCGCAGAGTGGAAAATGTATGGGGCTTGTGGTTAGAGTGACAGACATCAAAAAGATGAAAAAATGCATTATAGAATTATTTATTCCACCAACATGTTTCACCTTACACAGTGACACACGATGACAGAAAAAGGAAGACAAAACTTTTGCAGTAGAAATTGTTACACACATTACCATTTCCTGACAAGACTCTAGACTGGTATGACTCAATTTTTTTCTTTTTGATCTTGAGCATTACTTTTTGAGAGCAGCAATCAATGTATTATCCACTAATATGCACTGCAATTCATGTTCACTTGCATTTCCAGCCTCATTACTGTGAGGTTTTGCTGCTTTTCTTTGTCTTTTGGGTTTTAACCACACACAAAAAAAGCAGAGAGACCTTGATTAATTGAGACATGATTAATGAAAATAGTCACACGTTTTAGCCCTAGTCTGATGTCATCTTGTGTTTTAAACACTGACTATACATAATTCCCCAGTTTGTTTATACGTCTTATTTTCATCTTTGTTTGTGATCATCTTTCAGTCCTACCTTACAGCCCTCACAGGCATGGACACCATAGTGAAACCCCGAAGCTTTGTCTCCACACACACGACACTCAATATTTAGTGCAGCCGGCGACGTATCATCCTGGAGCTTGGAGAACACGGGACTGTCAGAGTACTCTGGAGGCGACTCCGGCTCCAGCTTGATCAAATCTGATATCAAAAACATCATCAGGCAGGTAGGACACCAAGTAGGCAGTCAGATACAAAGCTAAAACTTTCTTACTTTACCTCATATACCCATTTTCAGGTTTTAGGCTCAGTTGGTTAAACCTAGTTTCTTCAAATGTGCGTCCTGTACTCTCTAGCAGGCTAACAATTATTCTCATGTTTACAGCAAAACTACAAATCAATATCTTGACCAACTCTCCTCTAGATGTTGTACCTTTGATGTATTTTCAAATGAAAGCTATCTTATGCAAGGACTTGAGCAAATGATTCAGTTTCTACCTCCTGCAAGTGAAGTTGTGTGTGCATTTAACCTGCATAAAGAAACTGGACACTATGTTTTAGCTCTGGTTAACCCAATAGACAGACTTACTGTGTGTGTCTGGTTCCATCCTGTAGCTGTGCATGTTTGTGAAGTCCATGTTGGTGAGTTGTTCGTCATTCTGCGGCGGACTGGGGTCATAGGCCACCCCGGCAGAGGAGATGGAGGATACGAGCGGGGGAGACAGGGAGGACGGGATCGAGGAGGAAGAGATGGAGGCGTAGTCTAATGTGGACAAATGCTTCATGTCGAGAAAGTGGGAGCTGTCGTCCAGCTCTGACAGGTCCACGGCGCTCAGACTGAATCCTACAGGCCAGGCTAGGAGCTGCTGGGTGTCTACCATGTCTACTGTGGAGAGAGATGAAGCAGTGACACGACAGCTGATGCAATATCCTTTGTTTACTGTATAAGTACACCAGAAGAACCAGAGACAGGAGGAGAGGAAGAGGAAAGGTTGGAGAGAGAGGATGAGATTAAAAAAGGAGTAGAGAAACAGAGGAAGGGAGAAAGAAAGATGACAACGAAAACATACATAGACAAATCTACATGCTGCGTTACACATCAAGTTAATGGTTAAAATACGTCCATTCAGAAAAGCCCAAAACGTAATTCCTATACACAAACACTCCACACCTGGATCTTCCAGCTCATTCCTGAAGTCTGTCTGTTATCTAGTAAACAGGGAGTCAGATTGTGTCACAGAGAGTACAAGACGAACTCTGGCACTAAGGAACGTCTTTTCTGCTCAAAACACCGTCTTCCTCTGTTGGTGTTTGGATGGCTCACTATATGATTGCCCAACCAAAGGACACAGTGAGCAGGACTGTTTGAGCCTGTGTCTGGGGCCAAGGATGTATGATTTTAGCTTTTGGAGTGGAACAGACTGCACCTTCTGAGTGGTGAAATGTGTTACTGATTGTAAATTAAGAATTGTGTTGGCATTACAAATTGCTGTAACATTGTGCTATCTGGAGCCCTTTACAACCACGTGGGATTTTATTCTTATTCGTAAATTTTTAAAAACAGGTCACACATGTTGTAGTTAGTAGTTTAATTAAAATAGGCTAAATAGTTCTAAATAAAAAAATTGGAAACTGCATACAGCAGCAGGGCAGTGCATTTGGGATCGACTCAAAATAAACTAGAGTGCCCATGTCCATCGTAACGAAGGAACCTTTCAGCAAGCGAAGTTGTGTGGCTCACTGATCTGTTTTATGGCACAGAGGAATAAACTATATCAGACTTTAGCTACACAGACAATACTTGTTAGTGGACTTGTTAGGGGACTTCATTGTTGGTTTTGGTCTTTTGCTGGGATTTGCTGACACTCAGAAGAATATAGTATGATACTTATTATGCTTTAATACACTGCTACTTGAAAAATGAATACATTTACCTGAAATATGTATGAAAAATGAGCTTCATCAGCATTTAAAAAGTCTTGGAAATAGATTTCTGCCACACAGGTCCCTCTTTGTAAACAAATAAATGGAGGCCCTTCAGTCATTCTAATATTTAACTTAGATGGTCAGACATTGTTGGAGAGAGGTGAGCTGACATGGTCAAAGTCCAGTCTTCAGAGGTTACTATCATCCACACAAAAGCAAACCACGTACACGGCTATATAATCAGGGTTACGTTTGTTTAAGGTTGTTTGGTGATGCTGTAGAACCGTGGTTCCCAACCTGGGGTCCGGGCACCCCCAGGGGGGGCGGCAAAGATCACAGGGGGGGCGTGAGTCTCTATCTGGTTTGAGGTTGAGGTAAAAAAAAATGTTTTGCACATGTTAAACAAATTATGATAATACACTAGAATATCTAATGTATACAAAAGTCTGTATGAAAACTATATATTTTGTTGTATTCTCATTTTTCCTCTGTATCAAAAAAGAAAGTAATGCTCTATCTCGAGAGTTACCTCAACTTCGGTTTCGGGTGGGGGTGGGGGGGCTCAGCTTTTCTTAGACATGAGTAGGGGGGGCGCCAAGGAAAAAAGGTTGGGAACCACTGCTGTAGAATATTGTTGTTAAAGTGGCTTTTCTAAACTACAGACCCTACAGCTATATATAAGCAAAATTCTGATCTGTGTCTTCCTGTCTGCTTGAATTCTGACCTTGATTTAAACGGAAGAAACTCAGAAAAAGAAAAAAAAAGAAAACTAGTAGCATCGATAGAGTAAAAGGTCTGTGCATTGAACCACATGGCTTGCCAAAAAACCTATTGTAACCAACAAAAGTCTCAAAATAAACCTCCTCTAATCAACCTCGAGTGCCTGATTTAGAAAAAAATGTTACAAAGAATGCAATGAATTATGCAACAGTACAAAACTAAAATAGCAATACTCAGATGGCACAACAGCACCAGGTATAAAAATGGCTTGAAATGGCTCCAAATTACTTGGCAAAACATCCCTGTGCAGCAAACATCCTCTTCTCTCAACTACTTATTGTTTCCTTTTTACTTGTTTGGACTGTGGCAACGGGAATCAGTGGATCCACTTCAAATTCACATTAACTGTGACATTGTTTCAGAACAAGAGAAAGAAAGTGTGTGTGTGTGTGTGTGTGTGTGTGTGTGTGTGTGTGTGTGTGTGTGTGTGTGTGTCCACGCAGGCTTTAGCTTCTACTGTCTTGGAAGCTGCTGAGGGGGAAAATGCTGACTATTAATAACCAGAGAAACCTGATTATTTTTCTATTTGTTGGCAGGTTGCCAGCCGGTCCAAACCCAAAATAGATGAAGCATTGGAGCGACTTGTGTTCTGGTTGGCATCAAGTCACCATGGGGACAGAAATCTAGTGGGAGAGAGTTCGAGAGATTAGAGAGAGATAAAGTGAAATGGGTGACAGAGAGCAAGTCCCCAGACCACTTCAAGAAACCAAACTGCACCCTAGAGGCTTCAAGAAAAACCCCTTATGTTAGGAAACTCATGCTCTGAATACAGTTCTGAAACACAATTTAGAAAGTAAAAAGAAGGTGGCTGCAGCCAGGCTGTTCAACCAAGGTGCTTAAATAATGTCGTAATCCAGAAAAAACAAGTTTGTACTGTAACTTCTCTCCTGAGAGTGTTCACAGAAACACTGTAGTAGAAAATCCACTGAATTCAACATGTTCACATCTGTGAGTGCTGTGTGGACAAACAAACCTGTCAGACATTATAAAGGGTGACAGATGATCAGTAAGATTTACGCAGTGTGTATTGTGTTTGCAAAGGTGTGTGTGTGTGTGTGTGTGTGTGTATGTGTGTGTGTGTGTGTGTGTGTGTGTGAGCATGTGCGTGACATTTATGCCAGTGTCTCCTGCCAGTTCTCAGATTTCCACATGTCAGAACTCGTCTTCCAGGTAAGCATGTAGGAGTACCTTCTATCAGCTATTGCCTCAGTCATGACATAATAACAAAAAGGCCAACGGCAAACTAGCAGGCAGGTCTGACAAGCTACTGTAGTGACGAGACAGACTAGCGGTGTGTGTGTGTGTGTGTGTGTGTGTGTGTATGTATGTGTGTGTGTGTGTGTGTGTGTGTGTGTGTGTGTGTTTGAGCCAACACATACAGTAAAGAGCATCAACCGTTTCATGTAAAAGCTTTTAAGGATCTTTGAATGGACAAAGACAGAGGTGGGAGTGAAATGAAAAAAAGTACCGTATGACAGCTGGATCATTAAAACAATGATAATACAGTGATGTCAACTTCAGGAGAGGGAATGATGTAGTTCTCTCAGTCTGAAAGCAGCAGTTCAGGAGAAAAGAGATGAAACCAAGAGGTCAAACAGAAAGAAGTGAAATCTTTCCTTCAGGGACAAAGTTGCAAAACGTATGAAATGTTTCCTAACTTTTTAATATTTCTTCACAACAGTAATGATTCAGTCCAAAACGGACTTAAGCAAAGGCTGGGGATCAGATTAATGCACAGAAATAGTTTTATTGAATTAGCTTTCTATCATCTAAAAGGTTTATATACGAATAGTCCAAAGAAAGAAAAACACAGCTCAACAAAAAGACTAAGAGAATGCAAAAAGCTCACAATGAATAAGCCCTGGAGTCAGACAACATCCAGTATATCATCATCGTTTCTGAGGGTGTAAAAGCCTCCTACACAGTAAGTCATCTAACAGTCAAGCAAAGAAAATGCACAAGGTGAGGAGTAGTTTGGGACACGAGAAAAGCAAACACAGAAGCGCCTGGTATATTTAGTAAAGTGAGAGACAAAAGGCAAAACCTGCCCCGCTGCATTCAGAGGCATTAACACTCTTATCTTACCTGTTTGAATAAAAACTATGCTCCCTCTCTGAGGGTGAGAACTACACCACTAATTTCAGAGCAGACGCTCGCTCGATCAAAAACACAGTTGGAAACATGTTTTAAAATTTGGAACGTATTTTGTTGGAAGTTAATTGAGTTGCTACATGAAAACTCTAAAATTTGGATACAATATATACAAAGGAAAACATGTTTAGGATGGTGATTGAATGCAGTGGGGTTTTCATACATCATAACTAAGAAAACTGCAAGCAGGTAAATATAAATATGTGCCCTCTAGTAGAGCTGTATATGCTTAATTTAGGTCAGTCTAAAACTTGACAAGTGTTCTTGCTGTTGCCTTCATAACATCCTGACGACAAAATGACAAGTTGCAGAATATTTCCCTTCCGAAGAAAAGCTGGTTTTTGTTGTTGTTTTTCTGCAATGTAAGCCATTTGTGTTATCAGTTGTGTATATGAATGTGTGAGACACAGAAACAGAGAGAGAGGGAGAGAGTTAGTGCACAGAGCTCTGTGACTTCCTGACCTCTTCATGTAAAACAGCGTGTGGTTCAGTGTCAGTGACTAAAACAAAGAAATGCCCGCCTGCACGTATGCCTCACAGTCCCCACAATTTCTTTGAACACAGACTAAGTGTGCTTGATTTTTGCCTGGCTTGTCCTGCATGAGGAAACTGTGGGACACAGTGAAAAGATCACATGTTGTGATGATAATGCGGTGCTTTATTGGTAAGAAGCTGATTTAACCAAATAAGTTATTCAGCAGACACTCACAAAAGCTGCCTGCCTCTCTTCAGGAAATTAGCACTTTCTTTTTTACTCTGGAAATGTGAAGCCACACATTACCTGAAAGGGCCTTCCCCTTCTGATCTAACAGGAGAGCAGTGGAAAACCAAGTGCACACAAAGTGTCAGCCAGAGGTCTGGACTGCCCTCTCGACAGAAACGAGAGTCTCCTCGTGTCTGAAAACCCACTCGCTCGGTTGGTACTGAATTTACTCATCAAACTTCAAAGCTTGGCACAGATGGAGGTTAGAAACCATAATCTCCGTCTGCCTGGCACAGCTCTGAGTGAAACAGCACCCAGTCTCTGATTTCTATTAGATTTTTCGTCAAATGTTTGTCTTTCAACATCCACAGCTAGTACTGATAAACATCAGGTCAACCTGAGGTCAGATTCACGGGAAGGCAACACTTCATACAAATAGAATTCGGGAAAAGAAATAGCTTTCTGCATTTTAAAAAGCATGTTCATCTACATATTTTACAAACATGCACACAAAGGTTTGAATTATTATACAACTGAGGATATTTTTTAATCCTAAAATATCACAACTACTTCATGTCTTATTCTTACTTAAACCCTTTTATTTCAAGAGAACACGGTTTGGGCATTTGCACAAGAACACAAAGTAAAAGAACAAAGACTCACCGCCTCACACAACCTAGTTACAGATATTTGTTTTGCTCATTTTGCACTCAAGTGTCATAAAATCTATTAACTGCAGGGTTTTGAGCTCATATGTGCTACCAAATATCATGAAAATCTTGCACACAAACCCTAGCAAGCTGATTAGGTGATGAACTGTCAGAGAGAAGGCATACTCCATATCAAACAAAACTGGTTGACCTAGTATCTCACTGATAAGCACTGACGCTCCTACAAAACTAAAAATGGAAATCGACTCCATCACGCTTATAGTAAAAGCACAAATGTATTCATTGCAGCTATCTGACAGCTTATAGCCTTAATCAGATATAGCAGCAGACTGGTCTTTGCATTCATTTTAACTATCCTATATAGCTCATACATTGATTCAACATGATGAACTGAATGACAGTGACACACACACATGAACACAAACAGGGTTCAGGACAGTCCACTCACCCTGTTTCTCCCGTTTCAACCAGCAACCAAGTGACAGAGACAGGAGAAGAAACTGGTGTGTGTGTGTGTGTGTGTGTGTGTGGTCATGCCTTTCCTCAGGAAGTGATGACCGGTAGAAAGGGAACTACACACATTTTCTTTCTCTGACAGAGTCTGGGCTCAGCAGAAGTTCAGACAGCTAACTATCATGTGGCCTGTGTCTGTTTGTGTGTGTGCGTGTGTTTGTGTGTGAGTGTTTCTCTTTCATTCCTTTTTGTAAGCTTGTCTCTGTGTAATCGTACAGAATATACTTGTGTATGTGTGCCAGTGTGAAAGTGTTTTTTTTGGGATTTATGTGCTCTTCTGTATAAGTGTGTGTGTGTGTGTGTGTGTGTGTGTGTGTGTGGGTGTTGGTGTGGGTGTGTATGTGGGTGTGTGTGTGTAAGGTGGTAGACATCATATGCAGAAGATTTCCTGTTGCTTCACTCTGACAGGCGACCTCATCATGCCTCTCTGGTTGCACTTCTCTCCCTCCGCTCAGTCACTCAGTGTCGATGTGATAGCGGTGACGCACTCGCTTCTGCCTCCCCATGCAATACCAACACAATTCAAGCCTGCTGGATCTCTGATTTATTTTTAAAAATCTGAATGGTGTATGGCAAACAGATTTCAGCAGTGAAGCAAAAACTTCCTGTCATTCTTATTTGTATTCAAACATTGGCAGATTTAGCATGTTACAATCTGTGCATACAGCACTGTAATAGTAATGATGGGCAAAAATTAGGTGAAATTGTCTGATTGGCCTGCTTTTATGTATTGTTTTATTGTTATTTTCAAGTGATAATTAAACATCTGGCTGAACACTGACATGCTTACAGTGATGGTAATCAATGTGCATTGCCCTTTCAAAATATGAATGAATAAATAAAATTAGGACAAAACAGCATCCGGTAGAGTTTTTTGTCTCTTACTGTAAATGTGTTCAAATTCTACTTAATAAAATACACAGTAATGTTCACACATGTTCCCAGAAAACACAAGAGAGAGAGAAGTGGTTTCTTCTAATTGGTTATGACATTGGGAAATGTCTGCCTTCATTTTCATTTGTACATAATTACTTGACTATACAGGGGTGCACAGAAAATTACAAAGCAAAACTTATGAAACAAACAGTGATCCTGAAAAGTTATTTTAACTGAAAAAAATGATACACTTATCAAGGAAATGAGTCAGAAGACTGTAGAACTCAGAGACAGAGTCTCGGCTCATCATGCAACCATCAGTCATTTAGGGTGTTTTCACATACAGTTCTCTCTAAACGAACCAAACTCAGTCCTCTTAAAGTGGATCAACAGAAAAGGGACTCAGTTATTTTTGTGTTCACATTGTCAGTTTGCTTGAAAGAGGACTAAGTTCTCTTTCCGGTCCACTTCAGAGGAGGTGTGAGTACGGTTCGTTCCAGAGGTTCACATATGCACAAAAAATGCTGACTAACAGGTCTGAGTTGTTTTGGAGAACTCAAACACCCTTACTCAAAACTATCATGTTACCCAAATAAGTCAGTGTTGGACAGGTGGGGTCAAGTGGTCTTACATTAGCTTTCCACTACCCTCAAATTACAATTGTGCACTGGGACATAATCCTTCCAGCAATGCAGAGACAATTAGAAAGAATGTTGAACTGCACATTTTCCAAGAGGGAAAGTTATCAATTCTTTGAAAGATTAAGATACAAAAAATACATTTGATGATGTTTAGATGATATCTCAATGAATTAAACTCAATTTGATCACTATTGTACAGATTTAGGATTTGCATTTGTAGATTTAACTGTTAAATTGTAAGGCCATGCAAATGTTAACCTAAAGGCTTCCACAAAGTGGCTACCTACACCACAACAGATCTACCGCCAATGTATTAAATAAATGCAGTACAGTTGGTTGAAACATAAACCTTAAGTACATGTTGAAACTGTATCTGAAAAAACTAAGGTGTGGGAATAAACTGTTAAAAATGACTTATCCGACCGTACAATTGTTTTTCCATCTTACAAGAGACTTGTGTTTCTGTACATAGACTTTTGCATTTTAGTGTGTTGTGGGTCCTAAAACTAATCATGTATCAAAGAGAATCCATTATCAATGTAACCGTAATATTAGAAGACTACAATGTCCAACACAACACCCTGTGACACGTGCCAAGAGCTTGTTTTCAGTAAGGCAAAGTGAACAAAAAAGCATTTGCACTCTCAGTTGTAAACATGGACGCCTCTTTACCAAGACTTCACCTCTGATGAGCTTCACCAACCGAGCAAAACCCTTACTCTGTGTTCACACTAAAAGATTCATAAGTGGAAGCAGGCACTGTGGTTGTTAGCTGCTTGCTGCTAACCCTGTAGCCGTTTTCGCCGAGGGGATGCATCATGTTTTTTTGGTAAGCTAGAGGAAATGTGAAACTAGGGCCTGGAGACTATGTAATGTAAAAAGTAAAAATGTGCACAGTTTTGTTTTTGTCTTAACAGAAATAAATACATCCTGACCAAGGAAATACAGATATAACACTTTGGGCAATAGGTAGGCTACTATCACAATCCTGTATGAGGTACACTAGATTTTTTTTACTTTCTTCACTGAGAGTTAGATGAGAGGATCAATACCACTTTCATGTCTGTGCACTTGTGCACTATGGAGCTACAGCCAGGAGGCGATTAGGTTAGCATAAAAACTTGAAACAGGGGGAAACAGTTAGCCTGGCGATGTCCAAAATTGAAAATATTTAAATACACCTGCCAGCCGCTCTAAAGCTCATCAATTAACATGTTGTATCTCATTTGTTTATTACAAATACAAACAGAAACGTAAAAATTATGTTATTATGTTTTTATGGGGAATTAGGGCTCCAGGTCTAGAGTTAGTGCGCAGACATGAGAGTGGTATTGTCCTTCTTATCTAACTCTTGGTAAGAAAGCAAATAAGCATATCAACCAAACTGTTGTGGCTCTGTACTAAAACCTGATGAAGTAATAAATACATCATTAAACACCACGCACTTTATGATTTTATCTCCCGACTGTCATCACCAACAGACACAGATTTGAACAGATTCGATTGGACTTGGTCTGTTCAGTCGTTATGCCCAAATCATGGTTATAATCAGCTCAACAATCGTAATGCATGTATAGCTATAACACACACAACTACAAAACAAAACAGTTTTTAACATCATTCACATCATTAAATTATCCATTGTGATGGGAAGGATACACACACACACACACACACACACACACACACACACACACACACACAGACAGACAGATGTTCAGGATATGTTCTACATTGCTGTCAGAATCATAACGTGACATGAGGGGTGGGCCTTGTATTATCAGACTACAAGGTGACTGAACTCCCATGAACAGCACTCTGGGGGATTGTACAGAAACTATGGAACCCTTTCATTCATACAAACATTTAGGGATAAAACACATTATGCTACATACATCTGCATATACAAGGTCATGTAAGCACACTGGAATTTAAAGACTTAACTATTTAAACTCAGATTGTGTGCAACAAACGTGAGCAGGTCAGTATACAGTACATACATGCATGGATATAGAGAGGCTAAAGAAATCCCTCACTGTTGTAGTGTACATCTGCGTGTGTGTGTGTGTGTGTGTGTGTGTGTGTGTGTGTGTGTGTGTGTGTGTGTGTGTGTGTGTGTGTGTGTGTGTGTGTGTGTGTGTGTGTGTGCTCCATATGCTGCTCTCTGGGAATCTACAGTTTTAACAATAATCTAAGGACACAAACTTTCCCCCAAATCCTTTAAATAGTTACGAGTTAATGGTTGATGAGTCTCTTGAGCCTCAAGAGCTTCCTCACTGGATAAGGGGAAGGAGGTGTGCATGCTGTCAAGGCCATTCACGCACACACACACACACACACACACACACACACACACACACACACACACACACACACACACACACACACACACACACACACACACACACACACACACACACACACACACACACACACACACACACACACACACACATGTTGCATTGAAAAAGGAGCACAAGAGTTAGGAAGAGAAGAAGGATGACAGAGAAAGACAGACATGGAGATACAGAACTGATTCAATCTATTGTTATTTATGATTATGTCACAGAGGTTAATGATCAGTCTATGTGAGTGCGATCTCGGGTCTGGGAGTCGTGTAAGAAAGCGCAGCGGTGAGGATTTATAGCTCAACTAGTGTTTTGACAGAGACAGGGAGTGAGAGGAGGGCAACACGGTAGGAAGAGGGAGAGGTGCAATGTGGGAAGGGTAATACCCTGTTCCTCGAAGTAGAGAGGAAAACACGGGAGTGTGCTGCCTACAGCTGCCGTTTAGCCGGACAATAACAAAACAACACATGACGTGACTCTCATTCTCAGAACGTACTGTAAATATGTGTGGACAAGAAACTGATTTAGAATTGTCTGTGAAAACGGGAGGTTCACTGAAGGTTTGAAATGAGCAAAATAAATGTCTCAAAAATTAACCGTTTGACATCCTACCCCCTTCCAGCCATTGTTCAATCAACCGTAACTAGGCACAGCAGGCCAGTCGAGCTTTGGCTATCTCCACATGTTGAACAGCGTACGTGAGGCTGTAGTAAGGATGTTCAGCATTTAAAGAGTTTAGAGGGCAGTGCCATTTTCTTTTTAGCCTTTTCAAAACCAAATTCATGTGAGCAACAGAGTAAGAAATGTATTAAATATCATCTTTGTCTGCTGTAGTGTAAGCTGAAATTGTTAACAATGAACGGTCAATTTATTAAAATGATCAAAAGAAAGTACAAGTTAACTTTCCAAAAAGAGGGAAAGCTATTAACAGTCTTTGGTTTCATTTCCTATATCCTTTGGCATTTAACCGTTATTAGCCAATTATAAATTGTGGGGGCAGATTTGATACATCATCATCATCATCCTGACCAGACCTGAACTAGTGATTTCTCAAGCAGTGCCATATCTAGTGAACCCATGTAGAAGCTTGTGCACATGTAGAGTCTGAGTCAGTCTTAAGTTCCCACTAGAGACCGAGGTTTTGACCTGAGGAGCTGCTGTTTGCTCCCACATCTTTCTTAAAGGGGAATTAGGACAAAGGTTGCTAGATATCCCTACTGTCTCTTGACTAATATCTATGTTAAAGTGCATTGGCAAGGAAATCTTCTTATTAGTGTATATTTGTGTGTTGACGTCAGATTACATGGGTCTTTGTGTTTATTTGTGCGTGGGTGGATTACCAAAAGTGTAACTGCCTCAGCTTCATTGTGTATCAGTAGTTTTATGGTAATTAAATTAATCAAGAATTAGTTTAAAGGGGAACTATTCAGTTTTTTTTAGCTTAATTTACCTTAACTGAACAGATTCAGAGTCATGAATGGTTATATGACATTTTCGGGTTGAATGATGGTCGTCTCGCTTCCCCCTAGCCTTGCAACTTTTGGCCGGCGAGCCGCCGGCCTCAGCGTCAGGAAGTATCGCGTGATATCAGGTCTCGCGATGTAACGAATTGCTTCACGACACTGGACACATACGCCCCATTCAGGAACCGGCTAACAAGGTAGCGATGGAGTTTTTCACACTATCGTCATGGCTGAGCTGGCAAAAAAAGAAGCAGAAAGCTAGGAAAGCATTGTCGGAGGAACAGAGAGAACAGAGAAAGAGGAAAAGGCAGACTGACTGAGTGAGTTTTTACACAGTGTTGTCAAATATCTATCCCAAAGCTGTAGGGCAGGGGTGTCAAACTCATTTTCCCAGAGGGCCACACTGGAAAAAGAGAATCACACCGAGGGCCAGACATGGAGAGTTTACTGACATGCTTTTGTTACTGCATGCCACTTTTTTTTTACATTTTGGGAGCTTTTTTCCTCATTTTTATTGTTTCTGTTCCAACTTTTTTGTGGCTTTCTCAGACATTGGTTACCTTTTTGTAAATTTGTTGGTTTTACAACATTTTTGTATGCTTTTTGTTGACATGAAGCCCTACAAAAGTCATCAAAAGAGTTCCTTAGCCATCATAGAATTTGGCAAATCAAGCAAAAACAATGATAATTTTTCAACCTGTTTCACAGCCTGAATATTAAACTCTTCTTCTGGCGGAATTTCTGAGTCTCAGAGTCAGCAAATCTGCCTTATTCTGCTTTGAATGTCAGGTAATTGCAGTTGAAAAAACACTGTCCTGTGTTTTTGGTTTGGTGCACAACTAGAGGGCCAAAATGTATTGTGAACCCAAATTGATATACGGGCCGGATCTAAATCTGCAAGGGGCCGGATTTGGCCCGCGGGAATTGAGTTTGACACAACGTGTGCTGTAGGGGGAGCTCTATAGAGAAACTTGTGAGCAAAAAGCGAAACAATTGCCAAAATTGCATAGTGCCCCTTTAAGAAGATGGAACACTAAAGCACAACAGTAGCTAAGATGATTTGGGTCATTAGACAGTTTCTACCGTATCATCATAAATATAATTCATTCTTTTGCTTACTGGGGTCCTATTTTCCTAAGTTTGGCCATCATTTCTCTCTGTTATGATATAATTGTGACTAAAGTAATTGCTAAGATATTAAAACACAGTGACATTGTTACAACAAACACAAACAACATTCCTGGATAGAAGAATAAACGGTCAGGGGTTCTTTGCATTTCTTTAAACCAATCACAATCGTCTTGGTTAAGCTCCGGACACAGCGAGCGTGGCTCTGCAAAATACTTTTGGGAAGGAACTTGTTTTGGTGGAACATTTGCACACCGCAAAAGAAAACGCCACATACAATATTAAATGAAGTTAACTTTTCACACAATAGAGTAACGTGAGCTATTTAAATTTGCTGGATACCATATATGCTAAACATAATTTGCTCTAACCAGTGTATCGCCTTGTGTATTTTGTAAATAGCAAACACAAGCACAGCTGAAATTGATAACCTCAACGATGGCTCAATTCCATCAAGTGTCCCAGTAAGATATTTCAGTGAGTCAGCATGCACAATACCAGGACCTCTCCTAAGTGGTATGCAGCCATTACTAATGGTTTTGAATACATCTGTGCTTTCCCTACTATGACTATGTCAACACGTCTGCTGTGAAAAAGGTCTATTGGTCCTAAAACGTCCCAGTTAGATGGTAAATGCTGTAAACATATTCTTTGTAAATCTTTATAATCATTCCCCAAAAGAACCAAGCATGCCTGCCTTATTGCACGATCCAAAATTTCCTTCAAACTTGCAATTTTAAGCCTGTAACGTTCAGAGGTTCCGGATAATGTTGCCTGATGCGACCGGAGTTTAAAGTTGACTCAAAGAAAGCCGAAAGTGAGGGACACCCAGCTGAACTTCCCACAGCACTGGAACCATACCGTAAATCAACCGTCGTCGATATATACATAGACTATAAAAAGCCAAAAGTTAAACAAACTATCTAAACCACTTTATTTAAAGGTAAAATCAAAAGTAATTTTACCTGAAATTACAATAAAACTACCTTACTGCTCAGAAAAACGGTTTACATGCACAACTACGATAAGTACAATACATCATAATTGGACCAGACAGTCGTGCTGTGAATTGTGATGGATGTTTACAATGACAGTTGAACAATCACCTGATCACCAGATGATTGTCTGACTGCTATCATTTCTTGTCCCACCTGACTTCTTTTTAGTGATGTTTCCAGATCACAGGAGTTAACTTGGGGACAATTATTATATCTTAGTTGTAATAAACCAGAATGGTCCTCTTTGCTGTTTACCTCCAGTGTACCTATACTGTCTTGTCTAATCAGGTCCTCATTTCTTTTAAACATTTTTACTCTTTTGCACTCTGCATTCTGTATCCTTAAAGGTGCAATATGTAATGTTGTGTGTAATACTGGCAGCTAGCGGTTAAAATAGTTACTGCACTACCAATTCAAAATACTGGAGAGTCGTCTCCCCCGCCCCCTCCTGCCCAGACTCAAAGTTCACGGGTGTTGCCAGGCTGAGACCGCAGCATTCACAACAATGTTGCCTGACGCTTTTCTCACATAGCCAGACATTACTCCACAGCACAGCGGAGTAGCTAACGTTAGATGCTAGTCTCACATAGCCAGACATTACTCCACAGCACAGCGGAGTAGCTAACGTTAGATGCTAGTCTCACATAGCCAGACATTACTCCACAGCACAGCGGAGTAGCTAACGTTAGATGCTAGTCTCACATAGCCAGACATTACTCCACAGCACAGCGGAGTAGCTAACGTTAGATGCTAGTCTCACATAGCCAGACATTACTCCACAGCACAGCGGAGCAGCTAACGGTAGATGCTATTCTCACATAGCCAGACATTACTCCACAGCACAGCGGAGTAGCTAACGTTAGATGCTGGCTATATTGACAGTCATAAAAGCCCGTGCTCACGCGGAGCTCTGTAACCAACTGACAGACACACTTTTTCGGCTTAAAATTACGGCAACAATCGCTAAACACACTGCAAACTCACAGTCCTCTCTTTCTGATTTACAGCCCCCCTCTCGTGGTTTAAAATAACTCACCGTTGTCGGCTCCAGCCGCTGAAGAGGCTACACGCTGTAAACAGCCATGACAACAGTTAGCAGGGTTAGCATGGCGGCGTTAGCCAGGACCAGTCGGGATCACTTTACTGGCTATGTCTCAATTGTTTTTGCGAGTAACCAACTCGGTTACTCTAGCTATATAATTCAATGTGAGTACACAAATGTTGAAATGACAAAAAATGCCCGTCCCTAGTAGCTGTGATAAATTAGCATGAAGCTAAAGCTTACCTGTTCAGGAGAAAATAAGCCAACTCTGCGTCCTTTTGGGCTCTAAGCTGTCTCCATCTTTCAAATACATCTCCAATATTTACCAGGGGGTTGTTACGTCTCTGGTCACGCAACTGTTAGAAACATGCCGTTTTCTTTTTTTTATGTCATGTAGAATCTATCTCCGTTGATCCTGTTCGTTTGTTTGCTGCTTTCATGGCTGTACTACCGTTACAGCTGTAGCGTGCTGGGTTCACGTTTTTACAGGTATATCTGGCAACCCGGCCTGCCTGTCAAACTGGAGCGTTGATAACAACACACAGACCAAAACATAAACATATATTCCGTCACGGAATGTAAATTTCAAAAAGAAAAAATACTGAAATTAGCATTGTTGTCAGAAAAGATAGTATTTCAGTTTAACATGTTTCCTTAATATCTGATGAGGCATTGGTGTCATTTTTGGATTTATTACAGTATAAATATTACATATTGGACCTTTAACCATGATGCAGATTCAGTACATCTACTGTTTATTTCTGAGTCAATAATGAAAATAACTATTAGTTGCAGCCCTAATAGACTGTGATCAGATAATTTGTCATGTTCACAATCCAAAGCATGCTATTAGTAGGGAAGGAGGAAATGAGTTAGGGTATTACTTAACTGTCTGTACATATGTTTTATTCGCTGAAGAAAGGGCCAACAGAACAGAAACATCAACTTTTGTTGCTGTAACTTCTTTACATATAAAAGGGGAAACTGCAAATTGGCTTCTTAACATTATTGCTACATAGCATCCAACCATGTCTTAGGTGAGCCAACGGCGTCGTTTTGAGAAATGATGTGAAAGATAACACTTATTGTGTGGATGGGAGACGGTAGAGAATTAGATGTTTTCAAATTGTGTGGGCATAGCCCGAGAGCCACACCTTGCATTAAAATGCGTTCTTATCTCATCCAGACATAGACTGCATTTACAGTAATATAAAGTGAAAAGAACATTTGAACATGAGTCAGACGGCAGGTGTTGTCTCTCCATAACATCTTGTCATTGTTGAGAGAAAGAAAATGTCAACAGGTTTAACGGTAACAACTGATAGGGCACCGGTTCCGATGTAAACAGTAGTAACGAGACCGAATAAGAACGAACATTTTGGTTCCTCATTTCGGTGCCTGACTATTTTTTTTTCAGAAGCATTGCTTACCGTTAGCTAGTAGCTGGATTAAACACAATGGTAAAAATGCTGAGAGCTTACGTTAAGCGGTGTAAAGTGCGACTGTATTACCCTGTAGAGGATTCCAACACCGAGACGTAACAGTCTGACTGCAGCTGCCGCTGTCGGAAAAACATCACAGACGGTGCGTTTACTTGAAACTCGCCAGCCTTGCGGTGCATTTTAAGTTATTGTAAAATACCCTTTTCCCATCTGGTGCTTGTTTTTGTCGTTTACCAACAATTTACTGGTGAAATAAGTCATTGTTATAAGTTACTGTTATTACATTATTAATCAATCATTTAATTTTGACCATATGGCCTTAGCAATAAACAAGCCGTTCTTTAATGTCGCCAACTGTCATTTTGTGCTCCTTTTTTTATATTTATATACATTATAAATATATTATATATATTTCGGTTCAGGTACCAGTTCAGGTACCGTTTAGGCACCGATGGCATTTTAAAAGTATCGTTTTAGCACCGGTTTCAACTATTATGTTGCTGGATGTAAGATCTACCTCCACAACAATGCAAAAATAATTACACTGAAAACATCCTGCTAAAAATATGCTACTAATCTAAATCCTGATCCTCATTAATTACAATAAAATCAGTACATAGATCCATAAAAATGCTCCGTACGATCGTATTGTAGAGAAGAGTGGACAGCGTGGTCTGACAGAGTATGATGGCAAATAAAAGATTAACTGATAGAGCTGATTTTCAGTGATTTTTCTGCTTGTGTGCCAAATGTGTTCGATGTCAAAAGAAATCCAATTGCTGAAAGTACACAGTAATTTGTGAAATTATTGGCCTTGAAGTTAATAATTACACCTAATTTAAAAAACTAATTGATGACCTTTAGGCTTAACTGTGTCAACATGCTCTCAATGTCATCTGATAAAATCGAATCAAAGGTGTGCTTTTTGAAAACGTTCACAATAACAATAAGAATAGCTAAATTATAGTAAACAAACCAGGACATCGGCATTGTGGAGGCAAAAGTGGTTAACTATCTGTGGGCTGAACCAGAGTGTGTCACTCGCTTTTCATCTGTATGTATACAGATGTGCAGTGATTATGTTTAGCTCTCACACAGGTTCAGTAATTTAAAGCCACTGCAAACAACTGCTTAGAAGATTGACAACTGTTGCTTCCAGTATTATAAATGAACACAGATTTTCAAAAACCAAGACAAATCCTGGTATGTAGGCGTCTTTAAAAACCTGAATTTGGTCTTTACACCAACTCAAACAAAACTTTGTGTGAGGGACAACATAAACATTGGTATCTTGAACACTCCTTTCATTTATGACAACAGAGCAAAGTCCACATTTGTCTCAGTCATTCACACACACACGCACGCACGCGCGCGCACACACACACACACACACACACACACACACACACACACACACACACACACACACACACACACACACACACACACACACACACACACACACACACACACACACACACACAACTCTCTTTAGGAATTATATAACTGATAAGCAATAATCACTGATTGGTTCAGCCCTCATCAGGCAGTCAGACTTAATGCAACTCACGCACAGGTCTGACTCAACTTTCTACGTTAGGTACATAAAAGATCCAAAATCTATGCTTGAAAACACAAAGACATAGTAAAGACCAAACAATTGTGCCCAATGCCAAATCATTTCCTAAATTAAAATAATGATTGTGTTAAAATGTAAAAGATATATTATGAAAATAATCCAGATGAGCATTGTTCATCAGAGAGATGACCTTTTATTACTTCTCCAAAATAGAGATTATTTCTCAATCACAAATCTGTCATATGTCCTCCTACAATAGCCAAGTTACATCAGTGATGATATTTTAACCTTTAATAAATTGTATCATTCTGATACATACCTAGTATTTTATAGCATCAGTTTGATGAGTAATGTCCCTGTTACTTAACATTAAGGAATTATCTGTAAAAACATGTAACTCTTAGTATTCAATTTTTCAGGAAGTATCACTTTCCCTCTTTTTCTGTCATTTATTTTTTTCAAGAAAGAGAGCATCTTACTTCTGGACAACTACTTATCTATTGTTTATCTGACCATTTGTCAATATTTTCTGTTTTCTTTTTTAATGTAATATATGTTCCTATTTTTTACAGAGTTGTTGATTTCCACTAACTTTATTATTACTGAGTATTAGGAGACACAATAGCATGGCACTCAAAGACCACACAAATGGTTTGGCATGTTTAAGATAATGTATTACCAACAACATGTAGTATTATGTTCCTGGCAGCTATTTTCCTATCTTCCAGGCAGTGATTGGTTTTGGTTGGTTTTACACTGTTAAAATAAACTAGCAGAGATTTTAAACTTGCTAGACAGATATCACAGTGGACTTTGCATATAGATTTATTATTGTGTGATAATGAAGTCCCATCTGCACTTTCAGCTGCATCACCGCAATGACATAAAAATGGAATAAATAATAATAATAATAACAATATACGGTAATAGACGTAATGGTGAGGGATATTTATCTCAAGCAAATTTGTAATCTCTGAAAATATGGAAACTAATGGCTGCTTGTAAAGTAGGCAAAATACTTTCAACGGGCTGCAGTAATGTTATGTAAGTGGACCAAACACAAGCAGAAACACTTATTTAACTTCTCTGAATTGCAAAAAAAAAAAATTAAATACAATTTAAATATGTAAAAACATTAAGTTTTGAATAGCAAAATATTTCTCTGTAAATGTCCCCTGATTTCTCACTGTGTTGTCAGATTATTGACATGAAGATCATACAAAGTGATAAAGAAAGACTTCCACGGATGTGGTGAACAACTAGACTCACTGTTGGCACTGACAGCCTGAGTCTTGTACAATAAATTTCTTAGCTCTCTTTCCAAGTGCCATTATCATATCATAATAAAACAACATTAGGCCAGTTCACATCAAATACTGTGGAGCCACACAGCAAACCTCAGAGAGAAGTCAGTGTTGGCCCCTGAGGTTGATTATTGCTGAGTCACGACCAAAACTTTCCAGTCAATTCAAAAACACAGAACTGCCTGGGTGTTGTGCAATATCTACAAATCCCTCACATGACACAGACAAAAAAAAGACATAAGAGAAAAATATAGGCTATAGAATATATAAAAGTTGGGAGTTACCCATTAAAATTGCTCAGCATTATAAACCTTATATACTGTAAGAGGCAGTGAGTCAGACAGAAACATACAGTCTCTTGTACTCACCTGAGAAGTTGAGACAACTTTGATCATTAAAATCTCGGCCTGCTGTTTGCATGTCAAACTCACACTCACTCACCCTGTGGCCTGAAGACACACTCTGGACCAACACCTGAATGTTTGCCAGTTGTCAGTCCTGTGACCACACCCCCCCCCCCCCCCCCCCCAACACACACACACACACACACACACACCCCATCCCACCCTAACCATTACCACCCTCATAGGCTTTGCTTGCCACTGTGTCCACCAAAAAAGATATCAAATCCAGCACTGTCTTCGTGCTTCTTAAAACAAGAAAACAAATGGAAAATTTGACAAGGATGAATAAGTCAAAAGATTTCCTGTTTGAATGTCTGTTTCAACAACCTTTTGTTCAAATAATTTGTGTCATTTAATTTAAAAAACAAAACAGAAAACGTGCAGAAGGATTTAAAATCAGTGGGAGATTTTGTAATAGCCTACCCTGTAGTCTTTTAAAGTATCCGCCAACTCAGTGTTGGCGGATTCAGTGACTTTTAAGGCAGTTTGCAGCGCGTTAACATGCAACCAGCAGCCGCAGCAACACTCACACAGCGCAGCAAACTGTGAACCGAGCGGAAGGTGACTGACCTGATCTGCGCAGAGCAGACAGAGCCCACTTGCTTTTTCAAGCTGGATCGTCTTTTTCGGTTGCGTGAATTTGCGTGTCAGCCTCTGAAACCGTGCGAGGCGCCTCGTCTTTGCCACGGAAACACAAAGTGGTCAGGTCTGTTTGCTGTGAAGATTTCTGGTCATGTTGCTGGCTGGCTGGCTGCTGCTGCTGAGCGGTCGGTGCCTGCCTGCCTGCCTCCGTCTCTCCTCCCTCCTCTCGAACACGACTCGCCCGGGATCCTGAGGACACACGCAGAGGCATCATATTACCATTTAGCCCTAGCTACAGGGAGGGGGGGGCAGGTAGGCTAATTGACAAAATACATATTTGTTTGTCTTTGTTTTTTTTTTTTTTTTTTTTTATTGTTGAAAACTGAATTTTGGTTTTAAATCAAATTGATTTAAGGAATAGTTTGACATTTTAGGCGTTATTGCTGTGGCAAAATAGACACGTGGTGATAAACTGGTGTTGGGAGTAGGCCCAACGTGTAAAGCAATTAGTCATGTAGCCTATTGCTTTTAGCTAAGCGGTAGCCTAATATAACGCATTACTACAATTTCGGAAATGTATAGCCTAGATACCTGTTCTCAGTAACACAAGTTACAATGCATTTTAATTCGAAATTAAGTGGTGGTTTTTTTTTTTTTTTTTTTTTTAAAGAATTCCCCAAATGGGTCCATATGATATATACAAAAACGTTCTGCACACTAAAACATATGATATCATACCAAAACTAGGACCACCGGCTGGTCATGTGACATTGCCTACAGAGCTCCGTGACACCAAACGGCAGTTGCTAGCTGTTTAAGCCGCTACAGAGCTTCGTGACGCTGGCTATACAGACCTCCATCACAGCTCGTCGCATCAGCGGCAGTTAGTAGATGTGTTTAGCTGCTACAGAGCTCTGCGACACCGGCTACGCTGCTTTGCGTGGTGCTCCGCGCACGTGGTGCTCTGTCAGGTCAGCGGTAGTTAGTGGTTCAGTTACCAGGTGAGTAATAGGTGACTGTGAGCTGGTCGTTTTGGCGGAGATTACAGTTAAGTTTAGGCAAGAAAAAGTGAGCGTTATGCGGCGACAAAACAACTAATTAAGTTTCAAAAAAAAGATTGTGGTTTGGATTAAAACAATCCCATTCCAACACGTGTTTCCTGGGTGAAATGTCTTTCATTTTCCCCGGGAAGTAAACTCCATTCCCTGGCTTGAAAGTCCTGTGTTTTAACGGCCACCCAAATGACAGTAACTACTATAATGTATTACATTTTGGAAGTAACTTGCCCAACACTGTACACTGGTAAGAGCAAATTATGTTTAACCGTGTATCCAGCTAATTACAATAGCTCACATTACTGTATTGTGTGAACAGTTAACTTCATTTAATATTTAATGTGGCGTTTTCTTTTGCGGGGTGCAAATGTTCCGATACAAGTTCCTTCCCAAGACTATTTTGCAGAGGCACCATTGCTGTGTCCCCCCAAAACTATTGTGATTTTTTTAAAGTAATTTTTTGTCCTATCCCAGAATATATGTGTGGAGTGCCAGACCTTACTCTACAGCACTGTGGGATAGGTCTGGCAATGAAAGTCTAGTCAATGAGTGACTGCTCGTTTTCTTAGCTGACTTACTGTAGGCTTACACACCTCGTAGTCAATTAGTGGACTAATGCTGACTAATAGGTCACAATCATGTTGACACACATGCTTTGGACTCATTAGGCGTGACTGAATTCACCTGCTGAAAGACAGTCATATAGGAGAGATAATTTGATAGATTTTGGATTTAAATTCAGTCAAGGAAACCTATTAGTGTTCATTGACAGTTTGTTTAGTACAGGACAGCCTGTCCATTCTTTTATTCATTTTCTAAGTGGTAAAGTCTAAAATTAAAAAAAAAAGATTTTATTATAAGTTGACCTAGAATCTACTGTACTGATTCTTTAATGTTAACTATTGAAACTCATTTTTACTATCAGGTGCAGAAATAGATGCAAAACTAATAGCCATCAGCCTACTACGTGCTGCAGCTCTATGGACTGTAGGTTTGAGGCCTTTAGACTAACCTCAACCTAAACCTCACTCTATATTTAACACTAAACCATACACTGAAATTTATAGGCTATTTATTGTTACTCTGTTGGCTGAAAGCAGATGTGGTTTAAAAAAAAAGAAAAATGAAACACTGTTTCTTAAAGTCACATCTTGTTATGTCAAGGTATTGGGTGTTTAATGTTATAATTTCATTCACATGCGATAAGATTGCAAATACAAATTTTCAACCTACTCCTGTCATAAATATATTTAAATGTAAAATGTAAATGTAAATATCATTAAATTGACAGATGAAACTTTGAGGAGTTTCAGACTAAAATGTGACATCACATGAGCCCTGCTGGCTAAATGTTCACCTGACAAGCTGACAGATTCTGGTTAGATGTGGTTTTATACTTCCGGTAGCACGCGCAACAGGCAGCAGAGCAGCCTGGTGAATAAACATTTCCACTACCAACAAGTTCAGCCCATGAAGAAATAATAATAATAAATAAACCCTCTGTCTGCTCCAGTGATGCAGCTCCTAAATGGCACTAGATGGTGGCTGGGTATGTCGATGAAAGGACCTAATTATTACTCTGTTGAGTTTGCATTTGTGTATGTCATAATTTGCATTACAGCCCAAACATTTCAGCTAATATAGAAAACAAATAACTCTGAACGTGTAGCAAAATTCAGTGCAATAACAAAAACAAAACGTGAACATATACTTGACAGTGATGCTTCTCAAAAATCAAGGTCAAGTTTACCTCCTGTCTTTTCAAGCTGTTTATGAAGCATTAAAACACAAAAAAAAAACATCAAACCCTGCTGCACAGCGTTCAGAACGTTGCCACGTCTTGTGTGATCACTGTTTTAAAAGCAGCAACATCTAAGTGTACTTCAGTGATGCTACTTTCACCGTGCATCTGTTGATTGTGCAGCAGGCTTGATTTCAGCTGCCTTTGATCTATCATAACTCCATAATGTGAACTAAGACAGCTGGCACACTTTGCTTATTGACAGACCTACACACACACACACACACACACACACACACACATTCTCCTGCTCTTTCTCACATGTATAACAATCCTCCCCATGCAGAATGTATTTGGACTGAACTAAAAAAAATGACACCCTTGAGAGTTTTGCTGTAAAAAAAAAACAGCAAGCAATAATAAGCAATCTTTTTTGAATATTTATACGGTTAAGTCCCAGGAGACTGGAGCTCTGGTATATAATAAAAAAAAAAGTTCATCATCCAAGTGGTTATGTATCTTTAGAAGACTCTCCTACTACTGCCATGACACTGTAATTATTATAAAGTAGAACTGATACATGTATTGTTTTTAGGCTGAGGGGAGTAAGCTGTTTAAAAATCGAACTGTGAAACCCTTATGGTTCTTGACACTATGGTGCAAGAACCCCCCCCCCCCCCCCCCCCAACATATTGGATGATATACAAACTTAATCTGGATGCTTAAATGTTTAACCAATGTACTGAGTGGTCCATCCTGCTAACGTTCATAATCCCTCGGTCTCTGTCTGGCTCCAGCTGGTTGGGATGAGCACCAAGACAAACAGGGTTTGGCTAGTATAGGCTTGCTTTGGTGCGTTAGCCGCCCACGTTCATGTCCCCATCAGCAGGGTGATGGAGACGTTCCCACAGATCTCTGCAGACTGGTCACCCTTGGACCAAGAACTAAGAGAGTGTGTTTCCTCTTTCTTTGTTGTCCATCGATGCGATTAAGTGCATGTGTTTCTCATCATCAGCATATACTTTTTTTATTTTTTTTATTTATTTTTTTTACTATAAAATAAAGTCCTCTTTCACATGTAAATTGTGTGTTTTATGGTACATATTGAACACTGTTAGTGGCACATATTGAAAGGGACATTTCCATCAAAGGTTGGACATGAGAGAATTTGCTAAGAAAAACATGAGAGCAAAGCAGAGTAAACTAGGGTGTTATTGTGTGGCTGTCCTTCGCATATCTCGAGAAATTCATTTACAAAAATATGAATAAAAATTGCAAAAGAGATTAGATGTGGATGGCAGTAACATTAGTGAAGTGCAGGAAAAATGATAAATAATCCAAACAGAGTGTATGGAAAGAGTCTTTGATAGAACTGGCAGTGACTGGGAACATTGGGCCCAGGTGCTCCCAGTCTGCCCAAGTGGAGGGCTGTGTAGCCTGCCTACCATCTGCATGTCCCTGCAAGAGAAAACCAAACATGGCACATGCAAATATACTCATCAAGAATATTTCCAAATGTATATAGTGCCATCTGCTGGCTCAGCACAGGTAGTTCATCCCACCCCTCCTACATTAAGAAGCACAAGACTGTTCACAAGACTGGTCTGAATGTTTGACACGTTAGCAACTCCTTGAAAATGGCTTGTTAAGACTTTACAATATTCTGCTCAGATCAAGACTTGATGATCTAATACCCCAATATTTAAATATATGAAATCAGCTGTAAGGTCAATTGCGACAACAGCAACAGATCAGTTGAACAACATCTGGAAGGTTATTCTTGCATTATTTTATGGTTCTGTAAGGCTTTGTAAGAAATATATATATATATATATATATATATATATATATATATATATATATATATATATACATATATATGTGGTGATTTAATACTGTGACAATGGCATTTCAGTCAAATGGCGAGAAGTTACAACAATCACTAATTTCGTCAAGATTGTCCTGTGATTACAAAGTCATGGATGCCTTTGTAGTTGCACTGATTGTTTTTTTAGCTGGAGGAAACAGGTTCATCTACCTGCCCTGCTGCTATATCCTTGAGCAAGAACACAGAACAAACAGAGCTGCCATTGACCTTACACTGAACTCTCCGGAGGGAGGCCAGTAAAAAGGGAAGTTCCCCATTTCGCTAAATGAAGCAGTACACTATATCTTTGTTGTAGTCAAATAAAAGATCGGATGACTTCATTGGGAGCAGGTCAATTTTGTATTGCCCAAAATCACAAGTTTGTCTCAAAGTATTTCGCAAACTATATATCATATGCCACCTTCTGACCCTCAGTGTAGATCATATAAAACATTAAACTAGAAACGACCTCAGAGAGCGCAGACTTCTGCCAAGCCCAATAGTCCAGTCATCTATGATATGCAATTTTGCAAGTGCAACCACTATATGTGTCTGGATATATTTCCAAAACTATTAAAATTATATCAAAATATGGTTGTGCTTAGCTGAAGCCTCATCAGCTTCACATGTATTATGTATTTCACATATATTTATGAAAACCAGAAAACACAGCAATGAGTTAAATATTCACAGACAGTCATTGTGACTCCTAAATACCAGCAGTCAGGACCACTATTAAACTTATGTTGCATGATGCACAACAAACAAAAAAAAAAGGCTCAAACACACACTTTAGCACAGAGACATTTCAAGGGGATAGAATTACCTGGTGTCAGTACAACTCAGCGACATGATTTTAGATATACTGCATACCTTAAAAGCCATGTTGCAGCAAAAACCCACAGAGAGAAGCTGTGCACCAATTTAAAACTTTTGACACATAACATTAATTTGGTGTGGCTTTCCACCTGATCTGAATTTTGAATACTCTCCATCATAAACATTAACACAACTGCCTTTTTGTCATATTAGGAATAGCCAAAGCACAGCCATTTCTCTAATGTGCAGAGAAACTGATACACTTTTATCATTAGCGTGGCCTTAAAACTTGATGGTTTCCAGCAACAACCAGTAGGTTGGTGTAACATTTTGATCAAGGCAGTCTCTGGAACATGATCCTGATCTTTTCATGACACTTTAAGCTCTATACTGGTCTTACTAGCTTAGCAGACACATATTTGAATCATTCTTTTTCTGTAACTTACTTTTTAGTAGTTCCTGTAAAAGCATTACAAGCAGCTACACGTTGCCTATTTGCAATATGAATTAATGGCATACTACATTTAGTCCATTTATTTTCTGGTACTAAGAAAGATTCAGATTCAGGCTGAGATATCCTGACTTTTTGTTCCAAGAATGGGGCAAACTCCCAAAACAATGAATCCTACATTTTCCATAATGCAACTCAATAGCATCTTTTCCTTAGACCCTCCATGCTTGGTAAGTACCCATATTTTTCAATGGCCCCTAGTTTGTAACAAATGGTTACCCCTAATGACGAATAAACTCATCTTTATGTGTGAAATCAAAAAACTTTGACCTTAAAACAAAAGCGAGACAACAGGATGAATCTTACTTAGTGAATTAGTGGAATGATGGAATCACATCTTTATTAACTTTTATCTGTACAGAAAAAAAAACAAACATAATCAGTCACCAGATCATGCAAAGCAGTATCGCGTTACAAATAAAAACACAATACAAAACAAACAATATATACTCTACCATAAATATGGAGCCTCCAAAACATCTATCAATCAATATATTACAAAAAATAAACTCCTGAGATGACACGTACTTACATACAAATACAATATGCTATAATTTACTTGCAACATAGTACTGGAAATGGATAAGTAGACAGGTTGATATGTGGTTCTAAAGTGTTTTTCTTTTCTTTTTCCACATATGAACTTGAAATGCAGCAGCAACTCAATTGAAAATGACCAGTCAAGGTACTGGGTTCATTCCAGGTTGCCTTAAATTTAGTCCCACCCACAAACAGGGTTAAACACAGAAACCAACAGTTTAACATGGACTATTAATCTGAAAGCCAGCATCTGACTGCAGTAAAAAGCAACCTGGAAAGTCGCGACTGAAAGGAATCTTAAAGGGAATGTAAGAGTAAGGTATTTAACAGATACACAGGTCCTGTATGATCATATTTATATTGATAATGTGACAGCGCTCAACAGGCATGTTGAGGTGTTATTGCACTACTGTCTCAATGTCTTTTCATGAGAATAATCAACACATTACAAGACCGTTGATAGATCTACACAGAGGTGAAACAAGAAATCACCAGTCACAGCTACAGACATTAGTCTTTTTTACCCTTTGAAATGCATTCAGTTACTTTTTAGCATTGCTTTATTCAGTCTGGTAAGCAATAGGGCCAATCCCAATGCTCCCAAAACTACAACAGTTGCAATCGATCTTGCCCTCAATAGTTTACGTAATTAAAGACTTGAAGTAAATGAAAACATTTCGAGTTGTAATCGACCCAGGTTTGCACAGCTAACAAATGTAGCTGTGAATTGAAAACATGTTCACAATAAGGCTACAACATCTAGAGAGAGAGAGAGAGAGAGAGAGAGAGAGAGAGAGAGAGAGAGAGAGAGAGAAAGGCAACGAAGGGCAAAACTCAACACTGATAGAGCTCCCTTCTCCAAAAGTCTTACTGAGCCACTTGGAGGAGCCATGCATAACAATTGAACACGGATGAACATACACATATTTCCAACTCCCTCACACGACAATGAACTTCAAGGCTTGTTGACAAAAAAAAGGGAAAGCAATGACGAGCCCAGTAGTCAGTAGCCAAGGACCAGAGACACATTGGCTGGATTTACACAGCAACAAATCCTTTATGACAAAATTTCACTTACTGACTAAAATTGATTCACTGTGGGTCAAACCATCAAATATCAAATATCAGATTTGTTTTTTTAAATACTGTATGTATGAATCCAGCCACTGAATGAAAGAGTTATGTCACTGACAAAAACTAATTGAAAAGTGCTACTGGATTATTATTTTTTTCATTGGCTTATATCCCTTTATAGTTACATATGTTTTTATTTATATACTGTATATATATGTATATATATATGTGTATGTATAAATATATATACTGTATGTACATTCTATCTGTAGTCTTTAAATATTCTACTTTTTATAGTTCCTTAAAGTGTGCTCTGGGAAAAATAAATATTTTGTTATTCTATTCTGTTCTACTCTACTCTAGTATATATCAATGACATAACTCCTTCAGTCCATTTATTCTGGCACAGCATCCTTCACTGAATGTCCTACCCAGCAGGCCTCACTGTTACTCACACAGAGAAGCTGAAAGTGGAGGAGGATTAGTGACCGGGATGGAGGGAATACAGTACAGTTAACACACATTGTTTAATCTCAGACTGGTTCACATTTAATGTCAATCAAGTCATCACTGGCCAACGGCAAAAGGGGTGGTGGGCAGAATCGATAAATGGCTGACTACGGTTCGGCTATGTCTAGTCAGAGAAAAGGCTGGCGAAGGACTTTCGGAGGTTGCGAATGGTCTCTGCCTTCACCTCGTCTTGGCCGTCACCTCCAGTGCTTGAGACCCCGCGGAAGAAAGAGGAGTCGCTGAAGGCGCTGAAGGCATTGGTCAGGGACTGGGACTTACTGGGAAGGCAGGAGGAAGGAAAAAGAGAGGGGAGAGAGCAAGTGAGCGAGGAGAGAGGGAAGTGGGAAATGAAGGGATGCAGGAGGATGATTGTGTGAATGTGAATAGAGTAAGTTAGGCAGTAAGGATGGAAGACAAACAGGGAAATGTGTAAGAGGGCCAAAAAGTCACAAACACAATATTTATACATATAATTGTATTGTACATTGTATTTGTAGATTGTTTATACACAGTTTATACATGCTAAATAGGGAGGGTTACAATAAAGTGTTAATTTGATAATTTCAGCATGTTACCACTTGGACTGACACAATAAAAGACACTTTCAAATTGTATTGATAATTTTAGTGTTGCAAATGATTGGAATTACATATATTGTTGTTCTACAGAAGAATGGATTTAGATATTTGATTATGTATCCTAAACACAAAGTATGGCCCACTGTAACGCATGTCTTTGCATTAGCAACAGTGTGTTGATAAGACGACCCTTACTTCAGCAGAGGATGGGCCTTTTGCTGGGATCCTGGCTGTTCTTCCACAGGGGCTTCTGCCTCAGCGGGGGCCGCGGCAGCTTCAGCTGGGTCAGGCTCAGGGTTTTGGGAAGGAGAGGCCGGTTTGGCCTGGGGCTTTGCCTTAGCTGGAGACTGGACATTAGGCGGGGACTGGCTGGCTCTGGCTGGGGACTGAACCTGTGCTGGGGCAGGGGTTGAGGCATTATCTGAGGCCTGAGTGGGTGCTGGGGCTTGGGCAGCGGGCTGGGGTTTAGGTGAAGTCTTGGGTGGCGGCGGGGTTTGCGGCTTTGGCTGGAGCTGCGGCTTTGAATTCCTGCGTAATGGAGGGATGGGCTTTGCAGGTGGTGCGGGTTTGGGGGGCAGCTCTTTTGGTTTGCCAGGAGCTGGAGATGGGGAGCCCTGGGGCTGGGGCTTGGGCTGCTCTGTGGTAGGAGCTGAGGCTGAGGCCGGGGCTGGGGCCTCCACGGCTGCTGCAGCTACTTTGGTTGGGGGAGAGCCTGGAGCTACTGCAGCTGCTGCTGGAACTGGGGATGATGGTGAAGCTTTGGCTGGGGCTGGGATGGAAGCAGAATCTGGGGCTGACTTTGCGAGGGATGGGGCTCTCGTCATTGGGGGAGGCCTTGGCACTGGAGGCTTTGTGACGGAGGTGGCCCTCTGGACTGGGCTCTTCTGTGCCTGAGATGGTTTCTGTGCTGGACCTGGGCCTGGTTTCTGGGCCTGGTTGGTCTTTGGTAACGGCTCAGATGCTCTCTTAGCTGACTCTGATGATGTCTCACTCTGTGATTTCACTGGTGCACCTAAAAGATTAAAATATAATTATATTAGATTATAGTTATATGGCTATATGACACATACAGGCAGCAAACAATAAAAGCAAAAAGGGGGAGGAGTAAAGGAAATAAATAAGCATAATTATTTCTTAGATCTAGGATGTGTTGTTTTAGTGCAGCAGTTAGAAAACCAGGCGCCTGTAACACACCAAAGCAGAACATGATACAGATAATGAGCTTGAGTCTTGACATGCCCATTGACATAATGACCTCTCACACATCCATAGAAACCCTAACCAACTCATATGTCAAGAACAGACTGGGGCAAATCAGGCTCTGAGTGTTGGGACTGCATTTACCAGCAGGGGGCGGCAGATCAACGGTTAAGAGAAGCTAGCCTGTCATGCCAAGTGTTGGTTGCTTTTATGCACAACAACTTATGTGACCGTTTGGAGGTAGTGCGGTGAAAAAGAGGGAGGAAAGGAAAGAGTCGGAGATGAGAATGAAATAAAGTGAACAACAAAAGGGAAGATGACACAACCAAGAAAGGATACTGGCATCAAACAACTCAGTGAGCCAAACATGCAGCAAAGCAATCTATCATGCAGCACAAAAGAAACAAATGATTATGCATGCCGAGTAGGAAGTGACTGGGCAGGGATGAGTTTCCAATGGCGGATAATTCACTTTCCAGGATGCAAGATTAAAGCTGGGAAGGTAAATTATATGCTAAAATGTCTATAAAAAGGTTTCTTAGAAGATAGCTTGGAAAATGTATATTCATTTGGGTTTACTGTATACATTTAGATTTAGAGTTTAATGACATATACATGATTACATGATATGACCACAACAAAACCTTCATGAAAATTCATCCCAGACATTCTCAGAGAGTCATTACTGTAAGGCAGCTACAGTAAATGGCTACAAGTCTTACGTTTTACGAGTTTGTCAAAGCATCCCAATGGTGGCTTGGGACTCACAACGCATAAAAACCAAAGAAAATACCATTTGTACAAACATAATTTGTAAAGGATGACACAATAACAATTTGCTTGGATACAAACCTTAAATTACTCATTCTTTTGAATTATATTTGCTTATTTATAGACTTTATAATCATACAATATATGTGTTGAGTGCTGTTAGATTGGATTTGGTCACATTTGGATTTGGACTTCTTTATCTAAAGAGGCAGATCAGTCAGTAAAGCCTTTATCGTGTGTGTGTGTGCACTAAACTACATTTCTTAATGTCAATCAGTAAAGATTGAGACAGAGGAGAAAAGACCAAATATTTGTAGCCAGATGGTGTATGAAGATCAAATTTCAGTAAATCAGGGATCTGGATCCAAGCAAATTAGGAAATGAACATGCAGACAAAGAAAAATATGCTTATTTTCTTTAAAACTCTTCATTTATCACATAAGCAGGTTTAATTATTGCCAAGAAAGAAAAAAATATGTATTGTGTACCGTATAAAGCCAACTTGTCTTGTCTCAGGTATTATAACACAGAACAATGGAGGTTAATTTACAACCAAAGACAACTCTCAGCAGTTAGACACATAACATTCCGGTCTTTGAAAGGGGGCTTTGTTGCTTGACAGAAGGAAACATCTATCTGGTGTATACCATAAACTGATTTGCACCATAACAATGTACAACATTTAAAAGTAAAAATAAAAAAAAGACCGAAAAAGGCAAGCATTAATAACTAAGACAAAAACTGAGCTGACCAGAACGTGCACAGTGATCATGAGTAGTTTAAAAAGTGACCTTCCTTTCCATATAAGAGTGAACTCAAAATACACAGAGCATGTGTGCATAAATATGCTTGTCTGCCACTGTGCAATCATGTTCACAGTGGATTATTATTTTTGAACAGCAATGTTGTTAATGTAAAATTCAAACGAATGAATCCAATTTGCACATCTTAACATCTCCACACTGTTGGCACGTTCATATCTAACAATTTCTGTAAAAGCTAAACAGCTGCCATTCCTAAAACAACCAGCACAAACATATTAGGCACGATATGAAAAACCGGCATTTGCCACATCCACGCAAAATGAGAAAAAAGGAATTAAAGATAATGAACAACCATGCAAACTTGCGCACATTAACAGTACAATAATAATGGCTTTGCTAATTTACCATGTTATATGCTGTTTTACCACTGCTTTTAGCGGGCACATTTAGTTTTAACACATCGGCCCTGAGCACAAACATCACCCCACTAACACACATTATGGCTGCAATTAAACTGAACAGGCTGCCTAAATGCACTGTACTGTACATTTGCTTCAAGACATGAGTTAAACAAAGACAAGGCCGTAGCTCAAACAGACAGCGGTATTTTTCTTTTCTTGGACACTGTTACCTTCAAGGAACAGTGAGAAGGATGCAGATAAAATACAAACTGCTCTTACTCTTAAAGGAATATGACATTTTGGGACATTCACATGCATTTTCTTGCCAATAATTACAGATGAGAAGATTGATACCACTCTCTCATCTGTATGGTAAATACAGCACAGTTGGCTTAGCTTAGCACAAAGACTGGAAACAGGGGGGAAACAGCTAGCCTGCCTTTGTCAAGGGTAACAAAATCCACCTACCAGCCCCTCTAATTAAAAGGTTCTATATCTAGTGAAATCTTGGATACTGGATACATCATTTAAGAAAAACCTCTTAAGAGGTCTGAGAGTGAACTGTCCCACAACTGATTCAGAGAGTGTTTCCTAGACATGCTTTGGCCCTACAGTGGCAGCACTTGTATTAGATTGTAGAACAGTGTTCAGACAACCTTGAGGATGAGGGGGCTGAACCGACGTCCTGCTTGGATCTGCAAGTCCTTCCTTAAGGGCAGCACTCTAAGAGAGAGAGAGAGTGAGGGGGCGGGAGAAAGACAGAAAGAAAAAGAAGAGAGAGAGTAAGAAAGAAAGGCAAACATGGTTAAGCGGCTTCTGGTAAAGAATCAGCAGTGAACTGTGAAGGGCTACAATCAAGTGATTTTCCTGCAGACCTTGTAATGTCTTGGATTTCTGAACCTGCCTCTCCTAATGCTCACAATAAGCAAACATTTTATGAACATGGGTCATTGTAGCTATTTATTTTTGGTCATCCATCACAAATGCACTGGTTTCATTTCATACAGCCTCTACCTGTTGGGGCTGCACAGTAGTTGGCTTCTGGCCTTGAGGGGAGCGAGCAGGTGAGCGGGAAGCGCTAGACGACCTGGTGGCCAATGCTTGGCTCATCTTAGCCAGCACCACCTCTGAGATGAGCTGGCGGTCCTCAGCCTGGTGATCACCAATCAGCTGCATAGATGAACCCACAACCTGGACAAAGTAGGCCACAGACAATGTATCAGAAAATGTGTGATCAGGACAGACAAAGGTTAGACGCCACTGTGGTCAACACTTAATGTGTGGTAATAGCTCTCTGGTGTGCTTGTAGGATTGTAACGTCTTCTCCCAGATAGACCATTTGTGTAGAATTAGTTTAGATGTGATGTTTTATGGTCAGAATGGTTTTGGTTTATATGTTTCAACTTTTTATGGATACTGTCAGAAAGGTTTTGTTTTAAAATGCATAATATGATTAACTCTGTATGGTAATATATGGTCATTTGGCATATTACATTTTTGTCATTTTCAGTAACCCAAATGCTTTATCACTGTCTACTGCTAAATAAGACAGAAGATAATATGATGTCAACATCCATGTAAATGGATATCCACTCAACAATTTTACATCTGCATCATTATGAAAACTTAAACACTTTTCCAGTGGAGATGACCCATGGGGAGACATGTTTTCCACTTAAATATCTAATCTACGGTACTTTCCACCAAACCAGCAAGCAAAACCTTATTTATATAGCTCATTCCATTCCAGGTGGAAGCACAACGTGTGAGCAATGACAAACACTATGTGGATAATGTAAAAATGAAACATTAGACATAAGTAAACACAATTAAAACACATACATAATATATGAGTTAAAACCACTGAGTAGAAATAGAAATGTAATAATAAAGATTAGCAACAGAACTGAATATTTAATTCTGACAGTCAGCCTACTTCAAAGTGTAAGTGGGATGTTTAGATCATTGCTTGGATACCACAGTGGCCGGGTGTGGGTGTGATTGTGGCTCCTGTATCATCAGCCTCAGACTGTCTCATTAGGATTTGTAATCATAATTGTCTAAACATGCCTCACTTTCCCACTAAAAGACTTCCTTGAGTTTCTGGTTCCTGCCAGTCTTCTGATGTCCTCAGCTACCTGTCTCACCTGTTTACTCTGTATAAACATGTCTGCTGTCCTGCCTCAATTTTGACTGCCAGCCCATGACCAACTGTGAGCTTGTTTATTGACTTTCAAACATAGCAAAGTGTCTTTAACCATATGTGCAGTATCACTGTCTACATTTGGGTCCAGCTCCTCCTTGCAAGCTGCCAGAATTTTGGCAAAATTTGACCCAGCTGACCCAGCTTTTCCCATGGATGAGGGGGCTGAGTTGACCCACACCATTGAGTGGCTCTGTACTTACTGCCAAAATGCATCGAGATAGAAGCAGCTCTCTCTATAGCACTCAATCTCATGTCCTACAAACCCTGGGTTGCTCCTGAGTACAAAGTCTTTGTTAGCCCGACTGAGCCCATGTGTGAAATCCTAAGAAATCACAGCAAGCAAGTGAGTGGGCACGCTGATAACGTTTCTATCATCCTAGTCTAAGCATAGACGTGAAACTCTGTCTGAGCCTGATCTTGTCTCTTTACGTGAACCTTAACCCGTCTGTCTACATTTTTTAGCTGTCATTGCATACCAGCTCCATGTTACCACCTTGGGCAATGAGCTTGGTTGTCCACCCTATGACCTGCCTCTTCAGATTTAACTCTACCAGCTGTGTCACAGTGCGTTTGGGTCCTGCTTTTTGTTGCCTCAGGCTGGACCTGTAATAGTTGGGTAGAACATAACCTACTAAGCAGTATTTAGCAATTTTCCATACTGAGACGTAACCACTTGACTTTTAAGCAATTACAGCAAAGCACATTCCTACATTAATGTGCTATTCAGAACCATTGTGGTCATGACTTATAGACTAAAGACTATATGACATGAAACCAATATGCTGAAAAATTACTGAAAAGAAACAGAGTGACAGACAAGAGGGGGGAATTGTAGCTGAATAGAACGAATACTGAGATATGTGAGCCATAGAGAATAGCCATACTTACCCTTCCACATCACCATATGTTAGTTATCATACTCATAATGTGTATTCAGGTTAGGTTGAATTGGTTTATTTCCAGCCAGACAATCTAAGGCCCCAGTGGTGTTAATTAGGCCAGACATGCTTAATTTAAAACTCAAAGACCTTATTAGTATTCTTATAAAACACCATTCCCCCAAGCTGATGTCAACATGGTGACATTTTTCAAAGAAAAGGTAGGAATCAGTAAATACAGTGATGCAGTGATAATAGGGAAGCTATAAAATAAGACTTTGATTGTGTGACTTGTTTGATTTAGTGCCTTGTCAACTGTTTGGTCGATCTAAAGATCACTTTTGAGTTAACATCCATCACTTCCTCCCTTCTGTTTGTGTTTTTCTCTCACCTCAGTAATGTAGTCATTACCATCCTTGCCACAGATGGCTTTGACAGCACAGATATCCAGCCCTCCGAAGATCTCTGAGCAGGTATCAACCCACATCTTATACCTGTCGCAGAGAGAAGCTGGATTAGGTCTACAAAGTCATGATCTGTTTACAGGGAAATTGAAATCATATAGGGTACCACTACTATATGTAACATACTGTAACTGTTTTGCTGAATTGGAATGTTTGCAGTTGAAGTGGGTCAAGAAGTGTTGCAGGTATTTCAA
The DNA here is from genome assembly GCF_004354835.1 of Perca flavescens. Classification (NCBI taxonomy): domain Eukaryota; kingdom Metazoa; phylum Chordata; class Actinopteri; order Perciformes; family Percidae; genus Perca; species Perca flavescens. Next base: position 20,897,142 of record NC_041334.1, on the reverse strand, counting down.
ATTTGTTGTGTAAAGAACTATAAAAACAGAACTTGTCCTATCGTACACCATCTTGCTAATCTTAGTAAAGCAAAGAGTTGTGTTTTTGCACACTGCTTTATCAATATCATTGAATTATGTAACACTTCAGCACAGTAAGTCAGAGCAAATGTTTGTATTTATCCTGACAGTAAACCTGTTACAGAACCTCTCTAGCTCTAGGCTGGGTCGGCTGCAGGCCGGGTCTATTGACTTGCTGTCTGAGAAAACTGAACACAATCAAACTAGGGCAAAACAGACGCATCAATACTGACCAAAATGACCATGTAACTGTACTGGGGCAGGTATTCTCCTTTTCAACAGAGTCACATTCACCAAACCATTTTAAGATGACATTTGTAAGGTTTAAAGTATTTGTACTGTACTCTGTTACCAGCTGTCACAGATTAAAGAAGCCTTTTCAGATTTAAATGTTTTTTGGTCTCGCATTATGGCGGTAAGAAAATGGAATGAATGACAACATTTACTTTAATGAGAAAAAGGAAAATATCTCATTCTGTTGGGGCTTGTGTTAGTGGCAGTGTAAGGCTTAGAGAGTTCAAATATTAGCAAATTGAGCTAAACATTGTTTGACGAATCAGATTGCATGTAAAAGGAAAACAAGTATGTTGATGGTTTTATATACTGTACTTCAGGTTAGTATTTAGTGTAAGCTTTGCCAGTTAGCCAGCATGTATTATTAATTATTAATATGTTTTTAATTGCACGTTTGCTTTTCCTGCTGTGAAAGGTCAAGAAAAATGCTCAAAGCAGCTCAAAGAATGGGCTGTGTGAGCACATTGTGACTAACACTGACATGTGCGACACAAGGGTAGCCTGAGCATCACTAATGTGGAAGCGGTACTCACTTGTCAGTCATGGCTACTTGTTCCAACATGGCAGATCCGGTGTTGCTCTTCCAATTACCAGAGATGGATGTTCGCCTAGAAAACAGGGGGAAATTGTGCGTTAAATCATTACAGACACCAACCTTTACTTTTAGAAATTGTAAATACAGGCAAGATAGGTTTAGACAACCCTGTAGAAGGAGGGGTGTGGTTACATCACTAGCTGTATGCAGGCAACATGCACAGCTGCATGTTATCAAGTGGATCAACATCCAGATGAATTGAGGCTCTTTGTTTGACAGTAGATGCACAGGTTTACACACAACAAATAGCTAAAGAGCTGGACTATAATACACTGCATCTTTTTCATTCAGTTAAGCACTCAACTCCCTGATATTCTTCAAACTATTTGTTTATAACAATTTTCTTGTATCAAAATGTCAAAAATGATAAAACACATTGTTTTTCTCTAAGTAGTGTGTGGGTCGCTAGACACACTAGGTATGTAAGAGTGTTACATTTTTTGTTCGCGGATCCTGGATGCAAGTGATAGCGTGTATGTAGTGTTTTCCTGTTTGGCCTCAAGACGTCGCTGTAGCTCACTGTTACTATAAATAAATACAGACAAAACTCATGCTAATAAATTAGTTTTTGTGCCATTATAAATCAGAAAATTTAAAAGCAGAACTGGAGCATGAGAAGGATGAAGCTAGCTCAGACGACATGAGCTCTGAATGGGAAATCCTGGATTACATCCAAATAGCGGTCCCAAGAGAAATTAGAACTGATGAGGGAAACTTACATAGCCCCTTTAACTGCCTCAACATTACTGCTATAAACATGCAAGTAGAAGTCCTGGCCTAATGTCCAATTTAGGAAGCCAGAAGATCTTTCCTGAAAACAGCTTTGACATCAGCTGTTGTGGCCATGGCTGGGGAAAAGGAAAGAGGGGCCACGACTTCCAAAAGCTGAAGGATGCTAAAAGTCTTGGGTTTTTCCAGAACAAGAACTGCTCTTCAGCTGAGGAACTCCCACAAAAACACTGGAGATGCCAAATCTGTTCATCCATGCACAACTTCAAAAAAGTGGAGAGGTGCGCGTTGCAATGAAGCAAGTAACTGTGATTTGTGATTATTGTGCTGACTAATTTGGGTTTGGTAGGTGCCAAATGATGGCGTCTATGAGAAGTTGTAGTAGCCGTTCAAAATTAAATGTAACAGGCTACACCTAAATATACAATTGAATAACAAAAACATCTAGAAATGATTGTATACATTTCATAAATGGCAACAATATATTTGTATGTGTCTGTTATTGTAAATAACGGTAAATGTTTCCATGCAATTTGATTTAAATATATGGCTTAATCTGCATTATATAAATGCTGGGTCGTTAAAGAACAAAGGTATGTAAGAATGTTTGAAAAACACCTACACATTAAAGGGTTAAATGAGGACTTTACATTCCACTTTGCTAAAGTTATGCTTTTTTATGTACTGTATCTCACTGTTCCCCTTTCTATTCATGCACTTGTCCTGTGCCCAAAATACAATATGTTACACCAAATGTGCATATTGTACAGTATACACATGAACATACATGTATGCTTTGTAGTCAGCACCAATTTTCTGGACCCGGATGTCGTACTTGGCGTCTATAAATGGCTCTGTGGTGCAGTATGTCTGAGTGATGGCCACCACACTTGCAATGTCCTGGAAGTCACTCACATTGTCCACTTTGACCTACAGAGAGATAACACATGAAGGAACACCATGTACTTAAAGTAAGGCTGGGCTATATCTAATAAGATAAAAAGGTTGATACCACTCTTAGGTCTGTATGTTAAATATGCCCACACATGCCCAAGGAACATTCTGTAGGATACTGGGATTATAAAGATGATCCTAATGAGAGTGGTATCAATCTTTTTGTCTGACTCTTGGCAACAAAGAAGTGCTTCTCAAATGTCAAACAGTAAGTTGCATTTCTAGTGTTGATAGTGTCTTAAATACTGTCATATATCATCAATAATGCAGACTTAATTAAAGATCTGGGTCAATATGGAGTATGGAGGTGAAATGATGATGTAATGCTCTCTGCAGTAGCCACAGTCAATGTCCTAGAGGTGACATGGTCCACTTTAAACCAAAAGCAATGTGATGGAACTATTATGTACAGTATTTATTATAAAGAACTGTGTCTTTTTTAAACTACCACAGAGAAACAGACTAAAGCTACTAAATCTAAAGTACAATACAGGTGTGCAAGAGATGAGATGGTAGGATAATGGAAGGCAAAAAAAGTAGAGGCTGATAAGAGGCCCAGTTAGACAAAGCGAGAGGACAGTCACACAGTATCAGATTGAGCAGTCCAGGGGAAGGATGTGAGGTGGATCGATGAGGAGTGGCGGAGAGAGGATAAACACTTCACTCTGAATTCACCCAGAAAATATTATATCAATACCAGCACAACGAGAGGAGAAAATAAGGACTGAGAGAGAATAAAAAAGGATGTGCTGCAGTAATGAAAAGAAGAAAGCATAAAGAAAGACATAAAGAGGAAAAAGGAGGATGAATATTAAGTGGTAGTGTATGTCAGAGAAAGCATTACACAGTAAAAATGATGTGGTTCCAGACGTGATGGTGCTTAGTACAAACCATTCATACTATATCTAGGCACACGGAGGGATTTTAAAGCACTTCCCAATGGCACTTTGTTAAATGATGCAACAGTGTAATGGGTGGGCTTCAGTTCAACATGTGTTTTTTTCCACTTTACTAATACATGAATGTTACTTCCAATCAAACGAGACGAAACTGTTTGATGCCTGTATCACAGCTGTTGCTTAAATGTTAGTTAATTTCAAAACGTTTGTGTACTTAGATGATTACTCACTTTAGCATTTCAAATCTGCTGAATGAAATGAATCAACATTACCTTTCCCATTCCAGAGTGGGCGTGTCCAATCTTTACCACCACTGGGAAACTTGGTGATGTGATCTGAAAGGTAGTAGAATAATTAAAGGGTGAATAATGATGACCAATACAGTCCTACGACTACATATCAACACACCTGAAAGATCCGGCGGTGAAACACGAGTGTCTGTTTAGAACAACAGTCACCATTCACAGATCTATCCTGGTAACTAGGCCTATATCTAGCACTGCAAGAAATTCATCAAAACAGTAAAGTTGACAGCCATTTTCAGATGTCCTGACATATGTTTATTTATTCAGAATTAGTCATGAAGTGCTTTGTTGATATGAAACTGCTCCTTTTGCCACCAAAACAGCAATATTTGCACTCCACAACCGAACACTAACAGTAAAAGTAAAAGTTTTTATGATTATGGTTTGCATTTATGACTCACTGATGATCACACAAGCTGCATCTGAAAAGAACACTATTCGTGAAATTCACAAAAAAACCTGCACAAAGGATTTTAAATTGTTTGGGTGGGTAAAGGTCATTTCTAATATTTGCTTCACAAACCTGAAATCGTTCATACACTTCATGAATAATTGGATGAATACACCTACAGCAGCCAATGGGAGAAGAGGGAGGACATCAAAAGAGGGTACAAGAAGAGGCAAAGGATGGTGTGTCCCCCCCCCCTGCGTTTGAGGAGGCTGTCCCTAAATTGTTGAGTACATAAGAGGCTCCCTGTGTGCGACCCTCTCAGCATTCAAGACCAGAGTGTGAGGGGATCCAACTATTGTAAGTTTCTCTGTGTGTTGTCTACAGAGAGGGAGGGAGAGAGAGAGACAGACAGAGAAAGAGAGAGCAGTGGCAGCAGCAGCAGGCTTCTCTTCAACTCAAGTTTTTGGCTCCAGTTTGAATTCAGAGGTGTACTTTAAACTTTTCAATCCACAGCTGCCTTTCAGCTCAGCAGAGATCATCTTACTACTTTGACTCTTGTCTTGTGCTTCCCCCGTTGCTACCTGATTTGCTTTTCCCGTGGAACTTAACAGGATCAGAAGAGGTTGCCGAGCTTTCATCGAGTGGTGGAGCGGTCAGAGGCAGCCAGAGTCATCATGGCTGTGTCCCAGGAGCGGAGTGTGTGTCTGGGGCTTTGGGTGCTCCTTTTGCTCAGTGCAGGCATGGAGGAAGTTGTGGAGGGATGTAGCTGCCACCCAGCACACCCACAGCAGCTATTCTGCAGCGCTGAGATTGGTGAGTTAATAACTTGAGACCTATTTAGTTTTTGTCCACCCAGATAGGAGTTAAGAATATAAAAGCTGGTGCATTTAATGATAGTGGAAAAACGGGATTGTATGATTTTAAATTTCGAGGAATGCCACTCCTTCTTAACTTACTGATTGATGATTTGGCTTATTGGTTAACTTAATTGGATTTTCTGAGAGGGAAAAAAATAATCAAATCCAAAGTGAAAACCTACTGTGATAAGAACAAATCAATAGAGCTTCAGGGCCAAACTTTTCATGGTAGTTAATTGAAAGAAATTATATTCATAGAAATGATCAGATATTTAAGCACTATATATGATGGCTTTATGAAATGTAAGTGTGGTGGACTGTTAGTGGACTGATTATTGATTAATATCAGTTATAACTTATACTGTAAGTGAACAATATTTATAAGACTTGCATCTACACACAGTTGATCAGCTTCTCTTACTGTCCTTTATTTTTCTTATATACTAAGGTAAATACAGATAAATACACTATCGGCCTTTTACTGGAAAACAGGGCAGCCTGCTTTCTGTTTTTGTAGTTACATAATTGAGTCTTCTAGCTCTCAATCACATCACACATCACAAAAACAAACCCTAACAAAACAGCCAGTGCCAAGTTGCCCCGGCCTACTTTCTATCTATCTATCTATCTATTTATCTAGCTATCTATCTAGCTATCTATCTATCTATCTGTCTCTCTGTCTGTCTGTCTCTCTGTCTGTCTGTCTCTCTGTCTGTCTGATGCCCCCCCCCCCCCTTAATCCAGTTATTTTTTGTCTAAGCAAAACAGGCCAAAACCAACACTCTGCTCTGACTTTGATTACTTGGCTACAGACTGTGGAAAGCTGGAGTATGTGCTTCTGTCAAAGGTTACTCTCCAGCAGAGGAGAAAGACAGAGAGAAAGAGAAAGTAGACAATGGAATTGCTTTGACTGTATTTTAGTCTTGTTTTTCTAATTGGTGTGCTTCAGGTTTAGAGAGGGTCAGCTCCCTCAAAGTACTCTGAAAATGTCTAAAGAAAATAGTCAGTCTGAAATGGAGGCTGAGACCTGTTTTCAAAACCGCCATAATGCCAAATTAGATCTGGGTTATGAGAACACAATGAGAGTATTTGGGGCGTGTTTTTAGGACAGAGTTTTACATATGACGTGTGTCATCTAAAGAGTGAGAGAGAGGTCCTGTATGATCATGAAGTCTACGCTGAATAACCAAAGAATCGGTTGGTCTTTTGTTCTATTCATTCATTGATCACATGAGAACCCCAAAACAACAAGACACAAATGCAATGCATGCTGCATGTTATTCTCACATAAACCGTGTAGCCAACATTCAAAAACTGAAACTACTCAAACAAACATGTTACAAAGTAATGCAGCTCATCAGCAAACGTTACATGTTGAACCACTTTGTCTCTCTTTTTTTCAGTTCGAACCACTGAACCTAAACAAAATGGATTCCAACTGACCGTTAGCTAAACCCCTCTCCCAATTGACCAATTATCAATCTGTAACCAGTTACAGTAGGTTTGTCGAGCTTTGGATTTCTCCACATTTTAAAGCTGTGTGCATGGGGATGTGGCGATAGAGCAGAAGTGCAGAGTGTTTCAAACTGTGTGTTTCTATTCTAAAGTGAGCTGCAAACATTAGCATGTTTTGGCTAACTAACTTACTAGCATTACTTCCAAAGCCGGGCAGCATATCATGAAATAACTACATAATTTGTAGGATTACAGGTTACGTTAGAAAAAGCCTCCTTCAGGACTGAGACCTCCGCTGTCTAGTAGTTAGCCCCTGTGCGAGAGTCAGTTTGGGATGTTGCTATCAGAGTTTAGTGTAATGTTAGCAGCTCTGTCCACGTCTTGGGGAAGTAAACACTTCAGCAACCTCAGCACAGTCACTACCCAAGATAGTGTTATATTAGCCTGACGTGGTCATACTCAGATTCTAATTTTGTGGGCGGGGCTAAGTTTGGCTGGCATCCAAGCTAGCGTTATATTACACACATAGCCCTCATCCTCAAAGGCTTTTCTCCTCTAATGTTAAAAGTGAAACATACAGAGATAAATATGAACAATATAGCAAAAATCATAACTTCTGTCCAGTCCAAGTACACAAGTATCTTTTTTTCTGTAAGCTAAGCAGCCAAACGGGTATGTCCGAACAAATAGACGTTAAATTCTCCTCTATCATACTGTACTGCATGTAATACTAGGGCTAATTACTTATACTTTGCAGTACAAAAACAATGCTGCTTTAGATCAGTCTTTTGGCATGATATCATGCATGTCGCCACTAAGCGCATATTTAAACGAGTCAGCTGGACAAGCCATGGAGCTAATTAAAATTAGTTAGCTAGCTAGCAACAATAAAATATGCTAGTGACAGTTGTCATTTCAGTTGGCAAAATGAAGGTTACTAGCTAGAATTAAGAAGCTGTTTCTGTCTCTGTGTGAAATTAAGGTTGTGTTTCTACTGTTTCAAAAGCGGTAAGCCTGCCACCACTATCACTGTAAACTGTGTAGGTACTGAGCAGCAGCGAAAAGCTTGCAAAGCATAGCAACAGTAACTATGGGGGGTGGGACTTCACAAATGGTCATTTAACCACAGGTTCTTTTTTTTTCCTTGGGGTATGCTTGGGTCTGTGTTTAGTTTGTATGAGTCTACCTCTGAATGGATACAGGAGCCAGTGGTCCCTTTTAAGTAGGATGCAACTGGACCCATGAATATAAAATAAGAAAAATCCCTCACTTACACTTAGTGTGTCTAAGAGAACTTTTCATTTGGCGGCATCTGTTGTTACACTGTCCTGGATGTTTTCTAAGCATAGGCTGGTGGTGGCCTTTAGTTGACCTGACAGCGCTGTCAGAGTCGATGAGCCCTTTGAATAAAGCTGTACATCTGAGTAATATCCCATCTGGACAAACCTTGGACAATTCCCTGGTCATGTTTATGTATTTGAGATTGTGTGTATGGGTGTGAGTGTGTGTGTGTTGGACAAAGGCCAAGCCATGCCAACACAGCCTACTCCATCTCTCTCTCTTTCTTTCCCTCTCTCTCCCCACTTCATTTCCATGTCTAAAGGCTTGGTCTAATGGTCTGCATACTAACAATATCAGTGTGAAAGCCCGCTGACAGTCCAGCTTTGTGAGCATGACAAGGGTGCTCAATTCATCAGGGAGGGGGGAAGTTACTTACTACATCAGTTCTCATGGAACAAGTTTGCAATATTTCTGTTTGGTTATGTAGCTCTGAGGCAGATGCACAGCCACTTTCACTCTGCAGGCGTGCCTGTCCTTATTCCGGTTCATAACACAGCTGCAGCAACTGGATTGAGTCGGTAACCAAGCCTGCACAGTTCAAAGATGTCTAGGTGGGGGGTAAACATTTCAGAGAATCTGGGCCAAGAGAATCATTTTAGGAGGAGACAGCAAACTTGGAATAAAATGAGTTTTACTGTTCAGTTATTACTAGTAATTTCTACAATAAATGTCATTTAAAATGTACAATCACTGGCCAAAAACTATTATGTCTGGAAGATGATCCAACTAAAATCACTGATGCTGTAATGAAAAATTACTGTACTATTTTTGGTTAATTGGCTATAGCAACTTCTGTCTTCTTCCATGTGGACTGATATACAGCCAATGCTCAGACTGCCAACTATTTCATCCTTACACAGTACATGGTTATGCTATGGTGTATTACTCAATAGGCCACATAGACCCCTTATTCTGTTCAGAAAGGAAGATTTTAATGGGGCAGCTAATTTGCCAAAGCATCTACTTTCAGATAGGTTTCTTCTTGCCAAAGGAGGTGCAGATCAAAGATGATAGTCATCATTGGCACAGTGTTTTTCTGTGTAATGATCACAACAGCCATATTTAGTGGTGTAATTGTAGTTGAGGAGATGGGTGTTCAGTGTTTAATAGAAGCTGTGACATTGGCCTTTAAAAACAATATAATTTTTTCAAGGTAATTTTTTTGGGCATTTTAGGCCTTTATTTGATAGGACAGCTAAGACATGAAGGGGGAATGACATGCAGCTAAGGGCCGCAGGCTGCTGCGGCGAGGACTGAGCCTCTGTACATGGGGCACACTCTCTACCAGGTGAGCTACCCAGGCACCCCATAAAAATAATACTTGCTGCATTTTTTTTAATACCAATAACCAGTGGTGGAAGTATTTTCTTAAGTAAAGTAGAGCTAGACGGATAAATCTGCTGGCCTGATATATAGGCAACTAAGACTGTATGAAGGTTGGATTATGCTCGTACATAATTAGTTTGTGCGAAGTGGGAGTTAATGTCAGATTGTTAGTTTTGGATGGTTACAGAAAGGTCAAACACAGCCCCCACTAATCCGACATCGAAAAGGTGTGAGGGGAGGGTGTTTCCTAAGCTTTTTTAGTATACTGGCAGCTTTGGCCTATCAAAGAAAAATCGTACTGCTTTATAAAGCAGCCAATAAGTAACACGAAATTGCAGTACAGATGGCTAAGATATGTTTCAGGCAATTTAGAAACAATGTGTCTCCATTACAGACTTTGTCCAGCAGAGACAAAATTTATTTTTTCAGCTGTAAAATGTTCTGCTCATTTCTTGGTCACAATTGTTTTGTTTAATTTAATTTAATTTAATTTAATCTTTATTTGTCAGGGACAGTGCATATTAATAAAAATTTCTGTAAATATGTCAGAATTACAATCTGCAGTCCCTGGCCAGATGTTACAATAGGCTCCCTTAAAAGCAATCATAGGCATCATGAGCATGACATTAAATACAAATATAAATACATGTGCACAAGATAAAATCACATTACATTCTTGTCTAACTAAAATGTTTAAATCATTGATGCATTACCAATGAATACTTATGGTTCTTATGTTGAATACATGTTTATTTATTTCTTTATTTTATTTATGTTATGTGTTTATATGAAAAAATCAATATTATCTCAACTTAAATTTTTAAACTCTCAACAAACAATATCGGCATCAGCCTAAAACATCCAGTATTGGTCAGGCTCTTATTACATGTAATAGTCCTACATGCAAAATTTAGCTTGAGCTGAAGTAGGAAAGTATGGGCAGAAAGTACAAAAAGTAAAAGTACTTATTATGTTATAAAGTATTGATACTTTGACCTTTAAGCTGCATTTTAATGTATACTTTACTTGTTTGGTGTTACATCAAACTACTATACTACTACAACCTAATATGCTGTACTAGTCCATCCATCTTTGTCCGCTTATCCGGTGTCGGGTCGCGGGGGGAGCAGCTCCAGCAGGGGACCCCAAACTTCCCTTTCCCGAGCAACATTAACCAGCTCCGACTGGGGGATCCCGAGGCGTTCCCAGGCCAGGTTGGAGATATAATCCCTCCACCTAGTCCTGGGTCTTCCCCGAGGCCTCCTCCCAGCTGGACGTGCCTGGAACACCTCCCTAGGGAGGCGCCCAGGGGGCATCCTTACCAGATGCCTGAACCACCTCAACTGGCTCCTTTCGACGCGAAGGAGCAGCGGCTCTACTCCGAGCTCCTCACGGATGACTGAGCTTCTCACCCTATCTCTAAGGGAGACGCCAGCCACCCTCCTGAGGAAACCCATTTCGGCCGCTTGTACCCTGGATCTCGTTCTTTCGGTCATGACCCAGCCTTCATGACCATAGGTGAGGGTAGGAACGAAAATTGACCGGTAGATCGAGAGCTTTGCCTTCTGGCTCAGCTCTCTTTTCGTCACAACGTAGTAGTGCAATTAAATTTTTTAAACAGCAATAGGCCTATGCCTAGTGTTGCTGGAATAAAATATAGTCAAATATACTTCAGTAAAAGTATAAAGTAACATAAAATGGAAATACTCAAGTAAATTACAAGCAACTTTAAATTATACTTAACTACAGTTATTTATGGCTTCACCTACACTACTGGTCAACACCCCAATTTATTTTGTTTTTTATTGTAATTTTAGCATTTCAAGTCCAATGAATAGCTTGAAATGGTACAAAGGTAAGTGGTGAACTGCCTGAGGTTAAAAAAAATAGGGTTACCCAAAACTGAAAAATAATGTACATTTCAGAATTTTACAAAAAGGCCTTTTTCAGGGAACAAGAAATGGGTTACCAAAGTAAAGCTGTTCTGCAGCAATGGAGGTTGATCAAGCTTTGAAAGTTGGTGCTACCAATTCCCACAGGTGTTCCAACTTGTCTGGGTTACTTACACAACCCTCTGTTTGTATAAAAGTATTGTTGGAACACACTGTGGTACCATACCCTCGTCAGCATTATTTGAACAGTATTCTACTGCAGAAAGTAGTGTGTTGCTATAAAAATGGCGGGAAAAAGGCAATTAACAATGGAAGAGAGACCGACCATCATAACACTTAAGAATGTTGGTCTTTCCTACAGAGAAATTGCGAAGAAAGTCAAGGTGTCAGTGAGTACAGTATTCTTCATCATCAAAAGGAACTTAGAAACTGGGGGAAACTCTGACAGGAAGAAGTCTGGCAGACCCAAAGCCACAAGAGAATCAGAAGACAAGTTTCTGAGAGTCAACAGCTTGCGTGATAGGCGGCTCACAGGACAACAGCTTCAAGCACAGCTTAATAGTGGTCGTAATAAGCAAGTCTCAGTTTCAACTGTAAAGAGAAGACTTTGAGCTGCAGGTTTGATAGGTCGAGTTGCAGCAAGAAAGCCATTGCTAAGACGTCAGAATAAGAAAAAGAGGCTTGCCTGGGCCAAGAAACATCGTCAATGGACTACTGAAGACTGGAAGAAGGTGTTATGGACTGATGAATCAAAATTTGAAATCTTCGGTTCATCACGCAGGATTTTTGTATGCCGTCAAGTAGGCGAAAGGATGGTTCCTCAGTGTGTGACATCAACTGTCAAACATGGAGGAGGAAGCGTGATGGTCTCGGGCTGTTTTGCTGGATCCGGTGATTTGTACAGAGTGAAAGGCACCCTGAACCAAAACGGCTACCACAGCATTTTGCATCGCCATGCAGTACCCTTTGTTTTGCGCCTAGTTGGTCAGGGGTTCATCCTACAGCAAGATAATGACCCAAAACATAAGTCCAAGCTATGCCAGAACTACTTTAGGAAAAAAGAACAACATGGTAAGCTTAAAAACATGGAGTGGCCAGTACAGTCACCAGACTTAAACCCCATTGAGCTGGTTTGGGATGAACTGGACAGAAAAGTGAAAGCAAAGCAACCTACAAGTGCCACACATTTATGGGAACTTCTGCAACAGAGTTGGGAAGAACTTTCTGAAGAATATTTGATTTCCATTGTAGAAAGAATGCCACGAGTGTATTCAGCTGTTATATCTGCCAAAGGGGGCTACTTTAATGAGTCAAAAATGTAGGATACATTTTGGTTTATAAATTGATTCTATGATTTCTGTTTTAACTTAAATTGTTCATTTGTTCTATTCTTTCATTTCAGAGTACAATAAGACATTGAACTGCATGAATTTCAATAAAAACCTGGAAAAATTGGGGTGTTCTAAAACTTTTGACCAGTAGTGTATATAAATACCAACAAATTGAAAAAAAACTTGACGAAGATTACAAAAATGTATCCATGCCACTCCAATGTACAAACGCATTAATCAAACTGAGCTTTGATTCTTTGCATGCAATTTTTAGGTCACAGCTGCATGTGTGTAGGTGAGTTTATAGGCAGGTGTGTCAGACACTGTAAAGTGTATTATAGAGCATCTATGCGCTTGCACACCTCTCTCAAGTTATCATTAACTATCTGTCTGTGCATTTGTTTGTCTGCCTGCCTTTCTATCTTCTTGACTACATTTTTTTTCATCAACCAATTTCACAGAACACACAGAGCTCGGTGGTGTAGTTATGCGATGAGGCGAAAAGCACAAACATGGTTTGCAGAGCTGTGTGAGAGGGTGAAGATAAGGAGGAGTGCTGGGTCACACTTTCTCTTTCTCTCTCATTACTGTAGCTTTTCTCTTTCCTTTACAGCTATACCAAGGTTACTTGCTCCACTTGGTCCTATAGTTTCTTCTCTATTTCCATCTCACTCTGGTGCATCTAGGACCGTTTTCTCTATTTTAGAGAGAACAACATGGAAGACAAGGAACAACAGTTCTATAGCAGAGTTAATGGATATTAGGCAACCTACTGCACAATTTGTATTGCTAACCAGGATTATACACATAATCAACAGTATAATCAAGCATCTAAGATAAGCCCCGCCCCCTTACTGTTGCTACGCCTGTTAAGCACATCTCACACAGCACATAGTGCAGTTTACAATGATAATGGAGGCATATTCAAAATTCTTGGTAATTTTTGAAACAATTGGTTCATCATTTCTTACAGTGGTAGACAAAAGTAGGTTTATATTTCCTAGCTGGCGGGACTTGATTTTGTTAACTGAAATGATGACTGTCGCTCGCAGATTTTATTAGCAGAAGCTAGCTAATTAATTCATTAAACAAATACTAGCTTTATGAGTTGGTTGAAAATGCTGTCTCCGGCTGACTTTTTAATGTTCCCAAATGATGTTCATATTTATAAACAGAATGTTTTAATTTTAACCTCATAAGAGAAAATCTGTTTTGTTGAGGACTAAAGTCCAATTTGTGGTTCTGCGTTGAATAGAAGAGATGCACTTGATCGACGCACACACACCAGTGCACAAGTATATATCCTCGCAATGGCGTAGGCCACTTACGTAGACTATGGCGTAGGCTCTGTGTAGAGCCAACGCACAACCATAAATATGCCTTAACCAATGTGTTTGCAGAACTAAACGCTATCTTGGATAACAATATAGCCTAGAGCTGTTACATTGTAACCTTCCCCAAATCCAAAAAGTAGAACAAAGCTGCTAACATTATCCTCGAGCTTGTTGTGAACAGGGCTTTTTTTAAACGGAAACTCTAACCCCACAAAACAATGTAGTAGCCTATGAGATTCCCCTGACCTTGAACAAAATGCTAGCTTACTACTGTAATAAAAAAATAAGCTAGTTAGCCAGACATGCTAACGTTTGCAGCTTATATGTTAGAGGAGTCAACCAGTTTAATAGTTAGTAAACAGTTTAACACACTGTTTGATCCATTCCTTAAATTTTTGCTATTGTATTTTGGGTTTTAATACAGCCTTACTATAGTTTTAAATACATGATGATTTCTAAAGTACTCTACTCAATACTACTGCATTGTTCTACTGCATTTTTTCTGTTAATGTTAGTTCATCATTAATGCAGCTGTCTGTCAAGTCACTGTGTTGGACTTATTGATAACCAGAGAGAAAGCTGTAATAGTAAACTTAATTATGTTTGATTGATTGAGCCACGGCAGTGTTATTAGTTTAAAGGAAATGTTTGACAGTGAATTTAACTTGGCACTTAACATAATGACTCATGCAGATGTCTAAAAGTGCAGATTTTATGAGCTTGATGGAAAGAAAAATGTGGTTCTGTAGCAATGAAGTCAGTATTAACATTGTTTGATTTGGCACAAATACATGGTGTGGTCTGTGTAAGTAAAACAGGCATCATTAATAATAATTTTATTTTTTAAGTGTAATGAGTGGTTTGTTTTTAAATGAGAGGTTGTACAATTAGAAGACTTCACTGCTACCTTCCTGTTACTGTAAAAAACATAGACCAATTATCTTGCTACTTTACCCTTCTACTTGACTACAGTATGGGATAAAATAATGTGAAGTCACTTCTGTGCCAGACATGGCTTGGCTTGACTATAAAGTGTGTGTGTGTGTGTGTGTGTGTGTGTGTGTGTGTGTGTGTGTGTGTGTGTGCGTGTGTGTGTGCGTGCGTGCGTGCGTGCATGCGTGTGGAGTCAGTTAATGGGAGTGTGCAAGCAGAAAGCTACTTGTTATTCCATATGGGTTTTGATTTCCCTCCCAGAGGAGAGGAGGGAAACATCCTGTATCACTACTGAGAGGGACTGCTACACTGTCTGTGTGGGGAGAAAGACCAGTGACAAGTAAAAAGATAGAAAAAGATGGAGGAGGGGAAAAGGAAGAAAAAACACATCTATCTATCCATGTATCTATCTCTGTCTGTCTGTCTGTCTGTCTGTCTGTCTGTCTATCTATCTATCTACCTACCTATCTACCTATCTATCTACTGGAATGTTTTCTATTGTATCTGGCATGTAAATCAGATTCCTATCTCATCTGCTGCATTTATTTGCCATTTCAGTTAAGCCTAATCCTCCTTCCTTTCTCTTTTCTTCTCTTTCCCTGACAGTGATAAGGGCAAAGATCTCTGGAGAGAAAATAGTGTCACCTAGCAACAGCTCCTCACCTTACATGAAGATGATCCAATATGAAATCAAAATGATCAAGGTGAGATCTCTGGACAGCAGTAATAGCTGCTGCGGGTGCAGACATTCACCTTTTTTTTATTACCGTTTTTGCTGCTGTGTGTAGCTTTATAATTTATACAGTATTGGCTGAATGCAGTCTGTCAGGAAAAGTAATTAATTTATTTACAGCCAGTTT
Source organism: Perca flavescens (assembly GCF_004354835.1). NCBI lineage: Eukaryota > Metazoa > Chordata > Actinopteri > Perciformes > Percidae > Perca > Perca flavescens. The sequence continues at coordinate 20,881,586 of NC_041334.1, read as the reverse complement.
TATTTCTACATTTAGGAGTTGACTTCACATCTGTTTGATGACTGAGACCCAGTATGTTATATTTTGGAGACTCCTGATTCCTGCTTACTTGCTGCCACATCCTGTATATAGAGTACTTAATTTATATTAGGCCAGGCTTATACCGTTTCTTCTCCACTCTCTTCCCTCTGTATGTTCCTGTGTCCAGATGTTTAAAGGTTTTGACAAGGCCAAGGACATCCAGTATGTGTACACTCCAGTCTTCTCCTCACTGTGTGGAGTCAAACTAGACTCCAACAATAAAGCAGGGTATTTGCTCTCAGGTAAAGTATGCACATTTTTTTATATTGCACTTTTGTAGGAAAAAGCAAGAGAAAGTTCGACATTTTGGAAAATATGAGAAGATCGATATGACTTTTATGTCTGTATGGTAAAGATACGGCTATAGCCAGCAGCCGGTTAGCTTAGCTTAGCATAAAGACTGAAAACGGGTAATAAAATCCACAAACCAGCCCCTCTAAAGCTAACACCTTACACTGTATCTCATCACTGTATCAATGCAAAAACCAAGACCCAGGTTAGCCTTTTCCCCCCTCTTTCAAGTTTTTTGCTAAGCTAAGCTAACCATACTATTATGAGAGTGGTATTCATTGTCTCATGTAACTCTTGGCAAGAAAGAAAATATATGTATTTCTGAAAATGTCTTTTAACAAGCAGATGTGTTGTAAACATTGTAAAATATTGGCCATTTTATGGCAGTCAACCTGAATTCTATTAGATGTGAACTAATGTTTGCTGTTAAATAATAATCCCTTAAGCTGTAAAATACAGCAACATAACTTCATTTGCTAAATGCAAGATGAAATTTAGTAAGTGGTGGTGTTGTAATGTCACTAAACAGGAAGTATGTGGAGTGATGGGAGAATTTCTATTGGCCAATGCGACCTAGTTGAGTCCTGGGACAACTTGTCACTGTCACAGAAGAAGAATCTCAACTACAAATACCAGATGGGCTGTGAATGCAGAGTGAGTAAGGACAGTTTGTTCTCTATTCATACATATTTATCTTTGTCCCACTTATCTATCTGTCTTAGAGATGCCTCAAGAAACAAATGAACAGATAAAGTAAAAAAGGGTCACGTTTCTCATCTCTCACTCTTGCTCAAACCTGGTTTCCATTTTAGTACAAAAGTCTTTCAAGTGTGTGTTTTTTTTTCAGTCAACGCTTGTTCGTAGCATCATGGGTCTATAGAGACAGTTTCAACTTTTACCCCAACAAACCTCTTATTCATAACACAGGGGAGGCCAACTTCAGGAACAAATAATGTGATGAATGAGTAAATAAACAGGATGACTTCAAAACTCTTCTATCCACAGATCAACACCTGTTACACAGTCCCGTGTGCGTCTACAGGAGAAAACGAGTGCTTGTGGACTGACTGGCTGCTGGATAACAGCCTAAATGGGGAGCAGGCTCGGCAGTACGCCTGTATCCGCCGCTCTGACACAACCTGTAGCTGGTACCGGGGTGGACCCCCACCTGAGAAAGACTTCCTGGACATGGCTGACCCTTGACCTGTAATTCTGACATTCATTTTTACTACATTTCACTACTGCAAAGTCCTGAGAAACATTTCCTACCTTCGCTTATGTAGCTCAAATTTGGCACGCAAGTAGCAACTGATTTAATCGAACAATTGGCTGATTTTCAAGGGAGTCCCATTGCTGAGCTTCTGTTTGCAGAGTTCAGGTGGTTGCTAAAGCAATGCTACGAATATCTTTGCAAACTGCAGGGGTTTTCATCCTTCCTCTGACTCAGATTTTTCTCGCTCTCACACATTCCACTTCACTTGCTGTTTTCCACAGAATAGGAATAGCAGCACACCATCCACTGCAAATTATTCATCCCAGAGTGAATCTTGTCTTTATTTCTGATGGCCTTTTTGAAATGCATAACCTTGACAAATACTGAAGACCTCATATTTTTGTTAATGCATAACTTACAAAAGGTTATGTCGTCATTTTAGAAAAAGCTGCCAACGTCTGCCACAATCCTGCATTACAAAGTTTATTTTACACACTGTAAACAATTATTCTATGCACTAAATTTTTGCAGGTAGACCGCAGCACTGCCACATTTATATATATATAAATATATATTTATATATATATATATATATATATATATATATATATATATATATATATATATATAGCAAAGCAACACCAGACATTGCCCCAATTAATTATATTTTGACAAAATCTGACATCAATTATATATGACCATAATTCTTGCACATCTAAATCATCACAGTTTATACTCTCAAATTGCTGAGAATGTAAGTATTGTACCTGGGTGAGAATTAACATTTTAACGGCTAACTGGATCTTTGTTTTATAGCATAGAAGTTGTTATTTTGTGGTTGTGTGTGTTTAGTTTCCTTGGTTGTACCATTTCCTGTGCCAAAAATCTAACCCAGCGCTTTAACAACAGCACTGCCACCTGTAGAAGCCAAGCCACCCCCCCTTAGAGGAAATGATGTAACAGGACAAGGTTCAATTCACTGTTTTTAACTCCTTAAAAACAGGAATTGGATTCTCCTCAATGTTCAAGTTGAAGAAAATATAGTAAACACTTTGATACAAGACGTTAACCAACAAAAAGAAAAATAATATTATATTTGTATATGAGCTATAATTAGTGATTTAATTGTTGTTTTATAGGCATTATTTAATATAATGACACAACATTTATTAAAAGATCTGAATTGACCCCTGTCTTGTTACTGGATTACTTCACTAAAGTCATAGCGATTAAAATGCATTATCACTTAATATCTCTATGCATGAGCCACTATTCAAAGATCATATTATGGTCACAATTCAAGTTGCACAATGAAGTAATTTGGCTGACATGTTTCAAACATCCTATTTTGAAATATTTTAATAATAAAATATAGACTTTCATGACATGATATAATAATAATGCGTACTAACTGTATGGCTTAAGTGAAGCGTTATCAAACAATTTCATGTTTGTTTTATACTGAAAGAATTGTTTGGGTTTGTATTTATGTCTCTATTTCTGTCTATATAGAGTTTTCTATTTCCATGTACCAAAAAAGATTGTATATAAAATGTCTCAATGAAATAGTGTGACACAGATTTTTTTTTTCTCTTCAGTAACAAAAATGTCAGAAAATAAGACTCTTTGATGAAATCTCAGGCATGACAGAATATAATAATATCTCTTACAAGCCACTGTAGTAATGAAAAAGCACTATGGTGCCTCAAGAGCAAAGTATATATTTCTTATACTTCACCTCTATAATATACCTTGTGAATATAGTAAGTAAATGCATAAAGAAAATAAGCAAGTTCACCTTTAGCATGTGTACTATACAGTAGAATACTACATTTGATATTTGTCTTATTTTGTAATCTTTCGGTAACCTCAAAAAATAATAATACTTAGCTAAAGCATTTGAGACATTAAAACATAAAAGTACCACATAGTAATCGCAATGAATTGAACTTAGGGAACTGGGGCTTCAGCAGTAGCTAAATAGCAAGTGTAAAGAATTCTCAGAAAAGTATCATGACTTGTGCTTCTTCTAATGTGTATTCTCAGCTTGTATATACTGAACGTGAAAGTATTTATGCTAAAAATATTTAAAATTGCATTTTGGCAAGTAATTCAAAATAAAAATATTTTTTTTTTTTTTTTTTTTTTTTTACCGGTAATATCTTAAAATCAACAGTAATTGGCCGACAAGATTATCTCCTGTTTTTAGAGAATGTCTCACCGCCCTGAGACAAAGAGTTAAACTAGTATAAACACGGTAATATAAATATCTAAATTTCAAGATTATTAATGGAAACATTTTGTCATTTGTTGAGAAGCTGTGGTTTTGGAGGTGTGAGTTTGCTGAAGGGTTACTGACAGTATACAAAGTGTAAATCTTACCATGTCTTTGTAGTTGGGGTAGAAAGTCTGATCAATAAGAGGGATCCTCTCTGAACCCAGCCTCTTCTGATTATTGATCAGCTGGGAAAACTGGCGGGGAGGACAATGAAAAGAGAGAAAAACAGCAAGAGAGAGTCAACTGCATTGTGAAGACAGGTAAGTGTAATGTGTTACAACAGTAATACAGTACAGAACAGTGACATTAATCATATCATGTAATAATCATTGTCATAGCGCTTTTTAAACTGCACTTGAAGCCACAAAAAGTCACGATAAGAAACTCCAAATTATCTTAATTCAAAATGAAATTTACAGAAACAGCTGCAAGCTCCATTAAAACATCTTTCCACGTCTGTGTTATTCACAATGTAGTGAATAACATACTATGTAGGTTGTTGCAGGTGTAAATTGCTGAAATTACTTACAGCCCAAGGTTTGTCGCAGAGGTTGTAGATGGAGTCCAGAGAGTTGACAGAGGGGATGCCTGCATACTGCAGACCGATGATTAAGTTCTTAAAATCCTCGTTCTGGGCCATGCTGAAGGCGTGCTGGCGCACCAAAACAAAGTCAGGCCTGAAAGACCTGGTGTGAAAGCAAAGATATAAATAAATAAATAAAAATACATTTACATTTCTAGTTTTCTTGTACCTCATTGAGTGTTCCCCCACACAACCTGTGTTGTTACAAAAATCCAAATAATTGATTTTGTGACTTTGTGAATGTGGCCTGAGTCACTTGTGTCAGGCAAAAGGGTCAAAGCCTGGTTATTTGATAAAAAGAGACATTTATGGTTTCAGATGTCACTGACCTGCATTTTTGCGTTGAAGAACGAGAAGGGAGGGCATTAAACAAAGATCATGGTACAGAGGAAAAACCCACAAAGCCACAAGTGAAAGGTAGTACATTTGTCTTTTCCACTGAACATGCTGTGGCAGTGAGAGAATAAGTCTGTCAGGACTAAGAAAGAAAGACAATGAAATGGCCATTATCTCTTAAAATAGATCATCATCTGTTTAGGATCCTTACTAAGCTCTCGGTTTTGGATTGCTAAATCAAAGAAAAGAGAATCTTATTTTCCTGGAAGAAGAAACACAGGTCAATATGATTGTAAATAAAGCTTGGGTAAATTGTTGCATTTATTTGCACATTATCTATAATTAAAATGACAGAACTATTTAAATCATAGCGATTTATAATATAGAATTTTACAAGCATCAATTCACAGTGGCAAATCTATCTGTGACATCAACAGTGTCATTCATAAAGGAAGTTTAACAAACAAGTGTAACCTGCATGTTTGAAACTGTTTCTCTGACCTGCTCTCTGTCAGCATGTCACTATTTCACCTCCTTTTGTCACATGGAGGTTTGTTCTAAAATGTGATATTACATCTAAAAATAGTTTAAAGAAACACTCCTCAATAGTGGTCAAAGCTTCCTTGTTGTTTTACTGTGCACCCCTCCTGCACCAGTGTCCTCTTCTGCAACCACACAGTTTAGAAACCAAACGGGTTTTGCTTCAGTTGGAGCCTCACCTTGGATTATGTCCAATATTTCTAAAATTGAATTTACCTTTGCATTTTAAACATGAGAGTGGGGGATCTGGGGGTACATTAACTAAATTAAGCAGGGAATCTTGAGCAAAATGATTGATGACCCTTCCTGTTTTAATATATCACTTTTATATCACAATTGGGAGAGGCTGTGGTGATAATTAACTCAACACAAATTCTCTAGTGAACAGACGCTGCTCATATACATGTATGTAAAAGTAGTTTTCAGGAAGGACGTTCAAATTTGTCTTTAAATAACTGGTTTCCAGTCCAAAGCATGACCACAATTGGTCCATAATCTTAACTGCGTGTTTATTTTTGTAACCATGACGACGCTCCCCTAACCTTAACAAATTATCATTTTAACCCACACCACAATGTCTCCCTATAACCCTTAACAAACTACTTTTTTTTTTTTAACCTAGAGCAGGATCTTTCATCATAAACTTAACCATGTCGCTTTTATGCTTAAACCTAAACAAATCTTAACCATAGCATTGTCACATCATAAAATGGATTTATTTTTCAAAACTGATTGGTTAACGGTTTTGGAGACAAAATGATGTGACTTATGTGTCGTTCTACAGAGCACAGACAAATAATGTACAGTTTGTTGTCACAATATCTCTATTGTTATTGATGATTCCGTCCCCAGTATTACTTGGTATGAGATAGAAACCAAATGTGGTGGTAATGCCCTAGCTGGAGGTAGAACTGGGTGGGGAGGAAATAGTGTGAACCTCCCACACATTTTGCCCTCCTGGTGAAATGAAGCTGCTGGTGACGTGTGTGTCACAGCGGTGTCTGTCTGCAGCTCTCCCCGGGCCAAAGGTAGAGTTAACAGTGATGAGGACTGCAGTGCACAGGGAATCTGGCAACCAAAACTTGAGCAAAAATGGAGGATAGATCTACACATGTCAATAGAAAACAAATGGTAAGTGGCAAACAATAATGGGTTCCAAGTGTGGGGTTTTATGATCTATTACCATTGTGTAGAATTGTTATGATTTTTTAAATGTTATACAGTACTTTAAAGGTCCCATATTGTAAAACCTGAGTTTTCCATGTCTTTTTTGATTATAAAGCAGGTCAGTGTGCTATATGAATATGGTGAAAGTATCAAAATGCCCTATTCACAGAGAAATGCACACCCATATTCAGAAACTATGTCTTTAAACAAGCCGTCAGGACTTCCGTACAGTTGTGATGTCACAACTATACTATATACAGTATTAGGGCTGTCAAAATTAACGTGTTCATTTTTGCGTTAATTTTTTAATATTTAACTCGTTAAAAAAAATTAACGAAATTAACGCAGCTGTGTTTGTTTACTTCATGTGGCGGCTGAGAAACGTAATACGTCTCCATAACACCAGGCGGCGCTACTCTGTATTGTTGCCCAAGTAATGAAAACCGGCAGCTGATTGGACGAACGCGTCACATGGGTTTGTTTTCTCCGGAAATCCAAAGCCAGACTGTCATGGCGGCCGTTCAGAATACGATCTCATATTGTACTAAAATAGTTCACTGAAACGTGTTTCTGAAAACATTTTAAGCGAGAAATAGGCCGTGCAGTTGCTGAATCTGTCTTCATTTCAGCTCAACAAAGGTCAGTTTAGAAGATTTTCGTCAGATTTTGAGAGACTAGTCACCTCATTCCGCTCGCCATTTCCGGGTGAGTCCCGACTGCCCTGCCGCCGACTGAACTCTCGGCTCGTTGGAGATGAACTGCGCCTCGCCTGTAAAGTAGACGAGAGCAGGCGACAGCAGCCGGGGACGGTGACAAAAATCTGCTCTCAAGTCAGACAGTTTCTACCGTTTCCAGCAGCCTTCAGCAGGACTAAATAAGCAAAATTGTTGCTGCTGTTGTTCTGAAAGATCTTAAACATTCTGAACTTAGCAGAACCTTAGCAGAAACCGTTTGTTTTTTTCTTCATATTTGCAAAGTTAAATGATTTAGCATTTAAATATCCATTATTATAAGCTTCAGTCTCAATTTAAAAAAGCGATTAATCGCGATTAATTACAGCAAATTGTGCAATTAATTAGTTAATTTTTTTTAATCGATTGACAGCCCTAAAAACCTTAAAACACAGCTCTAAAACTCACAGAAGCAACGAGTGACCAGCAGGTAAAGGGCAAAAAACTATATCAGTGCAGTTCAGATCAGTAAAAGGTTGATGGTGATACGTCATGACTTCTATTATTTTTCCTTTTAACTCTGAATGTGTGTGTGAGAGAGAGGGAATGTGAAGAAAGCCAGAGAGACAGAGTCTCAGTAAAAGAGATGTAGAGAGGAGTTAGAGAAAAGAGACACAGAGAGAGAAAACGTTGGCACATTGAGACCACCACCAGCTCTTTATGCACCGAGAATACTAATCAGACTCTCCAAGAACCTGAAAAAGACCCTGGTGGAGAAGACACGGCAATGAATGTGACTGCAATCTCTTCATTGCTGACAGTTAGCTGTAAAGATCAACATGGCCATAACTATCAATTTAATACTGAATCAGTGTTGCCTCAAGGCCGCAGTTATCTGAACAAGCTTTCACTTTGCATTTTAAACTAAATGCCCTGAACCAAATAAGAAATGAGACTAAGAGTCTACAGCCATGCTAGTGGCTTTATGAGGCTGTACTGACAATGCAGCACTTTAAGCTAAATGCTGATATGATAAAAAAAAAAATAACAATGCTAACATGTTGAGAAATAGGTTTTATGTTTACTATGTTCACCATCTAGTTTAGTGTGTTAGCATGCTAACATTTGCTAATTAGCACTAAACAGAAAGAACAACTGAGGCTGATGTCAATAGCTTTGCAGGTATAAACCAAGGTGTTAGACAAATTGAATATTTGACCTGATGAGAAGTCACGGGATCATCACAGAATTGAGTTTACCAACATGTATTGTCAAAGCCAACACAGACAATTCCTCTGTTCCATATACTATACCTCCATCATTCACATTTTTTCACTGGGTGACGTGTTCCTACATTACAATGAACGTGGGCACTGTACTTTGTTTTGAGTCAATCCCACATACACGTCCTGCCATGACTTTAAATTGTGTGTTGCTGTTTGCTGAAGTATGATAGTTAATGCACTCTAATCCTTAAACACAAAATCTGCTGACTGTACAGGCTCCAACTGCAACCTTTATACTTTTAAATTGAATCTTATTTACACAATAGTTCTCATAAATGGTAGGGTCATGGTAGATGTTTTCATCTTTTCTTTATGTTTTACTCAATATATGTTCTTTCAATTGTAGTCAGTCAAAATGAAAGATCTTAAGCCATAAAAGAAGAATAGAGAGAAGAGGAGCTGAAGATCGCATAGTGACATGTTTAGAGTCTGGAAAACATCTTCTTCGGGGTGAGGGTTACTTAGCAACACACAGAGCAGTTAGCAAATCACTGCTTTGACTTGAAATCGATGGACACTGGTAATTACAGTGACAAATGTAGATAGTTAAAAACATTCAAGTCTAAAATCAGACAGGCAGACAACAAGACAGACTGACAATTATGTTGCAAACACATTCATTTTCTCCATAGCAAGTCCATGTTTGGGTGAGACTGAGGCCATGATGGGGGTCTACGAGGAGCTCAGATTATGCATGTTGTAAAAAATAATGCTTCTGTGGACATGATACTGTCAGGACAGGTGAATGTGAATCAAACTGACTCAGGCAATGGTCACTGTTTGTGTGTGTGAGAATGTACGGACCAACCCTTCATAAAGCATAATTACAGAGCAGAGATGCTGATAATCAGACTGAGGCTGCCGTCTTCACTTCCTGTTGGTTTTGTTGGTTGGTGAGCAGTGGGAGTTACAGTCTTGCTTAATCACTGGCAGTCTACAGCTGGGACACTGGTGTCTGTGTCAGTGTGGTTTGTGGTGTGTGAGTGGCTCCGTGTGATTGTCTGGGTTACAGGACGCTCACATGTTTGTACTGTGCCAATCTGTTGGTAAAGACTGTGGTCATACGCCTCTGACTTTTTCCACTGATCGAGCTTACAGTAAACAAGTGTATCTATGATTTCTAAGAGCATTCTGAGGTTTTCTGTCTGATCTCGCAGATCATCTTTAATTGATGCATAAATGTGATACAGCAACACTGTGCTTGGCTTTGAAAATGTATGGAAGTTTGTTTGTTCTTATTTTTTTTATGAGAACCAATTGTCTTCCAAAGTAGGGATATTTTCATGATGTAATTTTAGGGCTAGGTTTTGGATTTAGGGTCAGGTTAATGGTTGAGGTCAGGTTTGTGTTTCTTGGTTGTATTGGGCATAGTAGGTAATTTAAATTAAGCTGTAAGAGTAGAATAATTAATTGAATATATAGTCAAAGGCCTTGAAATGTGATGTTTGCCATCTTTGTGAGGACCAAAGCAGGTTTAGTGTCACAGCATGAGGTCCATCTGGTAGGTTAGGCGGTGAGGTATCTTACTGTAAAAGTCAGGATAACAGTTAGGGTTAAATTAAAGTATAAGATTAGGATTTTATGTTTGGGAAAAGGGATTCGACTCCAGAATTAACACAGTTTGATCTTCCCAGAATCACAGAAGAACCAGTGTGTGAGTGTGTATCTGCATGTAGCGCTGACCTGACCACTTTGGTCCCGCTCCTGATGACCTGCATGTCCACGTTACAGGTTCCATTTGAATGTGAGATGAGGTTGACCTCTGAGAACTCAGCCTACAAGGATGGAAAGAGGACACAAGTTTCATTAGCTGCACACAAGTCTTGATATACACATGAATCCTATTAAATTTTAAATGTTGCATAATCATACAATTTGATTTTGTAAATGGTTTCTAGTGGTTTAAAAACTGTAGAATCCCATATATAAAAAGCAGAATATCAGATGATTATATTCTCAATAGTTAAGGTCGTAGTGCAAGAAAAATTTTATATTCCATAATTGTATGATGATTGAACTTGGAGCAAAACCGTATATAAATACTTTTGCTTAACAAACTAACAAACAGAAGCAGAGAAAGGAGAGGACAAGGACCACTAACATTGTGCACAGCTGTTATACACTACATTTGCATTCTTTCACTATACTTTGTATTTTTTCTGATATGAACACATCTACATAAACCATAGTTATTCTAGTAAAATAATGCATGTGTGATTGTCTTTAGTGTGGTTGCAAACATAGTGAGAATTTCTCTGTGACTCATAGCTGCTGACTCCTGTCTCCTCTTGTGTCTATTTTTGTTTCTGTGGTGAGGCTTGAGGTTGTAATTTCCCTGTCAACATCTATTAGGTGTGAAATGTTTGGTGTGAAACCCCAGAGAATATTTATTTCAGATGCTAAGTAGCCAATGTATTGCAATATCAAAATGGTTTGCTGGTTAAACCAATATATAAAAACCCAAATGTCACATACTGTTAATATATAATATCTGATGACTTAAGTATGTACAGTAAATACACATGATATCAAGATGCTGGTGTAATTTTACATATAAAGTACTGGTGGTTTTAAAAGCGTGGTTATGCTATATATTTATACACAGGTAAACATAAACAGCGCAAAAGTATGTTTTGCTGAGAAGCCTTTGTGTTCAATACAAGACTACACTAAGAGTCTAAAGCCATGGGGGCGGCTCTCAGGTTCTTTGAGCTAAATGCTAGTATTAGCATGCTAATATGCTCACAGTGACAATGCTAGCACGTCGATGTGTAGCAGGTAATATTTACCAGGTTCTGTTAGTAGGTCTATAAAGTCATTAGGATTCATCCTCTGGGGACCATGAATGTCTGTACTAACGTTTGCGCCAACCAATCTTGTGGATGTTGAGATACTTCACTGAATGAGTTCAAACTTACAAAATAAACAGTGAGGAGTTAAACAAAGTCTGTAGGATTGAGCCTGTGGGTCAGTAAAAAATTAAATGGGAATCCATCCAACAGTTTTTCAGATGTTTTAGTCTGGATCTAAGTGGTGGACCCACTTGTTGCACACACAGGCTGAGACACTTTGATAAAACTGTGTCACCTCCTATCTTTGCAACCACCACGCATACAAGATTGCATGCTATTCACTCTTTTCTGGAGTGACACCTTTAATTTTTGTATGTTTTTTTAAATTACCAGCTGTATAAAGCAATAGACAAGTAGAAGCATCTGAGAGAGTCTTTTGTTGAAAATGTGCCACAAGTATCTTAGCTTGTCACATGAAACCTTTGCATTTCCATAGTAAACATGAATATTGTGTCAGTTCACTTTCATCTCTGTTCTGGATTGTGCAGCATCATAGGTCTATAAAATCGATATGATACCTGCTCCACTTTGATGTCGTAGTCTCCAAGGACCTTCTTTCCCCGAAACACTTTGGCCCTGGAAGAGTAGACAAAAGAAGATATTTAGTTTGCCATTTGTAAACTCTTAGTTGTCTGTACTGCCCTCTACTGGATATCACACTCCCTGTTGAACAAATGAGAGAGAAAATGGACGCCTGCTTGTGCACATTTAAAGGCCAAACTTTCTCAGCTGTAGAAAAATGTTGATTCTAATGAACTTTTTGAACTGCTTAAAAAAATATGCAGCAGATCAGTGTGACCATGCCAACACTGCAATTAGTGTCATATCACTAGCTGGTAACATTATATTCAGATTAGAATTCTGCTGCAATATTAAATGCTGTCTTGCCATTTGAATGATGGATGTATCCAATAACAGTGTGGTCTGATGTTGACTTCTTAATATCTTGGCTGCTACTTGATCAAGAGTGATGTAGAAATGGATTACAAGTAAACACACACACACACACACAGGCAGGCAGATGGAGAGCAGACAAAGACAGGGAGAATGAGTCAAGCAGAGAGGCACAGGCTGCCAACCAACAAACAAAATGTTCATGACGTCTCATTGTAAATGGACTGCAGATGGTTTGCACTGCATCCATCACCATCCCATACACTGACACAAAATAAAGCAAAAACGAAGAGCATGAACTGAAAAGGTTGAAGCCCTGGCTGATAATAAAAACAGGCATACATTTACAGTGTCTAACCCTCAAGACATCTTTTTTTCCTTTCCTTGTCATCGTGTTTTTTGTTAATGTTTGTGAGGGGGCGACCTCTAGCTCACAAGGTAGAGCATGCGCCACATGTAGTCCTTGGCAGCGGCCCGGGTTTGATTCCGACCTGCGGGTCTTTGCTGTGTGATGTGTTCCCCCTCTCTCTACCCCCTTTCCTGTCTATCTGACCTATCTGATAAAATAAAAAGCCCCAAAAAGAATCTTTAAAAAATAATAGTTTGTGAGATGTAATGACTTCTTCAACAGGTCCCTGAAACCCCCTTACATCCTCCAATAAAATAATGCATCCCCTACAAACAGTATGCAAGCTTATGTACAACAATATGACATTAAATCATACTGTATGTGCCCCTATGTTTCCTCTCTGTGGCATCAATTAAATATCTATGTAAGATTCCATCCATATCTCTTCATGGGACCTCGTGTAGTGCAGCACGGAGGCGTCTGTCTCGTTAGTCTGGTTCATTAGGATAAGGCCATCTGTGAGAGAAACACTGAGGGTATGATGCAATAACATCCACCTATCAATAGCCACACCAGCAAAATTGGTGACCTTAGAATTACAGCAATATATCTTTTTCAGTCCTGCTCGAAGTTGTAATTCTGTTAGTGTGTGTGTGTGTGTGTGTGTGTGTGTGTGTGTGTGTGTGTTTCAGCATGGACCGCTCCTTGAACACACATCAATGTTGCTAAAACGATGACGCCCAAACATTATTTTCCAAAATAAGCAGCACACAACAAAAAACACATAATCTCTCTGACTGAAAAATGCAATTAGTACCAGTCAGAAACCGCAGTGCACAATGCAAAACAATACACAAAGACATGGGATGTCAGGCCAACACGGTAATGGACAATTATCGTGAGGCTGCTGATGTAGCTGCCGAAATGCAAAACACACCAATATGACTCCTTCTAACAGAGCTGTAAGTGAATTCTGAGATATGTGGGGGGGAGCAGAATAAGCTATGAAAACACTTCTGATTATTGCAGCTTTAACAAATCCTGTAGCATGGAACCCAATGGTCTGTTGTTGCACTTTGGCTACAAGCTCCGCCAACACAAATTTACAACTTTTTTTACCCTCAGGCTGAACTTTCACCCCACACAGTGGTGAGGATGTTGCAATTAACCAGTTTTCTCTCAGTTTCATCCATTTATCAGATTTGTTTTGTGGTGTTTAATGATCATTACAGCCTCACCGGGCAGCTAAAATGGCTATAGTTTAGCCTATTAGGCCAAATTATTGCTCACTTTATGAAGTTATAAGCAATATATCATCTCTGACAGGGCATCCCTACAGTTTCCTGTATTCAATTTCTAGCACCCATGAGTGTCTTGTAATAACACTTCCAAAACCTTCAAGGAATGCAAGTCAGCAATGTATTCTTCACTTGGGCAGTTTCACCGCAAGAAAGAGACCCACTATCTTGAACACATGACTATAATTGGATTTTTTAACTTTCGCAAAGGCAAAACAACTACTTTAATAAGGGGAGAGTTGATACATCCACAGAGAAACACACCCACATGTTTTGTTATAGTATGCCTGTGTTACATGTGGTACAACACTTGAAGTTTGTTATATAAAGCATCAGAAATCAGAGTACACACCACTGAAAATGTGTTTTGAGGATGAGAAATTCTAACTGGTATAGATATATAGCAATAATAGAATGACAAGAGCAAATTAAAATACCAGAAAACCATACAAAATGAGTAGCATGTGGTACTATGTGGCTAAAGTGAACCTATGTTATTTGAACAGGCTGGCGTGGAGCTACTGGACTCGAATTTGACCCGTGGGCACCATATTTCTATGCCATTCTGTAAATCTCGATGTTTTGCCTGTAAAAGCTGCATCATGACATGACATCATATGGATGTTAAGGCCAAATTAGATGGACAAGTCACTTAGTAATAACTCTGATGCAGGTTTGTGGAGCTAACCATGCTGCCATAGAAAAACAAAACTAAAGCTGGACTAAATTCAACAGCTGAGCTCTTTTGTCTCTGTTTCTTTTCAGAGTCATTTGATGCGATCCCATTTTCATTATTGATCTGTGGAGTCCGAGAGTCTGAGGCTGCCACACAGTCTTGCAGAAATGAAGCCAGTGAATCAATGCGAAAAAGATAAAAAGGAATAAGTGGAGTAAGTATTTATAATTATGGAGATAATAAGTACATTAAACAATACAATAAGTACATTAAACATAAAAATAATAATAATGTGCAATAGCTGCAGTATGGACTTATTATGTGGCATTAGTAGCCATTACTTAATAAACATTTCTGCATAATTATCAAGATATTACATTCTTGATTTTTGGTCTTTGCACCTTGCCTACTTATCTCAACACATCATCATGTTTGTGCAATGATTTATGTTCACACTGTTTCATCTGTTCCCAGAGACTCTGAAAGAAAATAACTCTCCTAAAATACATATGGATGCCTGATTGCTTAAGGTGTCATCAAATAGTCAGAATTAGCCTAAGACCTAGTTTCAATAGAAACGTTTCACATGGATTGAAGTCCTGTATCATATAATGAGTCACATTTTATCAAGTAAAGGACAACATAATCAGGGTTTAATTACTTAGTCTGCTGCACATTAACACATTATACATATCACGTTATGACAGGTGACGTTCCTTGTCACTCTCTCCCACACTTTTTTTTCTTTTTATCTCTCCTATCATAGCTGTAGTTATTCCCCACTTTCCCTCTAATGGAAAGTTTTTTCCCCCCATCTCTCCTTTGTGGTTATCTATCATGATTGATGAAAGGCAAAGACACATTAATGGAATGTATGCATACAAATTAACCGATAAGCAACTGCATTGTAATGGGTTTAGTGAGACAAGAGTGATTGAGCAAGGCAGACTGGGTTGCTATGGTGTTTTAAAACGTAGAGAATACATCAGTCTCTGGAAACACCATGATGACACGATTGTCTACCAGTGGAAAGAATCACTGGCAATACTGAAGAAGTCAAAGAATAAATAAGCACAGCCAGACTATCTTAAACCGACTCGAAAAAGACAAAAAAGACCAACCTCCTTTCCTGGCACAGCACAATGGCTCTAGCAAGGTAAGACTATACAAGCCCTGGCCTTCTCATCATTTGATCCACCAGTGGAGTGCAAATTGTGTAAAACAAGACTCAAACTAGGTGAGTGCTCTCACCTTTAGTGTAGTGGGAGATAGCAGGAGTATAATTACTTGGCTAGCTGGCATGTCACTGTAGGAGCATGAAAATAAGAGTAGAGTGAGAAGAATAACACAGGGGCAGAGGACGGTGCTACTGGCCAATCATTTATTTTTATTCTCTATGGACACTTCCTGACTGCATGCTACTTCTTACAGTACATTTTTTTTTAAGGCATCCTTGTTTTTGAATGCCATAGGCAGTGGTAAAGGAAGTACTGAGATCATTCACTTGAGTAAAAGTGGCAGCACTGCAGTGCAGAAATACTGATACATTTGGTAAGTAAAGTACAAAAGTATTAGCATCAAAATAAATTTTAAGTACCAAAAGTAAAAGTACTCATTATGCAGAGTGTCCCATTTCAGAATAATGTATATCATATTTTAATTATTGATTGATTCATATACGCATAGCTTTAATGTTGTAGCTCGTAAATGTGGGTATCGTTCTAATTTACTATATATACTGATGTGTAGCTTAATTTATAATAATATACTATATTTTATTTGTTGATTATATGTTATATTAATAATCTGAATATGTTGAGTAACAAGTAACACAACACACCAAATGAATGTAAAAAGCACAATTAGTAGAAGTATAAAGTAACATAACATGGAATTACTCTAGTGATATACAAGTAAAATTGTACTTAAGTACAGTACTTGCGCAAAAGTATAGTTACTTTCCACCACCGGTCAAAAAAACAGTTCACACTTCTGGCCACACCCCAGGAAGTGATGTAAAAACAGGTGTTTAACTCCAGGTGGAAAACACCTGCTCTAAAATCGCTGGTTGGGGTGTGATATAAGTACAAACTTGAACATTTCAACCAAAAATTACACCTAAAAAAACACTCAGAGAGAAGACAAGAAGAAGGAAAGCTGGGAGTCAGAAAACAGCATGCTGCATACTGAAGAGGGCTGTCGGGATTTTACCCAGCAACACCAACACTGTACATGTTAATGGCCAACTGATTCAGCAGCAGCACACTACAGATTCAAAGGTTAATTAATCATGTTGGACTGAAGAGAAACACAAGCAAGTCTAATTAAAAAACTCAAAGGGACCATAACTAGAAAGGTAACAGTTATTTACTTATTGATTTCTCTACTAACGATCTAACAGTCTTACCATTTTTACAATCATAATGCATGTTTCCAAGCTTGTTCCCACACTGTGTTGAGACAAACCAGCCATTTTGATGACACAGAGTGGTTTAGAGGCCCACAGTAAATCGCTCAGAGACTCATCAGACAGACAGACACTCAAACATGCTCAAGCAAAGACAAACACGAACAGACAAAGAATTTTAAATGTTCAACTTTTTCTCTCCAAGCAGAGGATCAGTGTTCAGTCTGACATGAGTCCTTCAGTGTGTGCAAGTGTTTGAGTGTGGCTCTGTGCACATTATGCGTGAAGAAAAAAAAGAATGTGCCAGAAGACCCAGAGCTCTGATTGGCTGCGCTGACTGAACATGCACAGCATACAAAGCTTTAGTGGTATGTGTTGATGTATTCTGCACTGAGGTGAAACTGGCGCTTGAATTATTCAGCTGCAGCACTGGAGGCTGTAACACCTCCTCCTGCTGTGATCCCTTACACCCCCCTTATACCTGCCTTACACATAAATGTATGTTTGAATGTCACATCAATTTGCCGGGCAAAAGTTGTGGCAAGGGATCATGAGTCTCTTCTTTCACATCTTCAACACAGTCAGAAATCTAACTGAGCACATTTGATGAACATTATAGCTTAAACTAGTTAGTTAGTAACTAACGTTACTGTACTTACTTAGATTACTCATAATCTACTCAGCACTGTGGTATACAAAATATCTCAAATTGGTTCCACATTGCCGAACTACATTATAAAACCTTCTTACATGTACTGTATTAATTGGTGATAAAATAATATAATATTCTAAAATGGTATAACACTTTGAAAGCAGCCATTCTGCATAATGAGAACTTGTACTTTTGATACTTTAAGTAAATGTTGTGTTGATAATACTTCTGTACTTTTACTTGAGTGTCATTTTTTTATTCATGACTTTTATTTGTAATGGAGTATTATCAGATTATGATATTTGTATTTGATATTATGATATTAAGTATTTGAGTACTTCTTCCGGCGCTGTAAGTATGTAATTACATTTGCTGTTGAGTAATTAATAAAGTAATGTAATTACACTTTTGTAAGTAATATGTAATAAATAAATTATTACATTTTTTAAGTAAGTTGCCTAGCATTGGTGATTAAAATCATTTTTATTTCAATAATTTAAAAGTTAATAATTCAAATCGACTGCAGTTTTAAATATAATGTTTTCAATTAGTGGATTTTCATAGGTGGGTACAATCAAGCTAAAAGGACAAAGCAAGTGTCATTATTATTGACATATAAAGCATTAACAAAGAAAAGAAAGAAAAAAATGTAAACTGGGAACACATTCTTATTTATAAGATTTATAAAATGAATAATGTCTAACAGGATAAAATATAACCAACTCCAGATGATTAACAACAGAAATATTGTGCTTGTACACTTGAACATTTCTAGACAGAAATACATGAAACATTAATTTTCTGGTTGTACGATTCTCCCCAGTTTTCCTGCATCGTTTAACAAATGAGTGTTAGAGATGTGAGTGTGTGTGTGTCTGTGGTGTTTGTGTGATTTTGTTACGTTACAGTGATAAATGATGTGCTAAGAGTGGGTTGGTTTTGTGGCTCTGTGAGCTGTCACAACAGCGTATAGTTATTGCGCTTCTTGTCCTTGGAAAGCAGGCAGAAGTGACAATAATCTTTTTTATCTTGTCCCTGTAATTTGAAAGCTTTGTTTTTACTTCATGCTGCAGCTTTCTTTGCCTCTCTTTCGCCGTTCTCTTGTTCCTCACACACCCTCACTACCTCACAGTTTTTTCATCAGGGTCTCCTGTAGTTTCTTTGACATACACCTCGCTGAATCCTTTTACTAATTTCCTTTTACAGGACTTTTGTGGCTGAGAAAGACTACTAGTTCAAGTTCATGTGCAGTTCATGTTCATTGTTTTTTTATTGCTAACGCTTATTATTCTGCAACAACTGCATTTACAATACTGTGCAAACTGTTATGTTGGGGAGTTGGGGAAGGGTTATGAAATTGATCCGCAGTGTAAGCCCATCATGGCTTTCAATCATTATTATTAATATCAGTATGCAAATGAAGATGGAAATACATAAACTGACTAACTGGGCACTCTGAGAATAGAGATAGTAATTAGGAAATATTAAGTGATGCAAATATACTGATATATATATATATATATATATATATATATATATATATATATATATATATATATATATATATATATATATATATATGATGCACTGGAACCAAAAGGCCTATTAGAGTGACTGTTAACAGCATTATAAATATTTTGGACATACATTTTCTGTGCACTTGTTATCCACTTTGGTGCCATAGTGTCAATATTCTGCTTTTCGTACTCCCATCAAAGCGTGACCACTACAGCCAATTAGCCAGTATTGTTTTCATTCAGACTGAACGCAATGGTATTTGGGTTTCAGTTCACCAATTAGCGGGCTTGACAAAGCCAAACAATTACAGTCAAATATGGGGCATGAATGCTTCACAATAATGTTCTCCAGGCAGAAGAAAACCAACCTCCTTATTCCTGCAAATTGTTGGCTCTGTCAGAACAGCCTGAATGACTGTGGTGATAAAACAGTCTGATTATGCCTTTCTGTCCTTATTTCTCATTAAGTCAGCAATACTGGCCATTTAATTTACAATGAATTTTTATGAAAGCACACTAAGGCTACAAATTATCGATTAATCTGCTGATTTTATTCCTGATTAGTTGCTTAATCTTTTTGTCTAATGTCAGAAAATATATTCATTATAGTTGCAAAGAGCCCAAGGTGGCATTTTCGAATGCCTTAATTTATCTGACCAACAGTCAGTTTGCACTGCCACGCTGGCTCTGTAAGGTTGTTTAGACACAGTGATGGTTTGAGTTAAATGCTAACATCGTTATGCTAACATACTCATAATGACAATGCTAACATTCTGATGTTTAGCAGGTATCATGTTTACCATGTTCACCATCTTAGCATGTTAGCATGCTAACATTTGTTAATTAACACTAAACACAAAATACAGCTGAGGGGAATTATTATTAGTTTTGCAGGTAATTGGTCAAAACCCAATATTGGACAAATCAAAATTTGGTCCTGATGATTGCACTAGATAAAACATTTATAGGAACAGTTATTACCATTCATCCTAAAAAGATATTAGGATTCATCAACTGGGGACCATGAATGTGTGGGATCACAAATGTGTGTACACATTTTCATGAATATCCATCTAATAGTTGTTGAGATGTTTTCAGCCGACACTGCCTATAGAGCCTAGAAATACTAACTATTGATCAATTATCAGAATTTTTAGGGAATTTTCTGTTTATCGACTAATTAATGAATTGTCAAATTGTTTCAGCTCTACAGCAGGATCATTTTTAGTAAAACACACACAACAACGTGCACATAACAGACGAAATGCAGGTGCAACACTGTCTCATAGCACAACATTTGAACAATGTATCACTACGAGAGGAGTTAAGAGAGTTGTCAAATTTACACCAGTGACTCAACTATTACTCCACCAGTGCCAACATCTCTACCTTCCAAAGCTCATTTTCCGTCTGACAGTTTTACATTGGGGATTGCTTCTTTGTTTTACATTCATGTTCAATATCTGCTGTAATTAGCAATTTCTCTATGCAAGAAAACATGACTATTTGTCAATTTATTATTGTTGTTAATTCCAAAGTTATTGTGCCAGAGGCTCTGCTGATGTTTGTTTTTAACACCGGTGAAACAATAACACAAAGAAATTGACAGAAGTGTTCATGAGCAACAGGATATGCTCAAAAGAAAGTTTGACTACAACTGGTTACATTTTCACCGGCTAAACTCAAATTGGACTCAGAGTCTGCCTTTTATTGGTTTCTTTTCAAAGGTAGAATAAATGCCCTCCAGTCACTGTGGGCTTTGAAGATTAAGGGAGTTGGGTTCTCAGTTTGAAAGATTGGGCTTTCCACGCCTGCTGCATGTTTTATTCCTTGACTGAAAGGCTGAGATAGATACAAAGCTGAGGAGACATTTGTTTAAATCTAACAATTGTCCACTAATCATTTGTGATGGAAAAGCAGTGCTTCAATCTGATCAGGTTGTCTTGTGATGGAACAACTGTGAAACAGGGCTTCTGCAAAGGGACATTTTCTGTCTCTTGCACAGACACCATTATATTTCCCAACAAATGTACTAGCTGGACAATTTGATCCCACTGTAGCAGGAAGATGTGTAAGTTATACAGGTTACATCTCCAGGCACAAAATTGTTTCCTCTGATCTTAGCGATAAGTCTTAAAAGTCTGATTCATCTCTCAGTGAAGTGAAACTGAGGTTAGGGTGAGTTCTTTCTGGTTTGATGGAGTGTCTGTCTGCAGCAAGATAGAGAGAAGATATATTATTGCAGACAACCCTGCCCTGGCCTTGCACAAATGAGACTTTATGTCCACTTTATCTAGATGTCTGTCTGGTAATTGTCTTTTTTTGTCCCGCTCTCTGTCTGGACACAACTGTGACTATTTTAAATGCACACACAAATACAGTCTAGTGACAGAAATAGTCAAGAGGACTATGTCAAGGTTGTTGTTTTTTTAAATTGTATTTCCGCAGATTTTACAGGCAAAGAAAACTGAATTCTTTCATGGTGCAAACAAGAAACCATAGGACTATTTCAAGGTTGACCGAGGAAGTCAGCCACAAAATGGTGTAGTGAAGCAGCATTTGAGTTCGTCACTTGGCAACAAGTAAGGGTCCATATCCGCAGTCGGCCCAGCGCTCCCCCTGAGGGCGCACTCAGGCAGTATAGCAGGGGCACTCCTGACCATCCCGTGTCATTTATGGGTGCGGTAGTTTTATAGTTCTAATCCCTAATGCAAATTTTTATTCAATCAAACCCCATTTTTGATACAGGTTATGGTCCGCATTTAGCCTTCCAATGTAGTTTTCATAACAGGTTTAAAATAGCCTCCCTGCACACAAGGAACTCTTAGGGGAAAATGCACACATGCAATACAGTGTCACAGACTCAATGTTTACTAGGGCTGAACGATTAATTGCATTTGCGATAATATCGCGATATGTTAAAACGCGATTTCCTAATCGCAAAGGCTGCGATTTGGTCTCGATTTGATGACTCGCGAGAGCAAATCAGTCTGCACTACGCAGAGAAAGCATCAACTTAGCACGCTAACGCTACACTGTACCTTGAGCTGATCTCTGTCATTCAAACAATTCTGAGTTGAAGTTTAAAACTTTTACAGCCATTTTAATAAAATGAAGGGTTTTGTTCGGGCTCGAGTCCATACATGCAGGTAATGGATACAGGCACGCAGAACTGAAGGCTCGGTTGGCAACGAGCTAGCTCTGATTAGCAGTTAGCTCCGGTTAGCGGTTAGCTCCGTTATAAAGATATGGGTGGAGGAGCTGCCACTGAGAGGGGTAACAACCAGACTGATAAATGACGGTTCGGGGAGCTTTCAAAGCAGCGTGGCCGCGGTGTTTCAACGGTTTTATTAGTACAGTTAATCCCACGGCAAGACCACCAGCAACTAACGTAACGATAGCCTCTCTGAGCTAGTGCAATGTTGACGGTGTCGGCACGCAACTTCACGAGGGGGAGGGGCTGGAGGCAGCTCCTCTGTGCACTGTAAAAAAAATTGTGTGTATATACAGTATATATATATATATGTGTGTGTGTGTGTATGTATGTATGTGTGTGTGTATATATATATATATATACATATATATATATATATATATATATATATATATATATGTGTATATATATGTGTATGTGTATATATATATATACATATATATATATATGTGTGTGTGTTTTTACTTATTTAACTGTCTAGTGTGTAATTGTGTGTTGTTCATACTATACAATGATTTGTTTGTCTTTGTTGAATAATACAGAAGACAAAGAGCTTAAAAAAATAATCGAATATCGAATCGCAATCGCAATATTTGGGGAAAAAATCGCAATTAGATTATTTTCAAAAATCGTTCAGCCCTAATGTTTACCGTTCACTCTTCCACGGCCATATCAGAGCTGTATTAAGTTACTGCTAACACAAACCATGAAGCAGTCACAGAAAATCCAATGCCTTTGTCACTGTGGTTAGCTCTAACCGCATAGAGGATGGATACCAGAACCGAGCCTGTTGGGAACCGACGGTACCCGACGGGTCGGGCCGGATTTGGACAGTTATTTAGAAATTTAGTTCGGGTTCGGGTCGGGCTTGGTCACATCAGCGTGATAAGGCATTCAACATTTTAAATTTAAAACAGCTTATTATATAGGTGCGCGCCTGTGTTAACGTGCGCTTGTTGCCCCGTGTGCGCTGATGCACTCATCTGTTGACATTTCCGAATGCCTTCCTACAGTTGCTTAAAGGTCCCATGATGTCCCATGAGGGCTCGGTTTACACCTATCGCCATTTCTAGCCACTGGGGGACCATAGACAGGCTGGGGGAACGCATATTAATGTTAAAAAACCTCATAAAGTGAAATTTTCATGCCATGGGACCTTTAATAAAAGCGGGCTTTCCACATACAAACGTACATGTGTCATTAGTATGAGAAAAAAACGAGATTTTAACTGTGTCAGGCTCGGGTCGGGCTCGGACATAAATATCTTAATGCCTGTCAGGCTTGGGCCGGGTTCGGACAGAAAAATGCGAAGTCTACGAAAAAAGACAACAATCGTTTTCGGCCTTTTTGTTTTGATAGTAATCAGTTTTTAAAATTGCACGGAGTAATAGTACAAGAAGGAACAGCCACAGTGAGCTGCACAACTCCTCAGCAAGGCCACCAACGCCTTTTACTTTGCTCCGCTGTTATGGGTGAAACTACTTGCGCCGTGTTTCAACCTGAAACCAGATTGTGGTTATAAAACTTTATTAAAACAACATGAGTTTGTTTGGCTGCTCTGTAAACAGATGCACCTGTTGCTCCTCCGTTGTATTTCTGACAAAGTAGCTGCTCAATGATTCAAGATTCAAGATTAACTTTATTGTCCCACAAATTTGTCTTGGGCACCCAACCCACGCTGCAGCCATAGTAAAAACAAACAAACACAGACAGCATGTACAAACAACTGATACTGTACAATACCATACAACAGACCGTACTATGGTCCTGATGGTGTATCTTCGATTAAGAGTCCTGTCCCCTTTTTATCTCACATACCTATTAACACATACAAATGCATACAGTACACACCTACAAACAACTCCGCACACACTCATCACTACCCAACTGACACTATCTAACTGTTTAAAAAGTAATCATCACTTCACTTATTGTTCTGCTTTTGTTTAGAATGTGTGCGACGCACCGCTGTGGGTGGTTTCATGTGTGTGCGCGCATGTTCTTCCATCGCCCACACCGCCTGTTTGTCTTGACAACACTGGGAGCATAGTGTTTAATTTTAAAGGGAGAAAGAGACAGAGAGAGGACTCAGGAACTGCTAATCCACCAACTGGCACGTCGCCCAATAGAAAGTCACAAACAAACAAACAAACAAAGTTCCAGGTTATAACAAACAGCTGGATTAAAAAAGGCAATCACAGAGGAGATATATAGTAAATTATGCGTTCACAGAGGAAGCCATCACTCCCTTTAAAGCATTACAACAAGTGCTTTTCGCAATGATCTGACAAGTGTATTTGCATTCAGACACTGAGAGGCACATGAAACAGCTGTTTGACTTTACTGTTTTACTATAATTTGTAGATGATTGTAGGAGTCTTAGTTAAAGCTAAAGAGACCTCAGTTGGTGGACACCAAAATGCCAGAGACATGACTCCAAATGAATGATAATGTTGCAGTTGTATCTGCTGGTTGTGTAAATAATCAACTGCTGTTTTACCCATTTTAACTGTATAAGGACAAACTATGTCAAACATGTAAGTGATGTTCAGGTTGTTTTGGAGTTCTGCCATCTAGTACCCCCAAAAAAAAGAAAAGTAATGCAGCTTTAATTTCTTTCCCTCCTTTATGGATGAGAGTGGCCTGTGGCTCTGCAGAATAAGGAAAATATTGGGCTCTATTTTTTTGGAAATTGACATTTATCCTTTTTTCAATTTTGCTGATCATGGACACCAAATCATCGTTGGCACAGCACTGTGCAATTTGATGAGAGTGGCTGTAGTGAGATTAATACTTTACATTGTTTGTAGAAGGGAATACACTATCAGTAAACGGAGCTGGGACAGGCACCAACAATGCCTGGTAACGTTGGCTCCATCTTTAGAAGCAGCAGCAGACATTTTCCTAATGGGCCATGTGGGGAGTCGAGTTGGCTTTGCCTCAGAGAAAACTGTTTTTGTCAAG
Source organism: Perca flavescens (assembly GCF_004354835.1). Lineage (NCBI taxonomy): Eukaryota > Metazoa > Chordata > Actinopteri > Perciformes > Percidae > Perca > Perca flavescens. The sequence goes on along the minus strand of NC_041334.1, from coordinate 20,856,338 downwards.
AAGGAGCAGAGTCCCAAAACACAATACAGTAAGTCCAAATATGCCTCCAAGAAAAAATTATGGTGCTTTTATAAAGTAGATGTATGTAGTAGTAGTACACTCCTCAATCACATTTAACATGAAGTGTAACATACATGTAAACATATTAGTTTCTAAAAAAGTAGAAAGAAACAAAACACTGAGAGGTCAGTGTGTGTACGTCTACCAACCAAATCCACATACATTGCTTAATGGTTTTGATGCAGTGGAAAGCACAATTTCATATCAACATGGGTACCAAAAAGCACCTGATCTACATAAACACATATTCAGCTTAGTCACTACACCTAACTTAGCATGAGCACGTTTGTTTGGAGCTAAAATAACCAAACCAAACAAAATTACCAAAGGTCAAGTGTTATTGCTCATGTATTTGCATCACCAGCTTTGCACCTGCACAAAAATGGTGCCTCACAAATGACTGTTTATTCAGACACCGAGGAAATCAACTGGTGCAGTTTCAGAGGAATAGGATTTAATATGGATGTCGTGTAGGAAACAAGCTTTTAAAGCAGGCTTGCATTAGCATGACAATTTATGCAAAAATGAGTTTAAGTTTAAGTTTAATTAAAAAGTGTTTATGTAGTGTAAGCATGGTGAGTGTTAAGTATTGATAAAGCGAGAATACTTTTGACATAAATCAGCTGCAGGCAAAACAACTGGAAACGCTTACACTACATAAACACTTTCTGTCCGCGTACAGGCAATGCTATTATTTATTCTATTTAAGATTTTTTTTTTTTGATTTAAGGAAGTAATTGTTGCTGCACAAAAAAATTGCAAATGCAAAAACTGGGGCATGAGGTACTTCTGAGGTAGTGGTTCCCTGCCTTTTTGGTTTGCGAATCTTCCAAAACAAAGCAATGTCTACAGTACATGTGACCTCAAACATTAAATATCCACAGGTTTAAAAAGTAACACACACACACACACACACACACACACACACACACACACACACACACACACAGATCTTTAGGACAAAGTTGACTAATCTCAATTTTTTATTCTGGCCATGTCGAATAAACATGCTAATGTTTTGGAATGTTGTGAAATTGGGATTATTTGCAAAATTATTAAGAGACTTTTTTTCTTTACCAATCAAACCCTAAAAATGAGTATATTATATACCATATCCATGATTAAATTAAACACTGGTGTGTATAATAAAAAAGTGAATTTGGCTGCAGTGCTTTTGGGTCTGGGATTAATAACCATACAGTATTATCATCAGAGTCCATAAGGAAAAAGCTAAAACTTTTGTACCACTAAGCGAATACTTTTGCGTTTGTATACTGCACAGAGATCACTGCTGTGCTGAGTTTATATAATATACATCTGCTGGATATCAGGTAGTCTTTGTTTACTCAATGTGGCAATTCTCTCCCAGATGCAATTTGCAGGGTTTAGCAGTCTGTCCTGTGTGTGCCAGGATAAAATGTACTGATTGAGGCAACAGATACCTCATACCTCATCTCATGAGGGCAAGATGATCCTGTCTGTAATTATGGGGAAAACATTATAAAAAGACACTATAGTGCATTTGTAAATGTGTCTCACATTTTATAATGCAGATTAATGGAAGTGCTCTTTCATCTGGATCAGTTATCATTAATATTAAATGTCACAAATGAATTACTAAATCACACAAATCACAACATTAACAGATCTCAGAAATATTATAAATTTAGTTTAGATCTTATCTGTGACTGCAATTTACTTTCTGAAGCAACAACCCCATTGTAATCAGTTCACCTTCCTGAGATGTTGGAAAAATATGAGGATAATAGCAACAGGCTATATACACTCTGTTGCCAGTTTATTACGTACACCTAGCTAAAAGTACTGCAGTTTAATTAAACAGTCCTGCAATAAATTCTGCCTGTCTGAAGGTTAAATGTAAGAGGAGTCTTGGTGTCTGTGTACTGTAGATGAATGCATTGCAGGTAATCGGTGTGTAACAGCTACTATTAGTACTACCATTTTTAAAACAGCACTACAGGACATCTGCAGCATTTTATACTGTATCAGTCCAGTGTAACGTTGGATCCATATCTAACCGAGCTTTATATGTAGCTTATATAGCCTCCAAGTTGCTGACTAAGTAACCGAACAGATAATTCTGTTTCTCTTCACCGGTTTGTTTTAAGTTTTAAAATCTCCAACAGAGAGAGAGTGGAGTAGAAAGACGACAAGAGGTGTTAACAGTGAGAGGGAGGGAGAGACAAAGGGCTGTCTTAGAAATTCTAAAGGATTAATCAGTTTAGTCTGTTGAATCAGTGGGAGGTGCAAGTAGCTTGCGTTGAGGTTAATGGAGATTAAACCTGACCTGCAAGTTACCATTTATCACTGCACGATAATTAAAATATTACACCCACACACACATAAGCACACACAAACATAAATGGGCACACGGATTATAAGGAGGCTTATATTTGGATGCCTACTATCATTTATCATTTATAAAGCTGAAATTTGTAACTTTACTTACACACACACACACACACACACACACACACACACACACACACACACACACACACACACAGACAAACAGGTGTGACCTGAGATGCCACAACACACTAACCTGAACCCCACCATTCAGCAACAGAGTACAGCAGATTAATCTGGCTCAATCAAATGCAATTGGCAGTATTTGTGGGTGGGAAGACTTGTCGCTGAATTCTGTAACTCCTGCTGGTTTATCACGGTCCTGTACAGAGTGGGCTGGGGTATAGCGTGAACCTTATGTGCTGATAAAACAACAGGTGAAAAGAAGTGGCTGTGTATCAGAGAAAAAAGTGTAAGTTTGTACCCTTTCTGTGCGAGACACGAAAACAGCATCCATCGTTTGTTCAAACACTATGTTTGCACATTAACCGACTTCTTGTGATCATGCAAATTATCCTCTTTCATTATCAAATTTGGAATCAGCATGATGTTATAGCGCTGCTCTTAGTGAAGTGGATGGTTACGGATACGAAATCTCTGACTTTTTTTTTTTTTTTTTGGGGGCTTTTTGCCTTTAATTGATAGGAAAGCATGTAGACAGGAAAAGGGGGGACATGCAGCAAAGGGCCGCATGTTGGAATCAAACCAGGGCCTCTGCTGTAAGCTGAGCCTTGGTACATGGGGCGCACGCTCAACCAGGTGAGCTACCAGGGTGCCCCGGAATAGAGCTGAAGATCTTTGCCCGAACAGGTTCGGTCTTAAATTCTATCATTTTAGACGGGCTCGGGCCGGGCTCGGGATTGAGCTCCGGGTTGTGCGTTAAATGAGCGGTCAGGTGATGCATTTTCATTAGCGTGAAAATGGATGCTGAGGGGGTGAAACAGAGGCTGGCCTCTGGACTCATTCTTGACAAAAGGCAAAAAAGCTGTGTGCGTGCGCACATTTGAATAATGTCGGTGCAGTCTCTTTTTTTACAGGCAACAACCATGGACTTGTCAGTTTTACACATCATTTTTTTGTACGGATTTGACAAACAAGATATAACGTGCAGATTAGTGAGCTTTAGATGTGCTGGTAGGTGGATTTTGTTACTAGTCTTTATGCTAAGCTAAGCTAAACAGCTGCTTACTCTAGCTTGATATTTACCGTACAGACATGAGAGCGGTATTAATCCTCTCATCTATAGCAAACAAGATCCAAAGCAAGACTCACTGGGATCGATCAGCCCCACATGCCCAAACACACAATGTCCATAATCTGGTTTTCTTCTTTCATGGTTCTGCATAATGGCTTGTCACATAATGGCAATACCAAGGATATCTGCTTCTTTGTGGTTCACTGCAACTTATTAATTGCATCTTGTGAGTCACTCTGCATTGCTGTTGTGTGGGTGTGAATGTGTGTTTTTAGACATAGATAGAAAGAGTGTTACACTGAATGTACAGAATGCCCAAGCTTTCTTTTGCATCTTTCCTGTCCTTTTTCTACACTACTACAGCAAAAATAAACACAGCTCCAGTATAGTTGAAAGTACTGTCAAACTCTCATGAGAATGTGCGTATTGAATGCAAGAAAACTAATTCAACAAGTACAGTTTTCATTTAAACTTTAGTACATACTATCATCTAAGGATTCCAGCAGGATCGTCCTGGCGCCAGATGAAATTATTAAAATGGACAGTTGATTCCGGTGGGTAGGAATCTGAATCGGACATTCGTCCCTGCCTTTCATTCTTTCACTCGCTGGCTGCCCCTCCTCCCCCGCCTTATCTTATTCCCTCACCTGACATCTCCCCACACCTCACTCTCCATTTCCTCTGTCCACTCTCTCTCCCTCTCTTTCACCATCTCATCCTCCTGTCAGTCTCTTATACTGTGTTTATGTGTGTGTGTGTGTGTGTGTGTGTGTGTGTGTGTGTGTGTGTGTGTGTGTGTGTGTGTGTGAGACCGTTGAGCCATACAGTAGCATGGCTGAGTGCAGCAGGCCTGGGGCCATCATGCGCCATGATGCACAGTCGGACGATGGAGACACGTGTCGCAGATCTTTCTGGTTACCATTCAGTGCTAACCTGTCTTTCTCTTTTAAACCCTCTTTCTTTTAGACACACACACACACACACACACACACACACACACACACACACACACACACACACACACACACACACACACACAATTCCTCTCCATTCGTTTATCCTTTATGTCCTTCTGAGCCTTTTTTAATGCATTTTTTTCTCTTTAAAACATGTCTCTGCAGTTCTAACGTCCTCTATTTACTTCCGGTCATCCTCTACTCCCATTTTACGAACACAGTGACATCACAGACAGGAGGTGAAGCCCCCATCCTATGGCATCCTCTGCTCACATTTGTTTTGTCCCTCAAATCCTCTGCGCATCGATTATCATCCCCTCTGCATGCCCTCTCCCCCGTCTCCTTTCTCTGCTAAAGGCTAAAATGTAAGTATTTTTCTTGCCCACTTATTGGCCATAAGACACTGATGATAAATATTCTGTGTTAATTTCTGTTTAGAAGCCAAGGGCTTCAACAAATAAATTGCATTTTGCCATTCCAGCATCTATTTCCTGTGGTTGTTTTTCACTTATGAGGAATCATCTCACAATAACAAAGCTATAATATCCATGTCACACCAAAAGCAAAATGGTTACACATTCATTTCAAGAGTGCAAATAATAGATTAAAAATAGTTTTGTCAAAAATCATGCCTTTATGTTAGTCATTGAATTACACAAATATAGGACAAAATGACTCAAGACATCTCTGACCACATCTTTACTTTTTTTTCCAAATAAAAAAAAATTAAATAAAGCTTTACTTAATTAATGACATTTGTGCACTTGATACTTTTCAAGTATGATGTTCCTGAACCTGCTTAAAACACACATTATTGTATCTAATAAACTTGTTAAACTACTTTGATATACATTAGCCTGAGCTAGCAAAAATTTTAATATAAGATTCAGTAGCCTCAAAATCAATCAGCAAGCAACGTAAAACTGGGGTCATCTTTAGAAACTGCCCACGTGTCTCCTAATCTCTCTGCTTCAACTTTAAATTCTCATTTACAGTCATTTTTGCAGTCCCATTTACAGTCATTTTTGTCATTTACATGTGCACCACATTTAATCTAAGATGTATTGTATTCTATGTAAGTTTTTATGATAAGCTTATATATATAAAACTTTATTGCAGACCCAGGTCCATATAACTCATCACTTCTTACAGCTGTCGACTGAAAGGCTTGTAAATGTAGTGAGGGTGAGACATTAACAGTAAACTTTATTATGTGAATTTATAAAAATCAATGGAAGATAAATACAGACTATGTGCATGATGGACAGTTTTAAATTGAATACTACAGCATTCAGTCAGTATGAACGTTTTGAGAGGGAATACGTAATAGTGTAATATGATGCAGAGCAGATTCCACTAGCCTCTGCTAAAGGAACACTAATTAAACAAAATCATGTAAGTGTCCCAGGGGATACAAGAAGATTAATTTCCCCTGACCTCTGCTATCCGTGGGACCTGTAGCTCTTTTAATTATCTCTTTACTGAAAAAAGTACCTAGCTAAGAGCACAGGGAGCATTTCGAGCTATCCACCTGTATGTCTACGTCGTATACAGCAGGCAGTTGGGTCGGTTGGGTTTAGTAAAAGAAGAAAGCGACGGTTGGGTTTAGGAAACGTGTCACGTGGGATACGATCCCCGGTCTCCTGGGTGAAAGTCCTGTGTTGTTTAACCCATCCGCCACCCCAACCAACCTCCCTATGCGGATTTTCATACTTTCATACTACTCGCGACCGTAGTCGCTCTTAATGCTACGTCATCTTTATTATTGAGAATCGTGCTATGATCACGAAACATGCTTCCCATTGAAATAAATTAGTTTAAAAAACGTGCGAAATTTAGCTGGAAAAAATGATCTTTTCTCAGGAGAACTCGGCGTAAATTGACACGCAATCGCAAGGTAATGTAAGTCAATGGAGGCCAAACGGCGTTGATAAACACGCTAAAAAGGCATACGATTTGGTGCGTCATACGTACGCCACTTATTGAGATCAGTCTGGTCTTTCTCACTTTTGCTTAAAACATAAATGATGAAACAATTATCAAAATAGTTACCAATAAAGGATTAGACATTGTGGCTCTACAGTAAGTAGTACAAGAAAAGGAAAAAATATTTGAACCACCCTGGTACTGATTTAACTGCAACAAGAAACCCAAAAAGGAAAATGGTAAGGAGAGATTTTTTTTTTCTAGCAACAGATGAGGAGCAGAGATGTGGAGGTGAATGGGTGCCAGCCAGTTCAATGACTTTCAAAATCAATTGAGCTGTGGATGGTGTTTGGATCTTCTTCTATCTGCTCATCATGTAAAAAAACACACTAAACACTAAAAGAACACAATAAACTGCCCCAGTTAGTTAAAGGGACCACACAACAACAGTTTGTGAAACATAATACACTACCCTGCAGATATATCATAGCTTGAAGTTGATTGCCACACATGGGCTGCCTCCTTTCTCTTATATTTTTATTAAAGCTCTTTGTCACTGGGAAATGCATGGTGAATAAACAGGTGACACTTTATTGCCACTGGGCCAAAAAGGATAAAGATTGGTATGATAATTAGAAAAGGACAAACCAAGCAGTTTTTCGGTCTTGTCTTGTGGCAAAATGTCAATGAAGTAAAATCAGGCAGGACCTTGGTCTGGCCCTGAGGACCACTTCACTAAAGTCTCATCCATGATAAATTACTTGCTCTTGCACACTTGAGGATTACCATAGGGTTTCATGAAGACAGCAGCATCACTCCAGAAAACCCAACCTCCACAGCAGCTGCACCAGCTGTGAGGAAGAAGCTGGAGGCAGATGATGGAAGTAGTGAAGCCTCTTCACTACTGCTTTAAAAGTGCCAGTTTGAAGTCAATGCGTTGAGGGCTCCTGCGGTGTTGGAGAGAGTTAGCCACTATTTCACCACAGCTTCTTCTTTGCCCTAAACTCTTGCTACATCATGAAGTAAAGCAAGCAAATACATGCACAGCATGCACTGCAGCTCCCTATCCAGCAGCAAAACCGTGGGTGTTTGAGACGAGCTCAGGAAGGAGGATATTATCTGGTCACGACTCAGGCAGCAGGCGCGCGCACACACACACACACACACACACACACACACACACACACACACACACACACACACACACACACACACACACACACACACACACACACACACACACACACACACACACACACACACACACACACACACACACGTTTAGCTAAATGTTGATGTGTTCCTGCCATAATTCTTTAACCCATTTTAGAGAAGCTTAGACATGTTCTTTGACTGCCCCTGAGGTGTGTTAAATGCAAGCATGTGAAAGGTGGCTATATACTGTATGCAGAAGGCAGCCTTCAGTCCACACAGTCAGTCGCTGCAAACCCACCCACACGCGCTCACACCTACAGCGCATGCACATATGAAAACACACACACAAAAACGTATCGTTGGCACGTCCCTTCTTCTCTCCAAATCTGTTTAGCGTAGCAGTAATTATTCCTTTGGAGTATGGTTTAGCTGTAGTGACATGTGCTCCCAGCTTAATAAGTCCTCTGTTTGTAGACAGGATGGATAACAGAGTCGCAGGGAGACAGTGAAAAAAACGAAAAGAAGCAGAAGGATAAAATGGGCTGGTTGGTGATGTAAAAAAAGCTTTTATATAACGTAATATACTTTACTATTATTTATATTGCGCGTATTATTCATACCTATTCCTCTACTTTTTACAGTATATCAACACACCATGGCTGCCAGAGTTGCTGGACTTATTTTGCACTAATAGTTGCATTCTCTCATATAGTCTTAGATATTTTATTACTTAATATCACCTCTCATATTTCTTATTTTATTCATTTAATTGAAATAGGTATTTTCCATTTTTTTCCCTCTCAGCATACATGTGTGTGTTCTGTTTGTTTATATCGAACGTCAAAAGGAAGCGATCTCCCGCTTAGCCTTTGCAGTTTATAGTGTCTCCATATTGATAGTTTGACACTTACACCTACCACAGTGCTGCACGTCATGAGCAAGCTATGCACCATGTGTAGTGTGTGTGCACATATGTGAGAGAAGAGAGAGACACAAACAGTAAATAAAAGAGGGTTATCATATTTGTTTGTGTGCTTATGAGGCTCACATTGCAGAGTCAGGCCATTTTAGCCTGTTATCTTCTTTAAAAGGACCATTTGGGATCAAATATATTGATTTCAATGGAATTGCAACGATTAGTGGATTCGCCTGTGGAGGTAAAGTAAATTACTCTGTGCTTTCATGCTACAAAGCATGCAGTCGCAGTGGTTGAGATTATAATTTGGTGCTATCGGGCATGCTTTATGTCTAAGGACCTCGCAAGCATAGAAGTGCAAATATATGTGTGTGAGTGTGTGTTTGTGTTAACTGTGCTCATTTCCTGCTAAAATGCACCACTGCACCTTACACCATATGGTCAAGTGAAGCATTTTAGACCTGAGAGTATTACTATTGGACGCTATACTGCAGCTGCCTAAAACCCTTAAAGCCTGGCTAGAGTCAAAGATAGATTGAGCTAGTCAAACTTTCCACTAGCTGTCTTTAATGCTGCTGTAAAAATCAAATGTTCTCTTAATACTAACAAACAGCTTCTTTACAATGTGGCATTTCAGTTTTGAGAGAGAGGAACAGGTTACAGCAGACACTAAATTTGGCACACGCTGCAGAGCTAATGGTTGACAGATGCCGCTCCAGTTTGTGTACCAGTACATGTGTAGGGTCTGCAGCTTCCCTGTTGCTGAGTGGTACTTTATGTCCTCTCTGTTGACAGCATGTAGCCTGCTGCAGAAAGTGATGACAAAACTGCAGAACCAAGGTCAGAGCTTTCTCATTACCTAAACCACTTCATCTTCCACAAAACACTTTATCTGATTAATATTACAGTGTACGAGTGGCCACTACAGAACCTCACCTTTCAAACACTGTCAAAGCTTATAATTTTATGCCACTGACTTCAGTGAGGTTTGGGTGATATGAAGGTATACCGTAAGTATAGACAACATTGGAGTTTGGAATGATTTTTGCATCAATATGATTAAGCACCTGAATTTGTATGTAATTCACTGAATTAGAGGAAAGCAGACATTGCCATATTGTTATATTATTTTTATTAATTTATTAACCTTTATTTTACCAGGAAATAATCCCATTGAGATTCAGAATCTCTTTTTCAAGGGACTCCTGGCCAAGACAGCAGTATAATAGTTCCATATTAAAATATACAGTGAAAAACAGACAACATAAAACAGAAAAAGACAGTTGGCAATTTAACATCATCTCAACATAATCACCAACAGCGCTCACTAACAGTGCATTTAGTACTCAAATACTCCTTTATCCTAATTTCAAACTGTGTCATTGTTGGTAGATAGTCTAAGATGATTCTGCAATTTATACCAGGATGAGGGTGCAAAAACTTTAGAGGCACTTTCACCGAAGACAGTTCGCGTTCAGGGAATGTCATACATGATTTGCAGAAGATTACATTTCCTGGTGGTGACTTTAGGAGTCAGGAGAGAACATAAGTAAGGAGGCAGTTTAAACAGTATGATATCAATAATTCAGTCTTAAAATTGCCATATTTCCGTACATATCTCTATAATAATCTGAAACTAAATATACTGTGGCAGAACAGTTTATCTATAAACCCCAACCCCTAATATCAACAATCAAAAGTTAAAGACAGATTTTAGAGGATAAAACATATTTTCTCTTGTGTCTAACTGGTATCGTACTAGATAATCAAGATGGATAATGTCCATTGTCCTGTTCTGAACTTGGCAAGACTGCATTTTGCAACGCATAATTTACAAAATACACTAACTAAATGTTACAAACAATGATATTCTCTTTTGCCCCTCAAGTCCTATTTTGGTGTGAATGTAAAATATACAATATGAGACACTCCTTCCTTGGTCATGTACATAAATCAATACTAGGCATAGGAAATGTCTTGTACTGCATCGGACATTTTGTTGTAAAACAAGGTTGCGCTTGGCAGCTAACGTGTGGTCAACACCAAGAGTCGGTAGTGAGCCGGGCAGCCAGTGACTCAGGCTCTGATTCTTTGATGGATTGGTGCCTCTCATTATATGGTTTGAACTGAGACAGCAAGAGAAAGCAAGAAGGGAAGAGAGCAACAGACACTGAGAGATAGTTACCAGGGGAGAAAAAGCCTGGTGATGCAGCTTCTCGTGATACAGTATAAGTAGCTATTAGTTATGGATGGAAAACAGGAATCTTCCCTTCTGCTGAGCTCATTTTCCCCTCTGTTTTTTTTCTTTCATGTCTGTCTCTCCCTTTCTAACCAGCTTTCTCTGTTATAACCCCTGTTCTCCTGTCTGGTTTCTCTTTTCTCTCTATTTCCCCCATTATTCCTTACTTCCTCTATCTGTCAGATAGCCCTGATTCCCTGCTGACTTCCAAGACTAACAGTGCTTCACATCGACCCTTGCGTAATAGAGGACAAACAAAGGCAGGCTGGATCTACTCTTCTATTAAACAAAAGGGATACACCGAGCAGACATGACTCTCCATCTAAATTCTGCTATAGGGAATTCACAGAACCTCAGAATTAATTTGGGAAACCCTCAACCCTGTGTTTAATCACACAGCAGACTTATATGCCATTAGGTATAGGTGCTTCTTTTTTGTACAGTGCTGTGGGTACATAAAGGGCTGTCTCAAGGAGAAGAAACCATCACCCAGTCAGCATATTGCATTGCACTACTCCTGAGCTGATCAAATTAGGTGTACTTTCCATGCAATAAGAGTGTAATTTAATGGCATAAGCTGCAAGACACAAGGATCACTGGGCCTCATGTAAGAACCACTCGTCTGAACACATACAGTATGAGTGATGAACATTTGTTTTCTTGTACTTTTTCTCTTAAGTACAAATAAAAATTCACGACTGGTCCAGACCTGTCGTACAGTCATGTTTCCACAGAGGAGAGGACATTTTTTTTTTATTTTGACCTGAAATCACAATGCGTTAATCTAAATTAATTTGGGGTTTAAATATGATACAGAAACTTACAAGCATAAAAACATAAAACTAAGAAAAACTTAATGAAAGATTATTATTGTGTTCACCATATCATTATCATCATTGCAATCATCATTTTAATATTAATATTATTTATATTTTAACACAGCAACCTGTCGGCGCTAAAGAAAATGATATCACTCCGACAGCTGCCTTAAGGTATAATTGTACTGTAGGCTTTAATACACACAATGTGGAGTGTTAATTACAGTACAGCAAATATTTAGGTATTATAGGGAAAATGTCATAGATATTGTTGTTGTTGTATTATTTGTTGACCTGAGAAGAGTTAAGCACCGACTTCTGTGAGACTCAGGGAAAGTGTGTTGCACTATGAGCACGTTTAATAGGCTGTAACTGTACGAATGATGGACTAATGATGATAACAATACAGCACATTATGTGTGCCAGCCTCTACAATGCAAAACAATCTAAAAAGTATGATAGACCATGTGTGTCTTTATGTCACTGTTAGATCGGAGATAAACAGAGTTTTGGGAGGTTATAAAAACGGTGCGAAATGGTGCAAAACCATTTTTATTTTCTTGCATTTATGCATTTGTGTGTGTGTGAGAAGAAAAGTACACACACATACACACACACACACACACACACACACGCACGCACACAGCTGCTGTACACAAGATGCAATTTACTTTATGGACAATAATAACATCATGCCCTGTGTGTTACGTCAATCATGCCTCTGCTGTAATTTTGTGCTTCAAATTAGTCGGAAATGTGCGATTAATCAGACGGTATAACCATGCCGATAAGCCTGTGGGGCAGTTTTACAAGATATCATCCATCTTGTAAATCCCATTAGGTAGAAATAAATAATTAACACATCAATATTGAAGCAGTGGATTGTTGTGAAAAGAGTGGTGGCTACAGCCACGACACATTACATTACATGTCATTTAGCTGATGCTTTTATCCAAAGCGACTTCCATTAAGTGCATTCAACCATGAAGGTACAAACTCCGGACAGCAAGAATCAAGTGAAAGTACATTAGCTTCAAATAAGTCCAACTACAAAGAGTCACATGTAAGTGCAACGGGTAACTTAACCTAAGACAGAAGTTCCAGGGACAGTGAAGCAGAGAAGCCTATTGAATTGTAGTGTGCATTTGACACTACATTGTGCATACAGTGTGCACTGACACAAGCTTGTTCCATAGTGACATTAGCTCTTTAAAATTCCAAGAATAAGTTTATTTGTCATCTGTTGGAAATGTTATTAATTACCTACAGCAGAGTAGTTCTCACCCCTTGAACACGAATATTCAATTCTTTTACACAGAACACGCACAGTATCCATGTGGCCTACTGTTATTAAAAACTGTACGGGATGTAGTTGTACAAGTTTCTACTTACGGAACGAATGCTCCGTGACACGTTCATACAACTCGAGAGCCTTCTCGTTTATTTGTCTCCTGACATGTGAGCAGTATGGGCCGTAGCATACAGCATTACATCCTAGGACATTTTCCCGACTGTCTTAAGCAATGTGTATCACGCCCCTTTGTGCCAGCCTCATCACTATCCGAGTAACCTTACGCCGTTAACAAGATCCAGCATGTGAACAGTTACATGACAGAAGTTGCTGGCTACTTTGCTCAGCTGTAATTAGAGTCAAGAAATTAGTTAAATATTTGTGTTTGCATAAAAAATACCTTTCCTCTGCTGGCGAAATTATCACAGCAAGTGCCAACACTGCTCTCTGATCTCTCTCAGGAACACACACATACTCTACTTATTCAGAAGCAAAAGGAAAGTGAGGAAAATACATGTCTGATTTAAGCAAATTTTATAAGACGATTGTATTAAAGTGCTCATATTATGCTTTTTGGCTTTTTCCCTTTCCTTTATTGTGTTCTATATCTTTTTTGTGCACGTTATAGGTTTACAAAGTGAAAATGCCCAAAGTCCACCCCAAAGGTACTTACCATCTCCAACAGAAAACACTGTTCACAAACTGCTCCAAAGAGTTGTAGTCCAGCTTTTACTTCCGTGACAAACGTTTTTGTAACACACGCTGTAATGCTAGCCTAGCTGCTAGCGTGGCACGCCTTCATACTCTGCAACTGACTAGCTAGTAGTCCTTACCTAGCTACTGCACATGTGCGACTACCAACAAAGATGGAGTAGAAGTGTGATGCCTCACTCTGTAGCTAAAACAGAGAGCTCAACACACAGGGTGAAAAGAGGAGATGCAGCAATGTGAAGTACAACAAAAATATGTTGTTTTTTGAAAATTCCCCTGTTTTTATGAAGGCAGGCTGTGGCCGTTCAGAACAGCTACAGAAACACCTCTGATGTGGCTGGACGACACCTCGTACAAACTACTTGAGATGAGGAAGCTTTTTTTGTATCTGCAACCCATGCAGAGAAACTAAATGTAAACGGCAAACCGTTATGTGTGGTAAAATCACATCAATGCCTCTTTTCAACCATAAATGTTCACAATCATGAAGAGGATTAACAGTTGCCATAGCAACAGTGGACTATTTCACCAGAGGTTGTAATGTTGATTGGTCTCGTTTATGGCCCGCTTAGAAAATCTGTGTGCCTCATGCATGCATAATAACGGGTCTATCACTGAGATACTGCAGAGGAGTTAGAGTAGCACCCAAAGATTAAAAAAAAAAGATCAGCAATACTAATAACACAATCAAAACAATTCCTGTTGTGGCTGGGTTGGATCAGTGGGTAGAGCAGGCGCACATATATTTAGAGGTTTATTCCTCGACGCAGATGTCCAGGGTTCGACTCTGACCAGTGATGATTTCCTGCATGTCTTCCCCCTCTCTCTCCCCCCTTTCTCACCGGTCCTGTCCATTAAAGGCGGAAAAGCTCAAAAAAGTATCTTAAAAAAAACTGTATTATTGAACAAATCGCTCTTCCCAATTGACCTTTTTTAATGTGTTTTAGTTGCAAACAGAAGATAGTTGTTGGTTCAATCAGCAGCTATAGCATTTCTAGTTAATCTCGGTTGATAAAGCAGAAGGTTTCCTATTATATAAGTCATAAGTTCCACTAAACTCTACATTGCGTGGGTCTCCTAAATTTGAACTAGATTCAATGGAAATATCTTGTATTATGATTTAATAAAAAGCTTTTGTGTAGTAGCTCCAATCGATGCATCTGCCCTTGCTTGAATAACGCTTCATCATTCTACTGAAGAGGCTATTTAAAAGAAGAGGATTGAAGAGGACTGTTTATACAATGTGCAGGATTATATTAAAAAATAAATAAACTGAAATATCTGGCATGTCTCCTGGGGTATTGATCTTTCATTTGATCCCCTTATCATTGGAGCTAAGTTGATTTTTACATCATTAGTGATTAGTAATGTGCAAATAATTCACTTTGAAGTGCAGCACTTACGTATACAATTACTCTCCAATTTATTCAGTTTCAAGTCCGTGCGTATGATATACTCGCATAAAATATTTTGCCTGTCTTAAATAGTAGTGTAGTAAGTATACTACTGTCACAATGTCTGCCTCACTTGTGTATATTACTGCACACTCTGCCATTTATCCAGCTCATTTTCTTTTACCTGTTCATTTTGGTTTCTTGTTTTGTGCTTTTGTGTTTGAGTGTCTGTTATGTTAATGTTTACCTGGACCTGTGCCTGTCTGCCTTCCTGTACCTGCCTGTGTAATGTATTGACACACGATTGTTTAGCTAGACTCAAATTAATTTTCTATCTTAAAAAGACTTCTATTTTAAAATGGGTAAAATCTATTTTTCGGGGATCAATATTATATAAGGCTCCATTTATATGGACCATATATACTTACAAAACATGCATGGAAAAAAATTCTCTATCCAAGCAAATTATTCCCAATTCAAAATAATAAAAAAAAAATTAGCATTACAGGGTATAATGAGTATATTAAAGGAGCTGTACTCGATATATTCAAAACATTAATATAGTAGTTAACAAATATTTGCTATAAAGATTTAGTGGAGTAATGGCCGAGAATTAGGTCACCCTCCTCTGAGTGTGTGTTCTAATCTGAGCTTTTCTGTTCTTATGCATGCATGTAAGTGCACAAGTACCTTGTGCGTCAGACGCCAAGGGGCGTGGCAAAGCGTTGGTATTTGACGAGTCTGGAAACGTCTGGCATGTAGAGGCTATCCCAGACCACTTTTTTTATGAATATCGAGTACAGCCCCTTTAATACCCGCTTAGCCTAAATTCACAACAAATGTCTCGCTTCTGGTATCCACAGACAGTTTTCACCAGGCTAAATAACACCAAACCTATTTGGCTTTTCAACGGACAAAAATTGTTTTTAGCTAAAACAGTGCTGCTCCCACCATCTGTCAGCTAGCATTCTCACAAGGAGCAGGCTTTTCACTAAAAATATGTAGTGGTAATTAGTAGTTATGCGAATCACAGGTTACCTCTCGATACGATACGTGATACATGGCTCACAATACCGATAATATCACGATACAGCAATTTTGCGATAATCAATATATTGCTAGACAATCCTACTGTATAATGGATACATTACGATATCTGTCCAACTATGAATACAAAATGACAGTGAAAAAGGTTAAGTGCAGGTTTTCTTTCTTTATTCTAGTGCTTTAGTGCAAAACAAACCTGTGTATGCAAAATATTATATAAATAAAGAATATATAAAATAAATCGTAACTTCATAGATTAGGCTTCATTCACAACCTCTTCATTAAAATAAAATATGTGATATAGAAACAAATCAGATTTTTAAAGACTCCTAAAACAACATATGACCGTTCTTTTTAATATTGTGAAACGGTCACACAGAAGTTGTTTTAAACACGTGGTTAACATTGTGAAACGGAACTACTTGGTTAGATTTAGGCAACAATACTACTGGATTAGGTTAAAGAAACAATTATGGTTAGGGTTAAAAATGAGTATGATTGTTACGGGTGTAAGTCTGTGATGTAGTTACTTCCGTGACGTGGTTAGGTACTAATGTAGTTGCGTTGGTTAAAGGAACATGCTGACTTATTGGGACTTTAGCTTATTCACCGTAACCCCCAGAGTTAGATAAGTCCATACATACCCTTCTCATCTCTGTGCGTGTTGTAACTCTCTGCTCGGGGCTTCTCAGGTGCTGCAAGCATATCACTCCGCCCAAGTAGCAGAAGTAGCACTGCTTCGCCTTTCTGAGAATATAGTTCCCCGTTTATATATGGTTAGAAGATGGCTGTGTCTCATATGACCTTGTTATTTGTACACACTGTGACTATACAAATCACAACATGTAAATAGGAACATGTTGGCGTTATTTTGTCACTTATTCAGAGCAATAGGCTAGTTGGAACCGGTTACCTCCAGGATCTGTGCTAGGCTTAGCTACCGGTGGGGCCGTCGGACAGAGTTACAACACGGAATTATCTAACTCTGGGGGATACAGTGAGCTAAACTAAAGTCCCAATAAGTCGGTGTGTTCCTTTAACTTACTTGACTTTTGGTTTTACATGGCACACGAACAGCGGCCTCCTGAGTGAAAGTCCTATGTTTGTTTGACCGATCCACCACCCCAACCTTTTTTCCACACAGAATGTGATGCTCTTTATACTACATTACTTAACTTCCTCCTACATCGGCCACTAGAGGTCACCACCTTACAACAAACAACTAAATATGGGTTGCAATAAGCGGCTTGCACAATCGACCTGTGCAGCCATTTTTTTTAGTGCTGATGTGTGGATAGACTGTCTTCATTAGCCTCTCTGCTAAAACTGCTTGATAAACCCACCTTACAAAAGTAATTTTTAATGTATTTTCGAGTATAATTGTATTAAATGGGGCCAAACAGCAGTTCTTTTCATAGTAGGGCTGGGCAATATATCAATATTATATCGACATTGATATATGAGGCTAGATATCGTGTTACATTTTGGATATCGTGATATCTTGGTTTTGAAGGCTGCATTAGAGTGAAGTAATGTAATTTTCTGGACTTACCGGACTTACTTACTGTCACTGTTATTCAGTCCCTCCAGGATTGCACAATGTCACGATCGCACCAATTCACGCAAATTCAACCAATCATTGTGACTTTGATGCAACTCGCAATTTTGACCAATCACCGCAACTTTTCCTCAAATTTGACCAATAATCAGAGTTTCCCGCGACTTCAACCAATCCCAGCAGTCCCACATGCCAGACTTTACGTCAGTATAATGTGACTCTGAGTGCCACTGACCAAGCGGGAGTGAGAGAAAGCTTGTTTCCGATTTGAAGACGAGACTCGAACATCTCCCATTTACCAACAAAACATACAGCGAAAGACCGTGCAAAACATTTCAGACCGCCCTGCCAACCTGTATACATTTTAACATCAATGTACGCTGCAACGTTTTTTCACTCTAAAGTCAGCGGCTGCTCCACACACGGTGAATGCAGGAAAAACCGGAGAGGAGACGACACAATGATCTAAATTCGTTATTGTAAGTGCAATGATAAGTTGAAGTCAGTATTTTATCAAACCGTATGAATGTGTGTCCCAGGCCAGGTTAGGAAATTAACTAACAATGTACAGATCAACAAGCCACTGACACATATGTTCAAATTTGATTAATTCAATGAATTATTATTTTTTGTCCACCAGCCATTTTAATATTATACCAACATCTGCAGCATCCTGAGCCTTTTTGGTAAGGTTACTAGGAAAACTCAGCCCAGAGTAGTTTTATTCTCCCCGAAACAAGTTTCCTTTTTATATTTAAAGAACTATACCTATATATATATACACTATATATCCCACAACTTCATTGCAACAAACATACAAAAGATATTGCAACTTTTATCGCAATTTTTTACAAAAGCTCCCGCAAAATCAGGCATTTTGGGCCACAACAATCTCAAAAAAAGGTTGCGAAATCCTGGAGGGACTGATTATTGGTGATTATTTATCTAAACTTTCATTGTGTAAATATTTGTGAAAGCACCAATAGCGAACCCTTCAATATCGCCACAATATCGACATGATGTATTTGGTCAAAAATATTGTGATATTTGATTTTCTCCATATCTCCCAGCTCTAATTCAGGTGTACACATTCCTTTAAAAGAATGTCAAATCTCCTTTGCTCCTTGTTAGCTTTGTTTTGGCATCATTTACGTAACCATTCATTCAGACTGTACTGTGGCCTCTGGCTTCTTGGTTAGATTATATTTTTGGGAATAAAACCACTCAAGCTGTTTGGCTCATTTAGTTTAACAGCCTGTTGAGGTGTCAATTTATGGAGATAGCACAGGCAGTAAGTGTTGTGCTTATATAATTGTCTTTACAAAATGTCTGCCACAGTGGAGAGCAGGGAAAAAACAGTACAGTCATGAAAAAGTAAAGGGAAACGTACATACTACTTACCAATTCAAAGGGGGGAAATTTTACTTCCTGCCACATTTAAATGAGCTAAAAGGATAACTGCTTTCTTGACATAAATGTAATAGGTAATCTTTAGTCCTAACAGGCTTTAGGGATTAAAATCTTCTCAATGCTGGTTATTAGTCAGTATTGACATAGCCAGTGCCACAAATTCTCCTGGGTGCAAACACAAGCCTTCTGTTTATCTAGGTACTCCTCACAGCGACAGTATGGAATAAATAATCATATTAATTAAAATGCGAAATAATGAAAGATACACAATAAAACCAGCGTATATTTCTACCATTTATTAAAATAAGACTATGTATTTATGAGTGTTCAAAGACTCTCGTGAAAATGACAAATAAATAAATGAATAGATTTCATACATTTAAAAAAAAACAATAACTTGGTCAATGGGTCTTTATTTATAATGCCAATATTGTATTTACAAGTTGACACCTAAGAGCTTTTAATTTCTTTGCACAGACAAGCCCCAACAAACAACATATACATAGTTTTTCATTGCAAAACAGGTTTTCTGACCTGACCCCACTATAGGCAGGATCACATCTCTTCCAAAACAGTTGCATACGTTAAAATAAGTATTCATATGACAGCTTTCTGATCTGCCACCGCTATAGCTAAGGTTTGTTTTTGGTAAAACTTGGTTATGGTTAGGAAAATATTCAAGTTTGGATTACCAAAGATTGAGGTTTGGGATCAATTGTGACCATGATAATTAGGGCAGCACTGACAGTTAATCTTTTAGTACATGAAAAGTCTAAAAATGTAAAAAATGTCCATTCCAGTGGTTAAATGAGTGAGACATAACTCATAACTCGCTAGAGCTCCTTGTAAAGGTAAAGGTGAACATAGATCATATTAGCCATTAAACAAATGATATAAATGCTATTGTTTATTAACAGGCTTAAAAACACTTTCATCATGTTTTAAACTTTAAAAACCATCATGTCCTATTTTGGAAGTTACAAGGTTACACTTTGGAGTTGTTTCTGTATAATCCCTTGGGCTGGAAATTACATTACACGTCAAAGCGACTTACAATTGCTATATATGTCAGAGGTCGCACGCAACTAGGGGTTAAGTGTCTTGCTCAGGGACACATTAACTCCCGCACCAAAGGCATGTGTCATATCCACCACCCCTTGGAAATGCCACTGGTCTAGTAACAGCTGAGAGGTACAAGACACCAGGAGGTCGTAACCAAGAGGACCCTATAAAGTCAACATGATATTGCTACCGGCTGTACTAAGGTTAGATATCTGTGTGTGTGTGTGTGTGTGTGTGTGTGTGTGTGTGTGTGCGCACCTGCAGCTGATAAGCATAATGCCACAAATAATTCCAAATAATGGCCATGAAGTCAAAACTACATCCAGCAGAAATGCCAAGCACCCTTGAAAAAGACATGACATGTTTGCAGTTTTTAGTGTATGTGGGTTTGTTTATAAAAGTGTATTTAGAGTGCATCTCTTTAGCAAATAACATTTAACAATGACCTGCTTTATTCCCAAACCACATTTCTATAGTAAACTCATTCAGCAAAAACAAGGAACACCGAAAAATGCTGATTTCAGTTTGATAACACTTAGTTTGTTTTCCTATCGTGTATAATTAGATGACAGAAAATACAAACACACCATGAAGGTGCTTGTAAATTCATGTGTGTGTGCATGTGTGAGATGTTGCTCCACCTCCCCACTTGCTCTCACTGTGTACTCCTGTCTGCTGGCTATGGAGAAAATTAGAATTACTTTTTTTAAACACATGCATGCATGCATGCAAGCACACAGACATGCACAAACTTAATGGTCTTGTTTAAATTTAAAGTAGGTCGTCATCATCATACTAAAAAAGTGAATGAGGTGATAAAAACTGTGCCTTCTCTGCTGTGGGAAGAACACAAATATGGTGATTTGTTTTTCTTATTTTGTAGTTTTTATGCTTCCTAGTCAGTTGAAACAGTTTCAAATGTTTCAACTCAGTATGCTCTCAAATACCAACAAGTTAAAGCTTGAGCTTGAGCTTTAACTGCAGGGCGATTGGGTGACATTCACCATTGATCGTCGGAGAACTGTGCGTCAACCTGCAGTCAAACCAACAAAACCCTCTGCTATGAGTCATATTAAAAAGTCAACAGTCCGAAATAATCTCCTCTGATGGGTAATTATGCAATATAGGTGGAAAATACGCTCACTGGTACTCAGGCACAGACCGCGGAGTACATACAGTATATTCAATAGATAAACAGAGAGATAAAGAAAAGGAGAGCAACAAAAAAAAGATGAGAGAGATGCAGACAGATATAGAACAGCAAAGGAAAGAGTGCAGATGTGGCCTTTGGGCTGAAACTGCTGAATCACCACGTCTCTTTTCATTACTTCATCACATCAGGAACCCGGAGCACTTTCTCTGGAGCCACACACAGAGAGACGACCATGATAAAAGGCAGAGAGAGGGAAGTAAAGAGGAAAAAGGCGGACAAGAACACCCAACGAGACAAACAGGAAAGAGCGTCACATAGATATCCGATAAAGGGAGATTCCCAGATCTTCTCCCTCTATCTTCCTTCAACCGCCCCTGTGTGCTGAAGCCACCTTGAAAGGCTGCACACACACACACACACACACACACACACACACACACACACACACACACACACACACACACACACACACACACACACACACACACACACACACACACACACACACACACACACACACAAACATTCTGAGTGTAAAAGAAAAAGTTTAAGTTGGGGAACTAAAATGAAGGAACTAAAAGAAGACAGACAGCAAGAGAAAAAAAGCCTCATTGTTTCATATTACGATCATCGCTATGTAACGTAAAGAAGTGATTATTCCCCCCAACTGATGGCATCCTAAATATAGAAATCAAATGTGTGCTCAGTTTGCACAGAACTTGTGATTTCATTGAAAATTACATGAAGGATAGTTTCAAATTTCAAGATGTGAGGATCACCTAAAAGTCTGGCTTCCGGCTGATGCTATCCATCATTTTTTTTATAAAATATTTTTTTTTTGTGTGTGCAGAGACAAGCAACGTCAAACCAACGTGTCCTCTAATTTCTGATTGATTAGAATATAGCCTTGATGAGAACGACATGAAGAATCTTTTGGTTTTTATTTTATTAGTATATTACTGAAAGTCTCAGACCACACTCTGTGCTGAGTGGAAAATCAATAACATTTAGCAGAATGCCTCTTTGGCCTAAATGCTTTAAGTGAAGCTCTGTCTGCAAGCACTCAAAGAAACAACATTAATATTTATGTTCAGCTATTTGGATGAAGTATTGTTTACAAACAAAATGGGAGGATGTTTGGAAATAATACCAGTGAAGTTGTAAATTCATTGCATTACATTTCTTAAATGTCAAATTTCATTACTTACTTGGCACCATTTCCATGCAACAAGTCTGCATATGTATTACAGGATTTAGGATTTAGGCTTTTCTGGTGTGGACCAGGACACAGACGTGGAAGACATTTTGCAAGAACCTGAACATTTATTTCTACATTGGCTAGATCTACACATATTTCACAGCATTCACTTAGCACACATTTGTAATGTGACATGAATTAGCAGTCACCGCCAACTAAATAGTCACCGCCTATATTCTTGTAATTTATTTTATGACTTTGTTGTTTATGTAGCCAACCTAATGCTTGTTTGTTTTTTTTAAATTTAGTGCTTACTTGTGTTCAATTTGTTGTTGTTTGATTAGGACTCTTGTAATTGTAACTGCTCATTATGTTTATTTTTCTTCCTTAGGTGGGATCCCTTCTGTAAGCCCCTAGGGGTTTTCTTAATCTCACCTGCACAATCTTTATTTTATTTTATGTTCTTGTGTTACTGTTGTCTTGATTTTAGTGTGCAAAATAAACAAATTCAAATTCAATACTTATTTCTATGCATACTGTACATGTGTCCCAAATGTAGAGCAATCAGATCCCTTCCTTCTAAAACCACACTACATAAACCACATTGTTAGTGGTGGTTACACATCACTTAAAATGACTGTCGTAGGTCATGAGGGGTTTCAGCAGTGACAGGCTACAGTGATTTTAAAGGGCAACAATCTGGTTGTAAAGGCAGCTAAGGAATACAATTATTCTGGAGGAATAAACTCTTAAATGTCTTTTTTTCTGGCTATGTAGAGTAGTTGGCACTTGCTTATGCTATTTCAGATAATTCAGATATTATATCCATATGCGTACGGTCATTATATATTTTGTAAAAACAGGACTTAAGTAAAGCAATGCATTTAAGCGCCACTTTTCTGAATGTAAGCTGCAGTGTCTCACATTCAGACATCGCCAAAACATTATGGTGGCAGCCATCCAATCATAAGCCAACAAAAACACTCCCAGCAAGATGCACAGGATTACCATAAAGTAGAGCTGCCACTACAGTGTGGTGGAACCTCAGCACTCATACGTGTTAATCCTGTTTTGATTGTGTTGGAAATAATATCCATTGCATTAAACAGTGAAAAACCATTTAATTGTTTTATGTACCAGTGTCTCAGACATTACTTCATCAATGGTAAATTGCACCACTTATTTTCACTGCAAATGACAGTAATACATGTAGGATTATAGCTATTTAGTAATTGGCATTTCAATACTGTACCATTTAAAGAGAATGGAGCCAAAATGGTTAATAGTGGCAATGCATTCATTTGCATTAACAAGATGCATTTTCAAACGGAAAATAGTCAACTTCCCAAATCATTATATAGCAAATATCCTCAAACACAAAGTTCACAAACCAATCTCAACTCAAGGCCTACTTACTCACTTGTTCTGGAACTTTTGACCATATCACATAGACATCAGAAGATGGAGTTTACTCAGTTGTCATTGAACTCATTGACGTTCAAACGATTGTCAACCCCTTAGGGACTTCTCTTCCTTGTTGGTTTAAAAGCTTAAAAGCCACTTAATTCTTTTTTTTTCTTTTTTTTTAAAGATAATTTTTTGGGGCATTTCCGCCTTTAATGATAGGAAAGCAAACAATGAAAGGGTGAGAGAGAGGGGGAAGATATGAAGGAAATCTTCCCAGGTCGGACCCTGGACCTTCTGCGTCGAGGCATGAACCTCTGTATATGTGCGCCCGCTCTACCAACTGAGCTATCCTGGCCACAAAAGCCACTTCATTCTTGACCTTTAAACCAGCAACAATCTCAACTCATGGTCCACTTACTCAATTGTTCTGCTATGCGTTTGACAATATCACATTTATCAAATATTTTGTTTGCAACAGTAAACACACTCAGTTTTATGTGAGATAGTACCCAATAATTGCCAAAAGACAACGCTCGAGAACGTCAATTAAATTGAAAAGGTCAAAAGTGTTGCCACTATATCACATAGCCATCCAATCCAGGGCTAAGAAGATGAAACTACACCGACATAATGACAGCAATGAACGGCTGTAAAATCCATCATCATCCGCCACACAGAAAACCTTTATAGCCTGAAAATGTGATTTGCAGAAACAGAAAGCAGCGAGTGGGATAGCAAACATTATGTTTTATTCAGAGCTTCATTGCTCTTTTATGACTGTATGATATACGAGTTGATAGTGGAAGGATAATATCCTGTTAGCCAACTTGTGCTGTCAAGGGATGAAAACACTTACTCATAGCTCTCTAACATAAGCATGCACGTACATGACGTCATAAAGGTTCACATAAACACACACAAACAGAGGCAGGTGACAGTGCTGGGTGGTGGGATGTGTGAATTCAAACCCCAGAGAAAAGCTGTCCTGTCTTTTTAGATTAATGGAGCTGTTTCTATTTTGGGAGCAGCTTTAGTAAGAGGAGGGAAAACATTTGAATACAAAGACATAGTACACAAACAGAAAATGATTTAAGAATTCATTTCAGGATTCATGTGAGACTAAAATCAATCGCAATGTGTCAGTCATCGTTAGGCCAATGCACACACACTTAAGTGAGCTTTTTCAAATGAACAGTAAATCATATTCCTTCTGGCTGACTATAACCCAACATTTTTACACCAAATCTGAAGAGCGTCCCAAAAAAACAGAAACAGTGTGCCAGCTAACACAACCAACTTCCCATCAGTCACTTGGCCAACACTCAACCCATCATTAAAGTCATTTGAATCTTAACACTTACCACTCATGCTGGGGCTCGTCAATGACCAACAGGATCTTGAACTTCTTGGAGAGCGAGGGAGACGTAGCAGACTGCTCCACAAACCCGGCGGCGGACGCCGCCGTCTGTTTGACCACGTTGGTGATGGAGCTGATGGAGCTGAAGGAGCTGAAGAAGCCAGAGGAGGAGGAGGAGGAGGGCTGGGCCTGTTGAGGCTGCTGAGCCGGCTGGCTCGCACGCCGCTCCTGAGCTGCGGGGGAGCTGGCAGGTGCCTGGGACGGAGTTGGAGCTTTGGTCGGGGACTGGGCAGGCGCGGGCGCCGAGGTTGGGGGTGCACTTTGCTGTGAAGGGGAGGTGGCGGTGGGGGGAGGAGGAGCAGCTGGGTCAGGCCTCTGGAGGTCTGTCATGTAGCCGTTGGGCAGGTTGGACATGAAGCTGCTGTCAGAGAGACGGCGTCGAAGGAAGTTCATGATTGCGCTCGAAAGGTCGGTGTCTCAGGCGGTCGGTTAGTTGCTCTCCAAGTGTGTCTCTTGATCTCTTGGCTGAATGGAGTGAGAGCAGAGACAGGCGGAGATGGTTACAGAGAGAGAGAGAGAGAGACACACACACACACTGGTCAGAGGTTAGATGAATGACAGAAAGCAGGAAGGAAGGAAACGGATGGATGAAGCGATGGATACAGCTCTGGTCCAGTCTTCAAGAGACAGCTCTCCAAAGCGCAGCTAAGCCAACGAAACAACGTGCGTGTATGTGGTGTTCCTCCTCTTGAGCCTCACGCCTCCTCACAAATGCGTGTGTGTGACGTGCGAGAGGGTGTCTGAGAGAGAGAGAGAGAGAGAGAGGTGTGTGGTGCAGGTGCTCTCCCCCCTCTGCTCTGCCTTCCTGCCTCCTGAGCTGCTGCGAGCTGAATGCACTCAAGAGATGCTTCTCTCTGCCTATCTCACCCTTTCACTCTGTCCTTTTCCTCTTGCTCACTCACTCTCACTCGGCACGCTCACTGGCTCTCTCCCCCTCCCCCTCCCCCTCCTCCTCGCCTCCTCCTCTCTCCTGTCATCATCCTCCTACATCATAGGCTACGTGTGTGTGTCGTGCTGCAGCCTCGTAGCACTGCGTGCCGTGTGCATCGACTGGAAGGGGTTTCCTGCGAGCGCGCGCAAGGTGGAGTTCAGAGATGGAAACACCATCCACCCTGCCCTGCAAGCCCCACCTCCTTCTCCCGCCATCCTTCCATCCATCTTTATAAACCTCCTTCTCCCTCATCCCTTTTCCCGCCATTGTGGGCTCATGTACTGTTTGTGCTGACGCATTTTCTAGTAGATTAATTCTCATAGAGCTGAAAAAGACAGCTATATTTTGCCATTTAAAGCATTTGGCATACTGGAGGGCAGGGTTGATTTGTAATTCATACCAATATGGTGAAAAAAGCTGGGACAGAGATGTTTTCTCTCTAATAGTTCCTATTGACTGATTTAATCAGTCAAACGATTCCCTCCACTTAAGTGGAACGTGTTGCTCCTTAATAACGTGTGCTGTTCTGCAGCCTAAGACTTCAGCACACGAAGGTAATGGTGGCGC
Organism: Perca flavescens; assembly: GCF_004354835.1. Lineage (NCBI taxonomy): Eukaryota > Metazoa > Chordata > Actinopteri > Perciformes > Percidae > Perca > Perca flavescens. The sequence continues at coordinate 20,829,557 of NC_041334.1, read as the reverse complement.
TGACTAATAGGCCTTTTACACTAAACCTGGTGTGCGCTGGGCTTTGAGGTAACACAAGCTTGTCAGTAATCAGATCATTATTATTGCAGCAAGATCTTCTTGGTGATTTTACTTGAGGACATTGTAGCATCAGCATGTAAAGCAGCAACATACCTAAATGGTAGGTTTCTATAATGACTATAGGAACCGTTTAGCAAGCAAATTACAGTTTTGGCAAACCTCGACTTTCTAGCAGAACAAAAACATGGATGACGAATCCAATACTCAAATACATACATTCTTTATAGTTAAGGAGTAGATCCAGTTTCTTTAATACACCACTTAGTGCATCAGACTGTTTGTTTTTTGTGTGTCTTTCACTTCTTATTCCTAAACAAAAATCTCCTCCCTATGCCATGGCTTCATTATGCAGTCACTATTTAAGGGCATTAGAAGAGCACTTCTCCAAATTCCAGCAGCAGCAGGCTGCGTCTAAAAAAAACAGCCAGAAGATGACAGGACAAAAGAGGGAGAAAGGAGATTATTTGAGCGAAAAGAAAATCCCATACACATCTGAACCACACGAAGAAGAACAGAAAGACTGCAGTAGAAGAAAATATAGACCTACAGTACATCTATCATGTGTTCAATGGGCAATTCTTTCTTAAAGGATGTAACATTTTTATTAATTTAGAAATATTCTCCAACCCATTTGTCAGATTCGACTTGTCATTTAGCATCAAGCGTTGACATTTCTATCTAAAACTGATGAAAATGTTTTCCCTGACCTTTATGCCATTGAAGGGCTGCTTTTCAGCTGTACTCTAAACCACTCATATAGCAATATCTCTTTATTTGTGATTCATTATTTGGGGTACCATTTTACACAGGCAAGGAGTGAGTGCCTCATAGATTACTAGACAATATTGCAGTGTATTCCATCAGCCACAAGCACTCACTTTCTATTCAACCCTTCAGTTTAGGATTTAACAGCTTAACATAAAACTGCTAGATGTGGACTATGCTTTTAAATCTATTAAAGACCAATGCCTCTAGGGTGCATCGGAACTAATATGATGTGACACAAAATGTGCTGACCAAACAAAAAAAAGGTGAACCCCCTTTTCTTGTCATAAAGACATGTCAGTACATAAATCCCTCTTTGGACTCAAGAGTGGTAAACTTGAAGGTCAATTTATAAAAAAAATTATAAATTGACCTGTGTTCAATCCTCAAAAGACTTTTGAACATGCACATTTGTAGTCGTGATGAGTCAAGCCCAGTGGCGTTATTAAGTCAACCAGAAGAGCCGAGTGAGTCACAGAGCTGCAGTGTGAACTGTAGCGACATCCTGAGCTCATCCTGGCCTACATGTTTCATGACACACATACACAACCCATAACACATTTCCAAACAGCCATTATATAACATATGTGTCCATGAAATTATGCACGCAACTGTGGCAATTTGTGACTTAGAATGGGACTCAAGTGTTTTTTTTCTCTTTTTTACAACCATTTACAAAGACACACTCCAGCTTGTATATCATGAATGATTAGTGTTAACCAACATCTCCTTTGAAAAAAAAGATTAAAATAGATAATAGCCCCCATAAACCTTCCTCATGCCCCCCCGCCCCATCTTTTGACTTGAGTGTATGTTGTTAAGTATGGTGTAGCTACAGTATATAGCTTAGAGAGAGTATGATAGGATCTGCCTTGTGCTGCTGCGTTGGAGGAAACACAGTAAGAATACGCAAACAGTAGATTCACAATGCCAGGAGCATCACTCATCTAGCAACACACTCACATGTGCACATATACTACAAGCACAGACTCAAATACACGTGAGCTTACACATCCTCACACATCAGCACTGTTAAGGCCAGTGTATGCGCACACACACACACACACACAAACACACGTAGTCAACATTTTGCAACTGAGTGTTGGTTATTTTTTTCATTATTTTAATATAATATAATATAAAACACTTTCAAACAAACACATCTTTGGTGGAGGTAAGACAGTAGGAGGTAGGTGTTTGTTTATGTCTGTCTGGTTAAATGCTGCTTTGGGGGAATTTGCTGCAGATAGCCAAGTGTGTGTGGGTGAGTATGCCAGGGTCCAACCTCCTGTGGCTTCACTAGCTCAATTCAGATAATCCATGACAAATCAGGGCTCTGTGTACATCTGGCATCTTGGTATGTGCTCATGACATGGTGTAATACATGCTACAACCTCAGTAGGGCATGCATAAAATGTCAAATTCCAATTTCCCTGATAAATTTGTCAATTTGATTTCAATTCAATCCAAGTTTTGTTTAATTGATAACTTTTTAATGACTAGATGTAATGGGGCAGCTAATACTGAAGCAAAAGTCAATAAATGGAAGCATTCCTTGCAGGACGTAATCGACAGATGCCCCAGGAGGTTAATAGAAAACACAGGGAGCTCAACCCAGAACACAACAGGGATATTATGGGGCTGTGCTATTATAAGGTTACAGATGTACTCAAGTAAAAGTACTGTTACTATATACAGTGTAGGGGGTTGTATTTGTTTGGCAGTTGAGTTCAAATATTGTCAATCTTCGCACAGCATCGCCTACTGCACCTTTAACACAGAGGCCATCTCACTATGTCTCTTGTATTGGAAATGAGTCTTGATGCTATTTACTTCGTTAAAATGAGGAAAAATGAAATCCTCTATCCTAGCCTTTGAAGCTACTTTAGGGAATAATGTAGCTAATAAATTAATTCAGATGAGCTATTTTAATAGATAAGCCACCTCTCTCTTTACCAGCACTGTGTAGATGGATGGATGGAGCTACAAGATTAAAACACCCACCAACGCCTCAGAGATCTGCAGCAAATCCCCCAAAACACCATTTAACCAGGGCTGTACACACCACACATACATGCACCATGTTTACACAGCAAAATCTCCCCTTCAGAATGTGTTGCAGTGCTGCAGAGGCAGATGTTGGGTTTGAACAGCAGTAATGGTGGCAGGAAGTGATTGCAGCAGTTACAGGTAAGCTTTCAGGTCAGCGGTGCAGCAGCAGGCGAGGCAGAGCTTAAATCTAACAGCATATTGCAAAGGGTTTGTTGGAAATACAACATGACCCACAATATGTGTTATTACACACTAACATTACACACATTTCTAACCCTCTATAACAGAACTTTTTACATGTGACACTGGTCCATACTATTTCATATAACATTATATGAAGGTACTATTAATACTAACATTGTAACTCAAGGTACTATCCTGTGTCTCAAATGTGCATTCTCTGCTTCTGACTCCCATATTATTATGTATTACTGGCTTACTATCTGCTCAGTGACAGTGTAACCCTTTAGTGGAGTAGGATAAAAGCAGCTTCTTCTGTTTGTCTTGTGGGGGCCTGGAGCAGCTGTGCCTCTACAGAGGTGTGGGTGTGTGTGTGTGTGTGTGTGTGTGTGTGTGTGTGTGTGTGTGTGTGTGTGTGTGTGTGTGTATTTTCTTTTGAATTACCATCACTAGGCATGGGCAGCAATGGCAATCTCCATGGCAACAGGCGTGCAAAAGCTAAAAAGATTTCCCTAGGCAATGCATGTTTGTATTTGTGTTTGTAGTCACACACATCGGAGCTCGTGCATCACTATCAGGTGAGCTTCAAAGTGCCTGAGAGGATTTGCACCATTCACTATAATCTGTAATCGTCTTCTTGTATTTTTATCATAATGTGCCTGCTGAAATTCATGAACACTAAGAGACTGACTGATATGTATGTTTAAACAGTTAACTGCAGTCTGGGTCTTTGCCAAGCCATACCATTAGAGCTGCTGACATCCAAATGAACTGTTGAACTGATGCGGCCACTCATTAGGCTAGTTGTTCTTGTTCCAAACAAAAAGTTACAAAAGGCAACCTTCTCTTTCATTCCAGTCACTTAATTTTTCATTTTCACACTGGCCCACACAAACACTGTGGGAAAAGATTATGGTGCGATGGCAGAATTCTCACAATGGTTAGCAATATATATTTACAAGCCTTTGTTCCTGTCTACTTGCAACCAGTTTGCTGTTGCTTTACAAGCTTTACAAAAGTAGACGAGTGGTGGACTCCGCTTTAAAGACTAAAAAGACTGTGAAATCAGTGAAAACTCCTATCATTATTATTATTATTATTATTATTTTCCTCAGTACCCGTGTTAAGCCCATGTCCCTGTGCCTAAATAGGTTTACTGCTGGAAAGTATTGCAACACTAAACATGAAACATGTTTTAAATTTAAGATATTTCAGTCCTTCATTTTCACATACAGTTAACTATAGAAGTGTCTATAATTGTTATTTTTACAATTTTTACAATCTGCTGTCACTTCTTTTTCTCTCTCATCCAAGTGAGGGAGCAATACCAAAGCGTGTAGCGTTTATGTCTTATGGGAGCTGACAAGCTAAGGATGTAAATATGCAAATAATTCAGACAAAGCACGAGTAGTTTAGTAATATCCCCACAGGTGTGGTCTTAATATAAAATGCTGAGTCCTGTTTGTCTGAGGCCTAGACAAGAAAGAGTAAAAATGAGTACTATAAACTGATGGGAGCTACTGATCCAACTCCGCCGACTGGAACTGCTCACAGACCATAAACAAAGACGGGGAAGAGAGGAGGGCTAAGGGCTAGGCTAAAACTATCTCCTTATAGGCTATCACTACACAGCATTTCCCCCGCCAATGTACGGTCTCTGGTAGGGCTGCTCGATTATGGAAAAAAAATCATAATCACGATGATTTTGGTCAATATTGAAATCACAATTATTTACACGATTACTTATTGACTTTTGAAAAGATGTTGCATTTATTAAACTTAAGAAAAAACTGTGAAACAGTTAAACAAATCAACAGTGAAAACACCTGGAACTGTGACATTTCCCTTAATACTTTTCCCATTTCAACAGTTTTTTTCATTCAGAACACAAGACAAAATAAGAGTTTACTTGCAAAACATAATGTGCAAAATAATTGTTTTTCTCGAAATTGTTTTTGTGATCGTTAGGAGCCAAAATCACAATCTTGATTACATTTGATAAATTGCACAGCCTTAGTCTCTGGCAAATAAACGAACTGTGGCTTTTCACAGAAACATTGTAACAACAGCAGCGTTCTTGATAGCGCCACTGAGCTAAAGAGACGATACGTCCTCCGGTCTCATTCAGATATAAACAGAGTGTATAACGGGTTAACAATTCAGTCTTCTTCTTCTTCTTCTTTGGCGTTTTACAGCAGCTTGTATCCACAATGTTGCATTGCTGCCACCTTCTACTGACTTTTTAAAGTTGTGAATCGATTCAGAATCTTAGAAAATATAATCACGATTCTTACATGAATCGATTTTTTACAACACCCCTATTGCTCATAGAGAATTATCACCCAACTCTGCAGTTCCCTTCAGCTTTTTGCTGTGGTTTTACAGCCTGCAATTCTCACAGTCTTTATCAGCCTTGTTTTAACCTGCTATATGCTCCATGCCCAGCACCAAATGGCTAACACACAAAGTTAGCCACTAGCTGGTGAACGTATTCCCTAAAGAGTCAGAAATTTCACTTGAGAGGGAAGAGCAAGAGCGGAGACCAAACCAGAGCTAACAGGAGAGTAAATAATGGACTTACAGTACGTTTGTTGAGTTGCTATAAACATGACTCCAAATGTTTTCCAACACATCCCCCGTATCCACCTAATAACTTAACAACAGGATATGTCAGCATTATGTTAAGCACTAATGCTGCCCCTAGTGGCAAGAAAATGAATAAATAACATGAGTTAATGCAGCTTTAAACAGCCATTTCAGTTTACCTTCCAATATGTTACTTCACAAAAACCTGCTCCAAAACTATAACTGAATTAAGTTAAGTTTTACCTTGAAAATACATAACAGAATAAATACTATGAGGATGATAATATAGATTCACAAGGTAATACAGCAGCACTGATTCTATAACAGGATAAAATAGCTAGAGGCTTGCAGAAAGCATACTAATGTAGCCTATTCTCTAGGCATTAATTCAATTTTATGTTGAACAAATTAAAAAAAGTATTAACTGGTGCTTCACTTTCCCTAAATTAAAGCACTTTCACATACTGAGTGAGCTAGTTAGTCAAGATTCAGTGACCTTATCAATATTCATTTGGCTGAAAAGATGGCTCAAGGCAATTACTATGAAGATAATATTTGTCCTACTCTTGACAATCCCATAATGGGCTGCAGACATATTGCTGACATGTCATGAGTCTACATTCAATATTAATTCATTCAAATAGATGTGGGCAGTGGGCCCACATCAAGAAGAAGACTGATGATGGCCTCAGAAGCTTTTTGGCTTTTACTGCTGCAGTAGTATTTTCACATGATCTCCCAGTCAAGACTAATTCTACTTTCACAGATGTGCTAGTGTTGTTTGATTTTAAGCAGGTATTATGTTTTAAGCAAAGCAAGTTTTCAAACTATCAAAAACAGGAAATTGCAAGTTTAAATGCATGTTTTTGCTTTCATAGGTTTTATTTAATATCTTCAGCAGTTCAAGCCCAAAACACTGCTGCCAAATGTGACTGGATCCTGACAGAAGCAATCACTGTTATCATCTCATTGACCAAAATGAATCTTGTAGACAAAACTAACCTATTTGCATGACCAGCTCAAACAAAAAATGTCTTTTTTGTTTTTTATGATTATGATTGTAAATGCATTACGTCAAAAGAAAAGGAAATAGACATGTTTTTATTTATATGGGCTTTAAATAAAGTCAGTGATAACTACATATAATTACTTTGTTAATCATTTCCCTTTTTCACACAAGATTTTACAGCAGACACAAGTGTGTACATAACCATCCATATTAAACCATAGATAGCTATTACCATAGATATGGAACAATGGCTATACCTATATCATGCAAATCAGCATTACCTCATTGCCACCTAACGTTAGCTAAACATGGTCGAAAACCACCCTCTGCTGGCTAAATTTAAAGCTGTTAAAAATTAATTTAAGAGTACTAAAATGCTGTAGTGTGTTGCCCAGTTTACATTTCACAGCTGTATTCAATCATAGTAGTACCTCCGTGCAAAATAACTCGCACATTAGTCGTTATTTTGGCTGTTTAATGGCAGTTTAACGGTTCAGTATGCTTACCTTCCATCTCTGACTCGATTTCCCGTGAGCCTCCAGCTCGCAGCGCACTCTGTGACGTAAGTTTTAGTCGACTGTCAAGCTCACAGCTGACCCATGCCCAAACTCACCTGATAGACGTAATTTAAACGATAAACTGATGATTTCAGTGCGACTCCTTGACTGCGCTAGTGTTTAGTGGCACTGAACCTCTTAGTCTGAAATGTATCTCTTATTTTGTGCGTTTTTTTCCTTTACTTAGTCGGTTATTCCGCCTATAACGTGCTATTGCTGGAAAGCTATCATAGCTAACTTAGTTCAAAATGACTCTTCCAGCTTTGCACAACACCGGCGTGCTTTATAGACGGATTTTATCACAGTTTCCTCAGGACATTAGTTTAGCTTTTGCCTATGGATCTGGCGTTTTCAAACAACACGGGACCAACCAAGGTCAAATGGACGTAAGTGACACCTGCCCTGCTAGTTTACAAACTCTGCCCATTACACACTGTTAGTTAACTGCGCAACACGGTACAGTGACATTGTTGTAACGTTATAGACTTTTTAGACTAAATTGATATTGGAAATTGGAAACCAGTATCACTAGGAATATGAATATTTTACATCAATATCACTATAATATTAGTGTTTAATATAAATATTGCTTTATTCATATTTTTCTGATATAAATACACTGTGCATCACAGTATTCCAAATACCGATCTCCCAAATATGTATTCAAAAATCTTAAATAAAATAATGACATTTTCAGTGTTATGAGCACTCTATTAGACAATAGAGGTGTGAATTACGATTATCGTGTCTTCGATTCCATATTAGGATGCATCACGATGCGTCAAATAAATTTTTCTATTAAAGCCATGTAGGATATTTAATTCATAGTTTTTCATAGCTTCAAAAACAAAACATTCTGCAGTGCTCTAATACTAAATAACTTGGATACATAAAACTATACAGCATGGCACTTCCTGAATGTGCAAAACATAACAGAATATGTAAACAGAAAGGTTGTTAGGCCGACATTAAATTGTAAACAGAAATAATCGATTATGAGCCGGCCGATTATCGATGCAGCATTGTCCATGTCCCCGATTCGATGCATCGATTATTTGATTGATTTCAACACCTCTATTAGACAAGGCAGCTTTATTTGTATAGCACATTTCAGCAACAGGGAAATTCAAAGTGCTTTACATAAAACATTAAAGAGCAGTTAGAAAACGATTAAAAAACAAATTAAAACATTAAAAGACAAGAATAAAATTGACAGTGCAGTATAAGAAATTAAAGAACTGAGAGATAAAATACGCAAATAAAAGTTACAGTGCAGTATAAGAAATTAAACATTTAAAGAGCAGTTATCGAGTGTCATACAGTGTCATCAATGCAACTTCAGTATAACAAATGAACGGCAACATCAAAAAGATAGGTCTTTTTGCATTATTATGCATTACCTCAGACAAATCTCTTCAAAAGGTGTGTAACAATAACTCATTCGATAACTTATTTTGTCATTCTTTTTTTTTTTAGTACAATCTGCCCAACTTTAATTTAATTACACGTTGTGATCAAAACATCCCAATATGAGTGAAAGTTGATTTAAAAAAAACGTGTAGAATGAATATAGAATTTAAAGCTGCTGTATCCTAATTTATTGGAGTAGAACATGTGATTATATTGTGATTACCTTTTTATATGTTATATACAGAAGAACATGCTGGACTTTGTGTTTGCGGTGGATGACCCAGTGACGTGGCACACCATGAATCTGCTGCAAAATCGCAAACACTACTCCATCCTCAAGCTGCTGGGGCCCACGATGATCAGCTCTATACAAAATGAACACGGCGCTTCCGTATACTACAACACGCTGGTGCCTGTGGAGGAGAGGGTAAATAACTTTTTTTTATATTTCAGCAGCACATTTTGCTTGTCCAACATGACTACTTTTTTTCCATAATTAGGCTGCCCAGTTTTATCTTTATACTGAAATCTCCTCATGTGTTTATTAAGCAGTCATAGATGGCTGTGTTTACTTCTCACAGGAAGTCATTCTTGTTATTGGTCTGATCTAGTAGCCTAGTCTGGCTACACCACAGATGCATTCCGGGATAGGAATAAAAAACGCTGTGTGTTGTTTGCATTTCTTTAAACCAATCACAATCGAGCTCCGGACGCAGCGACGATGGCTCTGCAAAATAGTCTCTGGAAGGAACTTGTTTTGGTGGAATATTTATATCCTGCAAAAGAAAACGCCACATACAATATATATCAAGTTAACTGTTCACACAATACAGTAACGTCAGCTATTTAAATTAGCTGGATACACGGTTAAACATAATTTGCTCTTACCAATGTAATGACTTTGTTTTTAAATAAACATGCATTTCAGTGAAAAATACATAAAACATATGGAAAACAGTAATTCACTTCTGGCTCTTAGAACTTTATTAAAAATTTTTTATTGTTTTGTGTGGCTACTATTAACTGTATTACCTACATACTTTAATGACCTTCTCCTCTCCTTCTCAGATAATCAAATATGGTGTGATTAGTACGGAGTCTCTCATAGATGACCTGATGCACTGGAAGACCATGTATGTTGCTGGACGCCTTCACAAACCAGTCAGTACCATGAATAACTTTGGATTAAACTGAAAAATTGAGCTGTATACAACTTTTTTTATCATGCATTTATTTATTGAACTATTTATTTTCAAACCAGTCAAATGCTTTCCTAGATTTTGACAAAGTTATTTGAAATATGTTGAAACAGTGGAATGTAAATAACACCATTCAGTTAAATCTTCGGGTTTTCCATCCATGCTTACGCGTGCATGTTTTTGTTTGTTCTCACACAGGTGAAAATGATGATGCAGAATGAGAATGGAAAGCTCCGTGCTGCTCTGGTGGCCAACCTGAAGAGTGCTGTGATAGCCTCCTTCCTCATGCTGCCAGAGAGCTTCAATGAGGAAGACCTCTTCCTGCAGATAGCTGGTCTTTCTTATGCTGGTAACAAGCCTGCACAACTACAAATGACACACACACACACACACACACACACACACACACACACACACACACACACACACACACACACACACACACTCTTTGAATACTAATGTAAGTACAGTGTGATCCAACATGGACGCTATTGGTAATCCATCTCCCAGCAGGGTTCTGAGTTAGTTGTCTGGAGTATGAATGAAAGTAATTAGACTGAGGTTCTAGTGCCTCAAGATCCATAACTAAGCTGGTTGATTTGTACATATGTAGTGACGTGAAATAGAAGCATATAAATGAATGTTGAACCCTATAAATGTTTACATGCTAAGAAGGGGAGTGTTACCATTTAGGTTCCCAAGCTACAAAAGCAAAAGGGAAAGTCAGGACTAATTAGGAAATGAGTGTTGTATCATTGCTAAACATTTTAGACTGGAAACTGAACACCAGTCAGAGTTTAATATCTCAGAATGTGTTGTTACTATGGTACTATTTCTGTCCTTGGCTGCTGCAACACCTGAATTTCCCCTCTGAGGATCAATAAAGGCTTATCTTATCTGATCTTACTACAGCAAAGAACTGCAATATTACATTTTGTCTGTGCCTCTTCAGGGGATTTTAGAATGGTGATCGGAGAAGATAAATCCAAGGTAGCAAATATCGTCAAAGACAACATTCAACACTTCCGGATTCTGTACAGCAACATCTTACGGGACTGCCCTCAAGTGGTGTACAAACCTCAACAAGGGAAACTAGAGGTAAAACATGGCCCTTTTAGTATCGCCCTTGATATGTGAGCAACACAGGAGTACATTGTTTGCTGGTTCTGCAGTTTTACCTCATCATTCATCTTTCAATATCTAAAAATCCTTGGGTATCAATGTGAAAAACTACTCTTGAGTTTCATTCCTCAGAAGCAAAGTTTGTGGATTTAAAAGGTGCCTGCTGTATAAACTACGAAGTTGAACAAATACATCTGAAATTGGGCACCTGGGTAGCTCACTTGGTAGAGCACATGCCCACATATAGAGGTTTTCTCCTCGACGCAGCGGACGCGGGTTTGACTCTGACCTGCGGCCCTTTGCTGCATGTCATTCCCCCTCTGTCACCCCTTTCACATCTTCAGCTGTCTTATACAAATAAAGGCCTAAAAATGCCCCAAAAATAATCTTAAAAAAAAAATACATCTGAAATTTAAAAAAAACATACGGATTGCCATTACTGCCATCAAATTCTTACCTGTACTGTCTTTTTAAGAAATATATTATCTATGTGTAGTGCCTTTTCAGTGAAACAGACAAACGCATGTTTAAACACAGCTTTGACCTGAATAGTACAGTGTGCTCACAGCCTTGTTAGTAAACTTTAAATGGGGTGTGACTGATCTGGCACTCTGCCCTGTTACCTGCATTACATACAGTATTAACATGTATAAACATGGAAAATGTGTGCATGTGTCTATGTTTGCATATTGAATAGCATGAATACATATTCCTCTCCATTTTTATTGGTGTAAGGCTTCATTTTAAAAACAAATATTATTATTAGATGCTACCACCACTCAGTGTTATACCAAGGAACTACTCATCACACCATCGTGGAATAACAGAAATGAGTGGTTAGGAGTGTTTTGTGTGTGTGAGTAACACATTTTGCAGTAAACAGCGCTTTGGGGGATTGTGTACTGTGAGCCTTACATATGGGAAATACACTTGTGCCCTTGTACGTTATAAGACAGTGCAGCCGAAGTCCCACATGCACGAACCAGCTCCAGACTGTGTACAATTTTCCACTTTCGTGGCCATGTCAATGCATTAACTAAATATTTTCTTACTCGTTGTTGCAAGGCTGTGATTGGTGTTTTAAATATTGAGGTTTTAAAAACAACATCATCTCACCCACTCCAATCCTTCCTACATAGTTTTATTATCTTGAGATGCATTTATAGAGGTTCCTAATAACAATGCATAATATTTGTTCTGCTGGTATTCAGTCTGCTGTATGTATTTATGTGTTCTTGTTTGTGTACGTGCAGGTTGACAAAAGCCCAGAGGGCCAGTTTATCCAGCTGATGGCATTGCCTCGGACCCTCCAGCAAAGGATCACAAAGCTGGTCGATCCTCCGGGGAAAAACCGAGACGTGGAGGAGATTCTACTGCAGGTTGCTCAGGACCCAGACTGTGGAGCTGTCGTACAACAAGGTTCGGATTAAAGAACGGGGGATGTAGCATAGAGGGAGAGGCAGGCAGAGAAAAAGGGACAAATGGACCGGGAAAAAGTCATCAGATATTGTGAGTGTGATACTTTTGAGATACTGTGCACATTGGTTGTACAGATCAAGTCTGATATCGTGTGTGTGGTGAATATTAAATAAGGTAGGATAATGCTCCAAATGAATAATGTTAGGAATCCATTACACTAACACATTAACAAAGCTAATATATTGTCAAAACGTGGCCAGAATTAATGTGTAGATTGATAGAAAAACTTAACACCTAGTAAATCAAATGAACATGTCATCCCCTTCGCACATAAGGCCCATCAGTTCCAAGATGCATCATCACTCCTGTCTTCATCAAAATCAGACCTGTAGTGTAGCAGATGTTGCAGTGTGTTGTCACTTTCAAGTTTTAGGCCAGTAAATGTAATTTTTAAGTACTGGAATACATTCCTCCAAAAGTATTCCACATTGTCCTAGTTCTGTCTGAGATACAGTGTCCCATTTGAATAGAAGAATATGTAACCCTCATTTGTAACACACTTGTTAGATTGATCAGTACTATTTTATGGACAGTTTGAGTGTGTAGATGTTTTACTGCCATGTTAAAGGTTATTAAGCTGATTTATAGTTTGAGATTTCATCCATAACCCATGGATGGATAGAGTGATTGCCAAATAAGTTTCTTAATTGTTACTTTTGTTGAAATTGTGTGCATATGAATCATGTGATTATATGGCCTCTACCCATAAGTAGCATATCATAACATCATATTTCAGAGTGATGACAAATTACTTATAGTATAATTTCACGTTTGAGCATGTCTTTGTTCCTCCTCAGGTATTTCATCTATTGTGAAATACTCCAGTATAACACAGAGTATCAAAGGCATTGCTACAGCTGGTAGGTACCCTTTTCTTCTTTGTTCAATGTTTTTTGGGGGAAATCATACATAATGCATTGTTAGGTTTTGTTAGTAAAGGCTGATGTGGTGCTCCAGATTCGTCAAAGGAATAGTTTGACATTTTGGGGAAATGTGCTTTCTTGCCGAGTTACATAAGAAGATTGATACCACTCTCACATCTATATGCTAACTTTGGAGCGACAGCCACCAGACGCATAGCATAGCATAGCATAGCATAGCATAAAGACTGGTAACCACTAGCCTGACTCTGTCCAAAGGTAACGAAATCAGCCTATAAGCACCTAAAGCTCCCTAATTAACATGTTCTATCGGATTTGTTTAGTTTGTGCAAAATATGTGCATGTAAAAGTGACAATTTATAGTTTTATAGGGTGTTTAGTTCAGGGTTAGGTGCTGGAACGTGGATGTTATTACCTTTGGAAATAGTCAGGCTAGCTGTTTCCCACTGTTTCCGGTCTTGTGCTAAGTCAGGCTAACTGGTTACTGGCTGTAACTTCATATTTACTGACGTAGCTCGGAAGTGTATTCTCAAACCTTCCACTGTGTATTAACAACCGTTTTAATGTAGTACCGGTAATAGTGTTCTTCTAATGTATTTGTTAATGTTCAGTGCGCTCTGTGTCCTGGTCCTCCCCAGGCATGTGGAAGACTGTGTCATACAGCTCCAAGAAACTGATGAAGATGTGGAAGGGTTGGAGGAGGAAGCCGTCTGTCTCTCAGATGTCCTGATCCTGTCTGTTGACCAGATCTTTCTCTGTAAACTGTCAGCCAGACAACCAACATCCATCCTTGATTGTTCTCTGACAAACTGTGGCTGGAAGAATCACACACTCCCCTCTGGTTATATCACTGCATAGCCTCTATGAATGGGATCACTGAGCAGTCTGTGTTTGAATAGTGTAGAACCGTCTGTACAGTACAACTGCCCTTTATCATGCAATTCATGAAAGTTGTAGAAAAAAGGGTGACATTTCACGAGCCTGACTGAATTGCGGCTGACATTTAATGGTACTACGGATCGGACCTTTCGGCATAATGACTACAGTGACTGGGGAGCTGCTGAGTCGGCTGTCTCTGGAGCCACAGCACTAAATCAGTGTGAGCGCAGCATGCACCAAGTACCACAAGTATAGTCAAGGAAAGACTTTGCTGTCTTCTGTCATCTTAGATCTGTGCATTTTCTTTGTAAACGGTCAGATGACGGGCAGCTAAGAGATTGATTGTGGGTTATTTTGTCTTTGTGCTGAGAGAGGGCTTTATTGAACTCTCTTCAAATATGGACTGGCGTTACATGTCATAAACACACACACACACACTTTATACCCCTCTTAGCTTGCCAAAGATCTCAAATCCATCTCTTTAATATAATTTTTAACGACAGTCTTGATGTTTGTACACTCTTTATGTTGGTATTCATAAAATAAAAGATAGGATCACATTTATTTTATGACAAAATGTCCCTCATTGTTAACAGTTTATCTCTCTGTTACTTGTTACTTTATTTTTATCAGCATGTCATATTAAGAACTAGAGGTCTTCAATACTTGCTGTAGTCTAATTCAATTACACAAATTGGGTTTAATAAACATTTCAATACAACAGCATCTATGATTACGTTATTTTCATTTGCATTACTTTTTTTTTCCTTTTTCCAGTTTGGATTTTTTTCCACAAAAACAAAATCTAAACTGTCACAATACAAGAGGATACTGTTTGTGTCTGTGTTTGTGTTTGTGTTGCTTTCATTGTTGGTCTATGTAATTAGGATTGCCAGGCTTCACCAAGGCTTAATTAATAAATTATGACACCGCATTTTTACAAAATAATATAACAAAATGTAACAAATACAATATTAGATTCTCTCTCGTCATCAGTTTTTCTGCTCTACTACCTAGGGGGATTAATGAAGAGCAAACTTGATTGTGAGTTATATAAGTTATTCTTATATTTTATTACTTTATAATTAAAAAAGGTAAATATAAAATCCATCAAAATGATCATGTTCACAGGCCTTTTTCTCTGCCAATATTTTGATGTTATAGCAGGAAAAGCACAGAGGTATTTCATTAACATTACTTATTAGTGCATTCTATTGAGTTTGAGCTGGTATTGTGCTTATCGGTAGCCTGGTTGACACCAGACTCTTCTCAGTTGTAACTGAGAGTGAGAGCAAATCTCAAATTTGCCGGAAGTTCATCAGGGTTTACCCAGGCTAGCAAATTGGCTCAGTGGCATGACGCGTTGGGATACCAAAATGGAACAAAGCCATCATTAAAGTTATTATTTACTCCATTGATTTTCCTGCAAAGTCAACCATTTCAGCTCTGATAAAGCAGCAAAACAAACCGGAATGAACAAAGAAAAGATTTATGTAGAATTTGGCCATTAAAAATAAGGTTAATCATATCATTTTTACTTTCATTTACCATCTTATTACAAAAGAAATATTCAAAAAATATACATTTGAATATAGTCCGTGCTATCATAAAGATATATTGGTCCTTCATTCCATCATAATGCAGTCAATTGTGAAATGACCAGTTACTTACCTGGTACTGCCACTTGTCTTTGTTATTCACCTTTCTATTCACCACTACATCATGAGTCATACTTGACAATGAATTCAGTTACAGACATATGAATCATCTTAAGGTAGACTCACATGACCCGGTATGATTTGTTGTTTTTTCATTTCATGTTAATTTGAATAGGGACAGATGCTATGACAGACATTTCTGCAACAAATCTCCAATGTACAGCATCACACCCATTTATAGCTATTGTTAGTTTCCAATTCCCGTCCCTAGAAGGGCTTTAAAACATAAAACGTTAAACATTAAACATTGCCACACTAAAATACATGAAGCACATACACATACTTGTTGTGTACTCCTCTCTGTCACTAATTAATGATCTACATACTGCTTATTTTTTACAATCTCTATGTACTTTAGGACAGTTTGCTGACGCCACATGCCTTTCATTCGTGCCATACAGTTCAACATTTGTGCAATTCACACAGTTTATCCACAACCAACCACTATTGTAATGAAAAATAACTACGTATATATTTACACTTCTACTCCACTACATTTCAGAGGGAACTCTTGTATTTGTACTCCGCTACATTTATCTGACCGCTATAGTTATGAATCACTTTGCAGATTAAGATTTGATATACAAAACAGATGAACATTTTATAAAACATGATTACCTAACTACCTAACATTATTATAAATATACTTTGTATATTTATATTACATTAATAAACCTAGAAATGACTGTTAGCTATAGCTGCTGTGTACAATTAGGCTACATTATAGTGTTATCTCTCATTTTATTAAAGTACTATACTACTTGAAAAATACTAGGTAGGGGACTTGCTCTGTGTGGTGTATGTGTAAACATGTATACAATATATTTAATGGACCTTTAATAACAACGTATGGGTATTCAAACAAATAAAAAACTGAAAAGCTGAGGGTTAAGTGTCTTGCTCAAATGCACTTGTAAAGGAGCTGTTAAGGGCGGGAGCTCTCCTTAATCACCTAGTAAATCTTTCACCAGCTCTTAGTAGTAAACACGGTGACAGCAGCCTAACCTTCAGAGGATGTGATGCAATGGTTAATTATCATAATATATGCTGATATCATCGCTTCAGTCCTCCAATCAGCCAATCAGCGCGTCACACTTTCACCACCTGCTAGGAACTGAATTCCATCATTCCAGGCATTCCTGCCCTCCTCCCTCTCTCCCTCCCTCCCTCCTCCCTCCTCCCTCCTCCCTCCTTCTCCTCCTCCTCTTCCTCGTTTAGCCTACAAACAAGTTTTTCCCGACAGCTCTGCTACTATTGTCTTCCCTCGTCCAACGCTGTGTAACCGCGGCTTTTGTTTTGTGTCTCTGTGGGATATTTTTCTTGTTTTTTCTGTGTGGATATTATCATACTGGAAGATACCAAAGTGGCGCTTGAAGGAGGTATGTAGCCTACTGCTAAACCTTAAGTTGTGTCTGACTGACATCGTTTCCCATTTGTAGGATGAGAGTGCGCTCTTCCCCCCCTACGCTGCAAACTCAGTCAGTTGTTGTGAAATATTCAGCATGAAAATGAAGACAGCGTTGTAAACACACATAAGACAGGGCTGAAATAATATCCGCCTCGTTATAAGAAGGTTGACATTTCATTCACGATATGAAGCGGCACTGGCGGGTTCCCAAACTTTCTCACGCCAAAAAAGCCCCTTTTAGCCACATGCTTTTCTCCAGGGATCTGGGGACATTTAGTTGTCTATCTGTGGAGCTGTGTGTGTAGTGGAAAGGAGTGAAACCTATCACTAAATCAAATAGCGATACATTTCTTTCGTTATTTTGAATGGATACCTCCTAAAGGACCGACGAGGAAACAATGAGGCAGGCTGATACAGCACTTGTGGGAATAAACGTGGACGCACTTGCTACTAATAATAATCGGGTTTCATTTTTGCCCGTGTTGGTCGTATGAAAACTTTGTCGCCTTTCTTCACGCGCTCCACGTTGACTGTGTTGTGACGAGCTAACAGGACAACAAACCTGACATCTTCGCAGTTTAGTTTAAAGCTGCAGGACTAGTTTTTAATGATAATGTTCCTCTAAACGCTGTTTTCCTGCAGACATGAGGGGAAGGTATCTCAGGAATGCAGAAAGAGGGAAGAGAAGCGCGCTGGAGCGTTTTTCTTCACAAAATACCTCTCATAGCACAGCGCTGAAGGCTCAACACTGGAGGACAAAAAATCCCAAAATTCATAACATCACAGGAAGGTTATAAATACAACAAACTATAGGACAGTAACAGTAGGGCTGTGCTCGACTGAAGAAATTCTTAGTTGACTAACACTCGTTTAATTGTATCGACTTATCAATTAGTTGATTTAATCGACAGATCTGTAAATCGGAGTTTCTCCGCAAAGAGTCATGCAAAAGCACCACTTTAATTCTTGTGTTTACCAGAGATGTGCTCGTACGTTTCTTGGAAATAAGTCATTCAGCATGAAAAAAGCATAAAACATGACTAATCAACGAAAGAAATCTAAGTTGACTAAGACCAAAACGACCGATTGGTCGACTAATCGACTAAGCAGCCCTAAATAACAGTGAAGAAGTATTATCCCCAATAGAGCAATAGGCTACTACAATTTAGAAATACTACAATACAAGTAAAGTCTTGCGTTCAAACTTAAGTAAAAGTACATTAGTATTATTGGCAAAGTGTAATAGGTATCAAAAGTACCGCTATGATTATTCGATTAGTTGATCAACAAAAAACTATTTTGATTATTGTTTAATAAAAAAAAATGTAAATGCCAAAATGTACTGCTTCCAGCGTCTTGTCACCTTGGGAAATTATGACATTCATAGACCAAATAGTTAATCGATAGTGAAAATGGTTGTTAGTTCCAGGCCTGTTATAGCTATGTGCAAATATAAATATCAGGGAAGACTGTATTCTCCGGGGGGAAAATAAGACCTAACACGCTCAACTCACATTGAAACTTTGAAGACTGGGTGCTGGATCCTTAATGTGGATAATAATATATAATATATTTTATATACTGCATTACTAAGCTTTATGGGAACAGTAGTGATTTTCTTTGTGATTGTAGTGACAGAACAAATATTAACTTAGTTTTTGTATTAAATGCTACATAGAGAGGAAAGCCAAACCGCTCTCATGTTCAACACAATACCCTCCCCTCTGTCCCACAGGTATCCAATCATGGAGACTCCACTCGATGTTCTGTCAAGAGCAGCATCATTTGTTCATGCGAATGAAGAAGAGAGTAAGTTTTTATCAGTACCTCTTGGGTTTGTATGTCAGAAGAAGATTTTGCTCCCTCTCTTTCTGTCTTGCTGTTAAAAGGTGCCCTGTGGACAAATGATTTGTATGATTGCAGTTGCGTTACATATCGATGAAGTGCAACGTTATGTTCACCCAGAAGCCTCGGCCCTGTTTTCTGCCATAAGACAATAGGCGTCCTTGTGCTGTGCAAGCTTGCAGTTGCAGCAGGCAAATAAGACCAACCACACTCAACTGCCATCAGCGCTGTTTTTTAGCTTGGATGTTTGCTTGTGTTAACCTGCTTTGGCTAGAATCTGGGTGGGGTGGATTGCTGTGTCATTATCTGTCTTTACCTCCATTTCAGTTTCTTGCTGTATCGGTCTATTACTGTCTGTCTCTGACTTTGTGTCTGTGTCGCTGTCTTGTTGATCCCTCTCCATCTTCTCTTTCATACCCTTCTCAGTCTCTCCGCCTCCCCTGTCTTCTTCTGTCTTTTATTTTCTCCTCTCCTAATCATGTCTGAGGACTTCTGGCGTTGCTGAATAAAACCCTTTTGAATTAAAGGTCCCACATTATGATCATTTTCAGGTTCATACTTGTATTTTATGTTTCTACTAGAACATGTTTACATGCTTTAATGTAAAAAAAAAAAAACGCATTCATTTTCTCATACTGTCTCTCTGAATATACCTGTGTTCATCCTCTGTCTGAAACGCTCAGTTTTAGCGCCTGTCTCTTTAAGCCCCCCATTGAAAAAAAACCCAGTCTGTTCTGATTGGTCAGCTTTTCCAGTTCTTCCACATCTGCGCTCTGAGTCGCTGCACCATCATTGTGGCCGGGGAATGACTGTAACTGCAATATACTATAGTTGTGACATCACAACTGTACACAGTTTCTGAATATGGGCTGTTTGCATTTCTCTGTAGATTGAGAGTTTTGATACTTTCACAGTATTTATATAGCACCTTAACCTGCTTTATAACCAAAAAGACATGGAAATCTCAATTTTTACAGTATTGGTGCTCTAAGGAGAAATAGCTAATCCTTGTCTCTCCACAGCCAGCAGAGTTAAACCTACGAGGACAGTTTACATTCAGTGGATATACCATTGATAATTGTTCTGCACTGTTTGGAGCTGGAAGTTTAGTTTGTTGCTTGTAGTATTGTATTCGACACCTTAGCAGATTGTGTTTCATGTATTTAATAATTGCTCTCTGGCTGTTCAGCTCTTAAACTTAATGTACCTGTAGAGCAGGTTTGTGGAATTTGAAGCTCCTCAAGCATCAGGGATCATGATTTGAGCTGTTCTAAAGGAAAGCCAAATAGCGTACTTAACTCTGTTAAGATAAATTAATATAATTTGGTAGAAGTACAAGCTAGCTGTTGTTACAACCATTTCCATAGGAACATTTTAGATCTTTTTTTTTTTTTTTTTTTTTTTTAAGATAGTGTTAATTGGTGTATTGAGAGACTGGGAATATTTAAAAAGTGCTTCGGCTGTAACATCTCCCATGTCACCGGTTTGTTCCCATAATGCTTTGGCTTGAATGAGCCGAATATCAGCTTCCTTGCACTTCTGAGTAAAATGGCATGGGAGCTCTCCTCCCCTCTTCCTCTGCTCCCTTGCTCCCCTGCAGTGTTTTTGTGTTTTCCTCATCGCTGATGTCACTTTTTGTTGTGGGTCTTGCAAAGCCTCATTGTCCAAAAACAATGCCCTCGACCCCTTTTTTAAAATGGGTGAGTCAGCCAACCTACTAAGCTAGTCAACCAACAAGCTAGTCTGCCAAACTAGCAACGAGTCATTTAGCCAACCAGGCCGACAGGCAGTTGAGTCGTAACCTCTGCCTACTTGTATGCATTTATGACCAGCCTTTGTCATGCATGTGCAGCACTTGATACCAGAGTACAGAATAGGAAGAAGCTTGGCAACAGCAGCTCTAAAACCTGGAAGGACCAGGTGGGGCTTCGGGGCCGGTGCTACAGTTCACAACATAAGAGCTAGAAATAAAAAGCATTGTTTAATTTATTTAAACCACACTCCAACCCATCTGACGAAATTAATTTCTCACAAATTACACAAATGCTGTCTTGAGGGAAATGTAATTACAGGTATAATTGGTACAAGGTCACTCTGCTTGGCTTCAAAGTGGTAAAAAATATGCTACAGTTATGTCTCAAAAAAGAATGGTTGGCCTTGCCCCGGATTAATTAAGGTTGCTTGAATATAAGTGTTTAAAAATAAAAAGTTTTTATTAAAATTTGGTTAAACCTTTGGGATTTCTTCTGCTTTAAAATAATTAGTTTCTGTTTGCATACATACTACTTGTGATGGGTTGATAGCAGCAACAAGGTTGTGTCCCCCTTATTATAACAGTTCAGTTTGATACACTTACTAAAACCACCATAATCCAGTTGAGGGATGACTGGAGGTGTCGGTGATCAAATCTTTTATTATTATTACCACGCGCTCATAGGAAACAAGCTTCCGCAGGGAGTAGCAGTGAGTGCTTTGCAGTCTTTTTTAATTTCTTGTTTTAATGCCATTGTATGGAAAAGTGTGGACATTTTTTGTCAGAATTTGCTTGATTGAATGAACATATACAAACAAGTCAATCCCTCTTCATTTCACCATTATATATATATATATATATACACACACACACACACACACACACACACACACACACACACACACACACACACACACACACACACACACACACACACACACACACACACACACACACACACACACTTGAACTCACACCTTCTGCCTGGAGGGCAAGCTGTCTGTTAACAACAATAATCACAGGCCTTAAGTCAAATGGTCCTGGCCTTGACTATAATTACACACAATCTAAAAAAACTGAAGTAATCTGTGACTTATATTTAATGGTAAGTGTGGGGAAATGCTTAATACTTGCCGCCACCCCTCCATAGCAATTTTGGTGGCTACTTGGAGTGTGCTCCACCCTTCCTGGAAGCAAACCTGTATTTGAGATCAACCTTAAACGGTCTGGATTGCACTACAGGACCAGCTCCAAGGACCAATCGAAATATTTTTGTTTGTAGCTTAGTGTTTTTTAGAATATAGCAGGTTGTAGAGTCATTTCTTTAGTTTTAATGTGAATTTAGAGACATCAGTCAACAGTCCCTGACTGGCGACAGGGTCTTGGATGTTAGATCAAAGACGGCCTTTCCAAACGGGGCCGGTGATTTAGAGCCCGACTAAAGAGATGGAATATGGACCTTTTTGTCTCTGACAGGAACCACAACAAAAGACTGGTACCAAGAGAAGGTGGTTGGCTGAGATCTAGACAGTGCCCTCTGCTC
Organism: Perca flavescens; assembly: GCF_004354835.1. Taxonomy (NCBI): domain Eukaryota; kingdom Metazoa; phylum Chordata; class Actinopteri; order Perciformes; family Percidae; genus Perca; species Perca flavescens. The sequence continues at coordinate 20,807,111 of NC_041334.1, read as the reverse complement.
TACTTCTGCACAGGCATAGATACACATATGCTGAAATCCCGGTTGTTTGTTTGGAGAAAATACACACACACACACACACACACACACACACACACACACACACACACACACACACACACACACACACACACACACACACACACACACACACACACACTCTAACAGAATCCCCCCTTCATTGTTATAGTTTCCATGTTTGTTTAAACACCCCCTGTCTTTTCCTACCTGTCAGTAAAGGGAAGTAGTCCATTAAAACAGACCTTTCTATAATCTTCTGTTTAATTATTGCGCTGAATACCACTTTAAGTGGGTATTATATACTGTAGATTGTGGACAAAATAATAGGAACACTTTACAGTATAATACATTCTGACACAACAACACAAATTGCAGCAGCAAAAATAAACAGTGCTGATTCAACCTCAGTCTTAACAAAAACGTAACATTCTGATCTTAAATGTATCAAATTCATTCCAAGGCTTTATTCGATTGTGTAATTTTGCCTGCGTGTTCCCGTAATTTTGTCCATCCCCAGTATAAATATCCGGTCTTGGGTGGGTGTAAATAAATATGGTCATTGCTTTCTAGTAAATACTTGATCCAACTGTCTAAATCTGATCAACACCATGTTAATATTGAGTTAAATTGTCTTTAGCAATAGACAGGTGATTCATCTGATTTACAGTTTGAATCACCTGTCTATTGTCTATTAAAATTTACAGTTTAATCATATGCAATGACCGGTCAGATTCAAAACTCTGACTCTGCTTATTGAAAGCACTGGTTATGCAATTAAGCAATTTTGTTTTACAAAATTGAACTCAATGTGATGCATGCAAGATTTTCATCCCTTTCATCTACATTTTGATGCACAATATTTAAACAGTGTTGTAGTGTCTGTGTTCATAGTTTGTATGTTCATAGAATAGATTTTATGAAATCTGAATTTGACATCGGGCAGGCAGGCAAATGTAATTTCATCAATGTGATCATGTTCTGCAGGTCCACACTGAGGTGGACCAGATTGTCTGAGGTAATATGATATGTATATGATTGAACTATACTGCAAGCTTGATTAATCAGACATTTAAAACTTTTCAAGGGTGGTGTGGTAGTCCTCAGTAAGAGAGCAGTCAAAACTAGTCGGGGCTTGTCGATGCTCAGTGGTGTATAGTCAGATCAACACGAAAGGGAAATGGGAGAGCTTGCATCATGGCACTTTGTCTAAACCTTGCTGGAGGCAAACGGTATTCTCAGTGGGAGGTAATTTGACCGAGGACTCGTGCCCGTGGGTACTATGGGTTGAGTTTGTGTGTGCATGTGTGGAGCTTTTTCAGCAAGGAGTGAGTTTGCCCTCCAGCCTTTTTCTGACAGATATTTCTCTGTTCTTCCTGTGTAACATGACACAGGTGTTAAACAACTACACATAGTAGTGTAAGCATATGGTGAGCCGAATACCTCCATCTCTGTAACTCATCTTCCCTGTAGGTCTTGTTAAAGCAACACCAAAGCACTTTTCCTCTTCGGTCCCCCTACAGGTTGGAAGCGCAATTGTCCATTACCGTTCCCATTCGAACTACAGATCCGCTACCCGATCTGGCAAACTTGCGTAGTGCGGTTATAGCCGATAGAGGGCCGCAAAGCAAATGCAGAAGTGACGTTCACCCTGTTACGAGTTTATGAACCACTGAAACATTATTTTAAGATACAAAAGAATCTTTGGTGTTGTTGCTTTAAGATGATTAGAAGTTAGAAAAACTATGACCTGGAAGACTGAGAACCCTTTACAGACATAGCATGGAACATAGTATTGCTTTTTTATGTTTACCCCTAAAAGAAGTTCACTATTAAAAGTTATGCTTTTTAAATTAAAATCTTACCCTTTGCAACATTAGCACTGATGCAATTTAGGCTGCCAATTAGCTCTTTTTGCAGGGTTGTTGTTCCCTTAAACAGAGCATAGCCCCAGTGGTGCTTGTACTACTTTTAATAGTAGAAAACTGTGAATATTAAACAAATAACTAAGGCCAAGTGACCCATTCAGATGTAATCTCACTTGTCCTGGCCCAGATTGTGAGAAGTGCCGGTGCATTTCCTGTCAGTGTTTACTCTTCACACACAGTAAAATGAACTGTACTGTACTTTTTAAACTTTCTGTCCCAGTCTTTGGCAGTAAAGATAAAAATGGTGTCACTGATGCCCAAGCTGAAATCAACTGCAGCTCCATCTCTTTCTTAATAAATGTAATAATTCTTTGCACCTGACAGTTGATAAACAAAACAAAAAAAAAGTGATAATTTGAAATCCACAGCCTGTCTTTACTGATGGGTTAGTCCCATGGCACCGCTTCGCTACAACCCAGTCTTTTTATTCTGTTCTCAGATCTGTATTTGGCGGAGTTGTATTTTACAGGATTATCACTGATATATTTGAAACAAGCTACCACCACTGAACATTCATTGAATATGTTCAGTATGGTAAAAAAAAAGAAGTGTGTATCATTTATTACTAAAAGTTTATGGTAGAGGTCTGAAGCAAATAAAACATAGTCAGTATATCAAACAAAATAGTTGAGGACAATGTGGAGTACACTGGCATTTAGTGTTGTTGTTTAGTGTTGTGTATGTATCCTGTAGTTTTTTTTGTGTGCATGCCATAAAAGCTGAGAACAGAGGTGTATTCATGACAGACTGCATGGTCTATTGTCTCAAACACCACCAGTGTTTTATTGCCAGTTCCACAGTCAGTGCCTGTTGCCGTTTTATTGATACATGTGGTACTATGATGTCATTACCTGTTAACAGTGTTTACGGTTTCACCTGCTATCAGTGTTGGTGTGGGTCAAGGAGTCTGCAGTAGATACATCTTGGTTATCAGCAAAGGTTTTAGGAGTGCTATAATGATATCATGGATGGCTAGGTCAAAGTGTTGTACAGATGATGTACAAGGTAACTACAACGTCCTATTTTAACGCTGACTTCATTGTTACATTCCTGCTCTTGTTCTCTCACACCTGTTTTTATCGCTTTCTTTTTTTTTTGTCATCACAGAAGACATTTACAGTATGTGAGGTAGTACTGTAGGAATTTTTCCCTTGCCCTTGACTGAGGCACTTGCTTTAAAACAGGAGTCAGTGCGATGTGGGTCCACCGCACTGCTCCTAAATGGTTAGGGTAGGAGAAATGATAAAGTATAACAACTGGTTGCACTGTAATCATTGTCCAGCTCTGTGATGGACAGAGTTGACAAAAGTCTGTAATACTGTTGGATAACAAGGAGAGGAATAGTGTCCACAAGACAGGGAAAGCACACTGCTTTGTTAATGTACAAAATATTTTTATTTAATGGCTACATGACATTTTGCACACCGATCTTCCTCAGGGTCAAACGTTTTTACTTTAACAAAGTAGTGTATCTTGATTTTGGGGGGGTGGGGGCAGTATTCTGTCATACTGTGTTTTTTGTTATGATAATGACTTGTTGCTCAGTTCCAATCGATGTAAGAACATATTCAATTTAGCAGCAACCTTTCCTAAACTTGAGCAGTCGATTTATTGGTAAGTCTGCTCATTTTGTGGACTCTTTACTGTTATACTGTATCGTGTTGTTACATAATGTAAGTAACCTTTTTATCTTGTTATCGGTAAGTGTTTTCACAACGTGGCAAAAGACAGAACATTTTCACCCTTGCCTTATCCTGGTCTGAAAATACTGAAACTGTAACCTACATACATTAAAGGCCCATGGCATGACAATTTCATTACAACATTAATATGCGTTCCCCCAGCCTGCCTATGGTCCCCCAGTGGCTAGAAATGGCGATGGGTGTAAACCGAGCCCTGGGTATCCTGCTCTAGCTTTTGAGAAAATGAAAGCTCAGATGGGCCGATCTGGAATCTTGCTCCTTATGAGGTCATAAGGAGCAAGGTTACCTCCCCTTTCTCTGCTTTGCCCACCCAGAGAATTTGGCCCACCCATGAGAGAGAGACATCATGGCTTTCAAACGAGCAAAGTGGCAGTTGGTCAAGTCCACTGTCCAGGCTGGTTGCCTGGCAACCTCACGCTGACGATAAGACTCCAGGATGTCACTGTGCCAGCCCAAGAAACACTTTGATTACACTTTGGTTTTTGTGCAGATTAAATTGTTAACCAGTGAGCTTCAGAGGTGTTGATAGGCAGTGTTTGTTGCCTTTGGACAGAGCCGAGCTAGCTGTTCCAGTTTTTATGCTAAGCTAACTGGCTCATAGCTTTAGCTTCATATTGAGCAAACATAAGTGTGGTATCAATCTTCTCATCTCACTCTTGGCAAGAAAGTGAATAAGTGCGTTTCTCAAAATGTCAAACTATTGCTTTAACAAATTGAACCACTATAACCAGTGTATATTTATTTATAAGTGTATATTTAGTTTATATCAAAAAGAAGTAGGGTTGTTGCAGGCATGGTCACTCTGCAGTCATGCTGCTCATAGAGAGCTTGTAATGTCAACTATGAGTAAATCCGTTCAGTGCTTCTTATTCAAAATGAACAAAAAGCTGGTTGTGGGATGTGAAAGCTTTCCAGTCACTCCTCTTGTTGTCTTATCCTCCTCCCACATTCATCTCTCTGTGCTCTGGATACACTTCCCTCTGCAGTTTAACTGACTCTGTTGACTGCTGCGCACACAGGCACTTATGTCATTGTCACTGCTTTGTTAGTGTCGTGGTTCCGTGGGCGACTATTATGAATCAATGGGCAAGGGGCCACCATGATCACAGGGTCAAAGGTCAAGTGTCAAAGGGTCACAGTTGCAAGTCACAAGGTTAAATATATTCAACCCTTGTTTCCAAGCATTTCTGTTTTGCACTTTGATTATAAAAATGTACGAATTTTTGTTGTTTTTCTTTCACACGTACGATTACCAGTAATCATTTATGCACTGTTTGCGTTATTTTTTTCTTTCTTTCTAAACAAGAGAACAGTTTGGGAGACTATTGTCTCATTTCTAAATGAGTTGTTTGTAGCTATAAAATATTTGGTTTAAGTGATTTACTTTCACCGGCTGTTTTTTGTTCCATTTGTTGAGATATAAACAGTAAGTGATTTCTTTCTTTTTTCTCCCAATTGTGGTTTGTTAAATTCCGTTGTAAGGCCTTCCTTGTCGCTGCAAACTCCTTTTTTATTGGCCTTGGCCTGGTAGGGTGCAGAAATCCATAGGTATCCTCTGGTACACTGTGTGCCCCACGCTGAAGCTTTTCAATTGCCAGCAAGAAGTTTCACTGTAAGGCATTGAGGTAGATATCTGGGGCCTCATTTATCATAAAAAAATGTCAAAATTCTGTCTTACGAATGAAATTTTGTATGCTTAAGTACAAATCGTCATTTATCAAATGCGCGCAAGCCAATCGTATGCACGTCAGTAAGTAATCAATCTTGATAAATCCCACCTATTCTTAACGACCATGCTCGTTCACGATTAGGCTGTTTGCATTCAGAAATGCCTCCAATTAACTGTATATGCTAACAACCACAGATGTTCACAAGTCATTTTTTAGAAGTCCAAGTCGAGTCTCAAGTCTTTTGCAACGAGTCCAAGTCAAGTCTCTGGCCATCTGATCTGTCCCTAACACTGTATTGTTAAATCTTATGAATTCAAAGCATGTCCTATAGCTACCATCCATACAGTATCAAAATCAGTTAGGATAACTTTATGTGGTCTACTTAACACATCCCTCTAGCCCTCGGACCTGGTGAAATATTAACCTAAGTCTGTCACATCATATGGCCTGTTCCCAGCATTAGCACAACACTTTGCGATGGTTAGCTTGTTACCTGTGATGATATATGCTAAATGTAACATCTCTTTCACTCACAAAAATGTCTAATGTCGAAGTGGAAATCAAGAAAATGGTGGCAGCGCCACACCAGTTACAGAACATCTCAGTGTCAGTCCAAATTACGCACAATAAGCAGTTTGAACTCACCGATGTAATGCCATTTATTTTCTAAGTGTTAGTACGCTCAGTGAAACTGAGTCCAGCACGAGGGAGTTCCAACTCAGAGGAGGAGAGGTTAGTGAGGCCAGCGTCTCCACGGCAGCTGACAGTCCGCACGGATCCGCTGCGCCGCGCATGGATGAAATACTGAAATAGTAAATAGGACTACAACAGAAATATGTGCAGAATTAAGACAGTCAAGACGGCCCATGAGTTTGCCCACCCGACACAGCGTTTGTTCCTGGGGAGATGGATCCGTGTGTCCCGCCTTCTGTGCGCCATGGATGTCTGAGCCTCAGCAACTACTAACTGTAAAGATACAATTTGCCAGCATTAGCACAACACTTTGCGATGGTTAGCTTGTTACCTGTGACGATGCCTGATGAAGTTGTTGATCCTGCCACTGTTTACGACGTTATTGAAAGCAAAACCAATGACAAAAGGCACAACTCCGGGAGGATTTGCTGTCTCCATCGTCAATGCAATGTTTTATATGTGCACATTATGTCAAAGGGCAAGGGACGTGCTGTTCGCAATATTACGAATCCCACTATGGCCACGCCAAGACCCGCCCTTCAATAGCATTTATTAGCCAGGCGTCCATGAGAATGCAAGATACCGATTCCGATAACTGAACCTGCGTATCAGCCGATACCGAGTACCGATCCGATACCAGTGTGTCATTTATTTTATTATGTTTTAATAACTACATGCTACTATCCCTCTATGGATGTTATATGATTTCTATCTTTGTTGTCTGTCTGGCTCAGGTTAAACTCTTTGTGAAACATGAACAAATACAAACAATGAATGCCACAGAACTTTCTTTCATTATCCAGTTTGACAGTCAGTTATAACGGAAAAAGAACATAAATAAACTATAATGTAGATTTTTTTTTTTAGGGCTTTATTACGTGGTATTGGATCGGTGCATAAACTCCAGTGCTTCCTGATACCGATACCAGCGTTTTAGGCAGTATCGGAGCCGGTATCGGAACATCTCTAATCCTAACCTTAACCACTCGAGGTTAAAGGCCTAACTTCGACCAATCGAGCTGCTTTGTAGGGCGGGTCTTGGCGTGGCCATAGTGGGATTTGTAATTTTGCGTGCAGCTCGTCATACGTTTCCCCAACTTACGTATATGCGCCAGTAAAAGAAAATAGAAATACATGAATACATTTAGATTGAAAAAGCAATAATTGCATGAAAACAGGTTGTTGACGAGTCTCGAAGCTCAAATCCGAGTCAAGTCTGAAGTCTTTTGGGTCGAGTTGCAAGTCAAGTCTGAAGTCAGCTGTTTGTGCAACTTAAGTGAGACTTGAGTCCTAATCTCTGGTAACAACACATCCCTTTATTAACCACGTGAATGTGTTTTTTCCCTCACCGCAATAATGGCAAAGAGAGCAAAGAAGAGGAACTTCTCAAACAGAAATAATAGAAAGAGGTAATGGTGGATGAGGTTGAATCCAACCAACAAATATTATTTGGTTCACTCAGTGCAGGAGAGATTAAAAACCAAAGAAAAAATGCTGCATGGGAGAAAGTCACGAATATCACGAGCCAAATCCAGCAGTACATTTTTGGGGGAGCGGTACCTACTAAGAAAAGCCACTCTGTGCCCTCGCCAAGCAGATCAGCACAATCTTTGAGCGCAGTTTGCCAAGTCTTCCCATAAAGCAAGATAAGCCATTGCACTATATTTCAAACATTTGTCACAGCTGTCTTTTATATTGTTTGACACCAACTAGGCAACTTCTGTTCTTCTGATAAATGACTAATTGAGTGTTTTCTAATAAAAAGAAAACACAGGACATACTGTATGTGGATGTTGATTGCGTTATGCATACTGTGACAATCCTAAATGCTTTTTATTTGTAGTATCGCTATTCTACCACTAGATTCTGTTTGTATGCATGGCCAGACCTGTTCTTATATTTACACACATTCCTAAGTTTAAGTACAAGTTGGTAAATTCCACACTGCGTGGCAATGTTCTTAAGCACTACATCCACACACGTCTGTTCATACGCACGGTTGATAAATGAGGCCCCAGGTCTTTTAGTCTAGAACATTGTTGTATGAAGAGTCCACCACACTGAACAGACCATGTTTTTGTAGCCACCACCTTTCATAGACTTGTATCTGTACATAAAATAATCCTAAACTGCCTGAGTCAAATGGTCAGGTTTTTATGGGTCCTTCCTTACCTGATAACTGTGATTGACTCTTAATATTGGCTGGACTGAAAATGTTAAAGAACTCATATACAACATTTGCTCTCAGTAAATGCCACGCTTGCTGGTCCCATACCAGCTCTGCTGTCTTAGCGAGGGAACTTTTTCCTCCAGAGCTGTGCTGACCACACATACTTTACATTCCTCTCTTTTTGATAGCATTTGCCATAGTTACTGAAAATGAAATGAAACAGGATTGCAAAGCCTCTCACAAAGAAAAGGTTAAGCTTTTATAGTGCTAAAAAAACGTATTCCTGCTGAGACATACTGGGTTTTCTTTGTAATGACTGAAGTCAGTTGCTTTGATTAATGAGTCAAAGTTTTATTTATACAGTATGTGAGGTATTCAGAAATTAATTTATCACACAACATAAAAAGAGATTTAGAGTAGTTTCAAAGTACAAAGTTTCAAGGTGATTTTGTCCAAAAATGTATATTCCTTTGAAGAAGATACGAAGGGTGGTACATGGTAATACCTGAACTGTGAACATACTCCTCTCAGAAAAGTATGTATTGTATTTGTAGTCTCGGCATCCAGTGATAAGGTTGTGTTGAGGACATCTGAGCATGCCGAGGCTGTATCCGGATACAGATGCAGAACATGAGTGGTAATGGCACAGAGCCTTCTGTCTCATATAGGAGCTGTTTTGGTAGTAAATGATAAGTCCCTGTGGTTAGTTTTTTAACAGCTAATTGTTAGCATGGCAAGAATGTGGCCACAGGTCCCATTAGCCTATGAAAGAGTACAGATAATTTTATATTACCAGAAATAAGATCTGATTGGTTATATATTTGAAATGTTTGAGCTTCATTTACAGTAATTGGCATCAAAACAAACATCAAATTCTTTCTTATGTCGAAAATTGGATAACATTATTTTTCCAAATTTTAATTTAGAAAGTCTGAATGTTGTGTTGACAAAACGCGTCCCTACTATGCACAAGGTATCCTCTTCACCTTCCCTGCGTCTCAGGTTGCTGCTCAGAAAAGATTTGCATCTCCCGATCAGATCCGAGTTGTGTTCCAGGCGGTTGCATACTTGTAATAACACAGTATATCTAACCTTGCACCGCCCGATTGTGACAGCCAAGCCACTGTCTGCCTATTGTTTGTTTTGTTGTTTGCAAGCTAGGAGGGAGGAGGAGGTGGAAGGAGGGAGAGCACTTATGATTGGAGACGGAGAAAGGAAAAAAAGATTTGGTGAAAAGAAGAGGGTCAGGATGGCCATTTACTGCCAAGGTATTATTGCATTGTGAGAGAAGAGCTTTGTTAAATCGATAGAGCAAGGAGTGCAGACAGTATTAGAGAGGACAGAAAAGAGCAGATCAGTTTGAGAGAAGAGTGAGACAGTTTGCTCAACAGACAAATGGGCTATAAGGAAGAGTAGGACTTGGATGACTTAGATGTCTTGGCTGCAAAAGAACACTGCCATGTGTATATGTTGTTCATATTCCAGCTGGATAAAATATGTGGACTCTGATGGTTGTGGCTGAAAGCTGCTGTACACTGATCACGGCTTGGGACTTTAATAAGACTAGAAGAATGATGTTATGATATCAATATTTATATGAACAGGCCTCGGAGGCAACTGACTCTAATCAGTAATATGTGATGCTATACTGATGTACAGCATTGAGTTACTACATTGACAATTAAATGGAGGGTCACTAATACAGACAGTTAGAGCCAATTAGTGCCTTTGGTATAAATAGGAACCAATCTTTGGTTCCTCAGGTGCAACCCGGAAGCACATACAGTTTTTTAACACACGCACACCAACACCACAACACTACACAGGCATACATACAAGCAGTGATTTGTCTGGAAACCCAACTAAGATCTCTTGGAAATAAATGGAACCAAAGGTTTTAACTGCAAATATGACTTGGACTTTCATTGTTCAAAAAGGTAAAAAGTGCATCAATTACTCTACCCATGGAACAGCACCTCAGGGGCTTAAAGCTTTGGCTTAGCCTCTACACAGACCAAACTCTCACAAGGCAAAGACACACTTAATATCAGGGAACGTCCTGTGGCCTAGTATTTAAGACCTGTAGTTTGCCATATAACCGCAAGGTCTGTGGTTTGATTCCGACCAGGGGTATTAGTATCTAGTTATCTAGTAGTCATCTAGTATATATACTAGGCATCTAGTAGTCTGCACCTAGTTTTTCAAGAAAAGAAAATCCAATGACAAAGTGGTTAATATTAAAACCTTCAGATTTGTTACAGTTTTTCTCAATTGCTTAAACACTATAACCAGGCTTTTGAACTAAAATTTCAAAACCATAACGCCATTTTTCAAAAAGCACACCCATTTCACTAAACTATAAACACTATTCCCTTGTTTTGACACATGAGTCAGATTTGTTGAACTGTTACTGCAAAACTCTACACACAAATCCCTTAATTTCTCATTGCCTACACCATGTTGTCATTTAGAAAGCACAGCATTCAATTTTGCTCACTCAAGTCAGCACAGCTGAAGCTCAATTAGCACACAATTACCCAGGTGGAAACACTACGAGTCAAAATTGATCACACACCAATCAGAACTTTCAATAGATAGATAAAATGGCCAGAGTCAGTTCATTGAGTTTTGGAACAATGGATCCACAGAGAAATAACGGTTGAGGAGGTAGAGGGAGAGGAAGAGGAAGAGGACATGGTGGAGGAGGAGGAGGAGGAGGAGGAGGAGGAGGAGGAGGAGGAGGACGTGGTGAAGGAGAAGGAGAAGGAGAAGGAGAAGGAGGAGGAGGTGGACGAGGACGTGGTGAAGGAGGAAGGCGAGGAGGGAGAGGAGGACTCTTGACAGGGTAAAAGACCAACGAGTGGAATATGTTCAGGTATGACTTTTGATATTGTATGAAGTATTGTGCACCATCACAGTATAGCAGTCTATGCTGCCATTTGTGCCCTCTTGAACTGTGCTTCAGGGTAGTGATATACTCTATTGTGTTTTGATGTGTTTTGCAGAGAATCTTTGAGGTTGAAGGCTGGCCTGCTCCACCTGAAATTATCTTTGTGGATGAGGCTGGTTTCAACCTCACCAAAAGAAGGAGAAGGAGAAGGGGAAGGGGGAGGAATATAATCGGCCATCGGGCTATTGTAAATGTCCCTGGTCAGCGTGCGCAGCCATCAGCCAACGAGGGGTACTCCACCGCCATGCCAGTCTAGGACCCTATAATACTATGCTCCCTCTTGCATTCCTTGACGGTCTAAGAGAGCATATGTTCCAGCTGGACCACAGGGAACCAACACAACCAGAGCACCCTCACTATGTTGTTGTTTGGGATAACGTCAGCTTCCATCGCGCTGCTCTGGTTCGTGACTGGTTTACCAATAACCCAATATTTTCCAACCTCTTTATGCCTGCATACTCCCCATTTCTTAACCCAATAGAGGAGTTTTTTTTTCGGCATGGCGGTGGAAAGTGTATGACCGAGAACCTTATTTGCGTGTTCACCTCCTTCAGGCCATGGAAGAAGCCTGCCTAGACATATCAGTAGATGCGTGCCAGGGGTGGATCAGGCATGCAAGAGGATTTTACCCCCCTCTGCCTGGCTAGGGCCAATATAGCCTGTGATGTGGATGAGATTCTCTGGCCTGACTGATTACAGTACTGTGTAGTACTGTAAGAGTACTGTGTAGTACTGTAATACAGTAATGAATAAAATGTGCCAATGTAACCATTGGTTGTGTCTTGTGTTCACCTGAAAAGACATACAACATAACTTAACAGTTTTGGAAATGTTGTTTTGAATTTATTACACCAGTGTGTAAAACTAAGTTTTAGTGTGTATGTTGTGACGGCTTGTGTGTCCCGTCTGAGGTCAAAGTTTGGTTTTTCAGCCAGAGTTAATGGTTTGGATATAGTGCTTCATTTTGACCTGAAAATAGGATGTTTGGTGAATTGGGTGAGACGTTATGGATTTTTGTTTACCGTTTTAAGAATACGAGGCATAGTTTCAAGAAATGTGTTTAAGCAATCAAGAAAAACTGTAACGTCTGGCAGCAGGGTTTCCACCTTTCACGATACACACACACACACACACACACACACACACACACACACACACACACACACACACACTGACAACAAAGGTGGGAATAACGAATAGCTTCACTTCCACATAATCACCTGTTGTTATCATTGTTTCGGTGCAGCAACCTGATCTTTCCTCCTCTGGGAGTATGTGTTGAGGATCTTTTTTACGCAAACACTCCCAGGAACCTTGTGAAATGGTGTCTTGTTGCTGCTGTGTAAAAAGTTTGACTTGTAGATGTTAAAAATTGTGGAATGCCAACCTATAGTATCATAACTTGTAATGCAGGTCTGTCCTACTCAGGTCTTTGTTGACATTATATGTGTAATCAAACTTCACAGCCTCAAAGTTTGTGTAAAAGTCACAGTAACCGCCCTGATACCAAGAGCTGACACAACACGTGTTTGAAGGGATCAACAATTCATTATGTCACCATGTAAACAAAGCTTGTAATGGCGTGGTTGTATTTCAACAGAAGTCATTGAGGACTTATTAAAGATCATGTTTATGATAAAGTTTAAGGCCAACTTAAGAAATCTATAACAAAGTTTTATCCTTTTTTATTTATTTTCAACAAGGCATAAAGATAGTTTAGTTAAGTAAATACATGGAAAGACTGAATTCAAGGAAGGAACCAGGAAAGGTGAGAAAGGCAAGTTTTTTATTTTTTTAACACTACCATCATCCTACGGCCTTTTATTCTGTCAGTGTTTGTGTCACGGCACTGGAGTGTGTTAATAAAGCATGAGGATGAATCACCACCTGTCCTGTGCGGTGTTGTTATCCAGACACACCCACTCCCTGGAGAAGCCTAGACCTGTTCAGAGAGACACACAGCACCGCAGGACATAGGTGTGGTAGCGCCTTGGCATGATAGATTAGATAAATAAATAGACAGGCAGGAAGTAAGGGGGATAATGACAGGAAGGCAGGAATTATCTGCTGGAGAAAAAGGGCAGTTGTTTACTGTACCTACTAAATGAAAGACGAATGAATGGGGAAGTTTATTGATGGATCCTGTGAAACTAAAGTTCAGTGCTCCAGAGTAGAAATCAAAACTGATTAACGAGGTCCAACTTTCAGAAGTTTTTTTTTTTTTGTAAGGACAGAGAATATTACAAACCAGTTCATTAATTAGTTCAGTAGTCAAATTATTCATTGGTAAAATTAGGTTTAGTGAGCCAATTATGCTTTTCCACAAATGTTTGCATTCAATTGCATGCATGGTTACTTGCACAGCCTGCCTTTCCCTGATAATAGCTGACATCACTATAGGTCATCAGCCCAACAGCGAGCTCTCTACTTCTGAGTCATGCTGATAAAGGCAAGTTGGGGAAACAGTGAGGAGAAAAGGTTATTACCACAGTAGGCTTAGTTATGTGTAACAACCTGTCCCTATGGTAGTAAGAAGTGGGGTTTCACCAAGTTGTGTAACCATTAATCTCCTTATACAGTACTTAATTCAATCTTACAGCATGCCAAGCCAGAACAAAGACACAGTGTTAGACTGTTTCCCTTTTTAAGTACATGAAGTCAAGTGTTTGTGATAATTTTAAGACAGTGAATCCAATGAGTACATTGAAGCAAATGCAGCCACAGGGAACAAATTATGCATCTTATAACCAGAAGCAAGACTCCGCTAAACTGATGTACGTACATGAAAATATCTCTCTTTTTAGTCTCTTTTTATTCATGGTGGCTTCATTAGTTATTTTTATAAGCATGCCTTCCATTGTTGTGAATATAGAAGGAAAGGGTCGTAGTCATGAGTTGGTCGTTGTGGTTGTGTTTTCTAATTCGCTGCACGAGAGACACAAAGTCTGAGCAAAAGTGAAAAAGACAGACTGGGTCAATTTTAGGCAATTGAGAAACCAAAGCACAGGTTCAGAATCGAGATGACATTTTAGCTATTCTAACCTTAAAGGAATACACCACCGTTTGTTGAAATAGGGCTTATCACGGTCTACCCTGGCTGTAGATAAGTGGGCCAACGCATTTTTTGTCTCAGTGCAAGTAATTAGGTTGTTTTTTTTTTGTCTTTTTGTTGTCTCACTTTTACTCACAACATGCTAACCGGCAACATAGGATTCCATTCACTACGCTGCCGGTGTTGCACTGGACTAGGGCTGGTCCGAATACCATTTTTTGAGCTTCGAAGCTTCGGAAGTAATGAGCATCGAATATTGGAAGCTTCGGAGAGAGGGGGCTGAACATATTATTATCTCTAATAAAGGCAGGAATCTCTATGCGTCTGTCTGTTTGTTTGCATGTTGATTATTTTGAGAACCTTTCGTCCAAACGACTTCACAAGGGAGTGCAGTGTCGTATTTGGTGCAATATAGATAGACAGGCCAGACGCGTTCAGAATTAATAAACTTTTAACCTCTGAAGGATCACCGTCCCGTCAACGGGACACTTTGTGACTGGGGCGTTGCTGTAACCTCGATAAAACTTCCACTCATGAGCGTTTTTATTACTTTTAAAGCATTAAATCTTTAAAATACACAGCCATGTACACAACTGTTACAAAGTAACAGAAAATAAAACAATTTAGCCGTAATCTGCGCAGCCGAGAGTGCATGCATACCTGTTTTCGTTGTCCTTTCAGCAACAAAGTGGTATTTTGACCAAAACTTGGTTTTCATAAATCCCCAAGAGTCCAAGGAAATGTAATATCCAAGCTTTATATTCCAAAACGATCTCTTCGCCTCACTATGTTGAAGTTTCTGGCCGAATCACAACGGAAAAACGCAAAACAGTTTTCCATTTCCGCACTTGTTATCGCCGCTAGCTTCTCTGCCCAGCTTGCTAAATGCTCGAAGTGGGCGTCATTGTGTACTGACCATTGACATATGGTACAGACAGTATCTTCTTCTTTGTTTGTTTGTTTATTGGCGGTTGGCAAACCAACTTAAATGTGCATTACTGCCACCGACTGGAGTGGAACGAGAGATAAATGCAGAAAATTAAAAAATTAAATAAAAAAAAACAAATATTCGAATGTCAAATTTTGAAATCGAATACCAACCCACCGAACGAATATTCGAATATTCGGGTCCAGCCCTACACCGGAATAAAACAATGCATGCACAAAAAATGCGTTGGCCCACCTATCTACAGCTAGGGGAGACCGTGATAAGCCCTATTTCAACAAACGGTGGCGTATCCCTTTAATAGTCCAAGAAGATTTTGGAGAGCTTTTAAGTCTTTATCTGCCTGTGGGAGCTCCAATGAGCTGCCTCGATGCGCAGTCAAGGATGGATCTTTTATGTTGAATTGTATCCTTTTGCTTTCTGTTTTAGAATTCTAAAAATGTATTCAGATTAAATTGATTTACCTCTTGAAAAACATTTTAACCGTACCCTATTTAATAATGAAATTTGTACTGTAATATATGGTTCATCCTACGTTAAAAGGTGGAGATGTCACCTCTGAATAATTTCAGGCTTAACCTTGTATTGGAATCGCCTCTTGGTCACATTATATTTTGTGATTAACATTTTTTTATTTAATTATAACACAACAATGGACACATTATATTGATATTTAGATTTTCAAAAATCCAACATATCCATTATCTGTCGGCAAATTTGCTCAAATGCAGTATGGAGTCACCGGTATTTTACGGTCTGTCTTTCATCTTCCACTCCAGAGAAACAGTTTGAAAATGTGTGAAGCTTTGTTAATGACCCGTGAGGCCGTTGAGCTGTCTTATCACAGCTTTGTGGTTTATACTTCCAGAACAGTTTTGTTCTGGAAGTTGTTCTGTTTTGTATTTTCTTGATTAATCGATTAGTTGTTTGGTCTATAAAATGTTGCAAATGGTGAAAAATGACGATCAGTGTTTCCCAAAGTCCAAGATGATGTTCTCAAATGTCTTGTTTTGTCCACAACTCAGATATTCAGTTCACTGTCACAGAGGAGTGAAGAAACTAGAAAATATTTACATTTAAAAAGCTGGAATCTGAGAATAATTTCCTTTTTTTTTTTTCCATTAAAAAAATACTCAAACCAATTAATCAATTATAAAAATAGTTGCCGATAAATGTAATAGTTGACAACTAACTGATTAATTGATCCATCTTTGCAGCTCTAATGCCACACATGAAACAATATGAGTTGCACTGCTTTGAGTTGAGCCCCTGAGTTAGATGGAACCTGCAGCGCCAGCTGAACACCAAAAGGACTCTCTGTCCTGTGTGTGTGTGTGTGTGTGTGTGTGTGTGTGTGTGAGAGAGAGAGAGAGAGAGAGAGAGAGAGAGAGAGAGAGAGAGAGAGAGAGAGAGAGAGAGAGAGAGAGAGAGAGAGAGAGAGAGAGAGAGAGAGAGAGAGAGAGAGAGAGAGAGAGAGAGATGTTTTGTAGTTTATGTGTGTACATGAAAGGGGTGGGTAAAGTCCTCTGTATGATTAGTCTGTTAATCCAGTTGTGAGCTGTGTTAGAAGTTAGAGCCCTGTTAGTAAGACAGAGTGAGTCTTACCAAGGCAAAGAGCTGGGGGTGCAGTTATTTTGTGTATAACTGCTTGGAGTTGTCTTTGGTTGGTTTTTTGTCTTTGCATGTTCATTTCCTAATTTGCTTGGATCTGGATCCCTGATTTACTGAGATTTGATCTTCATACACCATCTGGCTACAAAATTAATCTTTACTGATTAAGAAATTTAATTTAGGGCAAACACACGATAAAGGCTTTAATGACTGAACTGCCTCATCAGATAAATCAGACCCCAAAGTAACTAATTCCAATCTAACCGCACTCAACACATAAGCAGATGTAATTCAAAAGAATAAGTAATTCAAGGTTTGTATCCAAGCAAATTCTTATTGTGTCATCATCAGATTTTCTTTTGACATTTGTTTTCTGTCATGTAATTTCTGTTGCTTTGAGTATATACATTTTGGCTTCAAAGCGGGGTCCAACCTATTGAGGTTGCAGTGATATCACAGATATTTATTTCTTTGTCTGAGCTTTTCCTCTGGGTAGGTGTCACACGAAAACATGCACATGGAAAATGTGTTTGTGCATAAACTCACGTTCAAGAGTGCAGCCACACCCTGCTCATTGTGTTCTCACTTAAGTACACAGAGGCAACTGTTCTCTACTCTTTCCACACAAACCATGTAATATGATTACAGTCATATTCACATTCTATTAAGCTAGGATGACGATACCATTTACTTTTTTTATCCCCTTTCATTGAAACCCAAACCTCGGTATAGCCCATCTGAAGCACCAGGGGGCAGGAGAGAACCACTCTGAAACTGAGGAGACTTTACTGGGCCTCTGGAACTGTTTCTATCCATTAACATCAACACAGTGAAATTTGTTTTCCCTCCATTTGTAAGACAACTATAGGCAATTTGAACATATTGGTTGTCATATTGCACATAGAATATATAAATCTACTCTTTTTTTTTTTTTTTTTTTTTTTTTTTTTTTTTTCCATGTATAACTCTGTCCATATACCTACCAGAGGGGTAATCTTGGTATAGAGAAAAATCCTAAATCTCTATATTATACTCTGCTCGGTTGTAAGAAGCCTGACACATTAAACAACTGTAGATTAAGGATTAACTTTTATACCCCCCCATCTTTGTCAAAAAAAGAAATGGTTTACAAGCAAAATTCCATACAGAGAAGCACAGTTTCCTTGCTTTTTACCTTCCTGCCTTTTTTCACTTTTAAGTTTTTCCTTCTCTTTTAATTTGTCTTTTTATATTTCCCAGCTCCCTGCTTCCATATCTATAAACAATCACTGCATTATTCCCATACAGACAAGTTTACACTGACTTATCAAACTTTATAGCTTCTCTGCTATCGCTATAATATTCATGAAGGGATTCATACTCTGTAATAAGGTTATCAGTCTTAACGTAGGCCTACTTTTATGGGACTTTTTAATCTTCTTAGTTATCACTTATTACCTATTGGGACATAGGCCTACATGTTGTACCTGAACTATGAGGTACAGGGCATACCTCCCTACAAATTTAATATGGGATTACTGCAGCTCGTTGGGTGTCTGGATGTGTTTGGAGAGACTGATCTTGTGCGTAAAACATCTCTGATATTTGAGGCGCTCCAGGGATTTAGGGAGCATGCCCAGTGCGCCCCTCTCAGCAACAGAGGAAACCACTGGTGCAGCATAGGAGTCATACCAAGCATAGCCTGCGTGTCAGTGCAGTCGACTTACAGCTGGCTGTGAGGAGAACTGACGCTACTCTTTTTTTTTGTTGCTCTATCACCGCGATACATTTACCTATATTAAAAAAAAAAAAAAAAAAAAAAAAACTTGGTGTCAATCCTCTCCGCAGGGTTTTATTTTTTTAAAGGTGGTTTCTGTAAAACTAAAGTTGGAGGCTGGGCCTTTTAGCTTTTTGATCGTCGCTTGAGAGGAGAAGAAGAAAAAAAAAGCTGGTCTTCTTTTGTAAAAACTCGATAAATGCTACTAACGAAAATGGACCTGTTGAACTACCAGTACCTGGACAAAATGAACAATAACAACATTGGCATACTCTGCTACGAAGGTAAACTGTTTTACCTTTAACTGTTTGTTTTTAAAACCTCGAAGTGCCCGTTGCTTTTAACGCTGTGAGTTAACGTTAGCGACGTTGTCGAAGTTTTCACTCAACTTACTTTAGCTAGCTTTCATTAAGCCTTGCAGAGAAAAGTTGTAGCTTTGAACACATGTTGATTAATTTAATTTCTACGCGACTTGATGAATAATAACATTTCAACGGGTTGAACTTGAGCCCACTTGTTATTTTTTTTAAACGTTAGCAGCAAACGTTCGAATTTCACTATTAAGTAACTTGTTTAGTTTAAGCTAGTTTTTTACGTTACGTATCTGAAAACCTGGAAGTGTGTTTATAAGTCGGTCATATCATTTTCTGCAGCTATTGACCGCTTCCCAAAAAGACCTGGCTAATGATTGAGACCAAAGGCTGACTAATAGACTTATGTGAATTGCATGGCTCTCCTCCAATGCTTACTAGTTGCTCAGTTATTCAGACTTTTTGCTCTCTATTGTTCACATCAACGTCTTGCATTCCTAACTGTGTGATATGTATGGTTATGTATGCCCTTAGATGAATCAGATTGTGGCAAAGTCTTATGGATAGACAGTGTGTGTTGTTTAATGATTTGACCCAGTGTCTTTTTGATAGGGGCTGGGATTTATCTTCTCATTGCTCTCGTCTTCTCAGTGTGGACTAAAAGTTATTTCTACCATGAGCGGTGTAGGATTTAATGTGAACGTACAGAGCAGAAGCTTCCATGTATTAACAAAGTGACTGACTTTGGGAAAGTGTAACTCCAGTCCTGTGCTCTGCAGTTAATGCTCCCACGTCAGGCATAATATCATCCAGTCTTTATGGAGGCTAAATGCAAGTTCCTTCCTCTGTCCCTCTGCCCCTGATTTCTATTGCAACGTGCAGAATCAACTCCAGTGTTAGCAAGAAAAAAGTCCACTGAAGTCAGATTTTGACATGAACTGCAACTAATGATCTCTTTTTAAGCAAGGCAGTACTACACAGTACCTAGTTAAAAAAGGCTGTTCGAATTGTATGATATAATTGTTTTTGAAGGTAGTGACTTTGACTTTGCCTATACAAGGACAAAGGAAAGGATTTAACATTTTCATGATAAACTGATCAGCAGGCTTTTTTCATCTCTGCTGGGGAATAGCCTACTATAACCCTACTGCTGCTGTGCCACAGTTAGCAGCTCCTCTCTACATGTAACATATAATGTACTTTTAATAGCACTCCTATTAAGACTGTGTGACTGAAAAGCATTTTGCAGTTTTGCAGGAAGGGTCAGAGAGGCAGGTGGCCAAGTGCCATTTTATAGAAGCAGGTAGAGGGAATATGTTTTTTAAAGTGGTTGAGCATGTGATTATGGTCTTTGTCAACAGAGTTGTGCTTTTGTCTGTTTCTAATGCTTTGAGAGGAGAGGAGAGGAGGGGAGGGGGGGAGATGTGTTGCTGTAATTTCTGTTTGAGAAACTGTTTGATCCAAGATTCTTGCTTTTTAGGCATGTGACTTTTCAAGTTTTGCTCAGGAGTTTTGGCACACATGTAATTTTTGTGAAATTGGTAATGGTAGAAGCTCACTCCTCAGTGCAGTGATGGTGTTGTAGATAAGACTGCCCCTGGCCTGGGATTGAAGCCAGCCAGAAGGGTTTTCTGTGTCACTGTAAAGCTTAATCTTTCTCAGGTTTCAACATGTCTATCTCAGTGAAGAGGAGTGAAGAGGGGAAGCACATCTCTGCAGAATTAGCCCATCCATTGGTTTTTCTCTTTTTGTGTGTGTTGTTTTTAGCAAACTGAGCTAAAATGTGACTCCATACTGATTAGAAAACAAATAAAAAGAAAAAGGAAAATGCCAACCAGTAAAAGAGTGAAAGAAAAGCCCTTCATGTTCGAACATGTTGAGCCAAGAAGGGGTTGGAGGAGTGTTGTGATA
Organism: Perca flavescens; assembly: GCF_004354835.1. Lineage (NCBI taxonomy): Eukaryota > Metazoa > Chordata > Actinopteri > Perciformes > Percidae > Perca > Perca flavescens. The sequence continues at coordinate 20,786,395 of NC_041334.1, read as the reverse complement.
TTGTTGGTTTGCTGACTTGCTAGTATATGCCTGAGCACCCATATTAAAATACATTCCCTGACAAATGCACCCATAAATGCTCATATACTTGTTCTCTGTCCCAAGAGCTTCATTTGTATTCTTAAGCTTTCATGCTGTTGTCGTCATCATCAACAAAGCCTAAAGAGTTTGGCAATACGGCTGTCGCCATCTTGGTTTTTTTGCAATGGGAAGTGCCGATTTTTGACGAGAGGGTGGAGCTGGGGAGGATGACGCGGCCAAGTCAGTCTTGTTTATGGTTGCAATGGCGCTGCGATAACCTCAAGGCTAACAAGGGAACGTTGCCGATTTTCAACCAGTGGACGGTAACCGGCTGGTAAACGCGGACTCCGGGTACTGCCGCCATTCATGGAAGTACAGAACATTGGCAAACACTACCGTAAGGTACCAGTTAACACTTGCTGTAGTTGGCATACAGCTGAACAAGACATTTTTAGGTGACTAAATGTTTCAATTAACTTTGAAGTGAAAACACAGTGAGAGGGTCAAAGTTTAAGATGAAAACATGGACAACCCCCAAAAAGAAGTTCATGGCCGTGAAGGCTACCGTAGCTGTAATACGTACTTTGAACACAGTATGTGACATATTCAAACATACACAGACACTACACAATCTGATGACCATATAACCATATAAATCCAATAGTTGGATTAAAGTTTTTGGATAGATTTGTTTGAGGATCAGGTCAATTGTTGGAAGGATGTGAAGTGACATACAGCGAGCATCTTGTCGACGACAAAACCAGGAATCTCAACCTTTCCTTGTGTGCCCTTTATCACGTTATTACGTTACTGATTAAGGAAGTCCATCATTTGCTAATCAGCAATGCCAAGTTGTCTACATGTGCAGCATTGTAAATGATAGCTCCATTCTCCTGCAATACCACACCAGCTGATTGTTCCCATTTAATTTCAAATCCTATTATTTTCCAACCACATTAAACATTAGTCCTGTTGATTCTATATTTGGAAAGGATTGTTTTTAGCCAGTTGTCTGATTGAGTTGCTCTCACTCTATTTAAAGACATGTGCTATATGCAATGTTTTATCACTCTGTCCCACACTTTCTCTGTTTGTGCATCTGTTCATCTCTCTCTCTCTCTCTCTCTCTCTCTCTCCAGCTCTCCCTTTCTGTAAAGCTGCTATCAGTTGTAGGCCTGACAGGGAGGGGTGCAGGGGAATGCTGACTGTCCATTTTTGCTGCTGAGCAGTAGGAAATAAACAAGGTTGAAAACCTCCTCAAAGCCATACACTTTTGTCAACTTCTCTCTCCCTCTTTGTCTGTCTGTCTTGCTCTCCCTTCCTCTCACTGCCAGAGATCAAACCAATCTAACATCCGGTTTAAAAGTTCAGCTCACACAGACTAGAACTTCTGTGGAAGAGTTTTTTATTTTTTTATGTGCTTTTAAGTATTTAAAGCCTAAAACCTCTATGGACCTAGAAAATAAAGGCAACCCAGAGGGCCAAGTTCAGGTTACAGAGGAACTCGGCCAAAAATAATCACTTTGCCGCTTTGCAGAGAGAGTAGAGGGCATGCTTGGACTCATCCTTTTTTTAAGTATCTGGAGGGAGAAAGCTAGAGGGAAATGAACAGATAGAGGGGTTCACCTCTGTTTGTAATCCAATCTCATCGTGATCCCAAGCTGTTTGAAGTTCTGTCAAGAGAAACGGGCTTTGATCATGTGAACCTAATGAACTGAAAGAGCAGAGAGGGGAAAGGATAGAATGGAGTTTTACTTCTGTGCTACAGCCCTCCTTCCATTGTTTGTCTGCTGGTTGAACAAAAGAGAATTTTCTCTTTAAATTGCAACAATCTTTATGTACTGAACATATGTAGAATAGATAAACATGATGGTAAATATAAGAGCGTCCTCTCTAGCATTATTATTATGTGCTTCTTCCTATTTCTGCATTTTATTTATATTACTGTGCAAATATCATTCAGTTACATTCCTTCAGAAACACCAATACTCACATTGTACTATTAAAAGTCTGTCATGGTAAAAGAGGCATGCTTCATACAGGTTAGTTTTTGGAAGTAAATGTAGTCGAATGATCAACTCTTTAAACACTTAACAAAAACTGAACAAAATCATAACCCTCATAAATGTAGGATTTATTCTCGCAGGGCTGCATTAGTTTTAGATAGGTGTATCTAATTAGTAACGGAGTGTAATCTTGCTCAGTTCACTGTTGAGTAGCAGTTAGGTCAACAGTGTTTGAATCTAAACGGTCAAATGTCTTATTTATTTGCAGGGGAAACGCTCACAGATTCACCCCTTGTTGAGCGCTTCACTAGTGAACCTCTGACAAGCCATTATCTGTCCTGGATCCTGATTGGACAGCGTGGTGTCACAGTCTCTCTTCTTTTATTGCCATCCCTCTGTCCTGCCAAAAACAATGATGTCACCCTTGTTGCCATGGTACACAGTGGGGCGAGCAGGAACATGCCAGAGAAAAAGAGAAGTGGGAGGAGCTGCTGCTGTGTTTGAGAGGCCATGCTAAAACTAAACATACATAGAGGAATAGAGCACACATTTTATTATAGTACAAGGTGTGTGTGTGTGTGTGTGTGTGTGTGTGTGTGTGTGTGTGTGTGTGTGTGTGTGTGTGTGTGTGTGTGTGTGTGTGTGTGTGTGTGTGTGTGTGTGTGTGTGTGTGTGTGTGTCCTTCTGAATGACTTAATGATATAATTGTTATCAGTAGTATTACCGGTTTAAACTGGTTTTACATGCATCCAAAAGTCAGTGTTTCCTCTCCAGCTAAGACAGCTCAGAAAATGTTTGCAGGGAACAAACAGTACAGTATAATGGTGCTAACCCATATTTTCCACTTGGCGCGTCTGCGGTGTTTTCCCGGAGGCGCAGCGGCCCCGCGAGCAATCGCGGCCATTCAAGTCTGCTTGATATTCCACCACCCGCGTCGTGGCGCATCCCAGAGGCGTGCGTGAAGTACCTCTGCGCTCCGCTAAAGATACGCGCCAGGGCTATTTTCACGTGAGCTGCGGGGCGTTCGAACAACTGGGCAGGAAGTTAAACAGCGAGAGCATCCAGTCAGTTTACCAAAAGACACCCTCCAGTTTTGGATACGTCTCCTCTACCACACCATGGACGAGGAGAGATCCATCTTGGAGGTGGAACAACATGATAGACATCACAGATCCTTTTTATAAGGACAACACCAAAAAAGAGAAAGCATGGAGTTTAATTACAGGAGTGCTTGTAGTGGAAGGTAGATACTAGCTTAATAAACGAACGTGATTGTTCTTTCAAGTACTTGTAGAGACAATAAAATCTGCTCCCGGTTTGGTATGGCGCGTGGCAGAGGACAGAACAAAACTGCGGCGCAGCCGGAACGCAGCACAGATGCGCTCGGTGGAAAATCTGGGTAACAGTATTCAAAGTATTTAAAATTCTTTTTCATTTCTAAAATCCTATTATCTCCTTTTTTTAATTTTTCAAAAATAAACCATTTATTTAGATCCTCGGCATCAATAATAATTTAAAAAAAGAGCAATGCCCACTAGATTCATTACTACTTTGTACCTTTTATTTTGTTTACTACTGCATGTGTAAATTGTAAGTCATGTAATTTGTGAGTATAGCAGAATAAGCACAAACATTTAAAATAATACAGTTTGAATGATTAAATCTCTACTGTGTTGGTAACTAACTGTTTTTTTCTCAGAGTATGGGAGTAGTTATGGAGGAAGCTGCGCATAAGAAGTCTGAGCTTTATGTTTTGTTTGGGAAAAGTCAGACAGATACATGAGGCCGAAGCAGTGGAAAGTCCCAGTGCTGAGACGGAGCCAGTGGTAGTTTTCCTGATTCTCTTTTGCTCTTACTCCCACTCACTGACGACTTTGTAGGCCTGCTGCACTAGGACAGCACTGGAAATTTGCAGAGAGTCAGACACACAAAGAGAAATAGTTCACATCAAACACACAAACGTATGCAGAAACCATCCACAACTATTTCTTCCAAAACATCCCTAACCAGATACTCCTCTGCTTATGCCAGAGGTTTGTGCCTCACTCAGCAAACTGTATAAGTCAACAAAATCCAAAGTTTGAGCTGGAACACAGCATGTATAGTAACACTGTCATGAATTGGTTTTGCGGTCAGCTTGTTTAAAGTGGCAATAAAACAGTTGCCTTCTACTTGAAAATACCACAATCTTGACAAATTATCATAATTTACATTTATGGCAAAGTGTCCTTTTTTGGAAGTGTAATCAAGTCATTTGACAGCAACGGCGCAAGTGTCAGTTCATACATCATGTTTGAAATTGTACAGTTTAACAGTTTTTTTTTAATTTGTGCTGGTTAGAGTTGGGCAATATATCGATATTATGTCAATATCGTTATGAGACTAGATATCGTCTTAGATTTTGGATATCGTAATATCGTAATATGGCATAAGTGGTGTTTTTTAAGGCTGCATTACAGTAAAGTGATGTCATTTTACCAGGCTGTTGTAAATGTTCTATTATTTGCCTTTACCCATTTAGTCATTATATCCACATTACTGATGATTATTTATCAAAAATCTCATTGTGTAAATATTTAGTGAAAGCACCAATAGTCAACACTACAATATAGTTGCGGTATCGATATCGAGGTATTTGGTCAACAGTATCGTGATATTTAATTTTCTCCGTATCGCCCAGCCCTAGTGCTGGTGCTCTATTTTAAATTTGGTCTGGTTTTATCTTCTTTTCCTTTATCAGAGTTTGTGTAAAGGTGGAGCTTACCTGATCTCTGCCTTATTGATAAACTTTGGAAGAGAGGTTGAACGTCACTTCCCTAACCCTTTGTAACTCTCTACCTCTTCTTTATCTTTTCTTGTCTTCCCTCCTCAGGTGAAGCAGCTTTAAGGGGGGACCCCAGACTCCAGTCCCTGTCTCTGTCCTCGTCTTCCTCATCCTCCTCCTCGTCGTCATCGTCGTCCTCCTCTTCCTCCTCCATCTCCAACCACAGGACAGGTCCTCCTCCCATTAGCCCCACCAAGAGGAAGCTAAGCGGGGACCAGGGGGACAGCGACATGGACGACAACGAGCACGTGGCAAAGATGAGCCGACTGTTTGCTGCACAGCTGTGAGTACACATATCGAGCAACACGCAATTGTTGTTGCATGAGTGAACAGGCATTTAGACACTTCCTAATAAAATCCATTCTAAACCTTAACATTTAGTCATTTTCTAGATGCTCATTTTCTGAGGGGCTAGTAAAAAACATGTATCTCCAATTTTTCAATTTCTGCATCTTTCTCTTTTCGGTCTGTCTCTCTCACAAACACACAGTGTGGCCATTGAGGAGGTCACCTCGCTCCCTAGAAGCTACATATACACACACGTACAAAACTCACTGTTTTTGAAAGTAGTCATTTTTGTTTTACTCGTTTATGCCAGTGTTTCTGTTGGCCATGTGTTTTGCGGGCTCTTCCCTTGGTGAAGCTGTGCACAGGCAGGCTTTCTCAGAAGTCCCAGTTTGGACTCCAGGGTGCTATGCCAGGTTTAGCTGGCTCCACAGTGTTCTCCTTATAGCTGCAGGTCTCTGGAAGCTTGGAAACAGGGACTGCACAACAGCAAGATTACTCACATCTCCAACGTTCCTACATTCCCACTCCAGAGATTCTGGAGCGCTGATTGGCTGTAAAGGACTGCTGGGGCCAGGGGCAATGGAGTCAAAGCAACCCCCCTCCCCCCTTCTCTCGGTTTGACTGAGTCAGTCATGGGACTCCAGCCATTGCTATTTATTGCAGAGACAGTCAAGGAGATGTTAGGTAGAGCTGTGCAGTTTTGCATGCATGCTAATTCTTCAGTATGTCTTGTTGCTGAAAATATAAGTAATTTGTATTAATGACAGCTGGTGTTTTATGTCACTTGTTTCATTGCAGTTGTGTTTGTCAGTCAACATGGCTGTGAGGTGACACAATGGAACACAGTAGATGCAATGCTGGATATACTGGAAGCCCTGGATTAAGAGTAGAGCACAGTTACTGACAGTGTATTAATGTGGTAAGTTTGTGCATCCGCATATGCATATATGTGGATGCACAAGCAGTACATACTGCCTGACACTTGAACAAACCCTTGCTGCACATTTGCACATTAAGGAAATGGTTGATTTGAAATCACTGTTGAAGGTACAGCCAACAAAATTCTTAGTATCAAACACCACATTTAGACTTTAAAGGTTACTCTGGAAAGTCTGCAGCTGTATTCATAGCAATTACAATTAATTGCAATGGAGAACCAGAGTTCAGGGTTCATACGTTTTGAAAAAACCTGGAAAAGTTATGGAATTTGAAAAATGCAAATTCCAGGCCTGAAAAAGTTTTGGAAACTTAAAAAGACCCAGGAAGTTTTGTAAAAGTCATGGAATGTTTTTTAACACAGCATAATAATATGTGATTAATAAATGTATTTCACGTCGTCTTAACCTCAACGTTGTATTCGGGGAGCGATATTATGAATCCCACTATGAACCACATAAACTGTCATTCATTTTATAGTTAAACCTCTGAGGGTAAACTTTAACACAGATTTGTATTCTTATTGTATAATGTCGACTGACATTTTCAGGAACACATAGTCATGGAAATTTGCCAAAAAAGTCATGGAAAAGTATTGGTTAAAATGCGTATGATCAGAATTACTCATGCAGTATAATTCACTCCAGACAAAATAATCTAAATGTTAAGTATATTCCAAACGCACACTAAATACACTACTTTTTTGGTCGTAGCGTATTAGCAGTTTATTGGTGAAGCAGTGGTCGTTGGGAACACAACGAGCAGAATACAGATAATGAATAAATCGGCAATAAATCTAAGAAGATCCTGTTTTTTAAGGACTTATACCTTGTTAGTCTCACCACGACAAAAGTAATTGCAGAAATTGTATCTGTTCACTTGCTTGTTTGACATAGCAGCGATATTTTTGCACGGCTTGTGTTACAGGTAGGAAATCTCTTTTCTAGTGGCACATGGGGAAGGGTCTTTGTTCCTTCATTTCGTGACCGTTTGGGATCACATAACAAAAGATTAGCTTGTGGGTCTTGACATTAGTGCAGAGTCATCTTGTTTTCTGTTATAGATGTGTCAGTGGTGGGAGAATTAACACTATACTCTTTATCCAGGCAGTAAATCCATCTTCCCACTTGGTGTTTTATTCTGTTGTCTCAGTAGTTTTTCACCCTGCGACATATTTTTGATGCATGATGCGGTTAACTGCATACATTGATAAGCAAATTCTCCTACTCGTGTATCACAAGTTGGATTTTGTTTTGTAAGTAGGTCTGCCAAAGTACAATGGGACTTATTGTCATATCAGCTTTCAGTTGGTGTCGCAACTCCTTGCCACAGGTTGTGCATAGAACCGTTTTTTGGAGAACTTTGGCTTCTGTGAAAATAAAACTGATCTAAAAAGTCTGTGATGTTGAAGACTTTTTAAACTGCTCATTGTACCCATGATGCACCATAATCCCTTTTATTTAATCTACACTTAAATTATGACCTCAAAGTCATTTGGCTATGTGCTGTAGGTTAATCTCTACCCAAGAAAAGTCAATTGCTGGTTGACTTGCTGCAACCTGAAGTTAAATCCAGGGCTTTCTCCATAGCTTCATCAAGATATATATTTTTTAAACCAATTTGCCTCCGGGCCATCCTAAATGTATCTTTATTTTTAGTCATTTAATTTGAGGTTTCTCTGAGGGCATTTGTTCCCTGGCAAAGGTAACTGCTGAGTGACTTGTTGAAACCTGAAGTCGGAGTCGGCCTGTGAAATGTTTTCCTCCTCTTTTGAACTGTCCAAAGAACAGTGCTTACACTAAAGTGGAGAATGATGGGTTGTTGTTGTTACAAAAAAAGTCAAGCTAAAAATGGCGGGTTAAGACAGCCTCTTCACATTCAACATGTCTTTATTTAACATAAACAAGCTTTCTGCTTCATTTAACTCATCTAACAGTTGTAGGAACAGTGATTAGGTTTAATTTGAAAATGATGGACTTGGTTTTTGGGAAAAAGCTAGACAGAAAACCAGAAAATGAACCCCTGCACGCACACGCACACACTCTCTGTCACACACACACACACACACACACACACACACACACACACACACACACACACACACACACACACAGTTCAAATGTCCAGAGATGGTTATCTGACACCATTCTAGCTGTCTGTGTAGCTTGTTTTAGTCTGCACGAATTGCTCTGCTCAGTGTTGACTGTTCCTGCAGGTGTTTAGGAGCTTTTGTGGTCATTCTCCTCACAACAACTTTTTCTCTGTTTTGTTTGAATGGCGGTTTCCCTGTGTGCTGGGCTGGCTTTATCAGTTGGTAAAAATGTGTGTTATTGTCGAGCTGCTTGTAGTTGGCTTTCTTTTGTCTGTAAGTTCAGTCATATTTTTCGGTGAGTGTACACACAGACAGACACCTGACCTGACACCTCAGACTTGAGCCAGGGCTGTTAAGGAGGAAGCTCAGGTTTCTTTTGTTGTCCAATCAAAACAAGCTGAAGTCCAGGGGGGAGGCACAGGATGGTGTGAGAGAAGGAGAACTTTTTTTATTATTTTTTTTTATGTGGGACAGTATTAACAGGCATGCTAAATGAGTGGATTTTGCTTTTGCCTACAGCCTGTGTATTTAAGTTTGTGGTTGTGAGTATATTTTTTTTCAGCCGTCTTAGTGCTTTAATAGTGAAGTCACTATTGCAATACAGACAGAGTTTATGGCATGGTAAATTCTGCATATAAAAGTCTTATTGAAAACATTGGCAGTCCTTATGGAAGGCTGATACTGTATGTTGATGTGATCTTTATGTCTGTACCGAGTCTGCATGTGTCTGCAGGTATGCACATGTGTTGTTGTGTGCACTGTCTGTACATGCATGTGTTTGCCCATCTGTGGTCATGTGTGTGGTGAGAGAGCTCCTTGTCAGGCAGCAGGGGATACTTTCTCATTTTCTCGGAGGAGTAGGAGGAGTCTTGAACAAAGAAGCCTTATCCTGTCCACTGGAGCCTGCGGGCTGGAAGCTTGCTGCTGCCTGCTTGCCTGCCCGCCACTCTGCAGTTGTAGACCCGCCAGAATAAAAGTCCTCTTGCTCAGCTGTTTCATTCCTCCTTAAGAGTAAGAGTAGGGATGCACGGATATGAAAATTGTGACCGATAACTGTTATTTACAAATGTCTACATGATAGGTATAAAACAAGCTACTGTGATAATCATATTTTATACATACTGAAAAAAACGTGTAAATACTGAATTTGAAAATGTCTATCTTTATTTGCAAAACATTTGGAAAGCCCATAAATCAAAGCTTTACCGCATTGTTTCCTCTCAAAATGAGAATAGCTAGTCCACCTTTAAGCCAGCCCACCTTAAGAAGGTGAGCCTGTGCTGTTGTTGCTAGCTCCTAACCATCAGGTATCAGTTTTTTTTTTTTACAATATTGTGAATTGTTTTGTTCAGTAAATTACCAATAACACATAATTAAATCAGATTGTGATAAACCTGACAAGTTGAAGTAATCTAACATTTTCAGCAAACAATGTCTGGTAGTCATTACCTGGAGCAAATGTTCCCATTGTTGTTCTTGGTTGTGCTCTTTATCTGGGTGAATTGCCCTTTCTTTTCATGTCATTATTTGAATCGCTGAAAAAATCAGACCTATTGACAATGATTCAGAGGTTTGATATCAAGCTATATGTTTTCACAGTAGTATGCACGTAATCTTTCTTTTGTGTTCATGTTATGTTACTCTGAAAGGTAATTCTGTAAATATAAGAGCTAAAAGCAAAATCTAATTTGGTCAGTTTTCTGCAGTAAGTACTGTAGCATACAGAAATACAGAAACCACAGCTGCTTTCTACTGGGAACTTCAACAGTAACTTGTTCTCATGGAAGTTCCCCCATAGGCCAAATGGGGAGAGAGTGTGTGTGTGTGTGTGTGGGGGGGGGGGGGGGTGGCAGGTGAAGTCATTGTTACCCTCTTGTTTTTACATGGGACTGGACTATTTATGTGTGAGCATGTAAGAAAAGGAGGGAGAGCATTTTTTTTTTTTTTTTTCAGTCTGTGTGTGTGCTCTCATGTTGTTTTCTTTGCCTTCTTGTTGTGGTTGTTCCCATATCCGATCTGTCCCAGCTTTGATAACAAAGGATTTTCTTCAGTTCTTTCTCTGCAGTCAGTTAGCTGTTAAATATATGCTTGATTTTTATCAGCATTTCTGCATGAGTGGAAATCTGAAAGATTTAAAATGGCTGTGTAAAGAGATGTTTGGAAATGGTGCCAAAGTTTATCTTTTTTGCTTTAGATATTAGGCATTGTTTATTTATTGTTTTATAACGCATTTTGTACTGTATGTCAAGTACGATTACTTGATAAATACCAATAATAGTGTGTTAATCTGTTAAGGTGTACTTTCTGTGTTTTGACTTTTCTATTTTAAAGAATACAAATATTATTGCTAACTTCCGCTCACTCCCGCTACTAAAAGCTGGACTGAGCAGAGAAAACTGGGTAGAGAGGTTTGTATGCCTTATATACATAGCCCGTAGTCCTCACTTTCTGTGTGTGTGTGTGTGTGTGTGTGTGTGTGTGTGTGTGTCTGTCTATCTATATCCATTTTGTGGGTTTCTGCAGACCTCGCAGAGTTTGGGCCTGGTTGTAACCTGTGGTTGAGCCTTCATCCTCCTCTGCTTTTTTCTTTTTTGTCGTCTTCTCCTCTCTACGCCGTGATTCTTCCCAGATGTTTCCTGTGTGTGTGTGTGTGTGTGTGTGTGTGTGTGTGTGTGTGTGTGTGTGTGTGTGTGTGTGTGTGTGTGTGTGTGTGTGTGTGTGTGTGTGTGTGTGTGTGTGTGTGTGTGTGTGTGTGTGTGTGTGTCTCTCTATTCTCGCTCTTTATTTATTTCTTAAAGGAGTAGGATATGAACCTCTGCCCACTGAAGATTTATAGTGAGGTTTTCTCTGAAGACTGTAGAACACAATTGTGAGAAAATAGATAGAATGGTAGATAGATAGAACTTTTATAGCTCCTGTATCTTTGCCTCAAGTAAAATATAGCTAACTCACCAAATTGGCAGTCTACTTTAGAGCTAACCCTGGAAATCTAAGCTGTATATCTTTTAAAGTCTACAGTTCATATGTTCCTAGTTGTTTTGTTTAGTTTTCCCATTGTGATAGTTAGGCAAGTTAGCTCATACAAAGCTGCTTGTTAAGCCAGCAAGGACAAATTAAGTGTTCAGATTTTACAGGAATACAGGCCCGCAACTGTGTTTTTCAAACATATGATCAAAGTCGTGATCTTTAACTTGAGGTTATCTTGAAGACAGGGTGTCATGTGAATGGTTACTTAAAAGGCTGTACTTAATGACAGATCTGAGTGGTGTAATATTGTTCAAGATATATGACTATATCATTTATGTATTGAGGGTTGGACTCTCTGGGTTTTAAATTAAGGGATCTTCCAATGAATGCCCACCACAGTGTCTACCACTAATGCCAGGCTACACATAACCCATTCTCTAGTAAAATAGAATCAAATAGATATCTCCTCTCTCTTTCATAGTGTCAAGATGTCCATTCTGATGTCAGTTACTTAATTCTCATTTTCAAAAACAAAAAAAACAGCCTGAAGTATCACCCCTCTCCACTCTTTGTACCTACAGTACAAAATGTGTACCTAAAATACAAATAACAGCACTGACACCACCTCAGTGCTGTGTGGTGTTAACTCCATATCAATACTTGATCCAAGAGTAATAAGTAACCCAGTAAACATTTATTGAGAAATGAGATTAAGCTGGGTCCCCAACCTCTCCCATTGTCTGCTCTCGCCTCTTATTTTATTCAGTTTGTCCCCTATACCTCTCGTAGGTGCCAAGTCCCAGAGTTCTCTACTTTTCAAAGGCCGTACCCCCCCTCTAGCCCCAGACATGGCAAACCTCTCTCTTCAGCTCTAGCCCTTGTCACCAGCCCAATGTCGGTGTCTCATGTGTATCCCTAGCCGTACACCCTTTGCATCCTCTCCCTCTCTCCCCAGCTGCGACCCTAATGATAATTGAGAGGTGAGTAAGCGAGACAAAGACACAGAGTGGGTTTTTGAATACCAGAACCCTGGCATGAAATGCGGGTTTGGAGGGCAATCAAGTGAGGGGAAGGCAGGGGCGGCGGTGGATTCAACAGCTATGCCATTCATTGGATGGATTTGTTGATCCCGTTCACTGGCTTCTGCAACGGCCCCTCTTGTGTGAGGATGTGGGCATGTCTGCTCTTTGGCAATGATTAAAGTTTGGAACAACTTCCACAACCTAACTCAAGACCCAGCTGCTGGGAGGGGAGGAGAGAGAAAGAGCTTTATTATCGGTTTGCCTCCAAGCTAATCTGCCGATTGTTTATATTTGAAGATAACCAAGTTATACAGGAGGACTTTGATTTGTAGCATTTGATTACAAGTTTCCTGAAGAAATAATTTAAACAATGTTTTCATTATTATGATCTAATTTGTATGTTTACTCCACAATGCAGTTATTCTTTGACTATTTGATAAAGAATGAAACAGAAAACTGATACCACTATGGGAAAACATAAAAGCTAGTTGGTGAGCTGTCAGCCAGGGTTTACAAAAGCGCTGCCAAGTCTTTCCCACTTTAACCTTCAGGAAGTTTGCTGCCGATTGTGAGAAAAAAAAGATAAAGGGAGGAAAGGGGGGCGGGTTCTGCTAATGTAAGCTCTCGGCACAAATGAAGGAAACTACCGACCTCACTCTTTCTTATAGTAGAGGTCCGGACCATTCACATTCAGCTCCCCCTCCCCCCCTCCTCGCCTCTCTGCAGCTCTTCCTCTCTCCCTCTCTGTATTCTGTGGAGACTATTTATTTGTGGAGGACGCTGCTGTGGGCTCCAGATGCTTGACCCAGCAGTCAGGTTGCCTGGTCACATGGATCTACAACTGTTTTCCTGAACTTGTTGTTTCGCATCCAACCAAAACCTTAAGGGGCTGCTGCAGCTTTTTCAATCTTGAATCTGTTTTGTATTCTCATTCAGACTTTTTCTGGAGAAATGCCTCCACACGGTATCTGGTGAAGAATCAAGAGGGATTTCCATATTGCATTCTGTCCACCGATGTTTGAGTGCAGCATGAATGTACTACATTGATTGTATTGTTGTTGTTTTTTTTCTTCCCAATTGAGGCTACAGTGTCTATGTAGTGTATATGTCAGTGTAGGAAGGAGGAAGCCAGTGAGTATATATCTTTGAATGGTTGTGTCTATGCATGTGGCTATGGAGTTGGAGAAAAAAAAAAAAAGAGATCATAAGAGGCGAGTACAGTAAATCTTGCTCCCTGTAACTGGGCCTCAAATTGTAGGAGGGGAGTGGAGCTGCAGTGAGGGTGTAATACACACACACACACACACACACACACACACACACACACACACACACACACACACAGAAGAGAGACATTTGATGCACTGAGCAAAATAATTGCTACCTGTTGAACTGCAAGCAAGTGTGCATAGTATCAGGCACCACCACTTCACTACATATCAAACATTTCAAAGTAATTATCTACAGAGCTGGGGGGGAAAAAATAGGCGGCTGGCCAAAATCTGTGTTGTGTCAAACTTTCGTTACTTCAATCCCTTTAATTAATCCCCGATTGGGGATCAGATCGTATATCGGCGATTTGAAGAGATGATTGCCGATTGGTGTTTCCTACGCCTATATTAAAGTGATTTTAACTAACTTACTATCACAACTAAGATGTTATAAAAAATAATAATATCTAGAGTCTGCACCGTTCTGTTTATTTAGAGATGTTTCTGGTGGAGCGCTAAGTCTGCCCGCTGAGCCACGTTAATCAGCACAAGTGATTAGTTTGTTTTAAATCCTTAACGTTAATTACAAACCTGTCTTCCGTCTCTTTTCCATGGATCTGATGCTTGATGGGCTGTGCTTCTTTCGGACAGTCACTCAGCCTCCCTGGCTCCCCGGCTGCTGCCAGGGGACGGCTAACGGGAGCTAACGTTACATTAGGTCAGCACTGACTACTGCGGGCTAAGTTACAGCAGCTAACGTTAACGATCGAGTTTCCCTGGTGCGGAGCCCCGGCTCCAACATAGCAAATAAGCTACAGTAATACGTGCATCACTGCAACACTGAAGCAAAACGCTTTCAGCTTAACGCTACCGCTGCACGTCAGCCCAGCAGGAGGCAGGACAGCTAAGCCAACGACAACTTTTAGCAGATTAATTTAGCGTTTTAGTGATTAGTGTTGAGATGCAGTTAGAGACAACTCCTCCGCTCGCGTCTATGCTGCATTAGCACTGCAGGATTTTCCTCAGACAGCAGTGATTGCAGCTGTCTTCGGGCTCACTGGAGAGATAAAGTTAATTCGCTGCGCTGAGGAAACCACTTTAGAGCTTTGAACTTTGTGCCGTTTGCCCCTCTCTACAGGGATACATTTGGAGTCCATCCATGTTGGATAAAGAGTGTTACTTCATCCTTCATAGACTTAACAGCAGAGAGAGAGAGTGTATGTGAGAGCATGTGCTTGAAGAAAACCGTCTTATCAAACCCTCTAGCAATCTGAGAAGTATGAGTGTGTTTGTGAGGTCCGTATTAATAGCTTCTGCTGGTCCTGCGGGGTTTAACACAGAGCTCCATTTACAATAGTTCTTTGTTTATCTTCCCTCTTTTCTCCCTCATCTCAACTCTCTTTCAGCCACTTTTTACCTCTGTCTTCATTCGTCTCTCCACTGCTCATCTTTTTTTTTTTTTTTTTTTTATATATTTTCTACCACGACACACCATCTGCCACCAGTCTTTCTTCGTCTTGTTTTCTTTTGAGCTCATCCCTCGCACAGAGGGTTGGGTTTTTTTAATAACTTTGGATCAGATGCCAACAATGTACTAAACATAAATTAATGTGCGTTTCTCTGTCTCTACGTCTCTGTTCCCCAGGAAACCTCATGGAGACTACCGCAGCGCTCCCATCGTCAAGGACCGGAGCCGGAGCCCCATCGAGCGCGTGGTGGTGCCCAGCAATCTGGGAGTACACAGCAACCACCTGTACAGCCACGCCCACCACCACCATCACCACCTGGCCAGCTTAGCCGGCATGGACCAGCCACTGGCACTCACCAAAAACCGCATGGTGGAGTCTGCACGCAGTAGCACAGCAGCTATGGCCACAGTGCCGCACACAGTCAGCGCCGTGGAACGCCAGCAGGTAACTTGCACTTCCTGTTTCTTTGGTTCTGACACTAAACTTTTGCAAATTGTTAGATAAAACCCAAGTGGCAACCTCCGGTGCTGAAAAATGAAGCCAATGCATTCATCGAGTGGCCACTTGAGGCTGGCTCCAAAAGCAAGTCAATCTCCATAGACCCCCATGTTCATATGCCCAACTCTACAGCAGAATTAAACATGGTTACAGCCTGGTACAAAAAAAATTGTTTTGGTCTCTACAGCTAAATTCCCACTTCATGGCAAAAGTGGCGAGAGGTGAATTTGTTTTTAGAACTCACCCGTTCAAGTCAGGCTTAGAGTTATGCATAAATAAGGGCATTCCGCTTTGAGTGACGGGTGGCTGCCGTCACAGAATGCGAGCATAGGCATCATTCAGCCCACCTCAGCTCCATCCATGCTCCACCTCTTTGCCCATTGTTGGATTAGCCGACATCTGGTACTGCCAAGATGGCGACAGCCGGAGTCGCCGGGGAGTCGCCCTCTTTGAGCTTCATTTCGGACATCACAGAGACTACGTCCATATTTTCTACAGTGTATAAAACCTCAATTTTGGTAGGTCCCTCGCATGATGTGACTAATGTGCTTTTATTAGCCAGTCTCCTTGGATGGTGGAGAGTAAACATTTCCTATTTTCCTTGTTGGCCAAGAAGTGCTGGTGGTCACTGAATCATTCTCTCTCCCTCAAGCTTCAGACCTTCCTTTGTCTGGTTCTTTAATTGAATGATTCCCCCTTTTTTAAATGCTGTTCTCTTTTTTTTTTTTTTTTTAATCACTCTTCTTACACCCTTACACTCTCGACACAACTCTTTGTTGTTTTTGATGATCCCCTAAATGTTGAATTTGTATTTTTGTGTTTCAGAATCGTCCTTCAGTTATCACATGCGCCCCCGCCAACAACCGCAACTGCAACCTGTCTCACTGTCCAGTCTCACACAACGGCTGTGCAAGCCTCGCTAACAACTACAGGAGAATCAACAGTGAGTGCACTCATGCAAGTGCATCGAAAGGCACGCACACAGACCGACAGACTGCATCCTAGTTATAAATATTAGCTGTTTTTCAATACATAGATTTATGGTAGAAGGAGCAGTGATGGCTGAACATATCGCAGATAGTAATTGAAACCAATTGTTACCAAGTAACATTTACTTGGCACAATTATCCCTAAAAGTGGATATAATTTTGGAAAAATTAGTTCCCCATACAGTGCAGTTGGTGGGAACCCTTTCTGCGAGTGCAAATTGCCCTCCAGAGAAAACACAACCATCATTTACTCTCCACATTCAGACTGACTTATATAACTAGGTCTAAAAAAAAAAAAATCCTCCCAGAGTCTCCGAGGCTGTTGTCGGTTATCTCTGTGCTGTAAATGTCACTTGAGGCCTCAGCCAAACACGTCCGTTTTATTTCTCCAGTCTGTGAGAGTTGGTTATGTTTTCTGTGGGTTGATAACTTAACTGTGGCCATTTTTATGATCCCAGTGAAATCCCTATGATCTCATTGAGGTTAATAGTGAAATTTAAAACAAGGTTTGTTAGGTGATTTAATATAAAAAACTGCAATGAAAAAGTGAAGTAGTTGCCGGAGTTAGAATTTTTCCATTGACCTAAAATGCCCATTACCAATGATTGAACTGATGCTAGGCAATAAATTGCCCACTGAACTTTTATATAAGTGAGTTTTAGAGATGTTTCTGTTTTCATTATGGGAACTAAAAACCCACTTTCTTCTTCTTCTCATATTATCTCTGTTCTAGCCAATACAGCGTGCGACCCAGTAATTGAGGAGCATTTCCGCCGCAGTCTCGGGAAGAACTACAAGGAGCCCGAGCCCACCGCCACCAACTCGGTGTCCATCACAGGCTCCGTAGACGACCACTTTGCCAAGGCACTGGGCGAGACCTGGCTGCAGATTAAAAACAAGGGGAGTCCCTCGTCGTCCAGCAGCAGCCCAAACTCCTCCCCCGACAGTCACATGGTCAATCACAACCACTCCCCTTCTGTGGTCTCCTGAAGGAGGAGGGGTTTAATAGGGATTCACCCCCATTTTCCCAGCTCTCCCAATCATCTCGGCTCCAACACCCACGCCCTTGTCACTTTGGTCTGTCACCAGCATCCCAGAGGGAATGCCTGCCTGCTGGTCTGCTAAAAACATCTGAAACCCTCAAGCCTGCTCTCTCTCTATATGCACTCAGATCAATTGAGCAATAACAACATGGTTGTTTTTTCCCCCCGTCTGTCCTCTCGTATGGTATTGCCAGAAAATAATCAGTGATGAGTGTTCAACTTTGGGACTCGACTGGAGCATCAAGCCGCTCCTTCCAATCATTCATCATCCCTGCATGTCAAGCTTGGAGCTGAGCAAGTGTCTGTAGTTATATGTACATAAAGAGAGAGGAACGGTGGTGTTTTAATTATTGTTTTTCTTCTTTTTTTGGTTTTTTCTTTAACAGTAGTTTTGTGTACTGCTTTTGCGTTATGGGATGCCCGACATTTGAAAGAAAAGATAAGTGAGAAACACTTTGGAGAAAATGATCACAAACCACCTGACTGTGCTACCAAAGAAACCTCAGACACTGATGTTTATCACCGGCCACCTCGAAAACACAACAACAAAAGCCATCTTGTAATCTCCCTTTTTGTTTTTATATTTTTTAATTCTCTCACCTTCCTTCTCTCTCCCTTTCGCTAGTGTGTGTGTTCTGGTGGCGTTGTTACTGTATGTGTATACTTAGGTGATCGACTCGGTCTAATTTGCACTACTGCCGTAGAGGGTAAAGGGTGGCATGTCAATATTGTAATCTGGCACTGCGCACACTGGGACTGATAATGCTGTTTTGGCGCAGTCTGGTAAAATCCAGCTTTTGTTGGAACCTCCATTTGATCCCATTAACGTTTATTTAAAATCGACCTGGCCATAATTTCATCCTGGCTCTGACAGAAAAGTACAATCCACATTATTATGCATTCTTTTTTGGAAAAATGGAAAATGCATACCGGTGGGGCTGGGTGGTATAAAATGTTCGAGATAGGCAAAGTATTAAGGATGTGGATACTATGTGTTTGAATAGAAAGTGAATTTTGTCAGATCACTGCATGTTGATCAGTGCAGCTGTAAACTACAAACAAACATGCTTGCGGAGAAGGCGGACGTTAAAAAATAAAATAAAAATAAAGGTTGCTTGCATTGCCCTCTGGCAACCGCTGTCAGGCCTGAACTACTTAACATGCTTGAATAGTGCCAAATTTTACAAGCGCAGTCAGGTTATCAAATTAGCCAACTGTGGTGTCGATTGACATCCCAGCCATTATGAGAGGAGATCAGGGCTGAAAACAACGCTGCATGTCACTTTGTGGTCGAAAAGAAAAGAAAAAAAGAAGGTCTGGTTTCTCGACCGGGGGAGAGAAGATTATTCAGATCTCTTCAAACACGCCTTTGTTTTTGTGTCTCTTTGAACACGGGTGTTGTAATTATATTTGGCTTACACCCTGCCTACCCCTCCCTCTTCTACACACTGTGGTTTGGTAGATTTCTACAAGGTTTGAAGGGTAAAACTAATGCTTTTACAGATGCATGTTTTTTGTTTTTTAATAGCTGGTATCTATTAATGTTTTCAAGCATTTCAATCTTAACTACTATTAGCCTTTTCATTTGGACGTTAGTTGTTACTTCTTTCGTTGTCAGTAACAGACATAGACACTATACACTCACTGCTGGGTCAGTCGTACTCCATATTATTTTTATTGTTATTGTTATTACCATTTTGTATTTTAGTTTTCCAATAATATCAATATGGTAACAGACACCTATAGTGGGACAGCCTCCGGACAGGCTCTGTTTAACCATGAGAGCTGCGTTTCTCGAAACCACCTCAGCACGGTGATTGGTTCGCTGGTTCCCGCGGCAGAGCAGTGATCGTTCTAGTGTTGAGTTGGCTTCAGGATACGCAGCCCGTAAAGGTTTTCTTAAGATGTTGATCCATCGGTGGTACGTGATGCTACAACCTTCAGCATGGCCGAGGGAAGACACCAAATTAACACACATTAGTCAGCAGGGCCTTGTTTTCCTGAAAAGCATCTGCAATGAGATAATGAGATACCGTAATATGGGCTTTGTTCCTATGATTCTGTTTGGCGGTCCTCTTAAAATCACCACCTTGGTACACACAATATTGCTGCATTTCAAAAAGTACTTTGTACAGCACAGGCTAAAAACGCTACGATGCTTTTGGGAGACAAGGTTTTCTTTACGGTAAGAGCTAGTGATTCCGGCTCCTATGTTTAAAAGCTGTGAAAAACTGCTGAGGAAAAAAAAAAAAAGCTGAGGTAGAAATTAAAACATTGCATTTGCGGATGATAAGGGTCTATATCTGAATTTCTGGTGTGATGTCACAGCTCCTTTAGCCTTCATCAGTTGACTTTTTGTGTCCTGACTTGGTGTCCAGACTTTTTTTTTTTCTTGTACTTCAATGCTTTCTTTTCTGAACAACATTGTATTGTTGCTGCAGTAAAGCTAGACTGCTGCAGTCTGAAAAAATGAATTGTACTGTTACTCTTGTTTAAAGAGCCTGCGCCATGGTGGCAAACATTCCTCCTATAAGGAACTTTGTAAAGGCCTCCTATACACTCTCCAAATCAACAGACCGAGCTGATAACGAGCCAGGGCCAACTGTCCCAGAGTTTCATGCCAACAGGGTTGCTTGTGTCTTTACCAGAATTACAAGGTGTCCACTTTTGCAAAAATGTTTGTTGTTGTTGCATCAAGCAAATTGGCCATACATTTAACACTGTTTGATAAAGGAACAAAGATGCATTTATGACATATTTTATTTTTGAGGACATTAGGAGCATAGAATAAAGAGAACTGGGGCTAGCAGTAGACACAGATGTGAGTCATTCTGTAGCAATAGTATAGAATGATTTCATGTCTGAGCAGAGGTTGAAAGACGACAAGGCATATATGTGTTTGTGATGGATGCACTCATCATACTTGATAATAATGACCTAAACCAGAGTTCTCTAAACGGAACACGTGTTCTAGATGTCCACACATTCCATCCTCGACTCAACAGATCTGATGGTGAAAGTTCTAAAATCTTCAGCTACACATTTTCAATCCGAACGCAACTGCCAGCAATTGAATTTCCCAAACGAATAAGTACTCAGTCTAAATGTGCTTTCTGTGACAGGTTCAGAGTGATTTGGATGGTGATTTTTAGCAGGCAGGTTATTTAAAAAAAATGTTGGTGGTTGGGGGGGAGAGCTTCAGGAGCTGAGCTTCTGTAAGCAGGACCTGTGAGCCAGGATACGTTCAGCGGACACAGCGGTCTTTTAAAAATTCCCCCCCCTCCCTCTCAGATTCAGCTGACCCTGATTAAGATTTGATGTTCTAAGCAACATGCTAGAAAACACGAGGGAAAAGGGCTCAGTGTCCAGAGGAGATTGTTTTTCTATTATTATTCTTTCTCATTATCATTTCACTACCACCCTGTAAGTAGGAGGCTCTCTTTCTGCTACACACTGTAGGAAAATCACTTAATAAAAAAAAAAAATACTTTTTTTTATAATAGGTAACTATAAGACTATCATTACGCTGTGCGTAACGTATGTACAGAGAAAAAAATCTTAGGTATTTTTTTGAGGAACAATTAATTTGTTAATGATATGTAGCTATTTAATTGTTGTTTTCCCTGTCCTTACATTGTAATCATTGCATTTTCTTTTTTGTGAAAAAGTTGATCTTTTTTGTTTATAGAGTTTGTCTTGTTAGAGTAAAGGTTCAAGTGCAGGAACACAGTAAACGTATGAAACCCCAATAAGGCCACTGGTGTGTCGGTGAAAATCGCTACTTCCGTTGGTCCCTGATGTTCTGCAGTCATTTAACTTGTGTTCGATTATGTCACTTCTGAGACAGTTGAACAAAAGAGGCCGTACTTTAAGAGGCCTCTTGAGCAAGTTGCAAGTTTTGCATTAATGGAACAATAATTTTGCCCCTAGCCTAGTGTGTCATGCCAACCATTTCTAAATCCTTTCTATTTAACTATTAAAAAAAATACAATAAAAATTAACAGTCATGGGCTAGTAGGCAGCTACGTTTTCGACCACTGCATGTAAGGAATATAAATTCTGGGTTTTGACTTTTTTTTTTTTTTTTTTTTTTTTTTTTATTTGTTTTTGGTCTACAGATGGGAACTGAGCTACAAATAAAACCATCAGTTCATTTGAGAACGCTTGTCGGATTGGTTTAACTTCACGGAAATCACAATAAAGCTGAACTGATGAAAACCTGACCGCATTTTCGTACATTTCTTGTACTCCAAGTGTATCTGCTTCATCTCCGTTACCAGTCACGGAGGCGGAGATCAAAGCTTTAAGTCATCAAACTCCTATTTGATGTTGCTTGTCCCATCTGTGGAGGCCATTTTGCATCTGTAATTAAGTAAACAACATGAAAATTGTGCAGATAAATCAAAGAGAATTTGTTCTTTACTCTGACTGTACCACATTTTCCAGGTCCTTTTTGAAGTGGAAGTAGCATGTACTTAGTGGTAGTAATACTCTGAACTGTAAAAAAAAAAAAATTGTATCAAGAAAACAGTCAATGTGTGGCTCTGTGTCTCCTCCTACTAAAAAGGTTTTGGCAGGCCACCTTTTTTGTACGTAAAGTAGCCTTGATGAACAATAAAGTGCTTTTAAACCACTGTCTGACTGACTGCGTGGGCCTCTGTAACTGTGTGTTTTGGGAGGGGGGGACTGTGTGTAATGGTTAAGACAGAGATGCTTAAAGGCAGAATGGGTATTGGAAAGATGCAGCTACATTGAGTGTATGGAAGGATGCGCTAAATTCTGAATTCCACATCAACCACTATTTTCACAGCAGTACAAAGCTCACAGATGTAAACAGAAATAATAAAGAAGCATTTTATTCCAGTTGTTTGGTTACCATACTTACAGAAGAGACAAAAGTGATTAACAACAGCTTAGAATAGTCAGATTTATGAGTTTAATCTCAATTTTGAGAATAAAATCAGGACAATTGTGACTCAACTTTTTATTTTTTTTTATCTCCTCTTCACATTGCACTTGTTTAAATGTGCATATCATTACACCGAAAATGTACATGTTAGGAGTTCAGACAAATAGGACATGATAGAGTAAGAAAAAAACATAAATTGCACAAACGCATGCATGCATCAACACAAACAAACCATTAAGACCTGTAGTTTGTCCGTAGGCTCTTTTAGATGAAACTGCAGTTGTAGGTTCCAGGTTTCTACAGTAACAGTAAATCGTTTCCATATCAGAAGCCACAGTTGCACAGTAACATCTGGGTGCAGGTTTCCTACTTTCAAAGGAATAAAGCTGGTTTCAGTATTAACTGTACTGCATGTATCACAGTCTCCAGTAAACAGACAGGGAGATGAAAGGAGTTGTCAACTGTGTTTTTGTAATTTCACAATGTATCTGAAGCTAACTGAATGAGCGAGCAGATGCAGTTAGTCAATGACTTTGCCAAAGGACTCTGCAAACCCATTACATGTGCTGATGGTGAGACTATGGGAGGGATTGTACCTGTGACCATTCAGTTAGACTTTTCTAGACAAACAAATAAAGTCCCTTAATACAAATGCAGGGTGATTTGTTGTGTCTTGTCTCAGGGAATTGAACGGACTCCAAACACTAAATGAAAGTGACTGATTACACATCATGAAGCTATAGGAACAGGTACGTTCTCCCTTGAATACAACAGCTTTATACACACAATGTGGAAATTTAACGTCAACTTTCTAAAAGGTAACAGTGAAAAACAGACATTCACTGAATATTTTAGAAGTAAATCAGATTATCTGGTTTTTTTTTTTTTTTTTTTTTTTTTTAACTTTATAACTGCTTTATTCTGCAGGTCCATCCCTCTGGTTGATCTTGAATCCAAATGGAGACTATTTTAAGGCTTTTCTTTCAGCTGATGTTTTTTCTTTTCTGAAGTTTTTATAATACGCTTGGTTTTGATTACTTATGTTTTGTCAGTGTCTACTGTTCCCTGCAAAGCCCTTGTCCACTGTAAATGTGAGGTTCCTTAAAAAAAGACAAAACCAGACAGAAATGGAAGGATCGGAGTGTTCCGTCCTTTGGAGGCACAGGGTTTGTTCCTCCAGTCCTTCAGATGCTCTCATCATCGCTCATATCCCAAATCTAATGAGAAAAACACACAATAGAAAACGAACACAAAAGTCATTATTTTGTCTAAAAAAAGGATGTCTACATAGCTCGACTAAATACTCTTAAAGGGGCACTATGCAGTTTTGGCCATTTCTTTTCGCTTTTCGCTCGCCGGTTTCTCTACAGCTTCAGAATAGATATTTGGCAGCTCCGATGTTTACTTGTGTCTGACTCGTCGCTCGGTCAGTCTGCCGATTCCTCTTTCTCCGTTTCTCTGACAATGCTTTCCTAGCTTTCTGCTTCTTTTTTGCCGGCTCAACCATGATAATACCTTGTTAGCCGGTTCCTGAATGGGCGTATGTGTGCAGTGCCGTGAAGCAATTCGTTACATTGCGAGACCTGATATCACGCGATACTTCCCGATGCTGAGGCCGGTGGCTCGCCGGCCGAAAGTTGCAAAGGTGGTTTTTCTGCTCATAGGCATTAGAGGGGAGTGAGACGACCACCATTCAACCCGAAAAAAAGTCATATAACCATTCCAATGACGCTGAAGCTGTTCAGTTAAGGTAAATTAGGCTTAAAAAAACTGCATAGTTCCTCTTTAACTCAAGGTCCAATTACTAGTTGTTTTTTATGGGGCTTTTGCAGCCTTTCCATTGAGTTTGCTCGGTGAGATGCGATTGAAAATTCCAGAAAAAGCTGGCAAGTGGACTTTAAAAGGTACCCTGTGTAATGTAAACAAACAAAAGTGTTATATTAATTGTGTCCTTGAGCTCTAACAAACATGTTGAGTGCATTCCCCTCCTCATAAAACATCTGCAAAGTTGATTTTAAAAAAAACCAAATACTTTGCATGCAAATGAGCATTGTTTACGTCCATTTGCTATCTTGCAGTCTTCTTCACTACTTATTTGCAAGTTGCCACCACGAACTGTCAATCAGTAAAATAGTTTGAAACTGGCGGCAGAAATGAGCATTGCATCATGTGTGTCTTCATATGCAGTACAAAGAAAATAAGCACCCACTCGGAAAAATACAGGTCCATAGCGCTTGTAGTTGAAAAAATCCCAAGGGAACCTTTCATATTGTTTTGTCAGACTACAATTACAACTTCAAGTTGTTTTGACATAATTTACTAGACTTGAAGATACATGTAAACATACACTGAGTAACCAAAATGATACAGTACAAACCCCAGTATATTGTAATACAATCCAATACAAAGCAATAAGGGCTCTGATCGGGGCTAGCCACTGATTTAAGTTAAAGTGTTCGAACCACAGAGGCTGCACTCATTTATTACACCTATTACAGGCAAAAAACAAACAAGAGATGGCAGATAAACAGGGTGAACAGACAGACTTCCTTCTGAACAGGTGAATGGTAAATTGGCTACATAATCGCATAGTAATAATTACCCACAGTGTTGGGGAGTAACGGAATACATGTAACGGCGTTACGTATTCAGAATACAAATTATGAGTAACTGTATTCCGTTACAGTTACAATTTAAATAGTTGGTATTTAGAATACAGTTACATTGTTAAAATCAGTGGATTACATGACGATACTTCTCTGTTTCACGAGTTTATTCACTCTGAATAAATTAAGGCAACTTAATGCATTTTTCAGAAGCCCCGATATGAAATAGAAAAAAATTGCTATTTGCGTGATCAGTCACAGTGGAGTCGGAACGGGCACGACAGAGCCAGGGCAGCAATAAGTTTCTATCTTGGAAATTCAAACAGCATTTCACATTAAAGAAAGAACAGGGAGAATGAAATACAGCTAACTGTGCCGTGCAGCCTCTGCTTGCCAGCAAACCTCCTTTCAGCGTCCAAATTATTCCACCTCCAACCTGAAGAAGCATCTTAAAGTAAGTTATTTTTTTGAATTAGCGAAGGGTAGTCGTCTGCTGTAGATTTACTGGTCACCTTGCTATTTGAACATTGACGTGGGACTTTCCATTCTCCTATACGTATACGTGCTGATTTACTAGCTCCAGAGCCGTTTAAAGACTGACTAGCCCCGTTTGACATGCTAACTAACGTTAGCTAAAATTAGCTCGTGGTAGCTTAGATCGCGGTTAGATTTTTGTAGTATGCAGTTCGGGACTACCAATACAATAATCTATGTGCTTGTTCAGGTACACATTCAGCTAGTTGGAATAAAAAGAACACACCATAATATGCCTGTTTAGTAAGCTGGATGTGATGGTCGCATTCCTACACTTATAAAACGCAATTCAATGTGGAAGTAATCCTGAAGTAATCCAAGTATTCAGAATACGTTACTCAGATTGAGTAACGTAACGGAATACGTTACAAATTACATTTGTGGGCATGTATTCTGTAACGAAATACGTTTTGAAAGTATCCTTCCCAACACTGATTACCCACAATGAGTGCTAAGTAGTTTCTTACTAGGAAGTGACAGCAGTGTGACACACACACACACACACACACACACACACACACACACACACACACACACACACACACACACACACACACACACACACACACACACACACACACACACACACACACACACACGCACACACACAACCTCCTTTTCACTACTGTTTCAGTAAACAACAGTGGCCTTCTCATGGCAGCAGATTCTTTACATTCTCTCTCTGTAAGACGTAATTCACATACCTCTAACACTGTCTGGAATGTTACACACACACACATGGTTCTGAGTGCACACACACACACACACACACACACACACACACACACACACACACACACACACACACACACACACAGTTTGACACATACATGCTGCATTCCTTTGAATGTGCTGCCTCGCAACTCAGTGAGAAAACCTGTCTTAAAGAAACCGAGAAAAAGTGTTTTTCTTTTTGACAGGCCTTTTATGAATAAAATCTGAAATGAATCATCAAAATAGTTGCTGATTCATTTCCAGTTAATGGATTAATTAACTAACTGGTCAGGTCCATAGCACTACTTGTTTCAGCTCTACACCAAAGTGATGATTACACACGCAAATGCATAAATCAGAATGAAAATCAAATTAAGATACACACATATAAGAATACTATATACTGATAGGTTTCCAAAACTACTTTTGTTAACGCTTTATTTTTTGGGTCTGTAAGAGGTTTTCTAGTCAGTGTACAACCAGTCAGTTGAACATGGAAAAACGTGTCTATAGGCGAGCATAAAATTCATCATGTATGGAAAGGAAATGATCCAATAATAAATTAATGAATATTTAGGTTTCCATGGGCCCATTCATACAGGGCCATTTTCTAAAATTAGCACTAAATGAGTTTTTCCTGGAGACCTCAGAGGAAATTGTCAGTAAATAATGATTTTGCCAACACTTTGTGCCTCTGTTTGTGAAGACAGGTGAGAGTACAGAGAAGAGACTATAACAATACACATCATTAAAGTACATGCTGTGTGTTGAGGCCCCACAGTAAATTAAAATGTAGTCTGCTCAAAGTACAGCACGTCTTCAACCGCACACATCAAGAGCTCTCAGTTATTTATACTGTGGATCCAGATTTGGCAGGTTCATGTAAAACAATCAATGTTAACATATCAATTCACTATAAACACTACAAACCTCACTAAATTTCAGCCTCATTAAAACAGAGGTGAACCCATTTTAAATTCCGAAAATGTCAAGAGATTGTGCCCTGGGATGATGCATTAAGGCAAAACATCTTTCACAAAAAAAGGCTACAAGCACTTAACTCATCACGGACGCCTCTGGGCTGAACCTGGTCTTTGAATTGGAATGAAAAAGGTGCAAGTACTCTGAACCAGCAGCTGCACTGCATGTGGTTTTTGTATTAGACTACAATACATCCCATGTGGAATCTTTCTGTGGAAATATGTAAATACACAAGCAACATACAAAAAAAAAGGTGCCTATTTGCCTAGCATGGACCTTTCCAAAGTTTAAAAAATTTGCCTTCTGAAACTTCTAAAGCTGCATCATGCTTGTCTAAAATAAGTACAAAAAGACGGTGTGTGGTTTAGGTGTAACATGCTGTAACTATTTCTTTCATTCGTTTGTTATTTGGATTCCATTTTAACGGGGGCGTTTTGGCTTTGTTATGGTCGGAAGCTTACATGCATGTCCATCGGCGTTCAACCATGTGGCCAAGTCATTTGTGCCAGGACTGTCTAGGAGCGAACTCTGCAAAAAGTTGTCTAACCTGTTCTGCAGCATGCTAACCTGAACAGTCTACTGAGTACAGGCTGAAACTGTTGTTTTGGGTTATTGCTTTCATTAGTGTAACTTCAGCAAGCCTTTTTCAGAGAGTAGTTGGAGAGTTGCAGGGCAGTGTGAAGAATGAGGGACAAATTCATATCAAAGCTGGACATTCTGCATTTCTGCTCTACTGCTGCTGGGGAGCGAGCATCAAAAGGACAGCAAGCAAAGAGCTCTTTGAAACAGAGTGACACTGGAGCCCCTCTCTGGTTGGCTGCCACGCTGCACTGATGGTGTGTGTGTGTGTGTGTGTGTGTGTGTGTGTGTGTGTGTGTGCGTGTGTCTGTGTTTTGAGAAATCCTTTGTGCAAAATGAAAGAGAGGGGGAGGGAGGGAAAAGAGGTGACCTTATGTAACATGAATAGCTCCAGCAAACTGAAGCCAAAAACTTTACTACACTCTTTCAAGCACGACTAGTACTTGGGATGTTTCTCAACCATTTAGCTTTGTTGCTGCAATGCATAAGCAGATTTCTGTAAATCCCAGATCATAATATATTACTTCTCGGGAGCTTATTGCAATCAGTAACTTTTTTTGTTATCATTTGTTTTATTCTATTCTTGGTCCCATTTTGTTATGTACTGTAACATACTGTGATAATTCAAGAGAGTTAATGTTCCATGTATTGGCTCGACAAAACCCTAAAATATTCTGGTGAAGTATAGAGGACAGTCACTTTGGGCTCTAGGAAATTGTGATAGCCTAGGCATGTTTCACTATATTAAAAAGTAAACATTATCGACAAAATAAGCAACAATTAAACGGTTAGTTTCTCTCACTCACACACACACACACACACACACACACACACACACACACACACACACACACACACACACACACACACACACACACACACATACAAACCATGACAGCATCTCAAAGGGATTGGCAGCAACACAATCATCGACACATCTTTAACTTTGAAGCAGTCTTATCGCTTCAGGACCTTGAATCACTGCAGGTTAAAAAGAGGATAGCTGGATGTTTTATAAAGTCCTAGAGTAAGCTGCATGTAATCATTGTGTGAATGTGTTTGTAATCAGTTGGGCTCCGGCTGATATGACAACTATAATCCAGGCTAGTGGTTGAAACAAGGCTGGGATCTGATCAGATAGAGGAGGTTTTAGCTGGAAGCTGAGGCCGGTGCAGTCCGCCAACTCTCTGCTGCTGCTGATTATTGTTCCCCCCCCCACAAATACAACACAAGCCTCAGCATGAGGGTCTTTAGTCATATTTATCATTCAGCAGGCCTGGGTCAAAGCACTGCTTCTGTAAAAGTAACGCCAGAGCAACAACATTTATTTGCTGTCTGGCATAACAGCTTATCAACAAACAACTTTTCAGGTGATTTCAATGACATGACCACTTTCAGGCAGATGGCTCTGGATTGAGATTCAAAATACGGAGCCTACTTACAGGAATACATCCTAAGTGTGGGGTGTGGGTGGCCACAGTGGGAATCAAACCTCTAAAGCCATTCAATTAGACAGCGCTACACAACCACTGATGGGCTTTGATATTAAACACACATCTGTTTTACATATTAGAACTGACACCAAAGCACAAAGAGCAAAGTCAAGCTTTCATCATGGAGACTGGCTCCATCTGATGTGCATTTAGTGGACCACACAGAGTGACGTGGTTTATGGCTGCTGGATACAACAGTGACCGTGTGCTGCTGGTTGAGGAAGGAAAGGAAGAATCCAGTCTAACTACATTTCGGTTCCATTCTTGTGATTTTGGTTAGTTGATGCAAGTTTTTACAAAGCTTAAGAGACTATGTGGAGGACGGTGATTGATCTCTGTCACCCCTCTGCTCACTGGAGAGATGCGGCAACTCAAACATCTTTTCAGATGTGGAAACGTGACCATACGGGTGTGAGTCTTCACTGGTCTCAGGATTCGATTACGATTATCCTGTCAACGATTCAAATTGATTCGATATCCTGATGCATCACAATGCGTCACCTCCTCAATACTATTATATATTGCTACACATGGTTTTCGTCATCAAATTCAAGCAGTCAGTCACTATATATATATATATATATATATATATATATATATATATATATATATATATATATATATGAACTCCCCTTTTTATTGTATCTTCTCTTAAAAAAGGCACTTCCTGAATGTAGCGGAGTCTGAACACAGCAGACAACAAAAGACAAAACCAAAACAAGCAACGACCGGAAAATCAACAAGTAACATCAGTAGGCAACAGTCGATTATGGTCTGTCCCTGCATCGATGTAGAATCGTCTAGGTCCGCATCGCGATGCATCGATTAATTTCAACACCCCTAACCATGCTGGCTCCATCTTTTGTTGTTTGTAAATGTTCGTTTTTTTCAGACATTTACGGAAAGAGCCACAATGCTTGGGTAAAATTTGGCACGTGCTGCTTAGCGGTGAGTTGAAAAGAACAATACTATGAAGAAGAGTGTTTTCAGTTCTCACAGGCTGCATCACCGATACATTTCTGAACTTTGAAGTCTTAATTAACGACCACTGTACCCCAAGGGAAGTTACCATGAATGAAAATGGAGAATGTACTGTTGGGAGGGAGTGTTGGTCTGATTATTATGGTGGGTGTATAATTTTGTATCTGTATCTAGCTTACAAGAAAACAATCTAATCAACAAACTTCAAATTTGGCTAATTCTTGTTTTTTAAATACATTTATTTACTGCTTTTAATAAAGAAAACAAGATGCACATTTAATCTCTTTTTCTGTGTATTTAACCTCGAGCTACTGGGGCCTTTACAGTGATGTGATAGCATTCACTTCAGACTTGTGTCATGATGAAAATCTTACTATGCGACTTCCAAATTAAAATCTTCCATCACATTTATGGTACTTTATGAGCCGCATGTCTGAAAATGGCTTTATTCAGCACTACGG
This sequence comes from Perca flavescens, assembly GCF_004354835.1. Lineage (NCBI taxonomy): Eukaryota > Metazoa > Chordata > Actinopteri > Perciformes > Percidae > Perca > Perca flavescens. Next base: position 20,755,771 of record NC_041334.1, on the reverse strand, counting down.
GGATTTAAAACTCACAAAGAGGTAAAGGCTCAAACAGTCACAAGTCCAGAAAAGATTGATTGTTTATATCCTAAACTGGAGTTTTGGCAGATAATTGTTCATATTCAGTATTAATAATTGTGTTCAAGACTCGAGAAATAATGCATGCAAATCATGGTTAAAAAATGCCAATTGTAATCGGGTGTCACAAAGATTAGTTACTTTCACGTCACAGCTTTACTGTCTGATCCCAAACTGTGTTAACTCATTCTTTCCGATCTACAAATTAAAGCTGATGAATCTATCAGCATGTAGGACCACCGGCACTGGGCAATTACTTCAAACTTCATAAGGGGTGTCAGCTATGGAAATTCTTGTTTCCTCAACAAATGATCTAACATCTGTTGGCTAGGGGGATGCGTTTGAGGATTTATGTAAATGAGGGGGGAAGGGGGTACTTCCCCTTTCATCCCCTCTCATAAGGCCCCCTAAGGGCAGGTTTTACACCCAGAAGGTGGGAGGACGACCCACACAGCTACAATTCAAGATGAACTTGTTCAGAAGTGAAAACAAGAAGTAGATACACTAGTTTTTTAAATGTTTCTGCTCAGAGCAGTTTGGTGGTTGCCAAACCATTTAAACACTCCAGATCTCATGTCCCTTTAAATCACCATACAACCATACAACTTTGGATAAATACACATACACATGAATCTCACACTCACAGTTTAACTGTGGGTTCAGGGTGGTTGATGTAAATAAATAGTGTAGTTCGGGTGTAGCCTTTCTGAGGATTCAGTATGGCAAGTATTCAGCTGTGAAACGGCAGCACTTTGAAGTAGAAAAGACGTGATAAGGTCTAGCATCACCTGAGGGGAGTCTGAGGGAACAAGCTTTATCTGGATTAGCTGGAAGCTGAGCCTTTATAAAGAAGAAAGAAACACTCCTATTATTATGGTTTATTTAATCCTAACGTTGGGTTGGATTCAAACCATGTAGTGGTGTGTGAAAATAAGGTAGACAAAAAAGGGAGGGATTGAGTTTTATCTACTGAATGTGAGCTGGGGATTACAGGGGTCCCTTCACTTGAAGTTGGATTTATTGAGAATCTTGTCACCTTTGTCATTTTCATGTGACAGACAATCTTTCTACTGTTTCCCTTTATTGTGTCTTCTCTTAGGCTTTCTATAGGGAGCATTTTTAATAATTTCTGTTTGCGACCAAATACCTGCAAACTAATAACATTCAACTTCAGCTGTATTTTTTTGTTTGGTGCTAGTTAGCAAATGTGAGCATGCTAACTTTAAGCTAAACTAAGATGGTAAACATTATACCTGCTAAAATCAGACAGCTGCAGCTGATTCAGAACGCTGTTGCTCGAGTCCTCACTAAGACCAAGAAAGTGGATCACATCACTCCAGTACTGAAGTCTCTACACTGGCTTCCAGTGCCTCAAAGAATTGATTTCAAAATACTTTTGCTGGTTTATAAATCACTAAACGGTTTAGGGCCAAAATACATTTCTGATCTGCTGCTACACTACGACCCACCCAGACCTCTCAGGTGGTCTGGGACAGGTCTACTTGTTGTTCCCAGAGTCAGAACTAAACAGTGGGAAGCAGCGTTCAGTTTTTATGCTCCACATATCTGGAACAAACTCTCAGAAAGCTGCAGGTCTGCCGCAACTCTCAGTTCTTTTAAATCAAAGCTAAACACCTATCTTTTTGATGTTGCCTTTCTTTAAATAACTGTTCATTTGTTATACTGAAGTTGCATTGATGACACTGTATGACACTCGATAACTGCTCTTTAATGTTTAATTTATTATACTGCACTGTAACTTTTATTTGCGTATTTTATATCTCAGTTCTTTAATTTCTTATACTGCACTGTCAATTTTATTCTTGTCTTTTAATGTTTTAATTTGTTTTTTAATCGTTTTCTAACTGCTCTTTAATGTTTTATGTAAAGCACTTTGAATTGCCCTGTTGCTGAAATGTGCTATACAAATAAAGCTGCCTTGCCTTGCCTAAACATCAACATGCTAATGTTAGCGTTTAGCTTAAAGCATAGCTGTGCTTAAGTACAGCCTCAATAGGTTGCTAGCATGGCTGTAGACTCCTAATCTTGTTTGACTATACTTGATGGCAACATACATTCCCTTTGTGGTGTTCTGTTTATTGCTCAGAATATGTGCAAGGCAGCAGGGCAGAGCTGCCGGAGAAATAACCCATCCTGTGACACCCTGTCAGCTGAAGCAGCAACTGTCACCAGGATGGAGGTGCAGCATGTTGTCTGGAGTAATGTAGGAGGCCTGTTAGGGTTACTGTATGTGGCTACAGAAAACTGCATATCTCAGTGGTCCTTTTTGTAATCCCAACGTGTGCAAATGCTAGGTGTGTTGGGCCAAGCAGATTTACTAATTTATAAAATATGTTGGCCTCCTCCATGTGCTCTGGTGCTGCCATCTCTACTGGTCTCTTAAAATATTTCATCATGTGTGAGATGGATCATTCATTATTTTTATTTTTAAGATGTAGATTATTCTATTAATAATCTAAGGTGCATGTCTTGCAGGAGGCTGTGCTGTAGTCTAGTAGTAATTAAAGAAGGGGATATACTGTTAGTTTGTATCCAATAGGCATCCATGCGTGTAAAGGCTTTAATGCTGCTGTTCATGCATTAAAACTGATACTGATCTTAAGCCAATAGCTGTATCAGGATGCTACAATAACGGTTAAGTAAACATGTTAAGATAATCAGCCATCTTTAGAAAATGAGAATCGTAACATTCTGGGTCATTTTAAAATGAGGGAACAGTCTTGGTGGGTTGCACAACAGGTAGGCAAGAAGTCTATCTAAATTATTCAGCAGCCTTCCATTTCTGATCTATTATGGCCCTTGCACAATTTGGAGTTGCTGTAAATCTAAATGGTTAAATAAATATTCAGACTTAATTTTGTTCTGGGAAGACACTGTGTCATGTTCCCATAAAAAGATCAAGTAGGATTAGTGTTAAACTCTATTTTGTCTTCTCTTCCAGTAACATTCTTAAATAAGACACACACATACACAGGCACACACACGCACAGCAAATACACAGACGCTGATGAGTGCATATGCATACCCACTTTAAGCAGAGAAAATGACCTCATGCGGCCCAATGTAACTCCAACTGCTGCTGTAGCACGTTGCATTCCAAACTACATTCCTGAATTCCCCTCAGATATTCCTACACAATGTGGCGGGAATCTGCAGCGTGGTGGTTTCACCGGCAGAGAGGCAATTTAAAGTAGGGTGAAAAGGTAAAAGGTCAAACCGCTTACAAAGTAAGGAAAATAAGAGAGGCTGTGACCTGAGTCTCTGGGTCTCTTAGTTACGAGTGCCTAGCAGTGAAGGTGAGAAGACCGTCAGAGAATACAATACTAAAACAAATCCTGTGCCCCCTGTATGGAGGCATCAACATTTGTTGTTTCTCCACTCTCACTCCCTTTAATTTGTCACTTGTCTGTCTTTATCTTGCAAAAATAAGCACATATCATTCATAAATTTAGAGTATAAAAGCAATCTGTAAAAACATGTTGGCGTCTACAGTCTGACAGCAGGATACTATGGGTCGCATTTAGACAGGGTTGCTTGGTGGGGAAAGTTTGCCATATTCAGACTTGTCCTGTGCAGGCACTTGACTTGGTTTCTGGGTGGTGCATTCAGATGATTGAAATCAGCCGCACCCAGTCTGCGCCTTCGAGGTTTGCCAGGGTTGTCTTAAATTGAGTATTTTGAAAAATAAGTTGTAAATGTGTCTAGCTAATTTCTTGACAATAAACATATGCCTTTAATCCCCAACAAATCAGGCAATAGAATAGGCAGACAAATAAAAGAGATGCTAATACTGAGGTTAAAATATGTAGTTTACTGCAGTGCTGAACGAGTATCAAAGTAAAGTAAGGGGCATTGTAAAATATAGAATACAATTAAAATAAGATGTAAAGATGCAAATTTCTCTAACAAAGCACATCAATGGTGGTTCAACCAGCTTTATTGCAACCCTTTGCAATGTGCTGCATGTGGGAATTTATGTTATGCAGTCCTAACATACACGTTGCTTATTATGATGGGAGTCTAGAATAGAGCACGACCAAACTGATATAACTTTATTTGTGCCAATTTCAATGCATTTTCTCACAGAAGCAGATTGTATCAAACACCCAGAGGTGATCGTCTGGCACAAATGACAAGCACGTTTTTCCTTTGTTTGTTTTTAAAGAAAATCCCAACCAAGACACCAATATAACTTTTCACCTAGTGTTTGTGATGACTACCGAAACAACTGCTATTAAAACAAACACGTGGTTTATTTCATTTCATTTTCTCATCTTTAATATGACTAATCTGTAAAATATAAATATACAAAAGTCACACATGTCAGAGCCCATGTGAGGAGGGCCGTCATGTTCTTTGTATGCTGCTTTTTCAGTCCTTAATTTTCTGCTCATTACCACTTCAGGCTATCCAAAGCCACCCAACAGTAAAAACATACTACTGAAGCACTCTAAAGCTCCTAATGCCTACTGTTTAAAGTAGTTCCAGATGCCTCAGTGGATACAACATGTTGGGACTGTGTGATCCAGATTTGAAGCTGTAGGTGTGTCTGATTTGGAGGTAATTTATCTAAAAACTGGGAACAGACCTTAAAAGTGTTTAAGTCTAGACATCCCACACACGACAACTATTATATAATAATATAAGTATTGACAATCAGAAAGGGGCACATGTACGTTTAAGCAACAGTTTGAAATTTTGGGAAATACTCTTAGGAAATAGACTCCGTCCATCTTGGTCCAATTAGTTATGACGGCCAAAACATAACTACAATATTATTGGTTTAACAAGTGTAATGTGTGGCCTCGCCTGAAGGGCAGTGTCTCATTTTCTCTGTAGTCAAACTACTATACGATGTTCCTTTTCATGCCAAAAAAAACATTGTAATCTGAGTTCAACAACTCATGGCCTCAATAACTCAACCCTCTACATAACACAGCAAGCTGTCGCACCACACAAGCCATTCCTTGGGTTGAGGAAAACTAAGCGAGCCAAATCCAAACTTTTTCCACATTGAATGTCTCCCTCGTACTACAATATGTCTGGACTGAGATCACACAGATTTAGGTAGCTTTTTTCCTGTCCTGTGTTTTAAATTATCATGTTGTGCTCTTCATGTTGTGTCCGCTTGTGTGTCCCTTTTGTTCCAGGCCTACAGCTCTCAGGGGGAAACACTGTGAACAGGCCACAGGCTGGATACGTCCATGTGTGTGTGCGTGCGTATCTGAGTGTGTACATGTTGTATTCCCCTGAGACTTGCGAAAGGAAGAGCAAGAGGAGATGGGTGGAAACAGGAAGAGGATGGTCACCTACTAACCTAACCTAACCTCCCTTCTCAGCACCACATGTCCGGTCCACTTGGTTTGATACAAAACTGACCCATACACTCACATTTAACACTAAATGTACCATGACTTCCTATGAATGATAACAAATTTCCTTTAATCTGACGTCGGACAGGTGTCAGGGCAGATTTCAAAAACTATTGGACAATCTGACAAGCAGTTCTGATGGGGTTTACTGGACCCTTAAGGTGGTATATAACTACAGAAAAAAATCAGGACTGAAAAGGCCATTTAAACTTTAAAGGATAAGGCTAGCAAAATCAACAATTCATTAATTAGCCCCTCAATACATTCCAACATCCCTAACCTGTCTCTGGCTCTCAGCCTCAAGCCCATTGGTTCCTACTGAAGATGTACATCTTTAAGAACATGTTGCAAACATACGTCTCAAAAAAGGCTCAGTAATGTCCTTAAACAGCTATTATTATTGTTGGTTTGGTTTGGTTTGGTTTAATTCGGAATAATTAGCCAGCAATTCATTATTTTTGAAACCTAATTACCTACCACATACTAGATATTTATTTTGTGCTGTAAAATGAAGTACTACCACTGTGGTTCACCTGTGGGCCAAATTTTCATTAAATGTGACTCATCATCAGCTATAAGGGTACGACCACAGATTTTTATTTTGTGATGTGACAGCAATGTGCTTCATGGTATGATACAGCCACATACTGTATCGTGCTGACCTGACACTAAATAGTGCATTAAAAAAGTTAGTTCTTTAATTTAAGTCCAACTATTTAAAATTAGGTGGCAGCGGGCAGGTAAGAGAGTGAGATAAGAGAGAGGGTGAATCACAAAAGAGTGGGGCGATAAAGCCTGAGACGGGCAAAAGGTTGAAGGTAGGCGTAGCGAACAGGGACAACAGAGGGAAAGTAAAGGATAGCATGGCTGGGAGTGAAAGTGGTTTGACAAAAGAGATGGTTTAGAGGCGCTCTGGTGGGAACAGAGTTAGTTTGTAGGTCCCAGCTGAGGTCACATCCCCCGGCTGTGTTTTCATAAACTCCTGAGTCTCAGGATAATCAAACAAAGCACCGGCACTCGTAACACTCGACCCAGATAGCAAACCTTGGAACCAAACCTCATTACACTGAAACACCAAACCAGGAAGTGATGAAGCATCCTTTTCTCTTTTCCTCGCTCTTCCCATTTCCTAATAAAGGGCGGACGCTCACTCCTCTTCCCCACTTTTAGGGAACTTTACTCAGACTCGGCTACCACCACCACCACCACCTCCCCTTTCAGTCGAGTCACAAGGCCAGCTACAACAACAAATGGAGTCTCTCTCGGCTGGGTGTGGTGGCCTGCAGAGCAACAGCTGGATCCTGTTGTTTCTCGTGGGACACAGACTGACTGCTCGCACTCTTTTTCAGGACAGGACTCCTGGGGTCCCTTGGGGTACTTCATTTTTGAATAAAATATTTTTTTTGCTCTCTTAGGATTGTTGTCCTTTCTAGGCACAACTCTTATCTGCCTTTCTCTTAACTGTTCACTGATTTTCTCAGAATATATCCCTCACTTTTCAGGTACTGCTTTTAAACGGTCTTTGCCAAACAACTGACCCTCACTCCTAGCTCCTCTTCTCTCTTGGATTTTCTCTTGTTCTACTTCTCTGTTCTTTCTCTCAGTTAATCCGTCTGTCCCCATCTCCCTCTTCCTTTCTCCCACTGTATCTCCTCCTGGGCCCCATTTCCCTCTGACACATTTCCTGTGTACTAGGGGAGGTTATCAACACATTTTCTGAGTCATACAAGTGCTTCATAACACAATACAAAGTTTCTCATACTTATTAAACAACTAAAACATTAACAACACACACACACATTTAGCTTGGATTCATTTTCCAAATTACACGTAGTATGACACTATAAAACAATTTTATCATTTATAATTATTTATCACAATTGCTGTAAAATATAAAATAAGTCCTTAAAGGAACACACCGACTTATTGGGACTTTAGCTTATTCACCGTAACCCCCAGAGTAAGACAAGTTGATACATACCCTTCTCATTTCCGTGCGTGCTGTAACGCTGCCTGACGGTTCCAGCATTAGCTTAGCCCAGCAGAAATCCTGCAGGTAACTGGTTCCAACTAGCCTACTGCTCCCAATTGTGACAAAAGTGACAAAATAACGCCAACATGTTCCTATTTACATGTTGAGATTTGTATAGTCACAGCGTGTACAAAAAACAACTTAACATGAGACACAGCCATCTTCTAACAGTAAACAAACCGGGAACTATATTCTCAGACAGGCTTGCTGCGAGTATATCACTCCGCCCAAGTACTATATTCTTCCGCCTGAGAATGTAGTTCCTGGTTTGTTTACAGTTAGAAGACGGCTGTGTCTCATGTTACGTTGATTTTTGTACACGCTGTGACTCTATAAATCACAACATGTAAATAGGAACACGTTGGCGTTATTTTGTCACTTATTCGGAGCAGTAGGATTACTGGAACCAGTCACCTGCATGTTCTGTGCTGGCCTGATGCCGCTGGAGCCGTCAGACAGCGTTACAGCACGCACTGAGATGAGAAGGATATGTATGGACTTGTCTAACTCTGGGGGTTACGGTGAATAAGCTAAATTCCCAATAAGTTGGCGTGTTCCTTTAACAGCTTGAAGTCTTCATTGAGCTCAGTTGTCTGGTGAGGCATTAGTGTGTGTTTGCAACCAGTATAAACTCTACCTAATGAACCGTTTTGAACGTGCAAGTAACCAAATGGCAATAACAGATCAACTTCAGAGGCTGTGTGTGTGTGTGTGTGTGTGTGTGTTGCCAGTTCAGACCTGCCCTGAGTTTAATTAGAACTGTGAGTCAAAGCCAACTCACGTGTGGTCAGAGGAGCTATCAAACACTAGTAGGGCCCCAAGGGCACACGCACAAACACACACACACACACACACACACACACACACACACACACACACACACACACACACACACACACACACACACACACACACACACACACACACACACACACACATGTAACAAACAACCTTCAAGAGAATAAAAATGATGAAATCAAAACAGCGTTTTTCGCTTTGTTTCTCGGTTGTTTCAAAAATCTCATTTCTCAAAAGGGACTGAGAGCAAATAACATTCAAATGAATCAATCTTTACAAAGCAACAGCCCTGAAACACACATTTAACACTTCAGAAATGGTAACTGTGAGAGCTCATTTTAGAAAATGAAATCCCTGTTCAGTAGTTGATTGAACAAACCAAAACTATTTTCAACACAACACAAAAAGCATTCAGCCATCAGCTCTTGGACTTCACACTGGCAATACTGGGAACCATGAGGCTCAATAGGCTACACACAGATGTTCCTGAATAGTCAATAATAATAGAGTTGTTTTTATTTAATTTTTAGCTTAACTGAAGTGCGTCATTACAGCAATTTTGTTTTCACGTGAAAATTAGGTCAGAGGGAATGATGCCAGTCACAGACGTGTGTTCATTAGAAAAAGTGAAAATGAGGCCACAAACACACACATGTACCCGTGCCATTTCTGTGTGTGTGTGTGTGTGTGTGTGTGTGTGTGTGTGTGTGTGTGTGTGTGTAATTATCTGAACCAGAAGCTTGATGCTATCACCGTCTTCTATGTGCTGGACGGAACAGCATCAGGGGGAAAAGATAAGAACTGGCATTGTGGCCAGATGTACATAGATGTGTGCATGAGTGTGTGTGTGTATTTCTTTTTCAGGCCAGAGCTCTAGGTCAGATTACCTGTGACCAGCCAGGCAGACGAGAATCAGGAATAAACAGTCCTGCTCTCATTCTAGGACTCATAAAAATACGCTCAATGGTGTTTTTTGCCCCCAACTGCTCCTTCCAGGCAGCGCTGCGACCGCTGCCTTCAAGGCACCTAACCCTAACCTTAACCTTAACCCTAACCATAACCATAACCAGTGCCTCCCAACGGTGCCTTCCAGGCAGCGCTGCCTGGAAGGCACCGTTGGGGGCAAAAAACACTGATAAACTAAAAATACTTTGACCAACTTTAAATGTGTATGCACATACATGCTTGTGCTTATTTAACCATTATTTAAAAAAAGTAATTTTAAGATGAAATAGCTGTAATAGTTTGTCTTAGGCAGCCAAAACTAGTTAAGAGTGGGATGCCATTATGTTACTTTATATTTAGACTTCATATTTAGGCTGCTGAGTGGGCCTTCACTTATTATATGTGTTAAATAAAGTACATCAAGTGAACGTTACCTTGCAAAGTGCATGCCACAATAGCACATTAACAGGACACATTGTGTGTTTCACATGCTGATAACGTTGACTTCCTGAGATTTCAATGAAATGATTTATCAACTACCCCAGCAGTATACAGAGGGATACAGGTGCCACACTTGAGCTCCACGATAAAGTCAGTCAGGTAAACATCCTTTAAATGCTCTCTATCTTTGCAAGTGTACATTCTACCTTTCTTCATTTACCTGGGGATGGAAAAGAAAAAGATTGTCAGCATGATAACTTTCCAGAGTTGTAAAACTATTTCTCAATCTGGGCTCCCTGGATCACATTTGAAACCTGTACCTGAAACAACATGCTCTCATCAATGAGTCCTTGCATTTTGTTTTAACACAATGTTGTAATCTATGTTGTGAGAAATAAGTTTCTAGGCAATTAACAAAAATAATGAATGATGCTTTTTTTTCAGAATTTCAATGTCATGCCAACAACAAATAAATGGTAGACAACAAACCTAACTAGAAGGGCACGCAGACTTTCACCAAGATCATGCCCTATCTCGCAAGTTAACGAAAGTGTATCTGCCCCGTAATTCAGATCTGCTCCAAAATGTTATGGCTTCTTCTTTGGTGCATGCTACACCCACCCATTACGTTTCATGAAAATTGGGCCAGTAGTTTTTCTGTAATCCTGCTGACAAAAACTAAAGATAAACAAAACAAATGAACGAACTAAAATGAAAACATAACCTCCTTGGCGGAAGGAATTTGAAGTAAATTAAAAAATTGTACATGGGCTCTGACATGGGTCGAGTCGTTCAAAAGGGCTTTTTTGTAAACAAGGTAAACATTTGAAGACATCAACAAAATGGGAAAAAAAAACACTGGCAAAAATGCAGTTTTAGAAAGCCTTAAAATAAAAGGTGGAGACATACAGGTACAGTACATAAAATGTTGATCATATAAAAAATGTTGATCTTTTATATCATAATGTCAATTAAAGACTGCTTTTCCATATTGAGCTGCATACTTTAGATGATAAGCCTCAGTAGCTCTGTAGCAAAACAATCCCCATTGTGTGTGAGTAAGTGAGTGAGTGAAGGGGTGGGAGTGAAAGTTCACTCTAAAAGTGCAAAGCCAACACAGATACAGAAATAGTCGTTAAAAGCTACCGATGAGGAAGAAGAGTAGGAGCTAAACAGGGACGAGACTACTGCACAGTCCGTTGCAACGCAGTCATCTGTCTGTCTATCCAAGCATACAGCCAGCTACCAGGCCAGAAGAAGGCATCACTCTGGACTCACTGGCGCCGGGGAGGAGAGGCCATGTATAGGAGCAGGGTCACTGTAAGTTTTCCCACGTAGTGAAGAAAAAGTTGGCTTTATGGGTCCTACTTATGACTTATGAAAATAAGTCCCCTATGATTAATAATTGGTAATTTGGAATGGGCCCCTTTGTACTCAAGATTACCACCTACAGTACACCTCTTCACCGGCTCCAGCCCTGTATACAAGTGTATTAATAATATACAGCCCACCAAAGAAGTATCCCTCTGTAGTAGAGTAATGTGCTGGCCAAATCATATCACCTGCTATTTTCACACTCTATATCAATTTAATCTCGGTCATCTCCATACCCCTTTGAAAAGACTTAAATATACAAAATGAGACAAAAGAACAGGATACATCACTGACTGTATATCTAAATATTTAGTTCTTTTTTTTAGTACGTTCTGTATCTATACAGGGGCCTCATGTATAAAAGACTGCGCAGCTTTCATACCAGAAGATGGTGTACGGCCCAAACTTGAAAAGTACCTACGCACAGAAATATTCACATGTATAAAACCAGGCGTACGCCAGGTCCTGTGCACCTTTCCTTTATACATGACAATCAACGTGACATTGAGTGCATGTGAACGAGCCACCAACCCTGCCTTGCCTCCTCCCATACATGAATATGGAAATGACTATAAATCCACCCCCGATGTCACTTTGTGAGGTTGAGGTGCTGATCGTGGAGGTGAGGCAAGAATGTTTTTTTCTGTTTGGAGGTATGTCATCTCGGATAAGCAATAAAAGAAAATGCCCAGAGTGGCAAATGGTGACCGGGTGGTGAATGCACCGAACCATGGCAGAAATAAAAAAAAATAAAAAAATAAAAAGGTCTATTGTCAAAGTGGAAATAAGAGAATAGTGGCAACGCCACACCAGTTACCGAACAATGCATCTAAGTGTTATAGTCCGGCAGCCCAGAGCCTTTTGATCAAACGCAAAAAGTAACAACATTTGAGAACAGGGGCATCCAGGGGATGACCTCTCATATGCAGATATGGATGTTTGCCGGAGCCCCACTTCTGCGTTTGGCCCCTGGGGGGCTTTTGTTACTGCATGCCACTTTTTTTTATTTATTTTTTTATTTTGGTAGCTTTGTTCCTCATTTTTGTTGTTTTTGTTCGAACTTTTTTGTGGCTTTCTCAGACATTGGTCACCTTTTTGTAAATGTGTTGATTTTCCGACATTTTTGTATGCTTTTTGTTGACATGAAGCCCTACAAAAATCATCAAAAGAGTTCCTTAGCCCTCATAGAATTTAGCAAATCAATCAAAAACAATGATTTTTTTTTTTTTTTTTAACAACAACAACCTGTTTCACAGTCTGAATATTAAACTCTTCTTCTGGGGGGAATTTCTGAGTCTCAGAGTCAGCAAATCTGCCATATTCGGGCCTTGAGTTTGACACGTGTAGCCTAGATCAAACGAAGGAGGTACCACATGAAACCACCTTGAAATGAAAAAGCACATCCCACCGAACCCGAAAATCACCATGCCAGACAAATTACTTGCTGCAAAGGGCCTGCCAGACACCCCAATATACAATATCATACAATTGACCTAGATTAAATGTTGAGAGTACCACTTCAAACTGTTTCTGAAACAAGTGTGCACATCCACAAAGTACAACCATCAGCATGCCAGACACATTTTCTGCTTGATCGATGCAATTACAGACTCATGTGAGCAGTGGGGCTCCGGCAGACATCCATATCTGCATATGAGAGGTCATCCCCTGGATGCCCCTGTGGTCAAATGTTGGTACTCTTTTCATTTGATCAAAAGGCTCTGGGCTGCCAGACTATCAGTCCAAACTACACACAATAAGCAGTTTGAACTCACTGAACTCACTAAACTCAAATTTCTAAGTGTTAGTAGGCTCAGTGAAACAGAGTCCAGCGCGAGGGTGACCCCACCCATGTATCCGCTGCGCCACGCATGGATGAAATAATGAAATAGTAAATAGGACTACAGTAACAGAAATACTGTATGTGCAGAATCAAGATAGTCAAGACGGCCCAGTGTTTGGTGGACCGAGTCGGGGTCATTTCCTACACCTTGTTCACTTAATAGCCTACAAATCATCCACGGGATCAATTAGGCATCACATGAGTTTAGCCCACCCTTCCTGGGGAGATGGATCCAAGCGTCCCGCCTCCTTAGATTAGAATTCGCCACGTTACAGAGCCAGAAAAGACATTGCGGACGGCCCGCACATTCTCACGTCTGCTCAAAAGTTTGCGTCGTTATTTTTTTATAAATCACACCGTGTGCGGGAAAACCAGCGTAGGCAAGCTTTTCGTGCGTATGCAATGTTTATACATGAGGCCCCTGGTTATTTATATGTGACTGGTATTTTGCTATTAACACTGCTAGACTCAGATTACCTCAGCTCCAGAAACGGAAAAGGGTCGACATAGTGATGACATAGCTGGCCCACCTAACCAAAGTTCTGGATGAGTATCAGCCCTAACACAGAATGTGTGTTATTTAACAGATGATTTGTCCTCTCGGATGTTCATGAGCAATTTAGACTTTTTATGATTCTTATAGTGAACGAATGGAGTTAAATAGGCCTATTGTAAACCTTAATTGAAAAACAGCTTGGTATAAAAGATCCAGTGTTTGTTTTATGATTTCAAGATCTAATTAAAAAGAATAAATTATGCAAGTAAGTAATATTAGGACTGCTTGGACTGTAATAAAATTATACTTTCAGCAAAAATAATTTGGATATGTTATATAGGATAAAATCACTTCTGTAACAGGTTTTTCTGTGTTTTCATCTTGATTGCCATATTTATACTAACTCCTATTTAAAATGTTTTCAATTCTGTTTGTATGGGTTTGTCTCACTCTGGCATCAGTCCACCAGGGCAGCCTTTGTGTACATGTAGTTTTTGGCCAGACGCTGCACTGCACTGATAGCTCATGAAGAAATGTGCTCTAAGAGGGTTGAAAAGATGTAGACAAAGTTGAGAAATAAAAAAATATATATTATTATCTACTATGGCTGCTATTATGCACTATATAGTAAATACAGAATAACATACATGTCAACCTTGGGAGTCCCAAACATTTCACAGAATATTTCTCTACAACAAGAGATATGCAGAATAATTTGTAACCTAGGAGGACACAATGCAAAGTCAGTTGAAATCTGAAGTTGGGACAGTTGTCAGGTAAATAATTATTCACAAATATAGCTACCCAGGAATTTACTACCAAAATATACTCACATCTACTGTATAAGGGAGAAAAACCTTCAAACACTCAGGAGAGGGTTAGGGAGGTCAGCAAGAAAGGTTATACGCCAAGCCACGGACTTGCTGACTGCTGAATTTAGCCTGTAAAGAACTAGGAAGATTTAGACCAACTATATATATATATATATATATATATATATATATATATATATATATATATATATATATAGTACTCAACATGTATGTGCATGCGTGTGTGAGAGAGACAGCAATCAAGAGGGAGAGAGGAACTATGTACAGAAATGAAGCATAGGAGGTGTCTGTACATAGCTGACATGCATCCCTGCAAGTAGAGCACACATTTATAATTAGCAGTGCAATAGATGTCAAACAGACATAGCTGGGATACATACCGGACATAAATACAGACGTGCTTAGTACCAGTCATACATGGTGACATATGTGTGTCTGTGTGCACTTTATGTTTGTCATTAATATATATAAATAAATAAAACATGCAGGATGAATGTGAGAAGAAACAGGCAAATTATACAGTAGTACTATATAAATATAATTAATTATTAGTATTTTTACATATCGGTACGGAATGTCAACATATTTTCCTAATAATTCCCTTGTAGGTTTCCTGGAAGGACTGTAAGCTTATCTGTATACATACTTCACATTTCTGTAAGTGAAAGAAATAATGAATTTCTCTGAAAATCAACGACTGCTTACAAACTCAACACAACTAACTTTCTTAGATCGTTATCTCCATTTCATTTATAATAATTAGTACAATATTATAGTTCTTCACAGAAAAATAGACATGTAAAAAACTGCCCATTTTTGTGCACTAAATTGAATGTGTGAATGTTTTACTTTAACACATTGATCCCAAGAAATGGTGCAGAGATTATGACTCCTTCTTGACATCTTTCTGCTTGAAAGGAGATGTTACTGAGAGGGAATTCATTTAAGAATTGAAAAGCACAAAGACTTCAGAGTGACATTGGCCTTCACTTTGCCATCAACCCCATTTATAGAGCAAGGGAGCCAGACGCAAAGGAGGTATGTCTATATCGCACGCATGTGTAATGCAAAAACTGAATGTTTTACACTGTAGCAGTGGAACGACAGGCTAAAGAAATAGAAATAAAAGCATCTTCCCCATGTTTTGTAGAAAAAGGGTTGTTGAAGCAGTTTTCATGTCAGTCCTGGACTGTGGTAATGTGATTTATAGATGCACATCCTCTTCGACACTTAAATCTCTGGACACAGTCTATCACTTCGCCTTGAGATTCATAACCGGTCATGTTTATGGTACACATCATTGTATTTTATATGAAAGTGTTGGGTGGTCTTCTCTCCAAGAGAGACGTGATACTCATTGGTATCCCTTTATCTAAAAGGCTCTTGTTGGAAAACTGTCATCTTACCTTACAGAACTTCTCTGTTACTCAGAGGGACATTATCAGACTCGCTCTGCTGACTGGCTTTTGCTTCATGTTCCACGAGCTCGGTCCGAACTTGGAAAAACTGCTTTTAACTTTAGTGCCCCTGACTCCTGGAACAAATTACAGCACTTTCTTAAAATAAACTCACTTGTGCCATTTGGACAATTTAAAAATCAGGTTTTAAACTTGCAAACTTCTACTTGTACTTGCTTTACACAAGTGTACTTTTTATATCCGTATTATCCTAATTTATTTTTCAAATTATATTTATCAATTTTTCAATTTAAAAAGTTTTATTGTCTTTTTATCTTTCTTATGAAGGTGTATTCTTTTGTGTTGTTGTTTTGTTGTTGTCTTTGTAATTACTAATGTCATTGTAAATGAGGGTCGCCCCTCAATGATCTTTCAAGTTTAAATAAAGGTTGAATCAATAATGATGGTGGCAATGTTGCAAAAATGATACTTCAGATTTGGGCAGCAGCTAAAGATGATTTAAATTCTGGCTTCATTGTTTAATCATCTATAAAACGTCATAAAATAGTGAATAAAGCAGCTAATGTGACATTATATTTCTTGTTTTATTCAAACAATATGGTATTGGTATGGTATTCATTAATTGAATTATAACATGGAGAATTTGTGAGTGAACATTAGGCATTTTGCCTTGATAAATGACCTAAACAATTATCAACATTTTTGTTCAACTAACTGATTAATTAACTTTTGCGTGCAGTTTTTCCAATTCATGTGACTGCTGTTAGTTTTAGGGACAAAGGACAAAGTTGTAGTTTGGGGTGGGGTGGCTGGATCACAATTTGTCATCACATTTTGTGTAATAGAATCTCTTTATACTCTCTCGAGTGTAAGATTGCAAAGAAGAAAAGGGTGGGACTTTGATATAAACTGACATAAAACTGGATGTTTTGGAAATATAACAAAGAAATGTGATTTAATCAGAGCTTGAAATACATGGAGAAAAAAGGTAAATTATAACATACAACAATTCAAGGACAATGGTTGACAAATGTTAATTGCACATGATTTGGAATGAATAACATTTTTGTAAATGTCTCTCCTTCCCCATTTTCTCTTTCTCTCGGTCTCACAGGAGGGTGCAGTGTGCTAATGAAAAAGCAGACTTTCCCCGAGTCCATCTGGTAATAATTGTAGCATGTAGCAACCGTAGCTGTGTTTGGATAAAGCTCTGACATACATGGGGCCCTCTGACGCTCAAGTGTGTATGTGTGTGTGTGTGTGTGTGGGGTTGAGAAAGAAAGAGAGGGAAAAAGGAGGAAAAGAGCATACAGTATGACTGTGTGTGTGTGTGTGTGTGTGTGTGTGTGTGTGTGTGTGTGTGTGTGTGTGTATACATGCTTGTGTGTAGTGTGTTTTCCAAGCTGCTGGGTGATGAGCCAACATAACTAAATCAACTTTATCATCAGCACACTCTTTTACGTAGAGAAGCACAGACCAGAACGGGGTCAAGCGTGGGTGGTTGGGTAACGCATTAGCATGACTCAAGGTGATGATGATTAGTGCCATCTGATGACGCACAGATTGCTATCGAACAGACAAACACACAGATCTGGAGTAACAGAGGTGTATATATGTTACTAAACGCTGCCTCTGTGTACTGGAATCAGGCCCAAAAGAGGACCGTGTAAAGACCAAGGATTTTTACCAAGAGGTTATCTTAAAAATGTTACTTGGAAGTCCAGTATGGTTCAAACTTTGGGCATCATCTTGTAAAACCAAAAGACTTAGCTAGTAATTGGCGGAGAAATTGTCCTGAAACTACATCACCATGTATAAGATTCTCCGAACTGTAAATGTGTCTTGTTGAACTGTTCTTGAGCAAGACACAGATCTAATGTGAAGCCCTGGTGTGGAGTATCAGCTAAAAAACTAATTGGGGGCCACAGACTCCAAGGAGTCCTGGACCTGGAAACTTCCAGGAAGGTCTCTTATTATTAAGTAGGGATTGAAGTAATTTTACAATGATTTCATTTCAAAATACGACAGTGAGATGATCATGTTGTAAAAACACAGGTTACACCCTCAACAGTGTTATTGCATAAATAAAACTATATTAAAACACAATATAAACCTCCTCTGTGGTACCCAGTTCTGTACTGAATCCTACGGGACCTCCATTTGTGTCAACTACATAAGGGGCTTTGGTCATAAAACGGTTAGGAAAACATTATACTAAATAATAAAATGCTGAGTTTGACAGCAATTTTACAATTTCATGTTAATAACTTGTCACTTTATTTAAATAAAATGTCACAAGATCAAACCAAATAAGGAAAGTAGTGTGACAAGTGACACATTATTCTCAAAGTTCAATGCAAACGTTTTTATCTTGTGACTTACTGGCAGCACAGTTGGAGTAGGTGGAAGGGAGTGGAACATGATCTCTGCAGAAAGACCCTTTGTGCTGAGAGGGTCACGCATCCTCTGTATGGGGCGTTCACATTTAGTCCAATTACTGTGTGCGGGAACACATACACGCTAGCAAATGGCATCCATTACTGAAAATGAGGATATATATAATATGAAGAATGACCAATGATCGTGGGCTTCCTCTGATATCACATGAGTATACAAGTATGGTGGCACTGAGAAGATACAGTAACCACACACATTTTTTTCAATTTTACTAATCCAATGTCCAATGTATGGTTTAATCTGAGTTACTTAATAGCATGGCATGTTATAATAATAATAATAATAATAATAATAATAATAATAATAATAATAATACTACATCTTATTTGTATAGCACCTTTCAGGAAACTGCAGAGCCACTAAATAGTATTTTACATTAAATACAAAATAAATACAGTACAGGCCAAAAGTTTGGACGCACCTTCTCATTCAATGCATTTTCTTTATTTTCATGACTATTTACATTGTAGATTCTCACTGAAGGCATCAAAACTAAGAATGAACACATATGGAATTATGTATTTAAGAAAAAAGTGTGGAATAACTGAAAACATGTCTTATATAATCCACCCTTTGCTTTTTTGATGGCGCTGCAAAACCTTGGTGTTCTCTCAATGAGCTTCATGAGGTAGTCACCTGAAATGGTTTTCACTTCACAGTTGTGCCTTGTCAGGGTTAATTAGTGGAATTTCTTTCCCTTATTAATGGGGTTGGGACCATCAGTTGTGTTGTGCAGAAGTCAGGTTGATACACAGCCAACAGCCCTATTGAACAACTGTTAGAATTCATATTATGGCAAGAACCAATCAGCTAAGTAAAGAGAAACGAGTGGCCATCATTACTTTAACAAATGAAGGTCAGTCAGTCCGGAAAATTGCGAAAACACTGAATGTGTCACCAAGTGCAGTCGCAAAAACCATCAAGCGCTACAACGAAACTGGCTCACATGAGGACCACCCCAGGAAAGGAAGACAAGAGTCAGCGCTGCTGCTGAGGATAAGTTCATCCGAGTCACCAGCCTCAGAAATCGCAAGTTAACAGCAGCTCAGATTAGAGACCAGATGAATGCCACACAGAGTTCTAGCAGCAGACACATCTCTAGAACAACTGTTAAGAGGAGACTGCGAATCAGGCCTTCATGGTCAAATAGCTGCTAGGAAACCACTGCTAAGCAGAGGCAACAAGCAGAAGAGATTTGTTTGGGCCAAGAAACACAAGGAATGGACATTAGACCAGTGGAAATCTGTGCTTTGGTCTGATGAGTCCAAATTTGAGATCTTTGGTTCCAACCGGCGTGTCTTTGTGCGACGCAGAAAAGGTGAACGGATGGATTCTACATGCCTGGTTCCCACCGTGAAGCATGGAGAAGGAGGTGTGATGGTGTGGGGGTGCTTTGCTGGTGACACTGTTGTGGATTTATTAAAAATTGAAGGCATACTGAACCAGCATGGCTACCACAGCATCCTGCAGCGACATGCCATCCCATCCAGTTTGCGTTTAGTTGGACCATCATTTATTTTTAAACAGGACAATGACCCCAAACACACCTCCAGGCTGTGTAAGGGCTATTTGACCAAGAAGGAGAGTGATGGAGTGCTGCGCCAGATGACTTGGCCTCCACAGTCACCGGACCTGAACCCAATCGAGATGGTTTGGGGTGAGCTAGACCGCAGAGTGAAGGCAAAAGGGCCAACAAGTGCTAAGCATCTCCGGGAACTCCTTCAAGACTGTTGGAAAACCATTTCAGGTGACTACCTCTTGAAGCTCATCAACAGAATGCCAAGAGTGTGCAAAGCAGTAATCAGAGCAAGGGGTGGCTACTTTGAAGAAACTAGAATATAAGACATGTTTTCAGTTATTTCACACTTTTTTGTTAAGTACATAATTCCACGTGTTCATTCATAGTTTTGATGCCTTCAGTGAGAATCTACAATGTCATGAAAATAAAGGAAACACATTGAATGAGAAGGTGTGTCCAAACTTTTGGCCTGTACTGTATATACATAAAAGATTATAATGTAACATTCCCCTCACTACAATTACTATATACCACCTAACTAGACTCCTCCACTACAGCATCAAATTTGTATTGAAGCAAATGCACCACGTGATTATGTGTAAGTTTTCATGCTGTGTATAGCACTTTTATATTGTGCTAATAAGCTAATAATACTTTGATTTTGTATGGAGAAAATTCATCTCCTTTGTCCACTTACTTATTAGAGATTAGCCTGACCCCCCTTTTATGTGCATGTATGGATGAATATATACAGTATTTTAATAACTGAATCTGCCAAGCCAAAAACAGCGGGTGGGTGCGTCAGAGGAGAGGTACAACATCCTGTACTGACACTCATATCCTCTCCGGCTCTTTGAGAGTTGCATGTGTGTTGATTTGTCCGACCAAGCACTCTACAGCAAGGTTACACTCCAGAAGGCTAATCAGCCAACACAACACCCTGTTCTGTCATGCTAACACGTATCTGCACTACGACAAAGATGCCTGGTTTAACATTTGTTTGTTTAAATGCTTAGCAAAATGGGCTGAGTTTAGTTCAGCTAACCCCCTTGTATACACCTTTTAGGGTTGAACATGCGTTGGGTGTTGATCTGAATAGGCCAATGAGTGTCATCTAATCTGGTTCCCTTCCTCCCAAACTGGGCTAGCTAAACGCAGATCCAACTCGACTACTTACCTTTGGTAAAGAGGCATTTCTATTATGGTTAGTCAATCTGTTAAATGTTAATTATGTTTAACTACATTTAACCAACCACATGACTTGTCAAATGTAAAGTGAAGAAAAGTCATGTCTGGAGAAACCGTGGATGAGCCAAGACGTGTGGCAGTCTAAAGGCCTCAGTAAAATTCAAACGAGTCGAACGACGTGTTCATGCCTTGCAAAACTCCTCCTGTCTAGATGAAATGACAATCGGCAGGAGGAATCATTTGTTTGTGCCTTCTAAAACCGTTCAAACAAATCACTGAAGAGTCATAATTCCTACAGCCACTAGAGGGCTTTTCACATGAGCGTAAACATATGTCGTTTTTGGGTGTTTGTTGAAACAACTGAGTATTACAATCTTCTTGGGAGGTCTTGATTGATCAACGCTGAAATCGTCAGAGAGAGAGAGAGAGAGAGAGAGATCCACGGTCCTTAAATTAAGTTTTACGTTATTTAGGACATTATTTTATTTGTTTATTATGTAATATGTAGGTATGTGATCTTTTAAAATACATGTTTATGTTGAAATCCATATACCTATACAAGTAGTTTGTCTCCCGTTGTATTGGTTTGCCCTCTTGTGGAAATAACGCACAAAGTTTTTTTTAGAAGGAATATTCGAACATAATTTTTGGCCAATTTCTAGCACTTTGTTTGAAGTATACTGAAGCCTTACACTCTGGGTAATGACACTGGAGAAAACAGTTACAAGGACTGTAGTATGCAAGGGAAACTGGCCATACCAAATTTAGAGTAAAAGGGTGGAAAAGTACAGTACAAGTACAGATCATGCCATGAATATTTAAAATGGTTTGTCATGTTTGCTTTTCCTCACCACACTCGTGAAACTAAAGATGCACCATGTTGCATGCTAAACTTTAAAATATATTGTCAGATGCCAGATTCATAGTACATTTTCCACTCTGCCATACTCCTAACAGAGTTTTAAATCCCAATCGGGCTGATCTCACAAAGAAGCCATTCACACTGCTTTACACACACACACACACACACACACACACACACACACACACACACACACACACACACACACACACACACACACACACACACAAAACTTGAACTCCCCCCAAACCCTGTTGTGACCGCATAAAAAGTAGTTCTCAGGTTTCAAACTTGCCTAAAATAGGCCATAACTACATAGTACTGCTATCTGGTGACATAGATTATAGTTTAGAATGGTAACACAAACTTGAACATGCAAAAACACACGGCCTGTAATGAATTCAGTACCATGCTTTAGGGAAAGAGAGCATTGTAAATTTGAGTCATTTAAATCCACTGTAATCCATGCACTAATATTTTGCAGTACATAACCACTTATAGTGCGTTCCTAATCAGTCATTAGGCTGACACATACTTTAAAAATCCCAGATCTACAGTACGTCTAAATTAAGGATACAGGAAAAACCTTCTTAAAGCAATGAGACGTTCAACAAGTCAGTAAAAGTAGAGAAGTGGATACGATAATAATTATCCAATGATGACTCATAGCTGTAAACAATTCCAATATGTTCACATAAAAAGGTATCCCACAAGAACCTTTTAAACCCTTAATTTTTACATTGAGAATTGTCATTATTTTTGGCTGGTACTTCTTTAAATATGGGTTAGTGGGTTCCCGCATGAAATACAGTAAGTAATAATATGCTTTCAGGAGTGGGAGAAGAACTTCTGTCCCTTCCTGGAATAGGAAAAAAAACTTAAAGGGATGCCCTCCAAGTGCAGTAGTTTTTGGAATAGCTAATCTGTGTTCAGGAAACAGGCGCTAAGACTTCTGGCGCTAGTGGGCTGAGCAATCAAAACAATCTCTCCATCTTCTGATTGAGGAGAGCGGGACCTACGCCAGATTCTTCAACACACTTCATCAAAGGAGAGGGGGGGGGGTTGAATTGAGAGAGGATGGAATAATCGTAACAGACAGAATGATAGGGGACGAGTTCAAGATTGATAGCAGGAGAGGGAATAAGGTATTTAGAGTGAAAGAGAAGATATATATAAATATATTTCTTCTTCATTTGCTCCTACTTTCTATTTCATCTCCTGTCCTATTTTGTTTTCCATTCTTTCTTCTACTCATCATTTTTCCCTTCACTGTTTCTCTTATCTACACTCCTTTTCTCCTCCTTTCCCTCGTGTGTCCTTGCTTTTCTCTTCACCCCTCCTCCATATGTGTGTTATGAGTAGGAGTTGGGGAGAAAGTACGTGGGATTTTCCCACAGCTCGGCATGACCAGACCCAACCCCCCGCACGCACACGCACACGCACACACACACACACACACACACACACACACGCACACACACACACCCACACGCACACACACACAGTCTCTCCCTCCACTCCCTCTGTCTCATGTCAGAGGAGTCTTGAGGAAAACCACCCATATTTTACCACCAAGTATTCTGGATGTTTGTTGGAACGTTTTGCCGCTCGTCGTTCCATAGACATAAACTGAGTGCTGCTATGACAACAGAATAATTAGAACAAGGTTACGGGATCAAATATATCTCTGCCTTTGAACTAAAACAGTGTAGCTCCAATTAAACATTTCATTTGAGAAGTCCTACTAATGAAATTCTTACAAGAGGCTTTAGTTTTTCTGCCCCTTATTTGGGGCCAGGTCATGGCTCCAGCAGGCTAAGCAAAAAAAAGTCCTTCTCCCCAGCCATGATGTCCGACTTCTCCTGAGGCATTCCCAGGCAAGGCCGGATATTGAAATATATGTAGAAATATCTACATCATCTGCAAAAAGCAGAGATTCAATTCTCAGATGACCAAAGTGGACACTTTCTATTACTCAGCCTTGCCTGAAGATGTTGACCATGAAAATCACAAACACCACCTTGGTGAAGTACAATGCACACTAGTGCAGTCAGTAATGGACTGACCACTCTCACTCTAGTTACACAAATAGCAGATGCAGCACCCCATTATCCCACAGAATCACCTACAAGACACCCCAGAGACCACAACGCTTATGTGAACACCAACATAAGAACTTCCACTGCATGTCCACACATCACAAACCCTTTCGGGATGCTTGCAGGAGTGAAGAGCTGGTCTACGTACGACGTGCATGCCTCCTGTTGGATCTGAGGTTCCACAATCGGCTGCAACCTCATATCCAACATCGGGATTTCCCAGGAAGGCACAGCTGTGTCATACTGCGATAATTGGGAAACAGCCTCTGCTCCCTTTTTAAAAACAGGAGCCAACCATCTATGACATTCAGAAATATCTAGAGCCTTCGACATCTTAGAGCAAATTTCATCCGCTCCTGACGGCATGCCTTTCCAGTGCTTTTTATGTTTATTAGCGACCTCTGCCAGAAAGATGGGCAAGGCTTCCCCCAAATCCTATGTCTCCTTCACAAAGTGCATGTCAAGTGTGTCCGGTCAGCAGCTCCAGTGAGGGGACCCTTTTTCCCCTATTATGGACAATGCTATAATTATTAGGAGTCATATTCCTGTATCTCTATCTCTCTGTCTCTCTCCCTCTCCCCCTACCGGTTGAGGGGTAAAGGTTTTCTTTTCCACTGTCGCACCAACTGCATGCTCCAAATGCATGCTCTTGGGTGGAATTGTTGGGTACTCTATCTGTTAAATGTCCTGAGATAATGTCTGTTGTGATTTGACACTATAAATAAAATAGAACAACCAACAAGACAGATAAACATGAATATGATTTTCTCTTGTTCACAGTGTTGTGCATGGATGGACTGTGACATGTTTTTATCCATGTACATGTGTACACCCATGTCTCTTAGTGCAGCAGGTTTTGGGTATCTTTTTGTGCAGCTGTATACGAGTGGGATTTACCTCTGCAGCCTGTGTCTCCTGGTGTAACAGTGTCAGCCCTGTCAGGTCCTCCAGGAATGAGTGGGAAGAATTAAAAACCTTGGACAGGAAGTTGAAACCTTCCCTCTCATAGTGGTCCAGGACCTGGACAAAAAAACAACATAAAGAAAGACCAATTCGAGGTGATTTAAAAAGAAATGTAATGTCTATTGATAGGATATCAACACATCCGTTCTGACTGATAGGTCCAAGGTGCATATTGAGTATCATAGCATGGGAGCCGGTTTTACACTCTTCATTAAAATCAATGTGTAAACAACAGTTGACCAGCATAACCATCACTTCTCTAATGATTTCGAACATACAGAGTACTTGACAAAATTGACAAAAGAGAGATCAAGAAGCTGTATTGTGTGTGTTACTGAGGCGTCTACCTATAAATGCTATACATTTCCACTACAGCACATTATTAACTTTATTGGAGGATGCTTGACGATAACTAAAACATTTTTTTGTTGTAATTTTCCTAAAAGGTCAGCTTCAAGTTACAAGAGTAAAAAAGTATACCAACATGAATGCACCTCTTGACTTTCAAGTAAAACATTACGTATTGTAAGACATTTTTAAAAGAGTTTTCTTTTCACATGCTATTAGATGCTTGGTTAAAGCCCTTTTTGAGTCTGATGTGTACACTTTGAGTTGAAAACATTATATGGCAAAAACTCTCTTAAAAGTGAATAATAATAATCTTTTAATGGTATAAAATTAAAATGCACCCTTGTCACTTTGGTCCATAAGCACAACCTGTGAAAAACAACACTGACATGTTTACCTTGATCTTATACCAGTACTGACTTCAAATACCAATACCTTCTTTAACACACACACACACACACACACACACACACACACACACACACACACACACACACACACACACACACACACACACACACACACACACACACACACACACACACACACACACACACACACACACACACACACACACACACACACACACACACACACACACACACCTCGACTGCCTTCCTAAGCTTGGCCAAGGCTTTCATGGACGCCCACAGACCCTCCTCTGCAGGTGTAGGGTTACCTCTGCCTCAGACATCTACACAGTGTGTGCATCAATGTCTGTGCAGGTTTGTGTGTGTGTGTTCGCAGACTGACCTGGCGTCTAGCCTTAGAGCCAGACACACTGCACACAATACAAACTGATGTGTCACTCATTCATCGTTTCAAGCTCCCTTTTCTTTCCTTCCTTCTCTTTTATTTCTTTGATTCTTCCATCCACAGGATCTGTTACATGAGATGCCAACGGCCAAACCCCACATTGTTGAAATATAGATTCTCATCATGACACAGAAAGCAACTTGAACTTGAAACAGTGATGAACTTGTGATAAAGTTAATAAAGTCCCTCCAAGCAATGCATACAGAGACACAAAGTTACATCCTTGACTTATGTCCATATCAACAGTAGACATACAAGTAAATTATTAAGCTTAAAATACCATATGAAAAATGTCACCAACTCAAATCAGATGGGGTTGTGAATTATGACCAGAAAGTTGTACCTATATCAAATGCTGTATGTATTTAGAGATTCTAATTTTACATAATTGAGTGTTTGGCATGTTTACATACTTGCACAGTTGATACCGCTCGATAAACAACAATATCTGACTAATTTAAACTGTACCAAAAGCATTGTGGGAAATATGCAATAAAAACATGAACATGAAAAAGATTTGAAACATTTACATAGTTTTGCAGTGTTAATCAGGCGCTGGTGGGTTTCAGTAGTTTAGTAGATTGTGTGCTGTTGACGGATAGCTCCAATTTAGACAAGCTACAAACAATCCTCAACATCTAGATTAGATGGTGTGCTACACATATGTACACACACATGTACATGTGCACTTAAGCTTCCTTCCTTATGGAGCCACATAAATCTCGACCCTCTAGCTTTATTTGACAATGGTGATGACTTCTTTTTGAAGTTGTTCGTGGGTCCATACTGTGTATTTTACTGAAAGTATCACACACACTATAGGCTGTGTGTGTGTGTGTGTGTGTGTGTGTGTGTGTGTGTGTGTGTGTGTGTGTGTGTGTGTGTGTGTGTGTGTGTGTGTGTGTGTGTAGCATCCTTAAATATATCAAACATAGATTGGGTGGTCCTGGTGGTTTAGAGATGCTTTAACAAGAACAGAGTTGACTTATACTTCCAATTATACATGCTTTGCACTGACAATCACTATGTGACAGTCAGAGCAAATAAGGGACTGATGCATAAGGATGAATGAAATTAAAAGCTAGGGGTGTTCTTGGTTAGTGGCTTTGCCATGATGTGACACTTACAGTACACTATGAGTAAACATTTCCTGGTGATTAAACAGCTTTGACTTCCCCTTAACATGTATGGCCAACATTCCAGGTTAAACACTTTGAAAACACACAAACTCCATACTGAGTCAGTGAGTAACCATTCAGGCCTTATTCATAAAGTGTGTGTAGTTAATGTTTGTGGTTGCTGTACAACACATATGTGTCTACAGTATACGTAAAAACAGCACACAGAAAAATTAAATATTAAGCGTTATTTATTCAAAATGAGACATTTGCACAATTTGCACCTTGAGTGAAGTAATTGCTGGTATAAATGTAAATATTAAATATTTTCCAGTGCCAGAGGTATGCTCTTTAAATTGCTTGTTTTGTCCAACTAGCAGTCTGAAACCCAAAGACATTTAATTTGGAAATAATGAATACAGCAATTCCTCACATTTGGAAAGTTACGCCAGAAAATATTTGGCATTTTTGCTTTATTATTGACTTAAACAATCAATAGATTATCAAAGTGTTACCCATTCATTGTCTGTCGATCAACTAATCAATTAAATTACTAACTGTTTCAGCTTTAAAATGTATAATTAAGCAAAATTAGGGGGCCAATGAATGTATATGCTTATACCACTTTACTTGTACACACAATTTCGAGCCTTGGTTTCAGTGTAGTGGTACAAATCCTGTGTATTTTAGTTTCTTTGAAGGGTTTTATCTTTGGCCAGGTATTTCACATCCATAAAAACATAATGGGATAAATGCTGGATACAAAATTGAACCAAAGTACAATAGAAAGGTACCTAAACATTAAAATCAGGTTTAATTCTTTATCATCTTTAATTCTTTACAATCTGTAACATAAGGACGATTTATTTTAAGTATAAGTATAAAAATGCCTCTAGTTATTAAAAAGGTTCAGAAGGAAGAAATACCTTCACAGGGAAAACACTGAGCTGGGTTTGAGTTCAGTATCTTTTTAACACTGCACTAACAAATTTAAAATATGTTTTTGCTATTAATAGTGGTAGCGTACTTGGTAGTGTTAGTACAAGTAGTTGTAGTAAGAGGTGTCTGGCATGGTTAGCCACGTTGGCCACGTCAGCTGTGATTTACTCTCTGGTGTGTAGTTTTATTGGCTTCCAAAATTGACGCGCGCACACACACACACACACACACACACACACACACACACACACACACACACACACACACACACACACACACACACACACACACACACACACACACACACACACACACACACACACACACACACACACACACACACACACACACACACCCCAACTCTACAGGAACTGCTACAGCCCAGACAGAGGCTGAATTGTTTTGTTTCCATAGTGACCTGGCAGCACACAGCTGACTGCGGCAAGAATACACAGACAGACACACGCACGCACACTCGCACACACACACACACACACACACGTACGTACATACAAACACATTACAGTGAACAGACTGATGGAGGGACAGAGGGACACACAAAGGGAGGAGAGGGGAACAGGAAGGGAGAGAAGGTAAGACAGAAAAGAGGAGACGTAAAATGGGAGGAGGCTGGTAGAAAAGAAAGAAGTGAAAGACAGATAAGCAAATGCAGAACAGAAAGGGAAAATGTGTGTGGGCGGGATTAACAGAGTCAAAACATATTCACCATTTTCACTACATAACCTTAATCCTTGCCTCACCAAAGGATCGTCTTTCCCAACTCGTGTTGTTCATTGTTCCTGACAACACAGGCTTTACCCCCAAATCCCGATCAAACCATATGAACCCTCCACACAGACAGAATAATCTCATCAGTCACACAGGAAGAAACATGACACCTTAAAGTGGAGTGTAACTTCAACTTTTTGCTTTTTTTCCAGAAGCAGCGTAGGTGGGGAAAAACTTTAAACTTTGAGTACAATCTAGCCAGCTCCCTCCCCCCTCTGCCTCTTGGTTTCTCTCTCTCTCTCTCTCTCGCTCTCTCTCTGTCTCTCTGTCTGTGTGTCTCTCTCTCTCTTCACATGAAAGTGATAGATTTGGGGCTTTATGACCTCTTTATAGAAACAAAGACTGCATTGAGATCAGGGGAGAAAGAGAGAGGGAACCAGTCCTCCACTCATTGCAACACCCTTTCTTCAGCCCTGCACTTCCTCTCTTTATCCCCCCCACTCGTGCTTTCCCCCTTTTCTTTTTTTACTTTCTCCCTCCCTAACTTGTGATGCCCGCTGATCTTACACCAATGTACACCAACCAATCACATTGCTGGACGCTCTTAACCACTGGGCCACCTGGGGCAATGATTGGCCAATTGGCTGTGGACCAATGACGACGCAGTAAAAAGACACAAAGGCAATTTCTCCTAGCCTGCTTGGCTGATTTGGGATATGTGGACCCTTCAACAACCACTCTTTACACACACACGCGCACACACAGCAGTGGGAGCTAATTCCACTCATACAACAGTTACTGACATCAATGAGCAACTGCTGCCTGATTATTACCACATGGTTTTACCAGCTTTTCTGTGTGTGTGTGTGTGTGCATGCGTGCGTGTGTGTGTGTGCATGCGTCTTCAGTATTCCTCAAGGAACAATATTTCAACACAGCTCCACTGACTTAACAATGTGGAAACAGGAGAGATGGGAATCCCCCTATTTCTGCTAAGGCTGCAATTTGTGTTTCAAAACAATGTTGCTACATAGTAACAGAATCTAATCTGATAAGTAAATATGAACCTGCATCTATGTGTCAATCTTTCTTTTACTGTCAAAACAGTCTTGTTAGTAAATTGGATTTGACCCTGAAGACACATCATTTGAACTATTCAGTTACAATATATGCTACTTACAATGGGTGAGCAGGCAGTGCATTTGTCAAAGGCCAGGCTTGCAGGCAGGACATTGTCAAACCTCGAAAGAAAGCCTCGGATCTGTGGAAGAGAAATCAACACGTGAAAAAATGGACATTAAGAGAATAAAGTACCCTTGATACCTTAATTCTTTGTAAGGAAAAGTAAATGTAATGGTACAAAAGAAGTAAACATTGGAGGTAGTTCGATATTTCATGTTTTCTACATTTTAAAAGCATGCTGAGAGTGCCCTCTGGTGCCAGAGAGGCTACCTTTCTCAGTGAAACATTTTCAGCACACCTCTCACTACTGAAAGCTTTTACTCCTAATTATGGGTACAGTGATCATAGTTAATTACCTTGATTACTGTCTAAAGAATACTCTCTCACACACACACACACACACACACACACACACACACACACACACACACACACACACACACACACACTAAATAAAATGTGCTTCCAGCTAGTGTATGCTGCTTAATATAATTGTTCATACAACCACTGACAGTAGCTCTGCTTTTTACAGTGTATAATAATACATGGAAATTAATAACAGTTGTTGTGGCACTGCATGTCAGACTTGTGACATTTAAGAAGGCAAAATCAATAACTGCTTTAAAGAGTCCTCCTGATTTTAAAATCACCACACTGCTGCCTTACTCATTTAGGGCACTGGAATAAAGACCTATTATTGTCACTGACCAATATATTGCCTGAGCACCTGACAATGAGCATTTATAGCTTTGACAGAAGTACAATGTACATGTGCGTGTTTGGCGGCACGTGGAAGTGGCTTGACGTCCTCCCGAATAATATTCTTCATACATGTTGTTACAATCCATTTATACTTTTGTCATTCAGATTTTCCATATTGTAATTTTGCCATTTTGGTCTATTCTGTATGTGACAGATACTTTTCCTGCTCAAGGTTGTTTTTGGTGGAGTTTTTATTTATTGAAATTGAGGGTGTTGTATACTGTACAGATTGTAAAACCATTTGAAAATGTTTTGATATTTGGCTATATGAATAAAATGGACTTTATTTGACTTGAGTACTGTTTTATCAGCTGTTAATGTTAACACAAAAAACAGCAATAATAATAATAATAATAATAATAATAATAATAATAATAATAATAATCATTTATATAGCGCTGTATTGGACACTCAAAGTGCCACTACTCTCTACCACTACTGTGCCACTACTCTCTACCACCACCAATGTGTAGCACCCACCTGGGTGATGCATGGCAGCCTTATGATGCCAGACGCTCACCACATCATAATGTATGCATTATGTTGATTATTTGATTGGGCTTGGGCTCAGACTCACAAATGTACCCCAATCCTTTCTTCAGCCTATCCTACGGTACCGTTCCACCTGCTATTTTAAAATGTTATCCGTTAGTAATCGGGCCAAACTCATATACCTCACACATTACCAACAATGCTGCCAGGATAATTGGTCTTCCCACATCCAACCTCTCAGAGTTAAACAATAAGGCCATTGCATGCATTGCAAACTCAATAGCACAGGACACCACATAACCACTCAATCACCACCTTACCCTACTGCCCTTCGTGCACAGATACAGAACACTGAGGTGCAGAAAGGCTTGCTTTGGGAAGAGCCTACTCCCCACAGCCATAGCCACCTTAAATAAGAGGCCTCGCTGAACTGCCCTGAACTGGAGTGTGTACTGTTGTCTGTCATTGTATGTTGCTATGTTCTGTTGTATGTTGTTGCTTATGTGGGGACAATAAAGTCTGAAGTCTTAAACAAGCACATAGAATTTCTATGGATTTTATAGATGGTCAGGGAAAACACTGCTTTGTGAGTTTTAGGGAAGGTCCTTAAAAAGTTTCAAGACTGAACAGATTTCACAGTCAAAAGTTGAAAGAGGTGACATCTATACACTTACAAAAGAAAAAACGTTCAAAACACTCAAAAATGTTGCGTTGTGTATTGGCACTTGTTCAGACACTTGTAAATAAATGTAGTCTCTCCAAACCACCACAAGTTGCCACCACGGAAAAGTTAGCCTGCAGCTTCAAACTACTCATCTGCAGTGTGTAATGGCAGTAAATAAAGGAACACGCACACACACACGCACACGCACACACACACACACACACACACACACACACACACACACACACAAAGGATTTGCAAATCATTGTATTCTGTTTTTATTTACGTTTTATACAACGTCCCAACTATCCCCAACTGGTCCCAACAATTGGTATGTAGATGCAACCCCAGTCAGTTGATGTGTTCTCAAAAATGTACTCCAAAATCTGAAATAAATTTGCACAGTGTTCTACCCTGAGAATACCTATAGCAACCCCTTCAGTAGAAATATACAAGAAGAGAAAGAAAGAGGCCATTTCAGAATTTATTGGACAGGCAGGCAGGTGAAGGTGACTGGACGAACAGAATAAAGTGTCCTCAGTATAAAACATGTGGATGCATGTGTGTGTGTTTGTGTCTGACCTGATGTGGCACAAGACCCAGAGAGGTGGGAGGTTCATTCATCCTGTCGTCACTGCTGCTGGCCACTGCATAGCCTCTGAGGGTGGAGAAAGAGAGGGAGAAAATTATTTGACACTTTTTCCAATTTTTATTTTAGTACATAAATGAAACTATAACTTCAGTAACGTTGGCAACATTTTTCCTGCCATGGCTTTTGAAACTAGAATTTAAAATTTGACTGAAAGAGAGAAAAAAGGCAATTAATCTCCCTAAACATCACACTATTACACATTATATATCAGGTATGGGCCTAACAATTAACCTAATGCATGCATGCTGATTAATTTTATTATACACAGTTGTAGCAAATCTACACTATATATGAAAAAGTTAGGTCACAAAACTGTGAATCTGGTAGCCTATATTGAGAACTAAGAGATCCCATTTGCTCAAATTAAAAGGTTTTTGATTTTCTATGAGATCTGAGAGCTCCTGCTCGCCAGTAAATCTAGCCATGTTTAAAAGATTTGATTCTCCATGGATAGCAAAATATCAAGTTTACTGAGCTCAAAGATGGTGGTTCTAAAAAGTAAGAAAACTGCTGCAACATTAATCCTGATGTGACAATTTTCTAAAGCCCATTGTTGTTCTCATGAATGCTGTTGTAAGGGCATTAAAAAGAGATTCAGAGATGGAGAAAAGGGGGTTAAAAAGCTATTAGTGAAAAACAAGGACACAGACAAGGCAGATGCAAGAGATCAAGATATTGTTGTAAAGGAAAAAATTACATAACCATAAATGTACAGAGTGTACATAAAAACTCTCCTACTCTTCTTTGCTTTCTAAGCTTTTTATCCAGGATAGGCAGAGCAGCTCTATAACGGCTTATAACATCTCAAAACACTCAGAGAAAATGGCTGTCTTATCAGGCCCAGCAAGCAGCCACTTTAGTACGACTTTCACCGAAACAGTCAAACACACAGTTACATTTCCATAACACGTGTGCACACACTAAAGGCATGAAAACATCCCCACCAGTGTGAAAAAAAAATATAGAGCTGGTACAGATTGTCAAGTGCACTTGAGAGCTGACTGAATCAGTGTTCAAGCTTTTGAAGCGTAAAAGTGAGAGATGGATTATAAATTGCAACAAAGCTTCTACAGTAAGGCTCAAGTAAATTCGGAGAGCTTTCCTACAACCAAAGGATACTACCTGCAGTGCAGTAAGACCTCAGCTGCAGTGCTACTTCATCAAAAAGTAAAAGTAAGCAAGTAAGGCTTACTAAAAAAGTTTAAGAGCCACCACATCAAAGGTACAATCTCCTTTAGTTTTGAGTCTGGAGTGAGATACCAGCATAAAGCTCTGATGAGAAAACATCAGAAAACCTACTGGTGATCAGGGCGGCTCACTAAGATAGGGGAGTGTCCTTTATGCAAGGATCTTTTATTGGATCTTAATGTGTTTTAGTTGGAAAAAACAAATCAAGATGTAGAATGTGTGACAGTATGTGCCGCTGTCAACCACAGAACATTAGGGTCATTCCTCACATTAATAGGATAAGACAGGCTGAGGCTCACCATAAATGATCAGCACTGTTTCCCTGATGAACATAAATCTGGCATAACATTAAATTCAATTTATTTTTGTAAGTCTGCTGTGCTTACCCTTCACTGTGCTGCAGAATGGACACCATCATCTCCACAGCCAGGGCTCCAGCAATCATGGCCAGGCCCGGTCTGCTGACTGTGCACTGCTGATCCAGAGTCCGATCCCTGGTTGACTGTTTACAACAAACAACAATAAAATAAAGCAAACAACTGACAATGTACAGAAAGAACAGAAACGACATCAGGTGCATTACCCTCATGTCAAGAGTTTATTCTGAAATAAGGAATAAAGAGAAACTTAGAAGTTTGGGCAATTAGGTTAACACCAATCAAATGTGTTTTGGAAGGCAGAAAATCGTTCCATCAGGTATAGATGAGGCGGTTATTCATGTGACTTAGGTTAAGTGAGCAATTATTGGCTAAATGTTATATCGTTTGCTGCACAATGACTGTTATGGGAGTCCTTTCAGGGAAGAAGCCTATTAATTATGCCATGCTAGTTTCATGAATGGGCCCATAAGTGTCAATATTAAATTGGATTGCACATTTAACAGTTGTCTGGATATTACTCTCAATATTACACTGGACCAAATGGCTGAATCAAAAACCGACCGATGGAAACATGAATGGACAAACTAACCAAGATCCATAGAGCTACACCACAAGCATGGCTACAAACACTAAAGTGTAAGAATTACAGTAAAACAAAAAAGCAAAAAAAAAAAATGTAATTCTCAGCATGTTTCGCATTGTTATACCAGCTGATTTTGTTTTGACAGATGGCGTGTGTTTGACAATATGTTGTACCATTTTGCTTCAATCCATAGACAAAACAACACAAAAGCCACTTATCCTTATTACACTATCTACAAAAAAAAAGAAAATAGGACAGGCTGTCAGGCATCTTCCCCCGTCTTTTTTACATCACAATTAAACATGCCATTTCTAAAAAAAATACAATTAAAATGTTGAATCTAAAAAAAATAATCACATGCAATTTAAACCTCCATCACTTGTTCAATCAGTTGGTGTTAGCACAGAGCAACATTAGCATTAATGTGGAGTTGTGTTTCTGTGCAATTGACAAATGTAAGTCAAATAATTGCTCTCTTTTGAGCTTGGTTTTGTCCAAACATCTGACTCATTAGCTGCTAAATGCTCCACTATGTCCACCAGCTAGTAAAGACTGTAACTACGTCTGTAAACCATTTGGTGTTGGTCACGTTGCGTTGTTTTTTTGCGAGAAACAGCTGCCTGCTGTGACTGCAACCAAGTTTGCTGAAAGAGATGTTTGCAGACTGAAAACCCCAAACAACGATCCAACAATAATAATCAAATTAATAATAAACGGCTCCACAGAGCTGAAGGGAACTGCAGACTTAGGTTTTAATTATTTGCAGAGTTGTTACCATGAGAGACCTTACACATACAAGTAGTCATTTGGCCCACTATTAATATTAAAAAAAATCTTATCTGCTTTGTGTTTATTCTTAAAATGGAATAACTTTTTGCCTGTGTGTTTGTTCTAAGGGCATTACAGGAGTTAATGAGTTGAGTGCATGCTTGTTATCTGTGTGTGTGGTTTCCTCACATCTCCTGGTGCCACAACATCATTGCAGAAATAGCATCCCAGCTTGTGCCCTGGGATGTTGGAGAACAGAGAAGATCCCGGGACAGAGGGTGCAGAGCCGGCTGGTGTGGAGGACGAAGAGGAAGCAGAAGAACAGGAAGTGGAGGAGTCTGCCCCTGCAGAAACACTCTGACTGACAATGGGTTTCTTCAGGCCGTGGCGCATCACAACAAATGTATCAAAGCCTAGAGCGGCATTAACCACAAGCTGGAAAAACACACACACACACACACACACACACACACAAATTAACTACATAGCTTGTTTTACACAATGAGGTTGCAAAGTGTTGAATAATTTCAAAGAGCAATGACATAAAACATTAATAGGCTTTTTACAATGTTGAAAGCATTTAGACTTTCGGAGAAGCAATGGAAATAAATTGTGATGCCAATTTACGGTGAACTATAAAACATCCCCTCAGCACAAATGGCCAAATAACCTCTCAGCTGAGCAGGACATGAAGAAAACCTAATCAGCAGCCCAAAAAAACACTTAACTGCATATAGCAATATAGGAGTCGCATCAGTGATACCACTGGAGGCATTACAAATTAATTACACAATGTTCAATGATCTAAAGTTGCCTGGCAACTAATAGAATTCCAACTGGTAAACAGAAGATTTGGCCAACGTTATCGAGCGATTTCAATTTCCTGGAAGACAAGTGAAAGGGTTTCCAAATTTCAAGTTCCAGCTTAAAGTTGGTAAAACAAAAACATTGTTACAAAGTCGAGTCATGTCTCCTGCAATAGTGCCGCACTGTGACTCTCGGTCCATTAGATCCCTAGAACAAACTGTTGAAAGCATCAGTCTTGATTCCTTTAATTAAGCTTTGTACCACCATCAAAATAATGCACATAAAACATGTTTTTTTTTGTAACAATGCAACATTACAGACAGTTGTCTGGTGTGTTGCATCAATTAATGTCCTTTTTTACCACTTGGGGTCAGAAGAAAGTGTTTTTGGCTAGTGGTAGAGTATAAAACAATTACCCCATTTAAACATCCAGTAAACACAAAACAACATTGCTGTTCGGTTCTTCCTACCTTCCTCTTGCTGGCAGCTATCACTGTAGGCAGCCAGCGGCTCTCCCTCGTATCCATTAATAAGAAGACCACATCATGTTGTGAAATGAGCTTCTCCAAATGCTCGACATCCGTCTGGGCCTGGGAAAGAGTGGCCTGAGAGAAATCCACTGGGTGACCAGGCATGGGGATGCTCATATTGTAACCCTCTGCATTCTGCAGGAGGAGACGGAGACAAAGACAAAAAATATATGCATCTATGCATCTATGCATTTGCATAGATGAAAAATTACTGAATTTTAATTGCAGATGCAACATGGATATATTCAAGCATCACTTAATGCAACGGTCTTAATCAGTATATAAGATGCAATGAAATTGTTCCAGTACTATTTTAACATACTTCCACACTATGTCCCATAAGGCCTTTTCACAGAAAAATCTTTTTTAAAATTTTTTAGAACTTCAAGATCCCATCAGCTGCTGAAAACAAAACTAAACCAAATATGTATTTTTGGTGTGCTTTCTGCTAAGTGACATACTAATCTAGACAGGTAAGTGAGTGCACAGCAGATGCAGTCACCAAACAGGAATGTGTCATCACATCATCGCCACAGCTGACCTGAGGCCAATTGTGTATTTGACTCTCCTGTATAAGTCGATGGTAGAGCAAGTATGAAAAGGAAATCTTAAATCACCACTTCCAAAAATATTCAAAGACTTTTATTGTCCATGGACCTTTTTCACAGCAGACATTTTGACTTGTCACAGTAGGTAAAGCACAGCTGAAATTGATAACCTTAACGATGGCTCAATTCCATCAAGTGTCCCAGTAAGTTATTTCAGTGAGTCAGCATGCACAATACCAGGGACTCTCCTAAGTGGAATGCAGCCATCATTAATGGTTTTGAATACACCTGTGCTTTTCCTACTATGACATGTCCACATGTCTGCCGTGAAAAAGGTCTATTGTCAACATTCTATTACTGTGACTATCTCCAGGGATTGCTGGCTCAGTGAGGCAAATGGAAATGCCAAGAGTAATTGCATAGTCAAGAGACAGAAAGAAAAGGGCAAAGATGAAGTGTGAGATCTTAACAAGAAAGAAGGCCACTTTTACTAAATCCGTTGCCTACTGCCTTCACTCTGCACATTTCAACAGTTAACCAAGTCTTGAATTTACATTTCACTTTGACGTACTCTAAATTGATGAGGTGATTTCAGGCTGCAGAGAGAAAGTTGCTGCCAACACGACAAACTATCCTGTAAATGTCAGGTGACAGTATTTGTCCCCAGACAAAATATTAAATCTGCTTACTACCTTTTCAACATGGTGACCTTGTATAAACCGACTTATCTTGGTTTAATTTATGCATTTCTCTGCTCTCTGTGTTCATATTTACCAGTTGCTATAGCAACGCTGATATTGTTTTCGCATTGTGAGTCTGTGTCATCATGGCAAAATGTGCTCCTGGAGACACCTACCGTAGCTGGAACTACCACAGAGGCTGTTTTGAGTAGTTTGCTAGGTGTTTGTTGATACTCTATGTTGGTCTGTTGCCTGATTTTTTTTCACGGCATGAAAAATACTGGCCACGTGATGTTGGTGGCTGTGGTGTTCTTTCTTCGAGACTGTGCTGGATCCTGGAATGCCGGTGCCACTCAACCGTGACTCTTTTTCTGTATGCAGATCTGACAGCCACATTCTGCTTTATGATGAATCATGCCTAGGTTAGCTTTGCAATGTAACAATTAGGTCTATGTTATTTCAAGTAGTTTGATAAGAGATGGCTGCTTTGACACTAAAAGATACCCGTGCTTTTTAATGTCAATGCAGTCGTACAGCAGTGACATTTTGCAAAAGCTGCTACACAGAGGTAACAAATCAACAAAACCATAATACTTGTCAACTATATAATAAATACTAAAGACAAAGGACAGATTCCTAAATGATACGATCTCAGATTTCCAGAGAGAGATCATCATACGAAGAGAGATCATATTCCACAGCTTGGACATTTTTATTTGACTTTACATACTCACCACACCAGGAAAGATTTTGGTGAGTCGGTCAACAGCTGCCATGGCTTTGGGCTTCCCTCCTCCAAGACAGTCTTCAAACTCATAGAGCGGCTGTCGGACTGGATTGGAATATGAGATCTTTGCATTGTCTACAAATGTGATGTGTCTCACTCCCCATCCCTGGAGAACACAAGAGAAACATAATTCATATTTTCAAACACATTCATTTGAAATACTTAACCACTTTTCACTGACATGAGCATTGTCCTAAGCAGCAGTTTGTAAGCAGCTTCAGTGACAATGAGTGACAGTTTGTGTACCCTGTGTTTATTTCAAAATGAATACTTGTCACTTTCATTTGGAAATTATGGATTCATCAGTAGCAGTTAGTACAACCTTAGGTTATTCTATATGTATTTATATCACTATGCTAACATAGAGCCACACTATCAATTACATTACAACAGGGCATTTTCCATGTCTAAACTAACTGAAAGAGTGTCTAAAGTGCTCTCAGAACTGTAAATGACAAGCACAAAAAAAGCATGCAGCGTACAGACGTGAATTAAAATGAACATTATAACTGCAGGCAGCCATACACTGGCAACACTCTAATGTAGTCAGTTAGTTGCAGTTACATTTACTTCAAAAAAGGACAAAACATTACATTCAAGGTCATGCATTATATACAAGCCTAACATTTTCAATTGTAAGTCAAATAAAATAGATGTCCACATCTAAAAATGGTGTGATGCAGAAAAGGAGAGATTTGAACAAACTACAGCGAAGCTAAATGTCTACGTTTTTGAAAAAAAATGTTTTTAAAATGACTTCATTACAGGTAGGTTGTGGTGTATGAAAAGTATTTGAAAAACCTACAGAGTACTAGCCGTTTGGATCTGGTCAATGAATAATGCGCATTCATTTAATGCTTGGGGAACAGACTTTACAGTAAACAGAGAATGACAATAGTTTCTTATGTAAATTAGCATTATGTTATTACTAGTGTTATTGGATAAACTCCAATGAAAATATGTGGATAAAATCACAGAATCTTGAATTATGTGGTTATGAAGTTAAACAAATATTCATACAGTGAGTAAAACAAAAACATTTACAAGTTAACAATTTAGGGTTATCAGAACTCACAGCTTCTGACAAGCTTACTGGAGAGAAATAAATGTAGATGGAAATAAATTGTAATACCGTATAGCTTCTATGAGAATCTGATGGGAATGACTGAGGCACGGCTAGGCAAATTTGTTTATAGTACCAAGCAAATTCTTTTTGGCCTAGATCAGCCAGTAAGAGTTGGGCAGGGTTTGAGGTGTTAAGGGAGAAGACAAGCTTATAAAAAACATTACTGATTGGACTGCAGGTTAATTTGGTTGGAGGCTATCTGTCCCATCTTTCCTGAAAAGGTGCTACATACAGTACATCATCAGAACAGATAACAGTTATCAATGAAGGTGATCCTTGAAAGACTTCACATTTTGCAGAGCCATGTACAATACTGACTCGTGAAAGTCTGTGGAACATGTTGATTACTCTGTCTACAGTTGGTAGCGGTTCACTGATAGTCAACTGGGCTCGTATTTGCCAAGACATTAAATAGCTAATCAAAATCCTGACTTAGCAGTTACTGATTGCTCTCCACGAATGTCAGTTATATGTACACTGGCAATTTAACATGTACAACGATCAGATTATCAGTTGAGGTATTCTTTCTCTGATGTCACAGTCTGCAGCCATTGGAAAGCAACACGTTTAAATTGTCTTACCACTTGTATTTTTGATAGTGGAGTCAATTAATGTGACAGGTTGGACAATTTCCTAAAATGTCCATAGCAAAAGTTGATTGACTTATAACTGTAGCTGTTGTGTCTTTAGGAGCACAGTTTCTTACTCTTATTTTTCATTTGTGACATTCTGATGAGTATGGAGGCACATTGCTGTCACAAGTCTGGTGCTATTACAGCAGATACAACACAGGAACGTGCTAATTAAACAATGTTTAAAAGCCAAGATCACACTACACTGCTAAAACCTTATTGGTCATGTACGATTTTACACAATATGCTAAGCTCTAAAAACACAGCGTCAAATTCCTGCATACTTTAATCCTAAATCTATATGTCTGTTAATTCATCCATGTATCCTTTCACCCTTACCAGGAGAGTCCTGGCTACATTGCAGCCCAAAGTCCCAGCTCCCAGTAGAAGACACTTTGTGGTGACCACCTTGTCCAGGTCCAGGGAAGGAACCAGCCTCCATCTCATTAGCTTCAGGTTCAGATCAACTGATGACTCTGCAAGCCTGCAGACAATCAATGGAGACAACTGAAGATCCTCTTTGGCCCGAAACGTGTAAGAAGACGTATGCGACCGGAATGACAACATGGCCCAAATGACACAAACGCGTGTCCCAGGTAAACATACTGTGCGTGCGCTTTGGAGGTAACGTCGGTCTTCAGGGGGGTGAGATAGAGTTAATCAGAGCGTTTCTATGTCCACAGTAGTAAACTAGAATTCCCGCCTTGCGGTTGTATGCCTCTGCCAACCAGTCAAGTTGCAAATTACATCCATTGCTGTCCAGACTCATGTAGTGAAGACGTTAAAGCGATTTAATACAAGGTATGAAGTGTATTTATTGGCGAAACATGGATGCTTCACACTCCTCTTCAACCTGGCAGCACTGAAAATCTTTACAATCACCATAATTTCAAGGTGTAGGCTACAGCTAGAGCTTTGTCAAAGTGGTCAGCCGTGGTTATTTTGAGCAGAAGTGAACACAAACGGTCAGAAGTCAGCTTTCTCTTGTTATTTCAATCTAGTGGCAACGCTCCAACTGCAACTGGCGCTTACGCAAGGACGCCTGAAATCGATCTAGAGAAGTTAAAAGTGTCTGCGTTCATGTACTTGCGTAGGGTAACAAAGTTATTTAACTTTTCACAGCAACAGATAACACAGCTAACCTGACTCCGTCAGATGGATTGCTTCACATTTGCTCGGCATATCCATCTGGGAACTTTCCGTTGGAGAACTTTTGGGGAGGGGCGAAAATACTGGTTAGCTGATTGGATAAGCCATCTGTCTATCACCACCTATGTTTGTGATAGACGGGCCAAATCAACCAATCAGATCAAACTCTTGCCAAAACCAGTCGGGAGAAGAGCAAAAACATATTTTCCTCAGAGAAAAGCCTCCAGTGCCGTTTTTTTGCTCTTCTTTCAATGAAGGAATACTTTCTAATTTGGATAAAACTTGCGCGATAGCTACGCTCATCTCATCCGTGGAAGCTGCCATGTTGTTTAGATTAACAGTCGCTTCTCGTTGCGTCACACCTAAACCCGCATCAAAACAAATGCTGATTGGTCGGTCGTTTGGCGAACGGCTCCAAATTTTCTCTATCTCAAGATGCCAGAGTGATCTGCGAGTAGAAAACTGGAGCTCGCGAGATCAGGACGGTCTCACAAGGCTATAACACAGCATGTATGACTGATACAACTTTAATAAAAAAAATAATCCAAATCATCCCCTTAACATAAAGCACCAAAAGATAAAGACTTTGCTGTAGATTATCTACTTTGTCCAATACATATTGTTAAGCTCAAAAAGCTTAATCATTTCCTTTTTCATATTTATTATTTGTTGAATTTTGTTTTAGGCTGTAGGCTGGCAAAGTCCAGTTACACCCTTACACCTAAACACATTTGTATTGTGTTTATTACCTTTTAGGGTCCATGCATTCACTGAGGTTGACCATTCTGGGTCCCATGGCCCCCTTTGGGTTCTTCTCCCAACCTACACTCTTAGGACATGCTGTGAAAACAAAACACATCAACAGTGTAAAATAGGTATAACATGTCCGGTTTTCAGAAAAACAATGAAACATTAAAACTGTTTAATTGTTGATTCAGCCAAATAACAAAAACACATATTGTCACTTTGACAGAAATTTTTGTTTTATTTGCTCAAGTTTTGATAAATCCATTTCTGACATGTCTGCGTCAATCCCAACACAATGGAGGTAAATGGGATTTCAGTGTTCACAGCACTGAAAATACATTTAGAAAATGCAACAGCAATCTGTCTTTTCAGGGACAATGTCCTAGTTATTCTGGAATATGCACAGACCTTGTTGCCAATAGTTGTTATTGTACAGTAGAGGATGGATGAGAAAAACATGTTTTTTATTTTGTTTAAAGAGGTACAAAGGTAATATTATGCTTTTTCTCTTTTCTTTATTGTGTTATACATCTTTTTGTGCATGTAATAGGTTTACAAAGTCAAAAAGCCTAAAGTCCACCCCAAAGGGAATTAGTGTGAAAAGAGGAGCTGCAGTAATGTGCAGTACGACAAATGTTTTTTTTTTTTTTTTTTATTAAACCATGTAAACCTATTCTGGTACAACATCTTAATACAATTATGAACCTGAGAATGAGCATAATATGACCTCTTTAAGAATACAATGACTGGCGCTGTGACATTAACACAATGGGCCCTATTTTAACGATCTGAAACGCAAGTATGAAACGCAAAACGCAAGTAGCTTTGTGGGCGGATCTCGGGCGCTGTTGCTATTATACCGGCGGGATAAATGACTCTTGCGCCCGACGCAAATCTAAAATGGGTTAGTCTGAAGTAGCGAGGTGTGGTTTGGGCGTAACGTGCAATAAAGCAATCAGAGCGTCAGCTCACATTCCCTTAAAGAGCAGGCACGCTTGTTCCATGGCGGATTGCTATTATAACGGCGGATTTGCCTGGCGCACGCCAGTGGAGCTGTCCGGGATGCGGCAAAGTAATAAATTACCGTCTTGTCCGGGTGGCGATGTTGCTGCGGCCTCTCGGGCGCATCTCCTCAAGTCTGGAGAGGATTGCTGCAGCCATGGAGGCTCCAAACGCACCACCTGCACCTGTTGTGCCCCTCCCCCCACTCCATCTCCGTCCACCCGCTCCATCAGGAGCACATCACGCATTACTCCCGGACCAGATCCCACCGTAGTTCAACATCACGTCTCCTTAAGTCCTCTAATATTTCCTCATTTATGTCATCAACACATCCATGATTCATGGAAATGTTGTGTAAATCACAACAAGCCACAAAGAATGCTGCAACTTTTTGAGGACTGTACTGTAAAGTGCTTCCTGACCTATCCAAACACCTGAAGCGCATTTTCAGTAATATTTTTCCTTGTAATTATGTATGGTTTGCAAAAATTGGAATTGCTGCGTCTGTTTAGATGAGAGAAGTGTATGCGCATTGTGCACACGCTACATTATGGCCAAGCATGCGCCCCTAAAATAGCATC
Organism: Perca flavescens; assembly: GCF_004354835.1. Classification (NCBI taxonomy): domain Eukaryota; kingdom Metazoa; phylum Chordata; class Actinopteri; order Perciformes; family Percidae; genus Perca; species Perca flavescens. The sequence goes on along the minus strand of NC_041334.1, from coordinate 20,711,840 downwards.
TGAATAACGCGCCATTGACTTTAGACCAGGTTTTTCCTGGTCAGTGGCGGAATTGTTTTCTGAAACTGAAAAATAGCACCAATAACGTTTGCGCCGGAACACGCCTCCTGTTTTCGCTGAATCGCCCCCGGGAGCGCAAATACATTCCCTAATTTACCGACGTGCGTCTGTGGAGGGAAAAGTCCGCTGTGCGTCGGGTGCAAAATAGGAATGATACATGCGTCGGTGTACAAAGGCAATTGCGCTGGGTGCAAGATAGGGCCCAATAAGACCACCAGCCAGTGCCCTCTGTCTGTCTGTCTGTCTGTCTGTCTGTAGACCAGTTAATATGTTTGGTAATTTGTTTACATGACATTTCTGATTCCAGCCAACTTCTGATTAATAAGAAGAATTGTCCAGGTACGTTATTTAATTAATTTAAATTAAGATTAGATTAATTGCAGTATGATATGTTACAGATTGCTGTGGCCAGAACCAGTATATGCTGTATTTTAGTGTAGAGCTGCATTCAAACTATTAAAACTTATTTGCTCAATTTAACGCCATGACATATTCACTTTCTTTTTCTTGTCCACTCAACCCTCTCTCTCTCATACAGTTTTGATGGTACCATGCATTAGTACTCTTGTTAACTCTTCACTGGTCAGTGAAACGTTGTCTGGACATGGACAATTTAAATAGATTGTGTGGGTTAAAAACAGTTTAATATTGATTCTGGACTGAGTTAATTTTAATGAATTTTATTTCTCCTTTCTGAAGAGTAAAACACGTTTTGGTTGTAGCAAGAACTGAGCCTGGTGTATCTGAAAAGTTGGGCTGAGGTAGATTGATGAATCCCTTTTAAAACAATACCAAATGTGTCCATGCAAAACCAAACAGAATAGCTGAATCATTTGTTGCATGAATACATCCTCTGTGGGTTCATTAAAAGCCAGGATGTGCTGAAGAGGTAGGCTAAGGTAAATAAAGACACCTAATCTGAACTCAACAAAAACCTTCACCCTGTTTCCCACCCTGCTATTACCATTTAAATTATTATTGCATCCCTTATTCAACAGATAAAGGAATAATGGAGAAGCTGTGTGAGATTAGTGTGGCTTCAAAAGGAAGCAGAAAGTCTTAGTGGAAACTAAGCCAAGAGTGAGGTTAGTGAGTCAGTTACAATACACGCACATACTTCAGATGGACAAAGAACAACTGCACATACAGACAAAGACATGTGACATAGCAACATACATGTTACGTTACACCCCCCCCCCAAACACACACACACACACACACACACACACACACAATTACCTGAGTTGAGGGGAAGCTCAGGTAGTTTTATCTGAAAGATGACACTGTGCTGAATGGAGCGGCTTCCCTGCAGAGTTCTGTCCCTGAAACACAGCACCTCCACTGTGTCCAGCTTAGAGCCCCTGACACACACACACACACACACACACACACACACACACACACACACACACACACACACACACAGATTATGCAAAAGTCATGAAAATAACACATGGCCTGCACGGCTTAGAAGCTCTAAAGTGTACACTTGAAATAAAAATAAAATCTCAGACATACAACTTAACATGGAATATGCACTCTCTCCCTCTCCAATATAAGAAACAAAATCCAGACAAATGAGCACTCACAACAATATGATCAACACGTATCCACATACCAAGCCATTTCCCCTAATATGGTACTAAATGACCACAGTCACATTACAAAATCAAACTCCAGTCAAACAACTCAATAAGTGAGACATCACGGCTACATTGTAATTCTATCTTCACCCATCTAAGCCAGTATCAACAGTTTAAATTTAACACTGAGAGAAAGTGTAGTCAAGCACAAGATTGATGAGGTTTGTATTGGACAAAAACCACCTCTAACTACTGAGTGTGAGGTCCAAACAGTCTTAAGATATTTGCTGCTGATAATAAGCCATTGGTATCACCAAACAATATTGCATAACTGGCCCATATGGGAGTTTCCTTGTTTACATGAAAAATAATTATGCAATAAAAATCTGAAATAGCAAGACCAAGTGCCAGGAAAAACTAAGCTCTCTGGGGAGAAATGACTGATTGTGCACCTGAACCAAGACACACATCCAAACTAAACTGTAATTGCAGCAGTGAAACATGTAGACCCAAATGCAGTGATAAGTCATGCAGTGACATTTCTGAATGATACTGCAATTTAATGATGTGATGTAACAATGTTTTCATTTATCTTCAGATATTAAAATCAATTTGAAGAGACTGATAGTTGTTTGGTCTTGACATCATCATGTCTAGTGCTATCTTTGTCAAAATCATGTTGCTTTTCTGTGGTAAATCAATCTGCATTTCCAGCTCCATTCTCATACAGCTTTGAATTTGATTTCACAGAGAACCACCAATCAGTCAAAATCTGGCAATAGAGCATTCAGTGTGTATGCTCCTAGAACAAGAGAGCCTTCCTGCTGATTAAAAGTTTGCACCTGCACTATTTTCTTTTAAGAATAAACTCAAAAAGATAGCTGGTACTTCACTTTTTCCCCTTGTTCTTGGTATGCATATTTGTGTGTGTGTGTGTGTGTGTGTGTGTGTGTGTGTGTGTGTGTGTGTGTGTGCGCGCGTGTGCGTGTGCATGTGCGTGTGTGTATGTTTTAACTTAATAGTTGCATCACTTTGTAAAACACATTTCTTATAATAAACCAGATCAAAATAAACAATGTCTATCTGGAATGTAGGTAAACACATGCTAATTAGCTATAAATGGAAATGGACGGGACTGATATTAAGTATTAGTCATTTGTCCTAAACGGCAAAAACATGCAAAAAGACTGGACGCAGTAGCTGAAATAATACTTCTTGTTGTATATTCCAGGGAAACATCTACCTATCTTGCAACAAGATAATAACTGGTTACAGTGATACAATGGAATGTGGAGGGCAATACACTTGTAAACTTAACCTTGTTTAAATCGTGAATGAATTACATTTGTAAGTAGTAGGCTAAATTGGTTACAAATAGCGATGCACCGATTGACCAGCTGGTGACCGGAATTGGCCAATTTTCAGGTGATCGGCCATGACTGGCGACCTGCCGGTCAGTCTGACACACGATTTTGTGCCAGGTCAAATGCACTTGGACGCGCATGATTAACATCGTGCAACATCAGCACACGTGCACACGCAGGGTTTGCGCTATATGCATGTATCAGCTGTTTATGAAATGTCATAAAGCCATAATTTTACATGGCTCTGCAGAGCAGTCTGCTCTACTGATCTCAGGCGAACGGTCAGCTGCTCTCTCTCCCCACTGACAGTAGGTTTCCACACAGCGAAATTTCGCTTTGCTCTCATTGACGGTAGGTTTCCACACAGCGATATTTCGCTTTGCTCTCATTGAGGTTGAATGGAGACAAAATTCGCCCTGATTGAGCGAGATGAGAGCGAATCGCCGAGGGGAGCAAAATTAAGTTGATGAAAGTTTAACTTTATTCAAATGAGGACCACTCGAGAACCAATCAGGTCGTGTGTTTGTGTTTGGAGGCGGGAGTTACAAAAAAAGTCTGACAAAGATGGCGGAGGTTATCAGCGCCGTATCATGAAAATTTTGATGTGATTAAAATGTTTCTACACGAACATCGGTACTTCTATCAACACGAATTGTGTTTTATATGACACACAAACTTAATTAAATAGATCACTGTATATGTTAGTTTAAACACTCAAACTTTTCAGCTAGCCGACAGGTTAATTGCTAGCATGTTCGGACATTGGATTTCATTGTAGCCTAGCCAGGCAGCTAGCTAGCTGTTGTTTATATGTCACACGAACTTAAACAGGGAAAACACACCACCAAATAGAACAATGTAGATAGTTTAAACACTCAAAATGATTCAGCTAGCGGACAGGTCACCCGCTAGCATGTTCGGACGTTGCATTTCATTGTAAGCATAGCAAGGCAGCTAGGCTACATAGCCAGGTTACCAGAGCATTTATGAGCTAACATTTTACCAATGGTTTGCTGCTGTGCATTTTTACCGCCCTGTCTTCTGACAGCCCGGGACATTTAAAAAATTTTTGCGGTCTTGCGTGTTGTTTTAGCGACCACGCCCCCGAGGCAAACTTTCGCTGGCCAAAATTTGCGAGGTGTTTCGCTGTGTGGAACCCTACCGTGAGGCTGAACAACTGGAACATGAAAACCGCACTCACGCGGTCCCGTAAAATATGACAGCTACAGTTTATCGGAAAATAGTGTTGGACACACTGACTTTGATAAATGTACTGTTTATCAGGCCCCAGATGAGACAAGAAGCTAACGTTAGCAAACGCTGCAGTCCCTCTGCCTCGGACGCCACGCTGCAGGAGACGCTGTATTCCCCTGACACTCTGTATTAACGTTACTGTTTAAAATGCTTTCCAGGTTAGTGGGGGTGCATACCGCTCAAAACCAACCTTAAAAACGTAGTAATCTTCCCTCAGCGTTTAGTTTTGTTGCTAAACTGTGTGTAAAATGAGCTGTGACGTTAAATCGTCTGTTTCATTTGCTGGATTGTTCCGAGGTAACTGTCGGTAGCTAACGTTAGCAGATAAGCCCGTTGACAGCAACGGTAGTGTTCATATTTATGCACAATGACAAATGAAGCAAACTTGCTAAAAAAAGGAACTACACGCTGTTTTCAGGTAACGTTACTGTTGACGTTCCAACAGTGAGCGCTTGTTTAGCCAGGCTGGACATGTGGCAGATGAAAGAAGAAACAGACCTGGTGACAAAGCAGAAATGCTTCTGTTTGCAAAGAAAAACTTGCCATTGATGTACAAGTGATTGCAATAGGCCTGTGTGTGTTTTGAGAAATATCTTTACACTGCAAGGCTATTTATTTTTATTTGTTATTTATATATTATTTTATTGCCATTACCTGTTTTCATAGAGAAGTTTAGTTTGCTAAATATATTAAAAACAATTGTTGGATATTGGATGTGAAAAGAAGGAAATGGTTCTTCCATAACATTGCACTTTAGATGTGTGTGAATTTTCCACACCAGGAGTAATTTATATAGTTCGATTTTATAGCGATCGGATTATCTGTTAAAAAAATATATGTTCTATGCAAAATGTAAAATGTTCTATTAAAGAAAAGACAGAAAATAAATATTTGTGTGTGATGTAAAGTGGTTAGAAAAAAATGAAATCGGTATCAGCTAAAATCGGTATCGGCAGGTCAAACTCAATGAAAAATCGGAATCGGCCTAGAAAATTGTAATTGATGCATCTCTAGTCACAAACCAAAAACTATTTTAGTTACTGTAGATAGCCAAGTTCTTTTATAACTGGCAAACAATATTGTGTCATTTATACTTTCCAAATATTGCATCAGCCTTTTCAAGTGGTTTCCCATAATCTCAGAATGCAATTTGACCAATTGTCTTTATTTCTTAAAACTTCAGTATGGGGTTGTGAACACATTGCACAAGATAAACTCTTGATTGCAAAGTTACAAACTGACATGGGATTCAAATGTCTGCGTGACACCTGCAGATTATGTCACTTGTTTTAATCTGTGTAAATATTTGAATATGCTCAGATGTTGATTCTTAGATTTATTGCTAAACATTTAATCCAACAATCTGCACCAATTCCCCAGTGGTGTGCTGAAATATTTCCTCTGTAAATATTTCCAACAGTATATATTCCTCTGTAAATATTTCAGTAGAATATACAGTATCTCTCCGCAAAGCATATACAAGCTTCCACACAACACCATCATTTCTGCAACAACTTGAGTCAGTAAACACTTAACAATATATGAGCTGTAACATTATAATGCTGTGAAAAATGTTAGTCTTAATCACAAAACAAGAAGTCTCATGTGTGTTCTTCACTTACTAACATTTAATACTGGAGTTGCACATAATTCCCTCCCATTTTTGGACCAAAACATTATAATTTTTTACCCAAAATGCATTGCCTTGCCATGAGTGTATTTACATAAGAAAGCCTATGGTGTGGGTCTGGCATGGGTAAACAAAAAATAACATTTCACATCCATTTGGAAGGGATGCAACGATTGCAAGCACAGTGCCCTGATAACTCAATGAAATGTCCATTTTTGAAGTATTTGTGATAATATTGAACATCTTTAGGTGGATAAAATAATCTTGGCAACTAGCAATGAAGTCCTCACACTACAGACAAGGATGACTAGATAAAAAATGTAACTGTTCAGAAAGTCTGACTTTTTCACTCTGACAGAAAAGCTTTTATTTTAGTTTTTTGTAATGATACAAAGCTATCCAAGCAACAGCGTTCACTTTGGAAGTTCATATCAGCAACTTTAATCTAACCTGCTCCCTACACTTCAGTCAGGAAATTAGTTAAACAGAGATTTCCTGTCTTTTACTTTGTGGCTTTGTGCCTATATAAAGTCGACAGTGTAAGCTGAAAAACATTCACTAGTGAAATAATGTTTTGTTTGTGAACATGTGTTTTGAAACGCACAGTGAGTCCTCTGAGAATGCACGCACACACACACACACACACACACACACACACACACACACACACACACACACACACACACACACACACACACACACACACACACACACACACACACACACACACACACACACACACACACACACACACACACACACACACACACACACACACACACACACACACACACACACACACACACACACACACACACTCTTACCATCGGTTAGCTAAGAGGACCAGCAGATTTCTCAGAGGCCAGCCCGGATGTTGAGACAGAGTACATGGATCATAGACAGCCACAGTAACCTAGAAAAACCAAACAAGGTGTGTTTACATTACCAAAGTGTGTGTGAATGAGAGTGAGTGTAATACAATATCATTTAATCCGATGGTAGGGATGGGCCACAAAAAGTACTTTACAGAAGAATCCTACAATACTTGAAAATTAGAAAGTTTGAAAAACATACAAAAATAATTTAAACTATCAAACTAATCTTACAGAAATATTTTATATCTGTTGCTTTAAAGATCCCGTATGTAATATATTTACTGTATTAAATCCAAGAAGGACCACACTAAATCATCAGATATTAAGGAAACATGTTAAGAAATACTATCTTCTCTGACAAGAATGCTAAAGCCTCAACTGCTCATTTTGACACCTGGGTTTCCAAAAAACACAAAACGCAAACATGAAACGCAAACATGCAAAAACAGTGTGCTGCAGCCGTAGCAGCAACCAAATGAACTGGATTACCAGAGATGATTCATTCTACTTGACCTTAAAAAAAAACTCTTTTCTAAACAGTAGCGTGACATGGTAAAACACGGATAAATATTGGAAATGCATTTAAAAGATGGAGACAGCTTGAACCCGAAAGGACAGGAGTTGGATAATTTCCTCCTGAACAGCTTACTAAGCATTGAGCTTTTCATGGCTACTAGTAGGAATGGGCATTTTCAGTCATTTCAATTTTAGTGTGCTTGCATTAAATTATATAGAGTACTAAAGTTAGTTACTCGCAAAATAATTGAGACACAGCCGGTGAAGTGATCCTGATTGCTGCTGGCTAATGCCGCCATGCTAACACTAAATAACTAATGCTAATGCTACTGGAGGACCGGGCAAGCGGGCCACAGCTGGTTACCATGACAGACACCAGAGAAACCATAAGTTGGCTTCCTACTAATGGAAACATGCAATTTAACTTTGGCAAAACAACCATGCAATTGTTGAATAGGGACACAGCTTACCTTCTCTATGGTCGCTCTGCAATGTATGGTATGTTATGGAATGTTATTGTGGCTAACGTTACCATCGCCAGCTGCACAGTTATGATATGTAACCATAATGTGTAATGTACAGTGTATAGACAAGCTGCTTTTAGTAAATTATATTGTAGATCATGCAACAACTAATATTTGTATTCATCTATACATTATTCATCTATACATTAACTTAGACAAAGTTATAATATAATCATATGGAAGAAAGGCTATATGTTTATAGGGCTGGGCAATATATCAATATATCGATATCGTGATATGAGACTAGATATAGTCTTAGATTTTGAATATCGTATATCGTGATATGACATAAGTGTCTTTTACTGGTTTTAAAGGCTGCATTACAGTAAAGTGATGTATCTCTTCTGAACTTACCAGACTGTTCTAGCTGTTCTATAATTTCCCTTTTCCCCAATTAGACATTATGTCCACATTATTGATGATTATTTATCTAAAATCTAAGTGTGAAAATTTTGTTAAAGCACCAATTGTCAACCCTAGAATATCGCCGCAATATCGATATCGAGGTATTTGGTCAAGAATATCGTGATATCTGATTTTCTCCATATCGCCCAGCCCTATATCTTTATTTAAATTGTATACATAATGGGGTCAGGAAAGTAGTAGAACCGAAGATCTCCCCCCTGCCAAAATTTCTTCCCCTGCTTCTGTTCAGCTGCCGAAGCCAACAAACAGTGACTGTGACCTGGATTCAGAAAGTCAGCGGGTACAGAGCTCTGCAAGAACACAGGCTTTTATGACAACATAGCCAGCATACTATGCTGCGCTGTGGAGTAATGTGTGGCAATGAAAGACTAGCATCTAGCTAACATTGACATTGTGGGACATTGAACAATTTGGACTACAATAACCATTTTAAACGCTAGCTGTCAGTATTACATATTGCACCTTTAAAATATAAAAACCCCAGAAAACAAACTACAGTAGTACCTTCTTATTATCGGTGAAGAATGTGTCCCAGTCTCCAAGTGGAGCCATCTGTACAGTGTCATCTGTGTACTTCATTAGGAAGTATGGCACTGCAGTGGTCCCGCTTTTGATGTACAGGACATCATAGGCCTCCTGCAAGGCTGCGATCTGAGACAGAAATAATTAGGAGTCAGCTATAATTATAGAAAGCTCTGTGCTGTACATTACCTCAATCATGTATATAGATACAGCTTTTAAAGGGCAATCATAAATAATATCTATCTATCTATCTATCTATCTATCTATCTATCTCCTGGGGAATCCCGAGGCCTTCCCAAACCAGATGAGATATAATCTCTCCAGTGTGTGGTGGGTGTACCCAGGGGTCTCCAACCAGTTGAAAGTTGCTGGGAAAACCGCTAAAGGAAGGCGCCCAGGACGCATCCTGGGTATTAGAGCACGGATAAGTCTTGCTGTGAGAGAAGTATTTTTTCTAACTCATATATGTACTTTACAGTACAGTAGATATTGCAGTTTATCAAAGTCAAGACTGCCAGAGACAGAGGTCAGTGAAGTCATATTGTGATTCTGGATCGATCTTAGCGCTGAACTGATATAACTTTGGTAGGTTGGTGGCTCACGAATCCCTCTTATGAACTGCCAAGGTGTCAAGGACAGAGACAATAGAAGGGAGACGGGAAAGAGGGGGAAGATGGAGAAATCGCAATCGCTATGGTCTATAGTTGGCGTCAGGCTGTTCATGAATCATTCTAACTCTTTTTTTAATGAGGCTTTTTCACTCCTTGGATACACAGACCAGAATAGTAACAATTCACTTCACTTCATTATACTATTCTATAACCCACAGAGTGTAGAGGGCTGCAACCACTTCATTTTCTACGAAAAGATGTAACTTACAGGGAAATTGGAATCATATTTAAAGTTTTAGGCCAGCATATGTCAATGAAAATTGTCAGCTAAAAGTATTTACTCCGAATATCACACGGTATGTTCTATGTGTGTGTGGAGCATGAAGGGATTACAACTAGCATTTCAGTGTGTAACCCTGTGTTGTAAAATGACAAATGAACCTTAATTTAGTAAAAAAAGTACTTAAGAAGTAATCAGTCACCAGTAGACAAATTTCAAAGTGTACTGTCCAAAATATTCATTCCAGTGGTTATATTATAATATCTAATGCTCTAAAAAGCCAACCTGTTTTGCTGAGAAAACTTGCTCTAGGGCAGACGGCTGTTGGACAATCCTTATTCCCTCTGGGAAACAGAGTGCAGGGAAGCAGAACCAGTAGTAGAAATGGTACTTCTTCAAATCCTAAAAAAAAGATGATCCGGAAAAGGAATCAAAAAAATGGCACAAAAGTGAAAGAAAAATAGAAAGATAGTCACACATGAAGTCATTAATATACAAAACGAACACATTAATAAGATGCTGTTTATACGCACCGCAAAGGTCAGCAGAATGAATTTGCAGAGGACGGATGGGTCCTTCAGTGCAGCCCCAGACTGTATAGCATCCCACATCTACAAAACAGGAGGTGAAAAATTGCATTCAGTAAATCACTTAATTCTCATCTGCACAACTTAGTGCCTTGGTGTCTACAGAAATTCACTACCTATGTCTGTATGTGAATGTGTGTGTCACCAAGAAAATTCCTATTGTATGTCTTATACCTCCATAGCCTCTTTCTCCAGCAGAGCCTTCTTATCGGCGGTCTTAAAGGCATCGAGTGTGTTGGTGTTATACAGCGTTCCAATAGCTGGACAGCAACGGGCTGGTGTCGGTCCATCCCTGACAGCAAAACACATAATACATTTGCATTAAACTGTACTTGTTTATTTGCAACGTGCTACATTTTGCTTTATTGATGGCTTCCAAATGACAGGAAAGTGGGAGCGGATTCAAATTTAGCTCAACCTTTAACTGAACTGGCTAATAAACTTTACAAAAAGGAAGATCACCCAATTTATAATTCCCTAACAATCAAAACTTTACTCATCTTTTATGAACACAGTGTAAAAGCTTAAAAAAAGGAAACCACCACAGTAATTGCATCTTGACCACATCATTTTCACACATATCTGAATGTTTAACCTGACCTAAATTTGACTTCCAGAGATCTTGAAATCTAACAAAGATTTATTCCTGAACAGAATGCAGTGTTCAAAATTAATTATGTAAATCAAGCCTTTTAGAGCATGAGAAACCATTAATAACTTAGATGACTTGTTTTATATTATATTATTTACTACTTCCCAATCAACCCTTTTATTGTACATTTGTATTTTTGATTGCACTTTTAAAGACTAAATATCACGAGAAGAAGGGTTAGGTAAATGGTTTATATATGCAACATACTGCATCATACTTACACTTCAAATGCACTGAACTCCAATGTCAGGCGAGTGGGCAAACCAAGTGGGTCACCTATAGGACAGAAATGTGAAGACAATAGTTAACTGATCTAGATGAGCAAATGTGCCTCCACTCTGCAACATGTATGTGACACTGCTTAAATAAAATGTTTATGAAATAGTTTCTAGAACTTTCTAGAAAGTGGGAAAAAAAAGTAACTGAAGAGTCATCGTTACGATGATACCATCTGATCTTACCACTCACCATTGTAGTAATATCCTTTGATACTTTTGGGGCTTTCGTCCAATCTGTAGTCGTTGAGTTTCTTCTGAGTGAGCTGGTGCCAGAAGCCTGCCTCCAGAGCACTGCTGAAGGGAGCAAATTGCAGCTTGAGGTCTGGAGTGGAGGACGCTGCTTCACTGGTGTCAGATGCCATCACAACTTCACTAACAGGAAGCGCAACCAAGTACTGCAAGCTGTGAAATTAAACAGTTGTGGGTTACAAAAGAGTTGCAGGCTCTATAATCGGTCATACCTTCAACACACTTTCAGTATGATGGTTACATGATTTCCCACTACTGTTGCAACCAACTCAACAGGCTTAACACATAGGCTACCAGTGTTTCCTCTATGTTGATTTTGTATTCTTTTGATATTACTTTATATGTCTTCATAAAAAAATAAAAACTTTTGCAACTAAAAACTGCAAAGTGCCAAGCTTTGGCCAGCTTTCAAATACATTTAATTCAAGTATAAAATAAAACTGTTAAATAAAAAGAGCTTTTCGTTCAGAGTTCGGTGGGAGTTTAGAGCATTGAAAGAGTGCGTTGGTTGACTGGCATGTTAGGTATTTTAGGTTGTTGTTTGTCCACGTCTTTAATGTTCATCTCTGGGTGATGGCATACCATGTGAGTTCTCAAGTTTGTGGTGTTTCCAAATATACTTAACTTTTGCTTTGCAAAGCCTGCATATAGCATGATTCCTATCAAGTTCCATCTAACCCCTCAAGGTTATAAAAGCCGAAATGTGCCCAAATTCTCGCCTTCAATGAGGATGGAGCAGGTTGAATAATTCTTTCTGTGAGGTTTGCCATTGTTTACGCCGACTAAACTACTTCTGTTGCACTCGTTCTTCTTTTGATTATAACAGGTTCCCAGGCGCCATCTATGGGAATGGCGAGCTAAACTCATTTCAGGACAATAGTAAACATGCCTTTACAAAACGAAAATAAATAAATAAAATAAATATGAATTGATTTTTGGAATTCTATGAATCGATTTTGAATTGGTAGAGCTTGAATCGCGATACGAATGTGAATTTTTTTTGGGGGGAAACAGACCTGCCCACACTGCTAAAAACAAATCCTAAAGGAAACACTGGGCTACACACAATAAAATAAAATTGTATAAGGTGCTGAGTTAATGAGCTCTGATGGTGCTGGTAAATACATAAGCCAGTGAAGTTAACAGTAAAAGTATACACTTATTCAGAGAAATTAGTCAGCTGATTCAGTCAGTTCACCAATCAGTTAATTGGTAAAGCATGAAATAAATAATAGATGTATCAACAAGCGCATTGGTTATGAGAAAGTGAGCCTACTTATGGAGTGCATCTCTAACGATGCAATAGTCTGTGCCAAAACAAAATAAATGTTTAAATCATTCACAAAAAGGGTAAAGAAAGAGGGTGTCATATTTTGTATTGTGGAGCCCTTTGCTGGACTTTTTTATAGCATCCATAACATAAAATATCCTAGCCAAGGACTTTGGGGTTTGTGACTATTGGTCAGACTAAATAAACAATTCTGGGCTCTGCAGTAACTAGTCAGTCAATCTCAAAAGTGATATAGGTTAATCTACAAAGGATACTTTGTGCACATTCCATTGTTATGCCTGATAACACTACTGATGTCAACGTTTTGATAACATGTTGGCAAATCCCGCTGTTTATATCAACAAAACATGCAAACTGAAGCCTTGCCAGTCATGTGTTATTTGGGTTATTTCTATTGACAAACATGTGGCACCAAGTCCTTCAACCCTTTAACACTTTAAGGATCTTGTTTAGAACTTTGAAGTGTCACAGGTAAATTAAAGTTAATCCATGTATGAATTCCATTTACTTTATCAGGATTTTTAACGTTACACAGACCACACAGTGAAAGCATTTGCTTTGAAAGCTTAAACTTCTCAACGGTTTTAAAACACGACGAGCATCTCCGAGGAAACAAATATTACGATATAACTGGATTTCAAACCAGATAAATTAACGTCAAACACATCATCTGTCAAACTGTGATATGCTTTGGTTTGTACCATGGATGTATAATAACACTAGTGATTGTACACTTACCAGAAATCCTTACTTCCTGGTCAGGTTGATCATGTGATCACGGGACTTGTCAATACAGCAATGCAGTGTGGGTAAGTAGTTAGCCAGCTTAGCTTAGCTGCTAAAGAAGTGTGTATGTGTCTTAAGGTGCAAGTACCATTGAGTAAAATATGAAGTACCAAAATAAAAGTAGGAACGCGCAAACGACGAAGCACGAGAAAACTGACAAAAACTTATACGCGCCGTTTCTTTTCATTACGGATTGAGATGGGTAACGTTACGGACGGTAAAAGGTTGCGAGCCACCGAGAAGTAACGTTGACGTATGTTTTGTTATCTGTTAAACCGGTTAAAGGCATGGGGAGGTTACAAACGAAACATACTTGTATTTAAACAGGAAGAAGTTCACATTCCCGGAAATGTAGGAAAGGAGCTACGAATTCATTTTCATAAGAATGGTTGCCGGAATATCATGTATTGGCTTCACCTGCACACCGGACTGTGAGTTAGGGGGCGTCTCAAAACTACACTGCTGAAACAAAACGCACGGTTTAAGTTGAGGTTGGGGTTCATTCACACTAGATCAGTCGGTCCGGCGGTGGAAATATCACTTAAATGGCCTATTTGTGTGATGTCCTGTTGTGTTCCTTAACCCCCCAATATAGCACAGTTATTATTTCACAATGATTGTTTTCCATCAGATCTTTTATAGATCGCTCAACATTTTTAAAAACTTGTAGCCAGTTATCGAACAATTAACAAGTTATAGCCATAGGGTTAAGGGCATAAACAAAACGCCAAGAGACTAAGGACCAGGGCTGAAGCAAAGATATTTAGAAATACCATGAAATCTAACATAGGCTATCTCTTTTTCATTATTTCGAAATGTAACTGTTCAGTTATATTTTGTGTAAATTTTATTCACCAGGATGAATGTCTTCATGCTGTTTCAAAGCCATCTCCACAATAGAATAAAATTCTGTATTCTGACGTATGTCCGTCCCATTCTTGTGAACGTGAATTGCTTCAAAGTCTTGTGTCAGGACAGACATGGATGTAAACTGCAGCTTGAATGGTTGGCGGAGACAGTTTCACTCTGTTATTATATTGATCACACACAGGCCCGAAATACACACTCATGCAAACAGGACTACATGCATTAAATGGTGAGATGTCAGAGCAAGGGGGCTTATTCCCATGGAAGCGCACCAAGCAGTTGGGGGTTTAGTGCCTTGCTCCGGGGCACCTCAGCAGTGCCCAGGAGGAGAACTGGCCCCCAGTCCACACTCTTTATTGGTCCAGACGGGGACAAGCTAAGTGCTTTTACCACATTGAATTGTTTTACAAATGGATTTTGTTGTTCAACTGGGCATTAAGCCCTTTTCAGATTTCCATTTACCTTCCCACGTTTTTTATTACCGTTCATGTTGGCTTTGGCAAATCTGCACATGCAAGCTGTATTTGTACAACTAACAGAGTGCTTAGCTTCCTTTCCTATGCCTCATTGCCTAATAAAGTAGCTATGCCTAATTTTGAATGGAAGGGTATGTGAATACTATCCCTTAAATTACAGATATAGTCATAACAAGGAGCATTATTAAAAACAAAAGTGATCATTTGAGTGCTAGACCCTCTCTGTTACCAGTAATAAACTCTTAAGGATTATAGTGAGGCCAGACAGCAGTTAGAATTTATTGTGACAAGTGTCCAAATTGATGATGACATGAGAGCATTCTGGGAAAGAAACCTTTGTAGAAGATAAGCAACATTTATTGTATCTACTAGCATAACTTGATAGCTTTTTTATGATTTTTTTTTAAAAAGAACATGTGAAACATTGTTTTTCCTGAATACCAGCCTAACACTGGCTCCATCTTGTTGACAGAGATGTAATGTAGAGATGACAAAGTGCAATCACACTTTTTCCAGCCTAATTTCACCCCCCTCTGATTTGTTTGATTTGGCTAAGTAGTGACTCACAACCTGTCTGTGTTCACTGGATACAGGAAACATTAAGTGTTGTTGGAGTCATGGTAGGTTAACGTATTACACCCCTGTTTCAGACAGTATAATTCATAAATTAAAGTGTGATATACAGTAATAGACCTCTGACATGAGAAACTGTTTTTAAAAATCTGAAAACATTGTTTTATTTGATGTTATGGGAGTGGTGACATGTTAATTGTAATGTCATTTCACTTTGGATTACAGGCATAACCTTTTCTAATGGCAGACTTAATTGTGCTGTAATGTGTCTCAAAAGCCTGATGGATGCACTTACTATGTTTTTTCCCAAAATGTAGTCAATACAAATTCAGTACATGGGCCTCAAATTTATGTTTGTTTTTCCACAGCATTGTGAAATAATATTTGGTGCCATTTGGCTAATGACACGAAAAGAGCTTCTACATCATATGATGAAATAGATGAGTGTAAGAGCTTAGCATTCAGTTTGTAAAGGGCAGTTTTGTTAGAAGAAAAACTAAATCCATCTGTAGTTTGACAGAAGGAGTTAAGTGTTTGCTGTTCAGACACATTACTGTTTTGGTTGACAGTGTGAAAATGTGTAATTTACACATAAAGCTAATGTTTAGCAAGTGAGTATATACAGTATCTCCAAAACAAGAAAAACAAGACCAGAACATTTCTACATATTATTATTATTATTATTATTATTATTATTAAGACGGTGATTTAAAAACAGAATGAAGTCACTCAAAGCTTGCATGTTATGAAAAAAAGTAACAACTGAACAGATCCCAAATCAGCCCTCCCTTGGGTAACGGCTCAGCAGGAACTTGGCAAGATTTGCATTTTTTTTCCTGGACTGACAGTAGAAAGAACAACTAATGTCTCATTTCCCATTGTGAGAAAACAATAGGACAAATGCATGTTTGTAAAATGTTAACTATTTTGTACAGTATCATGTTACATCCCCGTTTTTTTACATTGATAGTGCAAAAGAATAAATAAAAGGACTTTCTTTTAAACACATTTTGGACATAGTTTTTCTCCACTCTGGATCAGAGGCAATACAATACATTCATGTTCCTGTTTACTTAGGGTAAGAGATCAAATTCCTTTTAGTTTAAAGGTCTCTGGTCTTAGACAGACTTTATTATCATTAGCACAAAGACAAAATAAATAACATTAAAGTCAAACATATCCTCAACTGTTGCCATGAGTCTGAATCGGAGGGCAGTAAGTTATAAAAATAAGATTTAGAACAAAATAACTGACACTCAAAGTACATTTACAGTTTTATCTACACTTAAAAAGCTCACCCAAGGATGTTTAAGACATTTAATTGATGCAACAGATATCTGCATATCAGCAACATTTAGACACCTATGATTTTATTCTTTGCTCTGCCCGTCACTGTATGTCACAAAGGAATGTTGAGAATATTTTTGAAGACTCGTTTGAAGTTTCCGTTGCAGAGCGGGTATATAAAAGGGTTGAGAGTGGAGTTCATGTAACCTAGCCATATGGTGAACATGTGCAGGTCATGGTGCACACACTCTCTGCAGAACGCCATGACCATGAAAGCTATAAAGTATGGTATCCAACACAACAAGAAAGCAGCAATTATAAAGCCCAACTGCTTGGCAGCCTTGTGCTCTTTATGGATCCTCAGGCTTTGGATACGCTGACGTGATTGGTCAATAAACCTTTGCCATGTCTTTCTTAGAGTCACTGCATTAGCTGGGTCCAATTTGGCATCTTGGACCCCTTCTTCGTTCCAGGGCAGAGCGTGACTGGGGTCAAAGTTGTAGAGCAAAGAGGTGTATCTCTGCACGTCTGACACCTGACTGACATCACAGACACCGCTCACTGAATTTGGCACTGTGACGTGACATTCATTTATAGACGCTTGAAGTTTGTTCTCATTACTACCATCTGAGCAAATCATGTCCTGTGGCACCGAAGATTGACTGAGGGGAATCGCAATGTCTGACTGCTTCTCCTCAGGAGACAACGAGCACCTTTTGGCCTTTTGTGCTATTCGGAGTCGTTTTGTTGTCATGGCAAGCAATGACGTCTTCTTGCACTTTACACCAATTTTTCTGTGAGATCTGGATGAAGCAGTTTTTGTTTTATCAGGTTCCTCAAGGGAATATGGCTGAGCTAGAGTGTTATGGTCCAACAAGTGTTGTTTTTTAGAGAGTTTCATTGTAACATCAGCCTCACTCTTGGGTGATTTGGAGTCATATTTCACGGGCGATTGGGCATTTTGCCCATTCTCATTTTCCCCAAATGAGTCGGTCGGATGAATGATCCTCTCTCTGTCCCTGAGATGTTGCCTTACTGCCAAGTAGATGTGCGTGTAAAACCACAGCATTAATATTGAGGGTACATAGAAGTTGAAGATGGCAGTAATGACCTTGAACCATGTGACAAAGCGGAAATCTGTGTCACACTTGTTCTCCTTCTCAGGTTTAAGGTCTACATGAGTGAAAGACCTCCATCCTAAAATTGGAATAATCCACATCATCGACAGCAGCCAGGCTCCAGAAATCATCACACTGGCTTTTCCCCTCGTTCGATATTTCAGGTACTTAAGCGGCTGTCTGACAGAGCGGTACCGATCCAAACACAGGATAAACAAGCTGAAAATTGAGGCTGTGCTAGCCACGTAGTCCATAATAAGCCAGAATTGGCAGACAGCCCGTCCCAGCTTCCATTCATCCTCCAACAAATACACCAGGTTTAGAGGCATAACTGTGGTCCCCACGATCAGATCTGCCACAGACAGACTGACAATGTAGAGGTTCCCGACAGTGTGGAGGCTCTTCTCTCTCTTCACGGCGTAGAGGACGAGCAAGTTCATCATGAT
The DNA here is from genome assembly GCF_004354835.1 of Perca flavescens. NCBI lineage: Eukaryota > Metazoa > Chordata > Actinopteri > Perciformes > Percidae > Perca > Perca flavescens. The sequence continues at coordinate 20,693,585 of NC_041334.1, read as the reverse complement.
CGTGAGGAGGGAAAGAAGTCCGAGACAGACCCCCAGCAGGGCGTTGTGGAGGGGGCCATGGAGGGTTTGATTGCTCCTCAGTGAGTCAGCATCGAGGAGGCCACTCCAGCTGTTGTTGCGGTTATTGACATGGCTGTTGGTGTTGAGGTGAAGAGGGTCTGTGGAAGGTGACAGAGCAGTTTCCATCATAGTAGGTGAGATGGTCACCTCTAGATCCAGTCATATCATGGACAATAATTGTGGGATAGTGTGTTTTAAACTGTCGGCCATAACATGTATGGAACAAGTTTTAATGAGGTGATGAAGGTGTATTTACGCAGTTTGAATCCAACACTTACAGCATAACGACCAGTGCACCTTTATGTAAAAAAGGTAAAGTAAATTTAAGATGTTAATCAGTGTTGTCTTGATCTGTAGTCCATTTGTTATATAAATCCAAACTGTTAATACCTGGAAAACACAAAGAAAAAACATTAAAACGTGTCACAGAGTTTAAATTAAAGTCCCTCTTCACTCATAAATGTGTTTCACTTTTTGTTACTTCACGTTAAAGTCTGACCACTGTGCACAATGATGAATGTGCAGAGTCTGACACTTGATTAATCTCCTGAAGCAGGAAAGTTTCTCTGTCCTCACCTTTAAATCTGAGTTTGAGTATAAGACATGCACATGTGAGCATGTCTTATCCTGAAAAACTCAACAATATGCAGACCAGATGCAGACAGACACAAGTACCTATATAAAGACACTTAAATACAGCTTGACACTTCCTGTAATCTTTTTACTTTTTTTGTTCGGATGTACAGTATTAGTTGGCTAAAAGCTCTCTTGCTCTTTCACTTTTGCTGTCCAGATGGCTTTCTTTAACACTCACTCAAAGGGGAGGGTGGCAAATCACATCAACGACAGCAGAAATCTGCGAAGCACAGCAATGTCTCATATTAAAACATATCGATTTTAAAAGAGTAGACTGAACTAATCCTGTTGCCATGGAAGCAGGGTGGGTGTATTTGTACATTGCTTGTGCAGACTTGTCTCTGTGATAAATCCGTAAATTTGAATACCTCATATGGCCTTTTTAGGACCCTCGGACTCATACCTACGTAGATTTTCTTTTATTATCCAGTGTTATTTTGCCAATAAGACCATCACATCCCACTCATGTTGAATCATTCCTCACAACAAGGAAAACTCATGTCTTGGTATACAGCAAAGGCTAACCTGCTAAAAGATTAAATAAACGAATACAAAATGTAAAACTTTATAGAGAAGAATAAGAACATGTGAGATTTGTCATCAATAAGAAAACCTACTTAAGTAAGTAAGTAGTAAGATTATTTCTAGAGCACATTTAAACACAGCTTAAGCTGACCAAAGTGCTGTACAAAAAGCACTAAGGTGCTGGATAAAAGCACTTCATTACTTAAATTTAAACCTAATCTGAATCATAATCCTTCAAGATATAGAGAGGGAGGAAGGAAACCTGTGTTGCCTAAGCAGAAATCATGTTGAAACATACATTTTCATTCCCATTCCCAACTATTTTCTATCCTATTATTATTATTATTATTATTATTATAGGATATTATTATATATATATATATATATATATATATATATATATATATTTTTTTTTGTTTTTGTCTGTATCTCTGTATATCTGTGCTGGCTTACCCATAGATGACACACTCAGGAGGAGGAGGAAGAAGAAGATAAAACACCAAGCTCACAAATGTGTAGTGATGAGGGGGGGGGCAGAATGTTTTTTAGCAGAGCATCCTTGGAAAATGAGTCATTCTAACTGTCACTGTGGTAGTCATATTGAATTGGTGCAATGTTGGAAGAATAAAGATTTCTTTGCTCTCATCAGCCCCCCTGTTTACATCTCTTTGCCTCCACTAATGGAATAATTAAATAAATAACTAAGCCAAGCAGACTGAAAGTATTGGAAGCAGTTTATAAACTTTGGCACTGCCACGTGGATGCTGGTGGATGTTAAGTCTACATTGGCTTCCAGCTTCATCGTTAAGTTAAGTGCAGACACTGACTGATAGGAGCATTCCAACAGTTCCAACAGCTTCAAATTGGTGATGAAGTCGTTTTTATGCAATACTTTACAATTTGCAATTGCGGGATAATATAATGGGCACACTAAAACATTCATGCACAGTTACATCTACAATCAACACTTAAATCAGCTATGTCAGTAACCCTGCAACACCAAAACATCCACTTGCTCCCATTATAAACTATGTGTACATGTTACATTGCACCGGTAACATGCATATCATCATGCATTGTCACTGTCAGTATAGATCCTGCAGTATAGACATGTATATTCACATACTGTACATACTTAGTCCATGTAGGCCTATATCATTCAGTATTCATTTCTTTGCACTATTTGTGTAGTTTACCACCTAGGCTACAGAAACACTTGACTTGTACAGAACAGACTTGTTTGTTATTGGTCATTGGTGCTTTATATATTTATATACACATAGGCCTACTTATTTTTCACATACTTGTGTAGGCCACATATTAGTCATGTACGTCTATTTCTTACCTTTATTTGCTCAGCGCTGCGGTCCTTGTTCTTAGCTATTGTGTCTATGTATGTGTACATTAGGCTACTTACTATAACAATAAAGCTGGTTCTGATTCTGATCTGTGCTTATTTAAAGCCTCACATACAGCCACTCTCCTAGATGAATTATTATTAGCTTCCATGAATCTCTTTGGCTTTATGTGAATCTAGGCTGAAATGTGTGAATGTAAACTTTTTTTCTCTCTCGCTGTGTTCATATCCTCCGTGTTTACACAATAACTGCCTCCGTAACACAAATATTTGGGAATCATATTACTCACCGAATTCGCAAAGAATAACAAGATAAAGAGGGATGAATGTCAGAAAAAAACACGGAACTGCTGCGTGTTTTCGGCATTTGAGCAGCACTTCTTATCGTACCAGAAAAGGACAGGATATTTATCCAACGCTAATTGTTCAATATGATTATCAGTAATGACCACTGTCTCTCTGATTTCATTACAAAAGAGCGGTAACACAGATTCATCCTTTGCCCTCCTTAAACCTGGAGCATTTCTATATGTGAATCGTGCGAAATAGCCTACAAGTCCGTGCGCAAAGAACCACCTGTTGAGCTGCTGCGTGAAAACTTTTAGGCTTTCAACACAATAGTCGAATTGAATAGCTTTTGTCAAAGTAGCCTTTTTTTTTTACTTACAAATGATGAATTTCCACGAAAGTCCGTTTAATTCCAGCTTCTATTCCGGGTGAAAATCAGAAGGGAGTGAAGGACAGAGGTTGGAATTGCAACAGAAAAAACCTGCCCCCCTCCCTCCCTCTCTCTCTCTCTCTCTCTATCTATCTCTCTCTCTCTCTCTCTCTCTCTCTCTCTCTCTCTCTCTCTCTCTCTCTCTCTCTCTCTCTCTCTATCTATCTATCTATCTATCTCTATGTCTCTCTATCTCTCCATCCTTCCCCTCTGAACTGAGTTGCAACTGAATACAGACTGGAGTTGACATGATATCCCGCTGAACAATTTTAGCCATAAAACCGACCTTGTTACTGGAATGGGTTTTTGCCTGATGGAGTGGTATATATGATATTGGTGTATGATTCACTACAGTCACACGCAGACTGTGAGCAGTGGGATGTAACTTCCTCCACGTCATGAACCCTGTGGAATCTGGACATTACTGTAATAGGGGAAAAACAATTGGATATAAATGCGGATTTTGGATATAGTAAATGTTTGAATTCTGTTATACAACTTCAATCTTCTAACTTTCCATTCTATGGAATCCTGTATTAGAGAGAGGTGAGGGTGGGAGTTGTGTGGATTATTAGTGGGCTAGGGACGACTACAGTAGCAACAAGGGGCCATAGTTAAATCATTAATTCCTCCAATCACAAGCAACACACATGCTAGAATGATGAAAACTCAGCATTGTGCCAAACAGTGGCAGTTTTCTAACACTGCTGTTAGTGTCATCAAGTTCACTCAGCAAGCCTAATATTAAAGCATAAAGTCAATTTGCTGGCCCGCGTTCAGTCTTTGCATAATATTTCACCTGAAGAGCCAACCTTTCCATCTTTACAGTATGGCTCAACAGCTGTCTTATGTCCACCCACACCAAGTGTGTCTCACCATCTCCAGTGTGTGGATTTCATACATAAGGATGACTTGTTTGTCTTGGGTGTATCCCACTAGTCTGATGTGAACTTAAGTCATAGCTCAACCTTTCTTTTTATTTTTTAAGTATATTTTGTAAGATACGAATCAGATGCATTTCTTCTGGAAGTATCCAGTAACCTACAAGAAATAATCCTCTCTAAAAAATATAAAATGTCCATGTGTTAAACTAGTATAGAGAAAAAAGTTGTCCTACAACTGTCTGTCGCTGATCCAGACACTGATAGTCATATTTATTTATAGCCCAGGGTTTCTCTTACCATCTCTTTTTATATATAAGAAGCTCATGATTTCAGCTGTTACTCAACATGTTCACAGTCAACATTGTACTGAGCAGATGATTAAACAGTTAGTCTCACATTGCCAGACCTATAAAAACTACAAACTACAACACCGAAAAGAGATACAACAACGATATTTATTAGCACAACTTTCATGCATTTCTTTCACATCTACTGCAGTCAGCTTCACTGTGTTCACTCGGAAGGAATCACATCACATGGGTAGGCACTTTTAATGACATTTCGAACACGTTAAGAGGCTAAAAGCACGTTTAAAATTTGCCCTGATTCAGTCTCCTGGGTGCAAACTGTAGCAGGATGATAACACAGTGTAGGCAGCACTGATTGTTTTCATTTTTCTCGCTACTGACAGCACTCCACATTTACAAACAACAAAGCCACGTGTTGAAATCGACCGGAATTCTCCTTTAATGGCAAATTTACCATCTGGCCAGGAGACAACTGTCGACAATGAGCCTTTTGGCTAACACTGGCTCATTTACAGTGATGAAATAAATAAAATGAAATAGAATATTTATATATAATAGCCTATATAAAAATATCACACAGATGGGCGGGCAACGTAAACCTCTCCTCAGGGGCTGTGTGGGCATACAGACAGGCCTTCATTGACATCTCCATCCTCACTAATTGTTTTATGCACCTGTTAGTTGTACAAATACCCCTTCTGAAGTCTAAAATTTAGTGATCACACCAAATCCTTAACATCATTCTGCTCAACTTCGGCATGAGAAGAGGTCAGGCACCTGTTTTACATACAGGTTGTGCTGCGAAAGCAGCATGTCACCAGCACAACAGTGGCAGCTGTGAGTCTGCCATCAGACAGCCACCGACCTGACCTGTGGTAGAGGCTCTGGGTCACTGTGGCGTGCATATAATGTGAAGTGTGCACCATTACACAGCTGCTGTAGATGGCTGCATTTAATTACCTATTTCATTTGCCAGGTATATTTTGTGTGGCAGGAGAGTCATAGCAATGAATTCTTGATGTTTATCAGTCTTGCTGCAAAACACCAGATGCACGAACAAAATTATCTTTGGATTACTGGGGAAAATGGATAGAATGTTACTACCATCCCTGTTCTCCCCTACAGGAAATGCTGCGGGTGAAGAGGTGATGAAAAGAAAGGAGGAAGGAAGGGAGGGTAGAGGGAGAGGGAGAAATGAAGGATACAATGAAAGTGTGTGTGTGTGTGTGTGTGTGTGTGTGTGTGTGTGTGTGTGTGTGTGTGTGTGTGTGTGTGTGTGTGTGTGTGTGTGTGTGTGTGTGTGTGTGTGTGTCGTGAGGAGAGGATAAGATGAGAAGGAAATGGTAACCTAGGTTGTGACAGAAGTGCCCTTATGACCACAAGATTTCCAGATATTGAACTCCTGGATCCCCTTGGGAAAATCTCCTTTTCAACAAACACCATCAAGGTGGAGCTACTCTGTGGCCAAAGACTGGACATCTTGAATGTATTCATGAAAACAGGAAGCCAGCCATTGTTTACGGAACAGCCTGGATGCTTAGTTCTCTTCTGGATGAAGATAAAGAATTACAGTAGTTCCTAATAGACAAGGACAACAGCAGGGTATCTGTGGGATAAATGAGCCACCAGGGATTTTATATAGGTTGATCAATATTTATGTTCTATAATTCATACAGAATCGGTGTAAAATGTAGTCACCATGATAAAAACCTTTACATGAACGTAGATTTAAACTGACAGACTGTGATTTGAATGTGCAGTAGTGACAGGGTTTTCCATTTCTGCTCCACAGCTGTGTGTCAGTAATCTGATTTCTTTTGTGTGTGCGCACCTGTTTGTGCACATGCATGCACTGTGCACATGGATGTGAGAACCTGTGTGTGAAGGAGTGCGTCAGAGGTCTTTCTAATTTCATTAAAGTCAATCTGTACTACGTGAGCCCATAATAGCCTGCAATTGAGTAAGGAAAAAAACAGGCCAGTTACAGTGCGTGGTTGTGTGGGGTAATTATATCTTTCAAATTAAGCCAGATGATTCTAATGGAAGTCGATCACTGGTCTGAGACGTGACTTTTAGTATTTATGTTACTGATTTCCATAAATAATTTGCCCAAACTAAATATATGTGTCCCTCTTAGGCCACAGTTATGGGATTTGACCATAAACATTTATTGTGAGCATCAACATGGTTTAAGTTTGGGTATTTTTTATTAGACAAAAAAGCAATATTTTCTTTTGTGGTCCCCTTTCCATAGCCACGCTCGAAACATCATGCAACCATGTCTGTGTTTTGTAAGCCAACAGTGACATCTGCTTGTCAGGTCTGTACTTGCTGAAATATTCCATAAAAGAGGCCTGGCAATGTAGCAGTCATCTTGTGTGTGGCAATATGTGGGGCATTTACGAGCTCACTAAATAAATCAAAGCTTCCTTTAGTCCCCGGAATCAGCATAACCTTCAGTACAGCCTTTGTAAACTCAAGACCAGTCATATAATCTCCACTATTAATTCGCCACTTGCCAGTAGATCAGTGTCTCTGAAAATAAGGAGAAAGTCTCTGGCTAATCTCCCTTCACGTGTAGGATTTACTCAACTGATAGCCATGGGAATTGACTTTGTAACCCTTTGTTCAGCCTCTGTAAACAAACCCATCAAATGTCAACTCTTCACGGTGAAAAGAAAGGTGAACCTTAAGTTCAGTTCAGTCACTTTATTATCCCAATTGGGAAACTTGATATGCAGTCAGGAATGAAAGATAAAAAAAGAAATAATAATAACAGTAGTGAAGTAGACTTAAGACTGCCAATCATTACACTGAGACAGTGGAATCTGCTCTTCATTTTACAATATATACTGCAGAAGGTGGAGTTGACCCTCATTTCTTCCATCCTCCTGTTACCTCCTCATGTGTTCTTCCCTCCAGCCCTCGCTTGTTCTCTCTTTTCTCTTGCCAATTTCAACACCTCATAACTTCCTTAACTGCAGCTGCTCTTTCCTGTCCAACTCTGTCACTCTGTTTATGATGTTTTGCACATTTTTTCTGAGACTCTTAATTTCATCCAAATTACAGTTAGGTTTTTTCAGCCAGTGTGCAACCAAACCTAATAACATTTACACAGCAGACTGAGGCAGCGATAGCGCAAGTATTCAGATACTTTAGTTAAGTAAAAGTACTAATTCCACACTATGATTATACTCCATTACAAGTCCTGCATTGAAACTCTTACTTAGGTAAAACTATGTAAGTATGATTGAGAAAAATTGTATATATAATGATATATTATTTATTACTCATGCAATTTATATGTAAGCAGCATTTTTCTGTTGTGGTTGGCTAAGAGGTAGCAATTTTAGTAAGAAAAAGTAAGATAAAATTACAATTACCCAGAGCCCGAGGTGACATTTTCCAATTGCTTGTATCATCCAATCAGTAATCCAAATCTCTAAACTGTTCAGTCTACCATCATTTTAGACAAGAAAAAGCATCAAGTTCTCACATTTATGAAGCTGAAATCAGACAATGTTTGGAATATTTTTGCACTTAAAACAACTTGATTTTATCAGTTATCAACATAGGTGCAGATTAATTTTCTGTTGATTGGCTTATTGATTAATCGAAGAATTGTTTCAACTCTAAATTGATACTCTTTTGGGTGGTTTATATATACAAATGCATCATATTTTATAAGCTCTTTAGGTGTTTTGTATGTGAAATTATAATTAGTAATGTAACTATTATTATTAGCTGTTTGTAATTATGTAGTGGAGTAAAAATTATATAATTTCCCTCTGACCTGTACTGTATGGGTATAAAGTGGCATGAAATGAAAATGCTCAAGTACAAGTACTTCAAAATTGTATTTAAGTACACTACTTGAGTAAATGTACTTGGTGAGGTTGCTTTTCAACCAGAGGAATTGAAAAAAGCATCCGTCCTTCTAAAGTGTCCTTGAGCATCACACTTAATCCTCAGCAGCTCCAGTGATTTGGATTTGTAATAGGGGCTGTATAGCTGCGCAGCTTGAACCAAATCTCTTTTAAAAGAGAACTGTGTTAACATGTAATTTCAGGACTTATAGTCATGTTATTTTGATGACACATTTATTTTCAGCATAAAAAACACTCTGAACATATAAGGAAATGTGAGGAAATGTTTCTTTTCAAAGCAGAAACTATATTTCATCACATCATTAAAATGTTGTTTTCTTTTAATTAAAATGTGCAGGATGAATGCAGCAATTTCCCAAATGGGTAAAAAAATTATGATTACAAAACATTATTCTCTGGCACATTGCATCAACCAGACAATTTTATAAAGGTCATCAATCTGCCTTCCAGTTGACTTGATTTCAACATTTTGTCTGCATGTCAGCATGTTTTAAGCCTTGCTGAATCTGATAAGAGCTTTTGTCAGGCTGCATACCAGAGCCCTCTTCAGCTGCAGTCTTTTTGCCGTTGTTGAGGTGAGGTGACTGGCATTAACTAGAATGACAGAGGCCCACTTCATACGCCCTCTACATCATCTTCACTTTCCTTTTTATAAACCTCTCATCAGCCTCCGTCTCTCTCTCTCTCTCACACTCATTCTCCCTCACACTCACCCTGTCTCTCTCTTGTATCCTGCTTCTCTCCCCTCTTCCACTCAATTTTCTCCAATTTACTCCGCTTCCCCCACCTCCTCTCCTCTTGCTGCCTTCCTCCATCTTTCAGTCTCTTGGGCATTTTGCAGTCACATAATCAGGCATGTGAGGTGAAGGAATTACGTAATCTGCTGTCTCCATACAGTCTCTCAGTCTTTTTTCTATTGTTCTGTCTTTCTCTCTCTCTCTCTCTCTTTCTTTCTCTCTCTCTCTCTCTCTCTCTCTCTCTCTCTCTCTCTCTCTCTCTCTGTCTGTCTGTCTGTCTGTCTGTCTGTCTGTCTGTCTGTCTGTCTTGGTGCTAATTTAACAATGAAGTGGATGGTTCCGAAGTCAAATTCACTCGTGGAAGAATCCTATTGTAAATGCATGTGCAGACTTTAATGCACACAGCTGGATGCACTGTCAACTGGTTGTGTTGTTTTCCATTAGCTATTTTAAATGAAAAATTATTTAAATAATTACTGATATACACACTCTCATTTCCTCTTATCTTTGTATAAGATATTATGCTGAAATTATTTCTTTTTTTACAGTTGAAAAATGTCTCAATATTGGTGGGGGGGGACCACAAACAAATACAAAAGCTTTATCTGTCCTGAATAAGCAGCAATAGTGAGGTGTTAGCATACTGGATAATTCCATCCCACCAAGTAGCTGGCAATGTGGAAGTAGGCAATATTCAGTCAAAGCTGCCTGATAGATAGCAGAGAGGCTGAGCATGTAAGTCTATCCATACTGAAATTCAATTTATATTTCTCCAGTTATACCTCAGGAAAACGTGGTCTGAATGCCAATAAGCTGAGAGGGGTCTTTCAGCACATGAGCTCCCAAATAGGAATTATTTATATTTTGTGAATGTTACATTCTTAATTTTAAGTAAATAAATACATACAAATACATTTACAAAGTAATTGTAAAAGTGTACAGATTCCATTTACCTTTCATATTATTTGCCAGAAGCACATTTTTATTTTGGATGTGTCCTTAAGATTCATTAAAAGACCGAATGTGATGAGGATGATAAAGTTACACCTTAAATATGATACAAAATTTAAATAATGTTAAAACTACCTACAGAACTTCTTAATTCAAATCACTTCACATTAGGAAACACAACTCATTTGCACTTTATTTTTGCCCATTTTAAAGATGTTTCCATTCTGTTTAATTCCCTCTGTAATTCATTAAAGTTATATAATAAAAAGAAGTTCACTGAAACATTAATGTACCTTGATACGTTCTGTCTGTATTCATAAGCAGAGATGAGTCTGCTATGTTGGCTGAGATACAACTCCAAAATGTTAATTTCTACTGAGCATCTGCCTCAGTTCTCATTGTTCAAGACAGACACTGTGCATAATGTGAATGTGTGTGTGTCAGTGTGGGTGCCTGGGTGGTGGATTGACTTGAACCCAGGGGCAGTCCTGGAATAGACAGAGTCACTCATCTGTTTCTAATGAAGAATAATGCACTGCACTGGACACAGACAAAAGACACACACACACACACACACACACACACACACACAAGTGACGAACATGCATACGTACACACAGTCATGCATTGTACACAGACACAGACACGCATGCACCTATAACACATCCAAGACCCTGAAGGGCTTTAATAGCTCTTACACAGCATTCCAGAGCCACACACATACAAAGATTACACACAAAGCATTATGAACAAACACATCTACGTGGATAGTTGCATCATTGTTTCATGTTTCAGATCCTCACCACATATGTAAAATGATCAAACTTAGCTGAGAAAATAAAGTCCACATCAAAGCAGAAAGTCTTCTTGATTTGGTGGTGCTGATGACACTTGCCTGCCGGCAACTTTCATTCGCTGTCACTCAATCGCTGGCAGGCTGAAATGTGTTTTCAAGTAAAGGGTCTGCAGGTCTGATCTCCGTAGTATGCTGCATGTCAAACACCACTGATAAATCCTCATTAAGCATCTTCCATTACAAATAAGGTATTATTGTCCCACTTTATTAGGGATAAGTACTGTAAGTGGAATAAAGGCAAAGAAGCATCACTTCCCTCTGGCAGCTGCATGGGTACACTGCAGAGTTATTACATTGTGTGTCCCTACTGATTTCATTTAGTGATGAAGATGATGAGGAGGGCCAGACATGGTAGGACTTAGCAGAGGGTTCATAGTCAAACATTCAAAACTCTGGCCAGTGAAACAAGCTTATGTCATTCCAACTAATGCACAGAAGAAAACTCTTAAAGTATATGTCTAATGCACATGACCTGACCAGCTAATGCCCTTAACTTGCAAAGACAACACGAAGAGAACAAGTAACGGAAATCAGTTAGAGTGGAGGCAATGTCAGTCTGAAGATGGACCAGAGTGTAACGAGTTCACAATTCTGTCTTATATCAGGCAAGCTTTATACATCTTTTTCACACGCAGTAGTACAGGACACCTCAGGATCTGTAAATACACTTTTGATGTGTAACATCTTTCCCTTTTAGGTCTACAGCATCTTTGCTGCAAAAACACATACAACAATACAACATAACAGTTTATCTTGTGATATACGTGCTCTCTGCCTTACCCACTCTCTCTTACACAATTTATTTCTCAAGCACTCACACAAATATAAAATCAAATGTATATAATAATGGCACAGTTTCAAGAGCCAATAACCTTCACTGTCCATACTGCATGTTTTTCCAGCCACACAGATTTGTAAAGCGCAAGTGTCCTGGGGCTAAGAGACATTATCACACACACATGCACTACACAGAGAGAGAGAGAGAGAGAGAGAGAGAGAGAGAGAGAGAGAGAGAGAGAGAGAGAGAGAGAGAGAGAGAGAGAGAGAGAGAGAGAGAGAGAGAGAGAGAGAGAGAGAGAGAGATGTTATCTGTGCAATTTCAAGCCCTGTCCATCATGTGGCAGTGTGCAGCTTCTTAGGAGCTGCTCTCACAATGGAGCAGAGCCAGTCAAAGTCAGCTTAATCTCCAACACACACACACACACACACACACACACACACACACACACACACACACACACACACAATATGTCTGGTCTTTATCTCTGTGTGCAGCTTGAAGCTTAACGCGTGCCTCCCCTCCTGCGTTCTCCTGCTCCTCTCTCTTTGATGCCTCTCTGGAAACACAGGACCTGCTAATGGAGACAAGGAAAAGGCTTCTCACTACACTGCCTTCTTGTCATTCATGGCAATTCATTACAGTAATGTTTGGAAAGGAGGAAGAAAAGGGAGAAAAACTAAATTGCTGTGTCTGTTTTTCTACTGTTTTGGGAGAGTTGTAACAGTTTACATGTTGTAAATGACAGATGATCGTAACAAATTTTATTGATGTTTGAGGATTTGCCAAAGAAGAAGGGACTGGTGCATTTTCTTTGTCTTCGTATATGCGAAAAGGAAGCAACTATTGTTGTTGCATTTATTGATGAAGACAGTCCCTTTCTTCTTTCAACTTTCCTTCCTCATTCTCTTACTCTCTCTTAGTCTGTTCTATTTTTTCTTTTCTTTCCTTATAAGACAATGTACTATAATGAACATATAATGAGAAAGCATTTTGCAATTGCATATGAGAAAAATTCACAAGACGAATAGTTTCATGTGTACAGGCGAGTTGATGTGAGCATGACATAATAATCTAACAAAAAAACAATTTATATAGTAAGAGTTATTTTTCCTTGAGCACCAATTGAGTTAAGTAGGAACACACAGCCCTCCTTCATATAAACTGGCACTTGCTCACTTAGTACTTGGTACTCTACGTCTGACAAAAAAATACTATTTTGTTTGTAAATGCGTCAGTAACAGAGTATGTTAATCTCGCATATTCAGATTTCATTGAGTTCTAGTTCATTCTTGTCCTTGGTTACAGTAGTTGAGTAAACAGTGTGACCACAAAATCCATTTAGTTTTTGTTGTGGAGCTTTCAATACCACAACAACTGGGCAAACTCTATCTGCTGATGAAGGTCTTGGGATATTATTGCAAGTTCCTGAACAGCTTCAGAATGGACATCATGATGAGAATGTGTTCTCAACGTTTCATTGTGTTGAACTAAACATCTTTATCAGAACAATCTCAAGTACATTTTGGGGATATAAGGCCCTTAATTCCAATGAAGGGAAATCTTAATGCTACAACATGCAATGATATTTTCGACAATAGCTTGGTTTCCAACTTGGTCTGCACAGAGACCAGAACTCACCCCCCCCATCTAACAACCTTTTACGTACTGAACCAGGCCTTATCACCCAACATCAGTGTCTGACCTCCCTAATGCTCCTGTGGCTGAGTGAGAGCAAATCCCTGCTGCCTACATTCTTGTGGAAAGCCTTCCTGGAAGAGTTGGAATGAGATGTTCAACCATCACATATGTGTATCCACATGTTTTTGGCAATGTAGTGTACCTATCAAATACAAATCTGGAGATGCTTATGAATCACTGTATCACACACATAAAGAAGCAGTTTGCCTACACACATATATTTACAGACGAAAACATGTCACATGGCCCCCACCCATTCTCACACAAATACACACATATCCGTCTTTCCCACTCAAACACACTCGCTATCTTCCTGTCACACACTCGGATCACTGAGTCAGTGATCCTTTCAGTGCAATCAAATTCATATTTGTTTTACAGATCTACACTTTGATTAATAGTGTTTTAAGCCCAGATCTTGGCTGTGAAAAAAGAAGAAAAAAACTAAACTATTACCTTTTATGGCTTTATTCCACAACAATAATGGTGCTGTTATTTTAAAATGGACCCCCTGTGCTATCAAGTACAGGCCTCAGCCTATTTCCTATTGACTGATTTTCATAACAATGAAGAGATGACCGATTTGAGATCATCCAAATGATTTTTTTTAACCTTGTTCCAACAAGGTAAAGAAAATATCAAGATAGTTTGCATAGCAATAGAGGAATAATAAAATTCAGCTGGACTGCATTGTGTTTGTAAGCAAAGCACAAGTTGTTTAATATTTTGCATCCTGTGTGAAATATTCAGATAAAGGCTTGATAAAGGCCAATATACCTTGGTACAGTGCTGAAGAGAGGATAGAGTGTATGAGGAGAGACCGCAGGGTAGTTAGTCATTTAGAACAAGACCTGTGACCTGTTTTAACATTAAAGTGAACAGCATGAGTTCAACATGAAAAATGACTGGGAAGAAAGACCAAATAATCCCTTATGCCAAGAGACAAAATACTCCCCACGTGACAAAAAAAAAAACAAACAACAAATGAGAGAGTCGTGTGAAGAGTTTAAATCAGCTCCACCTTAACCAGCTACAACATTAAAGTGCTAATTACAGATTAATGTGTCAGCAATTGTAATACAATAGTACACTATAGAGTAATGTAACTGATTAGGACCAGTCTGCTGCATAATGAGTGTGTATAGATACTTTATATTAATTTTAATTAGAACACTTCTTAACTTTTTTTATTTCAATTTTGACTTTTACTTGTACTTGTACAGTGATCTAATGAAAGAAGAAAATAAATGATCGAAATACTTATTTAAAAAATTCCAAAATTCACATGTAATCCCCTCAGTCAGTGTCTCATTCAAAACCTGTGTATCAGCTAAAGATTGACACCAATATTGACATTTTCGATGGTTTAGGAGCGGCTTCTTCAAACTACATGATTCAGGGTGGCTTTCCTTCTGAATGTCCAGGTGATGAATCAGTGCTTGACATGGACAACTTCCCGTAATGATGTTACTGTTCAGGACATTGCATTAATGTTGTTATTTTTAAAGCGAGGACAATGAGATGTGCTTTCTGCAGGCAGACTTCATTTAAAATAAACAAGAGCAGACAGCTGTCTTGCAAGTCAGAGAGCAGAGGGGTTTCCAATTATGTCCTGACCTTAATACTTTCAAAGTAGTTTGTTGGTCAGCGTAGTCTGAGGTCAGTGACCACATGAGCCCCCACTGCAGGAGGGCAGGGGAGGTGATAGTGTCAAAATGGAGGATAAAGGAACCATCATCAGGTGTTTTTGAGTCTTTCTTTAAAGATGAAAGCATTGATTATCTGTCTAACAGCTTAAAAATGACCTCAGTTAAAGTTCAACGCAGGACATAGTATGATACATTTACAGCCCACTGAAATGTGAGGGTGTGGAGGCGGATGGATGGTTGTTCAAAGTGTCTGAGACCATGTTTGTGTCCTGTCTTCTACATTTCTTCTTCTTTCTTTGTGTTTCCTTTAACCATGGTGGCCATGTTTCCCAAACCGTTAGCCTAACCTGACCTACAGGTCAGAGTGTTCTTTGAGAACCAGCAGACTATCTACGTATCTGTAATCTGTTTTAAATGTCACACAACTTTTTCATGAACAGAAGAAGAATTACTTTGTTAATCCCTAGGGGGATATTCAACTTGCATGCAGCCATGCACGCAGCCACGCAGCCACGCAGCCACGCACGCACGCACGCACGCACGCACGCACGCACGCAGTGATGGGTCTGATTTGTCCGTTCTGGACATGAACCGGCCACCCTTCGGTTCCCAAGCCCAACTGCTACTGCCATCTTGGATTTTGTGAGGGTCAAACACTTATGGGCTTGTTAAATGCTAAAATGTCCCCTTACTATGAAAGTAAGAAAGGTTAGGGAAATAAGTTGTGACTTCACCCTTCACTGTAAACACATAGCATTGGTGGCCTTAAAAGCCTGTTAAACCTGTGTTGGATCTTATCAGCATGTATTGAAACATGCTGATAGTGTAATAGGCATGTAATAGGCTATTTACCTTTTCTTAATGCAATTGTTATAAATGTTTAATATTTCTGTGTATCAAATGTTTTTTTTCTATTCTTTAAAACAATATGAGAGATATAATTGCATGTCAATCAAAAAATAATTCCTTTGGAAATATATTTTAAAATGCTACCAAATGCACATGCTGACAGCCCTCATGCTCTGTGACTCAGTTTGAAGCTGTAATCAGTGAAATCAGCTGCAATAGTGTTAGCTGGAACGGAAACCAGCACTCTTAAGCCTCAATGGCACATGATTGAAAACCATTGGTATTATGTACAGTACTGCCTGTTTTTTTTAAAAACTTCAATGACGTTTCTGGAAAGTGGTACGCACAATGGTACTGACCCAATATATGACACAAGGGCATTTGTAATTAACTGAGAAGGTAAATCTTTTGTTTATAATGCATTTGGCTGAACTTTCAATATCTTTGACATCGTGAACTATAAGCGCTTCATTCTGCACGGCTTTCTCACTGTCAAAACAACCTGTATTAGCATAAACGTTTATCTCATACGAACGAGAAAACATTTAGTACGTAGGAGATAAACTTTTAGATAGTATGTCCTACATAGGTGATAACTTCCTTACGTAGGACATTTTCTTTTTACCTTGCCTTTCAGGGCTTCCATACTTTTGTCATGTAAACCGAGCCATCAGAAAATACTAAAGCTACATTGTGTAAGAATTACTCCCATCTAGCGTTGAGATCATATATCGCAATCAACTCTCTCTCGCCACGCAGTATTGCATCTACGGTAGCCTTCACGCTTCAAAAAGCGAAGGTGTACAAAAGGCCGTCTATTAGCCGTCATTGTTGGTGTTGATGCGTTCTCTTAATACATCCACGAGTTCATGTCGGAGTGGAGCAGACACCATGAGCGGGCACGCGCGCCACCCAATGGAAAGGAGAGAAAAAGAAAAAGAGACTGCAGCGGTCCAGAGGATCAGAATCAGAATTAACTAGTTGGGATTTGGTGTGTGCCTCCAAAGCAGCTCCAATGATCACTCTTTTTCCGGTCTCTTGCTCTTTTCAATATCCGTTGTCTTTTTCTGGGCGAAGAAGAAGACTCCTGTTCCTGAAATTTGGATTTTGAATACGTGCGGCCCTCCATGTTTCCTTCTTCAAACTTGCCAGGGCTGGGAAGTGGCAATACCCATTAGCAGCAGCTGTGAGTCGAAAACGCAAAAGGCGGAGCAGTATGTCCTGTATGTCTCTTACCGGCTAACGTATTTCAAGATGGCGCATCATTATGGTGCGTCTACCCCAGTTCATACAAGCGCAAATGTAAAATTCCAAGCTAATAGGAATACTTGAAATTGATGGTTGTTGTCAATATTTATGAAAAAGGACAAGTTTCTGAAGGGCAATACAGATTTTGATAACGTTACACACTGGGGCTTTAAAGGTCCTATGACATGCTGCTTTTTGGATGCTTTTATATAGGCCATAGTGGTCCCCTAATACTGTATCTGAAGTCTCTTTCCCAAAATTCAGCCTTGGTGCAGAATTACAGCCACTAGAGCCAGTCCCACAATGAGCTTGTGGGACTGTGCCATTTCTGTGTCTGTAGCTATTGAGGAGGAGAGAGGGGGGGCAAGGTTGAGGCTGGGGGTGTGGCCTTGACCAACTGCCACTTTGCTCGTTTGAAAGCCATGATGTCTCTCATTCTCATGGGTGGGCCAAATTCTTTGGGCGGACAAAGCAGAGAAAGGGGAGGTAATCTTGCTCCTTATGACCTCATAAGGAGCTGATTCCAGATCGGCCCATCTGAGCTTTCATTTTCTTAAAGGCAGAGCAGGATACCCAGGGCTCAGTTTACACCTATCGCCATTTCTAGCCACTGGGGGACCATAGGCAGGCTGGGGGAACGCATATTAATGTTAAAAAACCTCATAAAGTGAAATTTTCATGGCATGGGACCTTGAAATTAGTTTTGTGGCATGCTGTATTTTTAAAGCAACGATCTTTAACTCTAATATTCTGGTAGGCCTATATGTAATATACAACATATTTTTCTACTCTACCCACAAGGGAACATACTAGTTGCTATTGCACTTGCAACTGTTTATTGCATGGTTTTGTTGAATAATCGATTCTGATTGGTCAGCCATGGCATTTTACGGTCTATTATTTCTGTATAACAGACCATTGCCATTGATTGAGTTCTGATCATAGACTCTCGAGGACCATTTTCAAATCACTGTTTTTTTAATCAATATTTGTGCTCATACGGAGCTCATGGGAGAGAGAGGGTGAGGAAAACGGGGAGTGCTAACAGCGCTAATGGCAACAGTGCCAACTGAGCATTAGTTAGCTCCATGGTTATCTCACACTCACCGGGGCGACCTGGCTTCCGCAGGAGAGCGGTGCTCATCAGCGGTAAAGTTAACTGTCCCGACCCGGACAAACCAAACCAAACCTCTCTGTCACACTTACAGTTGGCACAAAACTCAGCCGCTCGTCTTTTAACCGGAACTCGCAAGCATGAACACATAACACCAGTCCTGACCTCGCTACATTTACTCCCGGTCCATTTTAGAATACAATTTAATGTTATTGTTTGTTTTTAAATCACTGAATGGGTTGACACCTCGCTGCATCTCAGACCTCTTATGAGCTTTTTCAGCTGCAGCGCCTAAACCGTGGAATGAGCTACTTCCACAGGTCAAATTGTCCCCGACCCTCGAATCTTTTAAATCCCGACTTAAAACTCACTTGTATTCCCTGGCTTTTAACCCAGCATGAGAACTGTGTGGTCTTATGTTGTTTTATGTGTTGTATGTGTTTATATGTGCTATATAAATAAAATGGATTGGATTGGACACAGGCGTTATCAGCGGGTAACCTCTGTACCTGAGTGTACTGCACCCTTCACTGATTCAAGACACCTCCGCTTCGTGTAGGGGTCCTGCATCACCCTGTCGGGTTTCTAATTCGCAATAACGACCGGCTTGCTCTACATTATCTCTTACAGAATTAAAAACAGCCTTAACAGCTTCACTAGAAGAAAGAAAACATATTTGTACCTATGAATGGATGTACAATCAGTTAGTTATATTACTCCTGATAAGAAAACCGACCTACCTTAAAATGACTTACGTAAGTCCACGCACCCAAATCACATACTCATAAATAACCTTTACTGTGGAGCTTGAATGACATTGAGAGACATTAAAAAGCCATTTCTATGATGACTGAGTTAGTGCATTAACTTACCTCACAGACAAATAGGCTTCTCCTTTTCATTTTTTCACCTTATCATAAAACATCATTTAATATTACTTATATAGCCATTGTGACAACCTGACAATTCCATGATCGGTCCGCTACCCACATGTTCAATATACCCACACAGACAACTCATTTTCCTTAAATAAATAATGGCAATCTATTCATATAATGTTATAATAACGGTGTCATTGGTGACCTACATTCATGGAGGTAAAACCATTAATCATACCGCCTGAGAGGAGCAGCAACCTGCTATAAACCAAAGGCTGCCATTCAGCTTGGGTACCAGGGGAGCCCCTGTCTTTCTCTGGACCAATAACAAACGTTACTAAATGCTAGGCTTGTTAGCCTAGTTGACACCAGACCCTTCTCAGCTGTGACTTGCAGAGCAAATCTCAAATTTGCCGGAAGTTCGTCAGGGTTTACCCAGGCTATAGGCTTGTAGAAGGTAACCTCACAGAGAACGAGAGGGATTTGTGTGTGTGTGTGTGTGTGTGTGTTATAGTAGCCCTCTGGCCCGTTTGATACACAAAGGACTTGTTTTGAAAGTGACAAATTAATTCAATGCTGAATTCACCAGAGTATCTATGCCCAAGGGTGGTGGAAGTCAATGTTTCAAATTAATCAAACATGACCTCAGAAAAGCGAAGCAGACATAAACAACAACTGTAGGATCTAATTTCTAGGAAGATAAGGCTGTCATTTATAGAGACAAATGTGAGCACACAAGCTGTGTGAACATAATATAAATGTAACTGTTAAGGAAAAACTCAGGAGCACCACAACTCATTTCACATACGTGAAGAAGGTTCGGGAGACTTTGATGAGAAGCATTTAATGGACTCTCAATTGAGGAGAAAAATTTAGGCAGGCAGTACAGTTAACCAAGATGTGTTATTGTGTTGTGCCGTCCCAACTCTTTGAAGTTCCTGTCTTCCTGAAGGAGTATTTAGGAGTACTCATGCTGGAGGCGTTAAGTTTAGCTGAACCTTCAGTGTAAACAAAAATATTGTGGGGGCCGTAAACACATACGCTTAACCCAAATTCCTCAGCACAGACATAATGTGTTATGTGTTTACTTCTTCTATGACTTTGGCAGGATGAGGCAGCACTGTGTTATCATATAACTGTTATGTCTCCCGTCATCTATGGAGACACAGAGTTGAAGTAATACTCTGGAAAGGTTAGAAAGTTATGTTGGACACTGACCAGAATGAGACCTTGGTACCACTGTCTCAACTTACATGAGTTCATAAACTGGAAATTTCATCACAGTAACTTCATCATTGTTGTCTTTATGTTAAACAAATTGTCCACTGGTCCACAGGTCTGAGATGCTTCATAAAAAATACTGTAATGTTTATTTTTTTGTTCTTTTTCATGCTAGCAGCATATTTTCAAAATGAATGACGTTCCCCTAAGCCTCATCTGTACTTTGTGTTTAGTGCTAATTAGCACATTCTCACATGCTAACACATAAAACTAAGATGGTGAACATGGTGACCATTATACCTGCTAAACATCCGCATGTTTGCATTTAGCTCAAAGCACTACTGTGTCAAGTACAACCTCACATGAATGAGAAATCACATAAAAAGAGACAGTGGTTCATAATGAGCTTGAACAAACTTACATTAGCAAATATCACTTTTCTCAGTATTAACCACTATAGTTGTCTCTGTAATTACAAGTTAATTAAGTATTTTAGGGGTGGCAGTAGCTCAGGCGCTGGTCCAGCACTGGCAGCCCACTCACTCTGACATCTCTCCATTTGTGCATGAATAGGTCCTGAGCATGTGTGTGTGTATTTCAGGCCTGTGTGTAGTGATTTCAAAAACAGAGTGTAAATTGTAATTTCCCCACTGGGGATCAATAAACAGTATAAATTATTATTTGTGTTATGGACGTATGTATTATATCTAATTATGACAAACTGTACTTAGGGTAAGAGTAAAATGTTAACATATTGTTGTTATGGCAATGGTTTATAATGTTCGCAACAAGCTAACAGTAGTGGTGGAAAATTGAGAGTTTATCTGTTGTTTTTAGTTGAGCTTTTTTTGCATGCAAGCATGGTCCTTCTGTATCCGAGCAGCCAAATGCCCAAAATGAAACTTTAAAACAAAATCTCAACAAAAAAGAAAAAAGAAATTGACTATAAACCAGCACACTGTCAACATCAGTAGAAATTAGTTTCATCACAATCTTCCCTGATGGAAGCATAGTTGGTCTTGCCACTGGGAGAGAGTATTATCAAGTTAATGTAAAACTAACATCATTACGCCCGCCAACCAGAACAGATTAACAGCAGGGAGCCGTGTTCTCAATAACTACTCTCCCACTGTTTCTCGTTACAGATTAATGAACTCTGTGTCATGCAGCACTTCATTTCATTTTTGCCCTCACTAAATGTATATTCATCATTAGATAAACAAACATGGGAGCTTGTCTTACCTCATTGCTTGCACTGTTCTATAGAGTTTTATATGGGAATGGTAATTGGTTTATAGCTCTTCAGTATAATGCCAACATGACATTTTTTTAAATCCAGAAATGAAACTTTTAGCATTGAAGTGGTATATACTATTTGTTTAAGGCCTATGTATGCAGAAGTTAAATTGGGATTTAGGAGATCTGATTGATATCATTTTGTAAAAGTGAAAGATTGTTTAAGCAGAAAATTACAGTAATTTACATTATGTTATTCTGTCATTTGTATCCCTACCTTGGCATTCAGCTATCACTCTCTGCCATCTGTGCCGTCTTACTAACTGACAAGTCATGAGGCTGCTTCTTCTTCTTTTGTCTGTTCATACTGTGTGTCTTCAATTCTCACTTTTTCTTTTTCCACATGTGCTTGAAAATAAACATGCCTACTTCCAAGACATTTATTAGACACTTTCCAGTTTGTTACTGTGAACCTATAGAATAACTTAGTAACTGTACACCTTTGAGTAAGATCCCAGACGGTATTTCAACATACAGTATGCATTATTAAAATGTTAGTGAATTCATATCACACCCAGACATGTTATACCCGTTTCAAATCAACAAGATACTTTTGCAAATGTATATGATAATGCCCTCCAAACAAGCCATTATAGTCAAAAGCTTCCAAAGCTAGACTTCCAGCTGAGGGGAGCTCTGATGTTAATGTGTGTTAAACAGCCAGGTTAGAGTATCCCATTAACAATGGATGGATGAATGGTGAGGGGTGGATGGAGGGGATACTCAAGGTCATATTCTACAATCTCTCTCTCTCTCTCTCTCTCTCTCTCTCTCTCTCTCTCTCTCTCTCTCTCTCTCTCTCTCTCTCTCTCTCTCTCTCTCTCTCTCTCCATGAGTCAGAGGCAGTCAGGCTGGTCCAGATCTCTAGTCCACTGGAGACTGAATCAGTTCCAGCACACATGTAGAGGTACAGTTCACAGACAGACATATAGATTCACAAATATCAGACACTGCATTCTTTGAGGGCAGCATAATCAGTTAGTCAGTTGTATAATGCTCATAAAAAGATTTAATATTAATTAGAATACATGCATGCAACAAATGACCTATATTGCTGTGTCGTGGGGTCTGGATGAGTATGGATGAGTGAGTTAAGAGCTGGTGGGGGAATCTGTGTGTGTTGAGGGCAAAGTGATGATAACTTTTCTGGAGGTGGCTTGGAATGGTGGCTGGTCTCTCAACAACCCAAAAAACCTGACATTCAAGCAAAACCTGAGTACATGCATAAGAATAATTTGTAACTTAAATTATGTATTTCAGTAAGTCAGTTCAATGGATGCATTGTATAAGTTATTAGTTCTACTAATTCTTTGTGTTTGTAAACTGTGTCCTTTGTGTAACAATCCATTAGAACAGTAATAAGCTCATACTGAGGGAAATATTGGTCCAGATTCTGGATCTGGAAAGACGTGAGGTAATGCATGAGTTAGTAACAGAGCAGAGTAACAGAATTAATAAATGAATGATCAGGCTGCAGCATATTTTAGAGATACAGTTCTGTTAAACTCTGATAAGATACATGATATCAGTAGCTGAAATGGCTGGTAGAGGGACACAGCTAATTATTTTGAATGAGCCCCATCATTTTCCATCTTGTTACTGCTGGCTGTGCAGATACCAATGCTGTTTGTTCTGTTACCTAATACCACCATGAAACTGGGTGCCAGTGGTCTCAGTAAGTCGTTAGTGCCACTAAATGCAACCAGAAAAGCTACATTGCTCCCAAATCAGGTGTTCAATTGGATAAAAATTGAATCATCTGTTTCTCCACTAATTTATTTTGGGTTTTCCTTTAAATTGCCACCCATCAGTAGCCTGGAAATCCAGACCCAAATCCGAAAGATTAAGGGTCTGGCATTGAGTAATGAAAATGGCCTAACTCGAGGGGCAGCAGGGTTGAAGTACATTGGTTGTGCCTTACAGTAGGGAAGTGTATGAAAGTCACAGAGCTAATGAAATGGAATAAAAATAGACTTCTAAAGATGAACTGGCCAAGACATGACTTCTATTTTAAATGTCATTGCAAAATTTGTCAGACATGGCTCATATTTTGGCACCTCACCACTACCTCCTCCAATAATAACTTGTGAAAAGAGCATGGTCTGCTGTTGAGTCAGAACTGATTAGCCTCATGCTGCCAGACCTCCCCACACATACCCACTATCTTTACAGTTACCCCCTGGACCATGCAATAATCTCTCAAGGACTATGTGGTACTCTTTGGCACCTTTATGTGTTTTTATCTGACTAATTATCTTCATTTGCACCTTCTATATCTTTGTACTTTTATTGGCACCTTTACTTCTTTGTTTTATTTTTCTATCTATCTATCTATCTATCTATCTATCTATCTATCTATCTATCTATCTATCTATCTATCTATCTATCTATCTATCTATCTATCTATCTATCTATCTATCTCTCTATCTCTCTATCTCTCTATCTCTCTCTTTCTATCTGTCTATCTATCTAACTATCTATCATCTGACTGTCATTCTATCTGTAAGTCTTACCCGTGAGTCACTCCATAAGGAACTTTTAATTTAATTTAGATTCAGACTGCACTGATTTAAGGAGATGGTCTGTTCAGAGACCAACAAGGCTCTTTTGTGATTCACATTTCATCATACAATCTGGGTAAAAATCTGCCCTGACTAGCAAAGGTCAGGTTTCCAACGGAAATATGTAAATTACAATATATGACAAATCCGCTCCTTGTCATATAACTCCCAACTAAAGTAGCAAAGGTCCTGTGAGTCTGCAATCAATAATAAGAGTAATGAGTTAACTGCAACATGAGATCATTAAAATGAACAGTGCTGCCATCTCACTTGTTGTGCCTCAGGCATTGGGATGTCATGTTTACTGCTTTACTGATTATGGTTATGTATTGTATATTAGAAAAATGTAATTGTCAATTTTGATACAACTTTGTGATAATGGAAAACAATTATCCAGTGGTTTTCACCCCATGGGGCCAAAACTATTGAGTAAAACAGACTGGGGTTTACTGATGTGTAATTTTAATTGATTTGTCCTCCAGCAAGACCAAATTATTTTTTGAAGAAAACGGACTTCGCTGAAGCACATTTTGGTATAAAGACAGTTTTGTATTTAATGTATCCCGTTGTCAACCTTTCTGACACTTTTGTCAGCATCAACATAAGAAATATATGCATAGCATGTTAGGTTGTCTGACATAATGACAAAACATTTCCATCAAAGTAATGACCATTATTTGAACAACTGCAATGACATTTCTCCTCATTCACACATTTAGGTCATTTGAGGATCGGGGGGATTTGCAGCCTTTAGAAACCCTTTGAAATGAAGGAAATGTCTTATGTTAGCTAACAATTCAACCAAACTCAAATCGTGTTCTGTGGATTAGAAAATAAGTGAATCCTTCTTGAGTGAAGCACTGTTGACTGGTATAGACTTTAGTTACACAGAGCACCACAAAGAACTCTTATCATACAGCATAATTCTGCACATGGGCACGAATGTTGAAAGGAAGTATTTTGTCTTTGTGTATTTGGTGATGGAGGCTACAACTGCAAGTGTACTGTTTTGGAGGACACCTTGACTTCCTGTAACTGTAAGCCTTAGGTGTATTATCTGAATCCAACAACATTGGGTCAATGGGTCTAAACATTGTACATTTGGAGTAGTGTCTTTGTTTAGAGCAGCACACTGAGCTACCAAATGTACATTTGCAATAAAGCCATTATGATCCTCTCAGCTGTGTTTTTGATATAAAAATAGGTTGCAGTAGGGTTCACTGGCGCTTAAGAGAACAAAAGAGAAAAAGAAAAGAGAGAAATAGAAAAAGATGGCTGAAGCAACTTGACATGGCAACCCTAAAGGAAATACAAATCAGAAAGACAATGGTGGAAGAGAGTTAAAGCAGGGGAGGTTTGACAGAGTAACACTGCTTAATGAATTACCAATATCTTCTTAGCTGTACACTAGTTTCTGCTAATAATCCCACAATGCAATGCTTCACCTTTTGTAGATACGAAAATGACCGTTGTGCGTCTCCACAATTTTCAGTGAGGACGCTAAATGATTAGTAAAATCTCCATTTTAATGCTCACTTTTGAGTAAACTATTAAATGTCTGGTATAGTGAATTAGTGAATGAGGGGATGGTTGTGGTATCATCTTTTTCGGATTTCTTATCACTATTATTCAAGTCCAAGTTTTTACACTTACAATTACTTCCAGTAAAACCTCAAAGACAAACACCTGTCTTCCAACCTTTATTGGAAGTGTGTTTACCATGCTAATGATGATGATACCTATTTATTTTTTGCTTACTTATAGCATATCAAACATTGCTACTGCTCATGAGCAGTGCTATAAAGTGTTTACAGTAAGGTTAATGTACTTCACTGTAATCATTTAACGCCACCATGCATTAGTGAGCTTTTAACACCACACAGAAAGAAAGAAAGATAATATTGTGGTATGAGGGTCTTTGAGCAAATGCTTTCTGGACAGCTTCTCTCTATTCATGTAGTGCAGTCAGATTTTCTCCCTCAGCAGATACAGCTACAGCAGATGAAGAGTGTGAAGAAGAAGGCATAGTGATGCAGACCAGCATAGTCTAATGGTATCATGGATCATCAGCTCCAAACGCTGCTGGGCCTTATGCTTTTCTCCTAGCACCACTCAGGGCATTCACTAACTTTATGAAAAGGGCCATGGATTAATTCCTTGAGCCCACTGGTGCCCCCTGTACTATGCAATGCAGTAAATGCTAAAGACTGAATGCTATGAGAGCTTTCTTTTCAAATACCCATCGCCCTCAGCCACTTCTGCCTTATGCCTCAGCTCACTGAGAGCCTTAAGAGCCTGTATGTTTGGTATATATAGCTGTGGGCTTTTTTATACAGTAGCACCCAAAGAACAATTAGATTATAGCTGATTTTGCAATAATAATAATAGCTAAAAGAAAAATGGAAATGGCAACAACACAATAAAAGTACCTAAGGTAGAACTGATACACATCTCTTCCATGAGGGACTTCATAAGAACATGCTGCAGGAAAATTCACTTTGAATGAACAGTCAATTTAATAGCATCAGAAGTCATATGGGAGAAAGTAATGGAAAGTAAAAATGTAAGCTAAAGGAGGAAGTGTTTATAATAATGGTTTTGAAAGTGATTGAACCCAATTGAAAAAAACTGCTAACTGCTAATACATAATTTATAACAAATTCTTTGGGAAATAGAGAAAATAAGAAACAGAAGCCAAGGGACAAAGACACAAGAACACACTAGTACCCACCCTCTGCACAGCACACTCACTAGGCAGAGGATGTTTAGTGCCAGACTGCTGTCTCAGTCCGGCTCAACAAACATACTGAAGAAGTCTTTTGTCCCCCAGACTATATGGCTATTCAACTCCTTCCAGCGAAGGCTGGGTCAAATTGATTGAATGCTCACCTGTTTTCTGTCATTAGGCTGCTGAACCGTAAGTCAGCTGCTCGTTATGTTAGTCTAATGTACAATTTGCATTTGTACTATTTTCATTTGTACTTTTTTTAATTACTTTTTATTCACCTTACATATGCACTACATCCATAGAGTGTTGCAGGGATGGTGTATTTTTGTAGGCCGACTCGGAAGTTAGCATTCTGTTTTGCAAGATAATCTTCACAAATGAACACCACTTTTGTGATTTTTGAAACGTATAAATGCAATCGCCAGAAGTAAAAAGCTAACATTACGTTACGTTACGTAACGCTATAATATTATATAACAAACTACACCATGGTAGCAGATTTTGCGTGTTCGGCTTGATGACGTTTGTCTCAGTTAGCTACTTGTTAGCAACTGCCTTTAAGACATGTACAAGCTTCAAATTTCACGAGTGGGGTATTTACTGACGTATTTTATGTCGTAGAACAAAATGTTAAAATCTCCTTATTTCAGGGATCTAACCAAAAACACATTCAAAAACTGATTGACTTCGAAACGAGGAAACCGGAAGTACCAAATGCTAAATCATTTCTGGGTTTTAGGACTTATTCCTGCAGCACTTTATTAGTACACACTCTATTATATAGTGACAGCTCTCTGTAGTAGTTCTGGTGGCTGGACTATCACCTGACTGTTGTGTTTTTATTCTTCGAGTAGGTTTCTATTCTTTACTCGTGTGTATATCTGTGTTTATATATTGTAGGTACTGGATGTCGACATTTCCTTTGGGATCAATACAATATCTATCAATTTATATATCTAGGCCCCTTCAAACATCACACATTGCAGAGGTAATTATCTGCAATCACAGTGGCTACTCCTGCAGAGGAGCTGGGTGAAGTGGAGATGAGGCTGAATCTCCTCCATTCAACCTCACTCAAACCTGTGACTGACCTTGAACCTGCCATAATCCCCAGTAATTTACTGGGGCCAGACTTACACAATCACTGCTGGGCTTCTGAAATGAAACGAAGACTAGAGAAAAAGGACCTCTGATTGCTGGAGAGCCACTAAACACACAAACAGAAGCCATGCCTGTGAAGCGTTTTCAGTCTTGGATAACCTAAATGAAAGACTAAGGAGACAGGCAGTCCAGGCTACACTGTGAAACTGGTTGCTCCAGAAAATCAAGACAGTGTAACATTCAATTTGATGTCACCTGTTTGGCGACAATGCAAGACGCATTTAGTTTTCTTGGAATCTAATGCCATTATAATGTACAATAAGATGTTAATGAGCCGAGGCACCATGTAGTGATAATACAAAGATAACTTGTTTCAGTGAATGCAGCACACTGAAGTTTAATATGATAATAATAATAATAATAATAATAATAATAATAATAATAATAATAATAATTATTATTATTATTATTATTATTATTATTATTATTATGAACATAATTGGAATTTCTGACTAGAAAGCGCTGATCTCTGTAAGCACATTTTTTCCATTTGTGCTTATTTGTGATTTATGTAGCAATCCTATTCACTATGAATGACTGCAGAATATGGCCAGCGGTCCAAATTTGAGCAAAGAAAGCTATAATTTACTCAGCCAGCAAGGCAAGAAAACTATTTAAGGAACAGTAATAACTCTGACCCCCAAAATGACCCCTTTCCAAATGAATGGTCACAGTCAACACAAACACCTTGATTCATGAGTCAGTAGGTAGTAAGGAGGAGGCAGTAGCTCCACCGAACAGATGCTTTCTATTGGAAGTAAAATTATGTCTCATTTATTTCTATAAATAAAATATTGCCTCTGTAGAAACAAAATAAACTAATTATGATGACGGTGTTATTAATAGTTGGCAAATCATAGAAAATGCAAATAACGTATAAACCTAACACAAAGACGTTTCTTTTATTCTGTCTTTTGTGTGCATGAAAAGGGCTTGCATGAGCACAAATTAGTGTTTGTGTGTATAAATTTATCTGTTGCAGAGGGGTTAAGGGTTATAGATCATGAAACTGCAGTATGGATACATACTTATACAGCACACACATATTGTATCCCCCTTTTTTGTATTTTTCTTTATGTTTGTACACTTTTGTGAATGTCTTCATTAGAAATATAATATGTATTTTTTCACATCAATATTCATTGTATTTTGCTGCACTTTGCTGTGACTTGCTTTAATGGTACAATTAGTTCACTCGTCTATTGGTCTGATTATGCAATCATCTTCCTTGATATACATTACTTGATAAAGAAAGTTGTAAGGGCTGAAAAAGTATCAGAAGCAAAATGTTCCTCTTCTCGATGGCTACAAATTTAGCTTTAGTGTAGATGCAACCACATAACTTATCCAGACAAGCCAGAGATGAAACTATAGTGTAAGTAACTTTTCAGCCTTGATCCAAAACCTTGATTGTGACTCATATAAAACAAAAATGTTTTTCAATGTGTCTGACTAATATAAATTTTATTTTAGTTGAGCTGCACAAAATAGCCTGTGGCGTTCATCTCTGTGTGAGAAATAAGTTATAGGTCAAAACGCAGCTGCACCTTCGTACTGTGCTTTTGCTAATAGACGAAATGGATCAGAATT
Source organism: Perca flavescens (assembly GCF_004354835.1). Classification (NCBI taxonomy): domain Eukaryota; kingdom Metazoa; phylum Chordata; class Actinopteri; order Perciformes; family Percidae; genus Perca; species Perca flavescens. The sequence goes on along the minus strand of NC_041334.1, from coordinate 20,663,892 downwards.
CTCCTGCATGGTTGTCATGGAATGTCTCACAATCTCCCCACAGACAACAACTTACTTCCCCCTCTCTGTCTTGATCCCTCTGACTTTCTCTCTCCCTGCCCTCTTTTTCCTTTTGCTCCTTTCTCTCCCTCGCCTTGGCTGAGATAAATAGGAGGTATTTAACTCTGATGTGAGAACATAATGTCTCTTGCTCAGTAAAAACTACATTTGTCAGTGCCACGGTGCTTTCTGCTCAGGGTAATTGTATGCCATTGTCTTGCAAGGCTGCCTGGAGATATTCCTGCTCCAGACAAGGAAGCGCGGTTGGTGGGAAAGGGGAATTTCGTGCCATGTGGAAATGAAAAAAAAGTGTTGTTCTAGTATGTGACACATGCGGTGGCCTGTATGATTAATTATGCCATTAGCAGATGCAACTGTTTCCCCGCTATTTGGATCACACTGATCCTCGATGTCTTAATTTTTGTTTTTGGAGGAGACTCCGTGCATCACACGTTTTTTTAAACATTTCTTAAAGTGGCTTAAGCTTCAGGGAGAGATCATTGTTGTTTATTTGAGTGCACATATCTACTTCTTGCCCGGTGTGTAGTCCAAATGTTATATAACCTCTCACCTGATCCTTGTACATAGTAGACACAATAATTTTTTTTGCCAAAAAATTCTGAATATGTATACTATAGTCTTTTGCCACACGCTGCAATTTTCATGTTTTAGGCTATAAAGATCCTGAAAGTCATTAGAATTTGTACTCACAAAGTCTTCAGATACCATGTTGAGTATAGCCTCTGTGGTTAATTTAGAGACGGGCCACAGTAACATCACAAACTGCCTTTTGGATTCCCCCAAATAAACATTGAAAAGTTATTCTTGAAATATGACTTGAACATTTGTATTCTATAAATAGCACCCACAGTGGGAATCCTGTAAGGCTGCAGTAAAGTGCTCTCTTTGTAATCAGGACTCGGTTGATGGGCTCGCCTCACTGATGACGAGGCTTGTGAAAGCGCCTAGTGGGGAATAAAGTGCTCACCTGCTTTGAGTTGTATACTCTTCCGTCACACAACCATCCTACTCCAGATAACCCACAATCAGAGTCACCCTGTAAAAAAAAAGTCTGTAAAAAGAATAATAAGTAATTACACATTGTACCTGCTGGAGCTGCTGCCTCCGCAACCTGACCCCAGATAAGCGGATGACGATGGATGGATGGATGGATGGATGGATGGATGGACATTGTACCCCTAGATCTGTGAGCACAGACAGAATCTTCAGTAAGCTCCATAGGCCAACCGATACTTGTAGGCTATATATAAATGGCCATTACAATGGCCCAGATCTAGTGTCCAGAAAGTCAGTGTCTTGAAGAGTGCCAGGACAAAATGATCAGAAGTTCCCTCCTGTGCAAATAGAACTATAGTTATAGGGTTACGAAGGATTACCTGTGATCTTTTTTTACACAGGTTTTGCCCTGATTGACCCGATAGTTTACAAAAAGCAGATCACTAACACTTCACTACAGCTGACTGCCAGCTGTAGGCTGATGGGGTACTTATCCTTGTAACGTTATAAAACCAAGTCAGGCTATGTGAACTACCACCACAATCGTTCCATAACGGCTAACAACGGAAACATTGGGTAAGCAGCTACAGCTGAAACATGATAGCCTGGTTAAACCCTGACGAACTTCCAGCAAATTTGAGATTTGCTCTGCAAGTCAGTCTGGCGAAGAGCCCATTCAAACCCATTTCCAATGTCCCCAAAATTGAGGCACCAATCACAACCGCTGAGGCGGGCTTTACACCAATCAAAGCCGTTGAGGCAGGCTTTACGCGACGACGATAGCGCAGTGACGGCGAGCTGCTTTTTGCTTACATTCAACGTGACGGCTACCGAAGCGCAGCGTCACCCGGATCGTTGGTCTGATTGGTTGGACTATCCAATTGCGCCCAGAGGCATTTGAGCAGCGTCCGTTGGTGACGCCCCTTTGGAAATGCACTGTCAATTAACTTTTCCCAGACCCAATCTCAGTTACAACTGAGAAGGGTCTGGTGTCAGCCAGGCTAGAAACATGATGGATTGCTCCACCTCCTGAACTATAGGTGGACTTTCAGGGCTCTTATAGATGGGTACATAATTATGCAATACACAGCTAGACATTAATGCATTTATAACAACATGATTAGTTAAAGGTTGTGTTTTTTAACCTGGGCCAATAACAGTGGTTCTGAATTGGATTATTTAAATGTGTTTAAACATTTTTCTGATTAGGTCTCTGTTTAAAAAATATTGCTGGAACATAATGATTGACCCACTTGTAAATGCAAATTAGACAACAAATTAAAATGACATTCTTTTGGTGTTGTTGTACAGTATTATGTATTTCCACTTATGCACAACATACTGTGTCCCTGGAAGCAAATATTTAGACATGTCGATGTGAACCAAAGTGCATTTGGGCTGTGAAGCATCTCTTTGTGTCCAGAGCTCACTACCTTCCCAAGCCTCCCAGTCATTCAAATGGTAAACTAGCAGAACCGACTCTTAATTCATTGGGCAGCATTAACAGTCCAGTCCAGCTCTCAGCACTCCAGTCTGACTCACTGTTTCCCACTACTTTCTCCAAAACAGAGAAAAGGAAAGCATTTACCATGAGAAAAGAGACAGAGAGGACAGTTAGAGAGCTGGATGTGGCACGCTTAATCTGTAATCTGTCTCTGCCATTTTTCTTCGGAGCATGTCCTATTCAGTTGTTTTGTTGTTGTCAGTCTTGTGTTCTTCTTAGTTGCACTCCTACCAGTAACAGTACTCATGTTATTCTAAAGTAGCACAAGTAAGAAAGTAAAAAATTATAATTTACCCAGTCCAAAAAACATACTAGATATCATTGTTGGCCTGACATAAATGAGTGGTAAATCTGTTGTGATTAGATACACAGAAAAACAGTTGAAATCTGGCCCTTAAGTATATAATTTGGTTTTTACATATTTGCATGGTCTGTCCCATAGTCTATAGTCCATAGTCATTTGATTTCCTCGTTTGGCATGCCACAATGACATTTATGTACAACACATTTTAAAAAACAAATACATTTAAGAGAAACATAATGCTGCCCAAATTACGTTTTGTTCTGCACAATAACCGAGCCCTTCATTGACTGAAGAAAAACAGCCAGTGCAAATAATTGAGGCAGCAATTTTTCCTTCAAAACGTATTTGTAAAAATGAATTAGTAGCATATAAATGAGACAGGGTTTTGACATGCAGCTCATGAACGTGTAGTTATTCTCTGACCTCTATAGTTTTATGATCAAGCTTCTATCAAAACAAAATGACTTTACTAAAACTTCTATTTAAACCACATTATCTCTATCATAAATGTGTACAAGAACTACAATTAATGCTTACTTGTACTTGCCCCATCATTTCACAATGGGGATAGGGGGGCCTTAAAGAACATCTGTCAGCAAACAGAAAGTGACTGCAGGAGCTGTGTGCCTGGCATTCAACACCATGTAGAATGGTTAAACCCATGTTAATATCCAACTGCCTCTCCAACATTCACCTAATTACATCTGATTTCTCTCAGTATGCCCTTCAGCAACGTTAAAATTGAAGCATGAAGCAAAGACAAGTGCATGTTCTGCTCCGGTGGCTCAGGTTATGGGGAGTCGGAGGGAGAGAGCAGCAGGATGGGAGAGTCTGTGCAATCACTCACTTGTCTGCATTGGATTTGCATAGTAACTGTAGCCCCATAGAAACCCATATAAATATCCCTCGCCTGCAACGTCCTGCCAAGTTTTGCACACTAGCCTGAATTTGATTGATAATGGATATGATAAAAAAGTTTTCAGTTTTGATGAGTTATTCTGGCTCTTAAAGGTTTGTGTTATTGAAAGCCTCTTCATGATTAAGGATGATGAATTTTTTATAAGTTAATTTATAAGAAAGAATTATTTTGTGAGCAGAAATCTGCTGGAATACAGGCGGTGTATCGTTGGTCATGTGTGTGGATCTGTAAATATCCATCTGTATTATATATAGGCTGTTACACGCCTCAATAGTTTGATAATACTGAGTGATGGGCTTGCATCTGAACTGTCATGGAAGTAATTATACTGTAAATAACATTTGTCTGTGTATGTATGTGTGTTTGTGTGTATCAGAGGGCTTGACAGCCGAGGGCAGGCAGGCATGACATCAGATTTCTTCCTTTCTGCATAAGCAGCATTAGAGAGAGAGAGAGAGAGAGAGAGAGAGAGAGAGAGAGAGAGAGAGAGAGAGAGAAAGAGATATTGGGGGGTGTATGATGCATCCTTGGTTAGATGCCGTGCTGTTGAGCAATGAATCGTTGCATAGTAGAGGACATTTATTCAAGGAAAGATTTGTTTTAGCATTTCTGTTTTATCCCTGATTTGGACTTTGTATAGGCCTACAAGGACATATTGTCACTTACTAAACGGCTGAGGCAACATTGAGTTGTCTTAGTTTCAGTATAAGTTATTAATTAGGGTATTGGCTCAAGTATTGTAGTCATGTGACTTGGTGCGCACACTCACACATCAACTGTAAATGTAGATTTTAGCATTGTGACTTTAGGGATAAAATGGATGAATATGATGGATTGTTCTGAAATTTGGTACAGTCATCCATAGTGTCCAAAATCTCAACCTCTACTTCTGGGAATTCATGGTTCCCAGAGCATGAATCCCAATGACTTTGCTGATCCCATAACTTCATGTAGTGCCATCACCAGGGCAAGTTTGTAATTTTTTTACCAATACTTGCAATAATGCCGGAAAAACTAATGACATTCCCATCATCTACAGATGTACTTTGTGTTTAATGGTAACCACTGTGCCTTAAAGAGGTGATAGACATGGCTGTGGAGTCTTAGGATGGAGTTATGTATGAACAGAGCTCGTTCATAATACGCTGTGTTCGATTATGTCAGAAATCAAGTGTTTATAGTTGTTTTAAAAGCTGGCTGTCATAATGTACATTGTCCAAAAGGAGATATAAAAAAGCAAGAATTTTAAGTATTGTTTTACGTCCTTTACAGCCAGAAAAAAATAAGCTTAACTTGAAATTTTGTTTTATTTATGATTTAAATACTTATTTAAATAGAATTTTCACAGTAGCCACCAGAGCGCAGAGGCTCTGTGAATCTTCAAATATACAGCTCTTTCTTTTGTCACAGCAAGTAAATATTACAGTATGTTCCAACCTTTCTATCCTGCTGTGAGGTGAGGTGGTGCTGTAACCTTTCACAAAAGGAAACACATGTGAATCACATTTTACTGTGTTCCCATGGCGACGACTGTGGCTGAATCTCAAACAAGCAGCTTTCACAATCATGTACTGAACTGTTCATTTCTCTTTTTTGGTTCTCCCTTCCACCATGAACAAGATATACTTTTGATGTAATTTATTTATTTTTTTGGTTGTGTGGGTAGTACTCTTCAGAAAATGGTGTCAAGTACATGATGTTTCTTGAGAGACACAAGCCCCTTAACAACGGGCTGAGTTAGAGAGCACTGGGCTGATGAGGCGATGGCTCTTGACAGCAAAGTGAACAGTAATTAAACCTTTTTCAATAGTATAAGATTTTCAGACTTATTCAAAACATCCTGTTTCTGCTCATCATTCAATTCAATTCAATTCAATTCAATTCAATTCAATCATGAGGTTTTAGCACAGGCTGTCCTACAATATTGGCTCAAAAACACTGTTTTTCAAGACTAGAGGGTCACTGAGCCTGTGTACTGTACATATTTTGCAAGTACTGTGCAAAATATGAAACATAAAAAACACATTTTCTCACACTACAGTATTTCCTTAACAGGTGCATTGTGTTTCCTTGATATTGTAAGTAGTTGTGTTCCATTTTCAGCTTCAGTGTAGAAGAAGATGCCTCAAGGAAAGGGGGCTGCCTCTGAGATTTGAGATGCAATGAACGCCAGCACTTGTGGTACATTTGGTGATAAATGTGGCGTGGCAAAAGACCCCAGAGACTGGAAGGGATAAGATAGGTTCATTGGTTGAGGCTTTGGCATGACAATCACTCACTCTACCAAAGAGAAGAGAAGAGAAGAGAAAAGAAGAAAAGAGAAGAGAAGAGAAGAGAAGAGAAGAGAAGAGAAGAGAAGAGAAGAGAAGAGAAGAGAAGAGAAGAGAAGAATATGGTGGGAAGAGGCAGTTGAGACTAAATAGGGAAAGGAAGAGAGCAAAGAGAATGAGCGTTGAGCTCTGTTTGGGGCTCTTTACTCTTTTGTCCCAGAAGAATGGAGCTGTTTCCAGCTGGAAGTCACGCTCCCTGTTTTGTCACACAGGCCTCTTCTGTCTCCAATCATCACTAAAACACAGAGAGGGTCTGAAGAATACCATTTAGTTCAAGCCTCAAACTGTGCATTACCTGCACATAAAGCTGATGCAAAACTACATTGCTTGTATTGATTTTCTTATTCCCAACTTATCTGCTCCCTGTTTCTTCATAAGCTGTGTTAGGTAGAAGGACAGTCAGATCACAAGCCAAGTGCCATCTTGCTGCATTCAGTGCCAGGTGTGTTCATTTAGTCACCCATCAGACATGATGTTAATGATGAAGTTAAATCAAATGGAAAACGTTACCCCCTGCCCTGTTGTTATTAGAGGGATTTGCAGGTCACGAGAGTGCTGACGTCCTGTGGCTACATAGGCTGCACTGAAATGTTGCACCATAAGATTAATCAAAATCTATTGATTTTAATTAAGTCTGTATTGTGTGAGGGAGTGAATGGTGGTTAAATGAACGTCTTCAAATCCATATTCGCTGTCACATTGTACACCAATGTATTGGAATGACAGCAATAATGGTCTGTTTGTATTTCAGTGATATACACAAATTCTGTATCACTTGGACGCAATTTCAGATGGGACAAATATGCGTCACAACCTTGTGTTATAGTGTGTGTGTGTGTGTGTGTGTGTGTGTGTAGAGTTCAGACAGAGCTTGGCAGTTTATGCCGTGCAGGCAATTAAAACTGCTCATTAATGCTTTGTTAGACAACACTCAAGCTAATCCCATCATATGGCAGGCAGTGATAAAGGCATTTGCTTTTCGCACTGCCTGTCTGTCTGTCAGTCTGCTGGGAGCAGATATGCTATCAGTAGTCTGTTGTAAAGGTGAACAGAGGGAAAGCCATGAAGGCTCACCAACAATCTGATTCAGCTCCGGTCAGCTGGAGAAAAAGGGATCCTAGGTGAAGGGAAGGCCTGGCAGTGTAGCCTACACAACTTGATTAGGTTTAGGGAAAGATCATGGTGTGGGTTAATGTAACGTCTTTGTTACAGGGAAACATTGCAATTTCGGTTTAAATGACTACTTCGTTAAGGTTAAGGACTTTTGTCGCCATAGTTACAATAATAACACAAGGTTAGGGAACGATCTTGGTCGTGCTTAAAAAGACTACGTTGACTGTCTGTTAGTCTCGCTTTGCCAGACCCTCCTCTAAAGCGTGCTGAAGGAGGGTCTGGCTACTCCACATAACATTCGGGGATGGGAGGAAAACGTGCTCTGGTTTAATGGCATTTCTTTAAACCAATCAGAATCGTCATGACGGCGGTGATAAACTCTGCACAGAACCGCTGCAAAATAGTTGTGCGAGAGAAAACTCAGATTGGACAGACAGTCTAGCTAGCTGTCTCAATTTTCCCTGCAGAGATCTGAGGAGCAGTCAACAATAGTCCTCATAAGTTCATCAAATTTGAAATTCCAACACAAAGAAAGTGGAAGGAAATGGAAAATACATGTGTCCGGCGGAATTTCCTGCAGCTCCTGAGCAATCCCGGAAGTGGAACGTGAATTATATAGACTAACTGTCGGTTGGAAAACGGGAAACAAAGTGATCTCCCATATTGAAGTCTGATCCATGAAGTGTTTTAAATGTAATCAGTAAAATCTCAACATTAACTCAAAAAATCTGGCTGAGGCAGATATGATCATTATTACTCTTATTATATTTTATAAGCAAAGGATGTGTCAGTGTGTTTGACTGGCAGACTTTCCCCCAAAAAACTCCCATAATATACCCATCCAATATTAGATACTGTCTCCTATTGCAAAATCAATTGCATGACGTCACTGCATCTTTTACGTGAAACAACTATGGAAAAATACAGCCTTGCAGCTATAAGAAAAATAAACAGAGTATTTTTCTCTCTCTCTTTTTTTGCCCCATTGTGCTGTGCATGTCAGCACCTAATAATTGTGATGCTGTTGGAGAGTGTGCATGCATCTGGGAGCCTTGGCCAAGCTGGCAGGGAGGGAAATATATTACCATTTCCACAGTGTGTCTGTTGTTGGGGCCCTTGAGCAGACTTCTGAGCTGCTACTACCTCTGCTACACTGGAGCTGTCAGAGCTGCTCCTCTCATATGTATATGCATACTCATAAGGACACGCTGAATCACACTCACACATGCTCAAAAACACAGAGTCATCACCACTATAGGATGCATCTGATCAGGTATAAAATCAGCCTCTCTCTCTTTCTAAATTTCTCTCTTGCACTCTCACGCACACACAAACATACAGACACACACCATTCACTATCTTGCACCAGTGGTTGTCAATGCCTATAATAATAAACTCTCAAAACAAGGATATGCTTAGATACAAACAACTGAAATACACCCAAGATATGGATCTGCACAAACACACTGCTGTATGTTGTCCCACCAAGGAGGCAGTCGTTAATTTCCCAGCTTTGGTATTTTTGCTTTAAGGAGGACACTCTGAAACATGTTAATACACTTCATTTGTATACATTTTGCTGAAAGTGGTAGTATTTCACATGATTAAATTACCTATGAAAATTATCATGTATAGTGTGCACCAACTAAACCTGGTCCCTTGTACTTGTACTTTATAGCTAGGTTTAGATTTCTTCATCTCAATTCACAAGACGTACTGTATGCGCCCCTCATTGTCTGAGGGATCCAGCAGGAGAACAACCATGGTAACAGGCGCTTACTGTAATTCAATAGAAGCACACTGAGGCCTATAGCCTAGGGATGTATGAAGGTAAATATGGTGCAAAGAGCTTGTAGAATACAATGTGAGAACTTGCATAACAAAAAAAATTGAACTTGTATGTTAAAATTTGCACTTGTAAAATTAAAATTTGCACTTTTAAAATTAAAATTTGCACTTGTAACGCTGCTACCGGGTGCGGGGCTCTCCGTGTCCCACTGGAGCTCCGACTGCAGGTCAAGGTCGGCAGCGAAGCTTTCTGGCAATAATAGCGATGTTGCTACGCCAGCCGATCCCCACTGGTGACGGTCCGTCTGCGGCTGCGGGACCTGGAGCTCACCGCCAGTGTTTCAGTTTGACTGTTAAAAAGTGTTAAGATAATTAAAAGATATTAGAAGCAGGCTGGTTGGTTAGTTAGCTAACGCTAGCTTGCTATTCCACCAGGCTTCCATGCTACATAGCTAAATAAGCCAGACAGAGTTGTCCCTCATCTGGCGATAGAAACCCTGCTTTCCCCGTTCTGTTGGCTCAGAGCTCCACAGCCTAAGTCCACAGGTACAAATTAGTTTTACACCAAATGTATCGCAACAAGTGTTGCAAAAGTCGAGGCGCAGAGTCGCCACTTTGTGATGCGAGAGAGCGCATACAGTGACAGATTCGAGAGGTTGTAATCACTGAATTGTGGTTGTGATGGAAAATGAACCTGAGTTAAAAAAAAAAAAGTACACGAGTAAATGTTGCATTACAAGTTTGCAGCTGTCATTGTGTTCATGCAAATATCAATCTACACATTTGTGAATTTTTTTCTCTAAGTGCAAATTTCAATTTAAAGGTTCAGATTTTTTTTACAAGCTCTCCTGTTTTTTTTGTTTTTGTGACTTCAAATTCAGATCACATGTGTGAATATTTTTTACAAGTGCAAATTTTAGTTTTACAAGTGCAAATTTTAATTTTACAAGTGCACATTTTAATTTTACAAGTGCAAATTTTAACATACAAGTTCAAATTTTTTGGTCTTCAAGTTCTCACATTGTATTCTACAAGCTCTCACGTTTTGCACCATATTTACCTTCATACGGATGGTTGGGGATGTGGATTTTGGGAGAGCCTTGATACCAAATACGTTAAAAGACAACAGACTAACAATTCAATTCAATTCAATTTTATTTATAGTATCAAATCATAACAAGAGTTATCTCGAGACACTTTACAGATAGAGTAGGTCAAGACCACACTCTATAAATTCCAAAACCCCAACAACAACATGCGTAATCCAGACACGTTATTTTAAGACATGGTATAGTGGCATCCCGATGGGAAATGTCGTGGACGGACAATACATTCCTGTAGAAGGAGGTCATGGAAGTCACAAAATGGCCACTTTTGTAGACTACGTCTCCCAAAATGTTTGGGATTAATCATCAAGGCAGAGGGAGACCGAGGAGAAGAGTGTGTGGTTTGGTGTGGAGAACAAAGGAACACACGGAGGAAGCCTTGGAAGCTCTGCTCAAAAGAAAGTTAATGTTGTGGACTGTAAAGCTGGACTTTGAGTTTTTGGACTTTGGACTTTTGAGTTTTTAATTTATCTGGATTTAGTGAAGTACAATCCTGTCTGAGACGGAGCTGAAAAAGTTAGTTTGAATGTTTTTTTTTAGTTACTTGAACAGTGGATTGTAGAAAATAAAAGCTCCAATCTTCTGTTATCACGGTTTGTGCTTGTGCTGATTTTGCCCCCACATGGCCTAAGAACTCCATGTGTTTTGGAGAAAGCCCCTCCCAACACTACAGTATGTAATTCATGCTCACTATCCTATGTGCAATGCCAGGATGTTTTTACATTGTTCCCTTTTTATAAATTATTTGAAATAAAGATGTCTACACATTCTATACTTCTTTTCTCACTGTGCATTTTGTGATGATTTGGCTATTTGGATCATAACAAATGTAGACTAACTACTGCATAACAGCAGGGAGATGGATGGTGCATTGTGACCGGGAGGGATTGGCTGTCAGCCTGGACAGCTCTAGTGTCTATCCTGGCACAACTCTCAGTGCAGGTGTCATAAAGATATTGCTGTGGTATACCATTTTGTCAGAAATCTGTTTCGGTGAAGCTGATAGCATATTCATTTCCACTTATGTAATAAATCGAGCATTAGCATATCACTGCGCTGAGCAGGTCAGTGCCATGCAAAAGCATCTCACTCAATGCAGAAAGCATATTTTAAGAGCATATATAAGTCAGCACTTGTAGTTATTCAAAGAGTCACATCCATTTAACAAATAAAAATGGTATGTGTACGTTTCACAATTAACCTATTGTATTTTTTCACCATTGGCTGGTAAAAATAAATAAATAAACACAAATATTTCCTCCTCCCTAATGGAAAGATTACATGACACAGACGTTATAATCTATAGGTCTTTATTTAATTTTGCAGATAACATATATTGCAATCATGCTTTTTCATATAACACCATCTAAAGACATTTATTATATTTTTTACATAGAATATTTTACATTAGGCCCATGAAACAGCTAGAAATATACAAAACAATATTGTCTGACTAGACATTTCTATTAGGCTACATTATTATTAATATTATTATCTTTATTACTCTATTTTTGTTATTGTAATCATAATTTGTACAGTTGAGAGAGATATGTGCTTTAGTTTCTGAGATAATATTATTGCAGAAAACTATTATTGCAAATAATATCACATTTTTTGTTCAACATTTAGACAAAAGAAAAGAAAAACTCAGGTTGTACGGACATTCACAGATACATGTATTACACAGTCCAGTTTACAACATCATTCAAGAGAGAAAACTGCAGTATGGTAACTTTATACAAAATTCACAGAACCCTTTGTCATTGCACATTTTAATCACATATCTTTGAAAAAAAAAAAACATAGATAAAAGATAATAAACGGGACAGATTCAACCTGATTCCTGTCGCATGTAGCTGCCACAGAAGCAAATTGTCTTGATCCTCCTTCATAGTAATACAGTGCATCTACGCGTATGTTTTTATATTGCCGAGCAAACTTGATATGTAACAATAGGTTTTTCTTTACCCTATTAAAAAGGAGTAGATTCAGTGGTGTTGGCCTACATTATATATAGCATCTGGCTATGTCCTGTTGTGTTAACAGTGCTTTTGCCGGCTTTTTCCTCTGACTGAGCCCAAGTTTCTCTCTCCTAGTCTGCAGAAATCTGCACTCGCCACAGGATAGAAACACACTATGGCGTCTACTAAAATGACTGAGGGAAGGCCATCGCAGTTCATTTACACTGAAAGAAATTATGTGAGCTGAATAGCACACCTAAAAGAGGCAATCATTTGGATCAGCTTTTCGAGTGTGCCCCAAGTACATTTACATATTATACTGGTTTGTGCGTTTATGTTTTGTTGCTGCTTAAAGGGGCTGTACTTGAAATAATGAAAGAAACAGCAGGCTGGGATGCCTCCACACCGCTCTCAAAGACCATTCCCCAATTCGTGAAATACCCACATTTTTTCACGGCTACATGCACTAACATGCATGCGCGGCCGGACTGTCTATCAAAACAAAGAACAGAGAAGCTCAGATTATAACACACAGAGGGAGTGTGACTTCATTCCTTGCTCAGAACGCCATTACTCCGCGCACTCCATTACTACAAATATTTCTTTGCTGCTATATTAATTTTCTGAATATCGAGTACAGCCCATTAAAGGTAGCATGTTGGATTGATGGGAGGAAATGGCAGAAATTTGCGTTTTCTTAATTACGGCATTAATCGTTTCAGTGTATAATGTAGTATCTGAGAGAATTTGGTCACGTCCACCTTTGTTCCTGAGGAGTGGGTTACTAGATAGATATAAAAGTAAACAATTCCAGTCAGAATAGTGGTATCTATCATTTAAATCCATCATGCAGTCTCCAATGCAGCGGCCCCTGCAGCTTATTCATTCTCAGAATTTAAAATATAGATCTGAATTAGTATTGGTTTATTGCAACACAACTCCATCTTTCAACTTAACTGGTTATCAGGAGGCAGAAATATTAAATATTGTACGCACAATGCGAATGTGGCATTTTTTTGTATTGGCTACAGCTTTACTGTATGCTGTTGCTCTTCAGAGAGAAAAAGGAGATGCTTGATTGAATCCATATATAGTCAGTGGGTCAAATGTCTGCACCAATCTTTCTAACGTGAGCATGATTTTGGTCCTTCTTACTCTCACATATAGAAAATGACCTAAAAATGATTCTACAAAAAAGATTCAGACAACATACAAAGTTATTGTTCTTTAGAAAACAAAGAAACAATTATAACAGTCTCTTGCTATCTATCCTATGTAAGTTGTTTTTGCTGTTGTCACTAGGTCAATCGAGCCAAAAAAAAGTTGGACACTTCAAAATTCCATATTGTGCTTTTCAAAAGGTAGCCCCAGACATGGGTGGTAAACATTTCAGGCGAACTGCAGAATCCTGCAAGGGAGTGATAGTCTGGCTAAATTATATTTTACACATACAAGCAGATTTTGGCCTTACCTGTTGCACATTCCCATAATGTCTTTGCCATAAAATGGTCAATATTACATTTTCACTTTACAAACTTTCAAATCGCATTTTTTTTCACCTACTACACTGCATACATTTTAATGTATTTATTTCATGTACAAGCAAAATGGATTTAACCAATATTTTTCTTTGTACAGTAATTGTATTTTAGTAGATTAATGAATATCTTCAAAGTAGCACAATACTATTGAATCAACGTGGGCCTCCAAATTTAAATTATATATTCAATATACAGTAATTTCCTAAGTCACATTTCTTTTTCTAAAAAGACTAACTTTTTTTTGCATAATGAAATTCAAAATATCACAACAATTTTGCTGGGTGTTTGTTTTTCCTCATAAGTTTAACTCTGTATTATACAAATAAACAAACAGAAAAACCCTACAAATAACTGTAATCAGGTTGGTCTCACGTGTCCCCAGGAGGTAGGTGAATAAAAGCAGACATGGAAGTCTGGTGGTCGTTCCAAACCTTGATTATGTTTTTTCTGTGTAGATCGCCAGTCTGGCCGTCAAGACAGAGAGACAGGCAGAAGTTTCTAGATGTAGGCTTCCTCGTTGACAGGGTTCTGATTCTGGTTTTCTGTCTGCTGGTCCGGGGCATTTTCCTGAGCCTTCGACAGTGCCAAAGGCTTCAACATTATCCGCAGCCGCTAAAAAAGGAAAATCACAGATAACACAGCTGAAAAAAGCACTGATGGTGTTGAAATTACAAGTAAACACTGTCATACAGCATTTGTAGGAACCAAACAGCTGCAAAGTTTGTGATCAAACCAATAAACTGTAACAAAACACACCAGCTACACAGCTGTGAGCTTGATGAATGCACAGCCTAAGGCTCCGAGTGTACATTTTCTATAAGACACTCAGAAAAGACATCTATGCAGTTTCCCTGATGTGATATATGGTTATAAGAATGAATACAGCCTGAGATATGATTGATAAAGAAAAATAAAACCAATGTTCATGACACTAACAAATGTTTCATGGGTCAAACTTACTGATCCCACAAAACTAAATCAAAACATCCCAAACTTGGTAAATCTTTCAAATGTTCTTAACTATGGTTAGTGCTGGACCCGGGGTTCTGCGGTACAGCAGGCATTTATATGGAGTGTTTGTGAAATTAAGCTTCCGCCTGGGTGCAGAGCACTAATCAGCTGGCTGATTGCTACAATTAGACAATCAGCCATCAGCTGGTACTGCAGGATCTGACACCTGCACATCGCCTCTGACAGCTTCTGTTGCACTGCCTGCAATTATGGCTCATTTATTCTGTCAGCGCCGGCTATAAAGCTATATCTGTCACTAGGGACAGCATCGATGTAAGGTTATTATTCAGCGCATTGTGGATGACTGCAAATCAAATGCTCTTAATGTAAATGGCATGATATAAAAGGTATTATGTGCCAATGATTAGAATCATTAGATCAATAAAAATGCAGCATGCCATTCTGCTGCATACAAATGAATGTAATTAACTGAAAACTTAGTAGCTGGTATAGCAAAAAAGGAACTTAAATTGTTTAACAGAACTAATTAGAAACACTATATTACTAATCCTTTTAAAACTGTTCAACTCTTCATGACAATTTATCACGTCTTTGCGGAGCATGCCTGCATGTGTTTGCTCATTACAAAAGCACTGCAGCAAAATCACATTAGACTAAGTTGAACATTTTAACATCCAGTGTGAAAAGTCTTTTTACTGCTAAATTACGTTTCAGGTATTACTTTCACTGCCAGCCATTATGTAAATGTTGTAAATGTAAGGAGGATATAATTTCTGGATCAGTATATTCTGTCAAACATATTTGAGCAAGACTGTCGGTAAAAATCTACAGACCTTAAATGTTTATTCAAACTTTCCTTAATGGTTAAAACTCACTGTAAAATGACATTACATTATATTAACAAAACATCAGCACCCTCTAAATATACCACTTTTTTCCTGTGTTGGATTGATCTATCATACAGTATGTAATACTATATTTGAGCCAAAAATCTTGCATACCAAGTAATCCACTTGAAACTCTCAACACAGAGCCTGCCTGGCTGCCAACTGCAGATTAAAATTCAAACAGCTAATAGATGTGTGAAATGCTGTGATGCATATGCTCTGGAAAATCTGCAGCTATCGCATTTGCATTACACTAACCAAAACAGTATTTCAGCCTGTTCAGCATTTATATACCAGTATACATATGTGTGAGTGTAATAACCTTTCCTTTAAGTGTATGTATATAGATTGTATTTAGATTGAATGTGCATATGCAGATATTTCTAGATATTGTATAAGCATTTCGTAACTCTACCTGCTTTATATATATATATATATATATATATATATATATATATATCATCAACGTTTTTATTCCAGACTCAAGGTCCATTCAAAAGACACAGACATGACATACAACATACCTTAAATTTAAAACATTTGGAATTATGTACTTAACAAAAAAGTGTGAAATAACAGAAAACATGTCTTATATTTTAGATTCTTCAAAGTAGCCACCCTTTGCTTTTTTTGATAGCTCTTCAAACCCTTGGTGTTCTCTCAATGAGCTTCATGAGGTAGTCACCTGAAATGGTTTTCACTTCACAGGTGTACCTTGTCAGGGTTAATTAGCGGACTTTTTTCCCTTATTAATAAAAAAAGCAAAGGGTGGCTACTTTGAAGAATCTAAAATATAAGACATGTTTTCAGTTATTTCACACTTTTTGTTAAGTACATAATTCCATATGTGTTCATTCATAGTTTTGATGCCTTCAGTGAGAATCTACAATGTAAATAGTCATGAAAATAAATAAAAAAAGAGAAGGTGTGTCCAAACTTTTGGCCTGTACTATATATATATATATATATATATATATATATATATATATATATATATATATATATGAATACTTGCCCTACACTGCACATAATTCATTCATTGTTCCTGAGCAAATACAGCGAAAAACAGTCAAATACTATTATTTAAGTAAATGTAGCACATTGACCTCACCTCTTTGTATGTGCCTTTGAGTGTGAGGAACATGTAGCCCATGTAGCCAGGGATGAGTGTCATGGAGGAGAGGGCCATGCACCACCCAACCCCCTGGCCCCAGGCTGGGAACACGTATTCACCCAAGGTGAGGGGAACCATCTGCACTGCACTAAACAAGAAGACTCCCTGGACAAGAGGGGCAAAGAATATATATCTCAGCACCTTCATCATGTTTTGACATTTAACTATAACAGAGTCTAAATTCTAGGCTTCAAACATATTACTAATACATATTACACTAAAACCTTAGAATAAGCTGTTGGTCTTGGATGATCTTTGGACACAACAGACACACTGTTCAAAGTAATATGAAGGTATCATTACATAAAGTAAATGCTATTAAGTAAACATAACTAGACTCTTTTTGGTGTTCGTGCACACAACCATCAAGGTAAAGTGACAAGAAAATCCATAACTTAGTTTTGCATATAAATATTATAGCAATCATCAATCATCAATATATAGCTTCACCTAAGACCTTATACAGTAAGCCTAAATATTGTCCTTGATGGGGTGTTATAGTTGGTGTCTGGAACGTCATGTATGTTACCCACAGATAACACTTACAGCCACAATGAGCGGAGTGAAAACAACCCAGCAGGCCTTCCACCACAGACAGGGCCTGTAGCCAATCATTTCCTCAATGTTATCGTAGAATTTGTTCGCACCTGGAACCAAAGATAAAGCATGATGAATACAGTTTTAGTTGTCACACAACACTAGATGTGTTTCTAGTCTGGATCTTGCGACTTTAGCCCCCAATAAGTCAGCAACAAAAGACAGGAATGTTTTAGTTGGGAAAGAAACATCCTTAAGAAGATTAGACATAGATGGGGCTCACCATAAAACCATGAAATTGAGATGCACTCGAAGAAGACCAAGAAGAGCAGGCACATTCCACTAGCTGAGTAGTAGTCAAATAGCTTGAACACGTACAGTCCACCCTGTAAAACGAGAAGGAAAAAAGGGAAAGGCAAGCAGGAAAATGTTGAAGAAGCAATAATAGTTTTGGATGTGCAGGACAGTGGAATAACATCAAGGGCGAGAGCACCGACGGCTGTAGCTGGTGAGTGTTAGTGATGTTTCATTGGTGAGGACCAAATTGGTGCTAAGACTTCTTTGTGGAAATTGTGTGCCAATGTGCAGCACAGGCAGGGACAGTGTAGATAAAGCATCTCCTTGAAACATTTCATGTCTGTCTACAATCTATCAGGGTGTTAAGGAGACCAGCTCAAAGGGACCTGCTACAGTTTGTCGACTCCTACTCTGTGAAGCTTGATATATTTTGTATTGCCCGGAGCAGTGATTAGGGTAACTGCCTCATTCTTTTGAACTTTTTATTTAAACATTTTAATCATTTTACATAACATTTCCTGACAGCAATATAAATGTAATAAACAAATGACAGGCAGAATAAGTTACAATAAGAGTAAGTAAATATAACTGCCTCATTCTAACAGGGCTGTGCATGTGGCATGATGGAAATCCAGTTTGGCAGAAGTAAAGGGAAAATGCAGGGTCTTTGAGTGTCATTGGCAAACACGACCTTGGCCTGCAGTGATTCTGTCATTGTTAGCTCACAAGTAGACAGAAACAGAAGCTTCTTTGCCAACTTTATGCTGACTTTTTGCATATATATATATATATATATATATATATATATGTGTGTTAGAGCTGGTCCGATACCATTTTTTTGCTTCCCGATACCGATTCTGATACCTGAAATTGCGTATTGGCCGATACTGAGTACTGATCCGATACCAGTGTGTCATATATTTTATTATGTTTTAACAACTGTATACTACTATGCCTGTATGGATGTGATAAGATTTCTATCTTTGTTGTCTGTCTGGCTCAGGTTAAACTCTTTGTGAAACATGAACAAACACAAACAATGAATGCCACAGAACTTTCTTTTATTATCCAGTTTGACAGTCAGTTATAATGGTGGTGTTGAATGGTAAAAGAAATAATAAAATAAATACTTAAAACATCTCTTTTGACCTGCTGCATTGTAGTCTGAACATTACAAATGATGCCAACCATTTTAAAATGTGGCTCAATTAGCATGTGAAACATGTTGGGAGAGAAAAGTAGCCTAGTCTGAATGAACGTAAGTACATTACCAGGATAATTGCCTGCATTCTCAAACTGTTCAAACGCTTCGGGAAACAACAACAAACTTCGACCTAGCGTGCTACACGCTGAAAATTGCCTGTTTTGAAGAAAATTTGGATTGTACAACAACGCAGGTCTGCTCGGTTCTTTCGGGGAATGATTGTAAAGATTTACAAAGAATACGTTTACTATTATTTAGTAATATCAATACATTGACTATCTAACTGAGACATTTTGGGACCGATGAGTGGGAAATGCCATGGACGAAGTACACAATGGCAATATACTAGTAAGAGCAAATTACATTTAACCGTGTATCCAGCTAATTTAAAAAGCTCATGTTACTGTATTGTGTGAACGGTTAACTTCATTTAATATTTAATGTGGCGTTTTCTTTTGCGGGTTGAAAATGTTCCACCTAAACAAGTTCCTTCCCGAAACTATTTTACAGAGCCACCGCCCAAGAAGATTGTGATTGGTTTAAAGAAATGCAAACAACGCAGAGAGTTTGTGTGGAGCAGCCAGATCTTACTCCACAGTACTGTGCAGATAGGTCTGGCAATGTGAGACAAAGAGAAGCTCAATACAATTAAACAAAGATTTCATTTTATATTTCTATGCAAAATAAACTGTACACATTTAGTAGTTAAAGAGCATCTTCATTGTAATATTCTAATTATCAGGTAAAGTGACTAATGTTTTTTTTCTGAGACTCTAAAATCTTTCGTTAGAATCATAATAGATTGAAATATTTTTAAAATCTTATAGTGTAATATAATACTATTTACCCTTAGGACATTAGAACTTACATACAGAGCCCATTTCATGGCAATCTGCCTGTTAATCAGATTTGTGTGTGCAAAAGTGATATTTTTACCTTATGGGGGTGCTAGAGGCATGAAATGCACAAAATGGTTAATTCTCTGAGGAGCATGAATGTGTTTAGTAATAATATTTCATAGCAATCTGCCCCTTAGACTATAATATATTCTTTTCAATTAAACTAAAGGAAGTTGTAGCCTGATAGTGGTGCTAGCCGAAAAGTCAGGGGTCACCAAAAGTATAGGATTCATCCTCTGTGGACCCTGAATATACTCAACATATTTCATGGAAATACATTAAGATTGCCATTAATAATTCCATGTCATGGAAGTATTAGTCATAGATAAATGTGGCCTGATGGTTGTTCTAGAAGTAGCTCAGGTGGTCCCCAAAACCTTTAGGAGTCACTGTAGGGGTACCATTAATAAAAAATAATAAAATGCATAGGAATATGGCTTGTAGGTGTGAGACATCTTCCTCTGGACCAAAGTGTTGGACAGAAAAACCAACGGACCATGTAATCATCCATACCCATACACACGTACAGCAGCTAGCGGGTAAATAAGTGAAATTATTATGGCTGTGAACCTTTGTTTCATGTTTTCAGGCTGAAACATAATGCTAAATGACCTGAACCACTTTGGCAGGAACAGGAACAGACTCTTTTGCTCTTTGGATATCATATAAGTGCCACTTGGCAAGTTGAGTTAACAGTCTTGCCTATTACTCTGTCAGCTGCTGAAGTCAAACTACTGGTGTCCTGTGTGATGCTTACATTGCCAAACTTAGAAATGTTCATTTTTAAATGACAAAGGCGTGTTGATGCCTGCATATTTGAAGTATTTACTCAGTTAATTAAAGGTGAACTTGTTCAACTAGCATTTCTAGCATTTCTACTGGATTCTGCAAATATTATGAAAGGAGGGTATATCCTCGTAGTGTGATTTCTTGATAAACTGGAGACTTAATATTGACCGGAATATGGCAGCAGATTTGAACCTTGTCATTTAGTCAGAGGCTGTTTTTTTTTTTGTTTTTTTTAACTAACTACTCTGTAATGTCTCTGCAAGTTGGTGGAATATCCAATAAGAAAGAAGTATTTACCTGTGTGATGTTGGACAATCCAATGATGTAAGAAATAAGGCAGACGATTGCAATGAAGATCTCTCTGCGTTTTCGGAGAATGTGAGGGAATTCATCAACCAGCGCGGTGATAAAGCCTTCCACAGTGCAGAACTGGAGAGTTTGCAGAGTCACGTCAAAACTGTGTTACGTGATACATTGTTGTCACAATAAAAACATTAGTTCAATTTCTAAGGTTTAGAACTAACTTTCATAAATGAAAGAGTAACAGCAAGACATATTATATTATGTTTTAGTAATGCTTTTACGTGGCAATGACACATTGTGAAGGTTTCCACCCTGAAATAATATAATCCGGGCCATTTATTTAAATGTTTGCTTTCATTTGTCAACGCATTGCTTGACAGAAGCTGGAACATCAACACTTTGCTATATGAATATGCCTAAAAACCACAGCTGAGACCATTTTTGTTGGGTTATCTTTACCTGGCTGTCGATTCCCAGCATCAGCAGCATAGAGAAAAAGAGTATGGCCCAGAGAGGAGAGATGGGCAGCTGGGTCACGGCCTCAGGATAAGCCAAAAATGCCAGACCAGGTCCTGACAAAAGACAAATGTTTTAGACGGTGGTGGTATATACTTACAGTAGGACACTATTCAAAATAATGTTAATGTGTTGTCTATCATTTTCAACACTCAAACTCAGTCATAATGAAATGAACTGTAATTCTGGCTACATCCAAAGTGTCCTTGGAAGAACAAAGTGTGAGTGCTGAATGTCAAACTTGAGTATTCACACAGGACGGAGAGTTTTTGCAAAATCACTGAGCATTTTTTCTTTCCAATAAACCCAGAATTCAGAACTGACATCTATTGACAAGCTAAAACCCTCTCTTTTGGACTAAAAGAATAACGTCTAGCAATTCCAAGGGCAAATCTTTGCACGGACGCAAGTATCTCTTGCATGTGCTGATTGTCACTATCGAGTTTCAACATTGATTGCAATTACCTGAGGCGGCCACATCAGCGATGGGTCTCTTTGTTACATTGGACATAAATCCCACGATGGAGAAGATGACAAAGCCAGCGAACATGCTGGTGAAGGAGTTGATGCAGCAGACAATGATAGAATCTCTGTAGGGGAGAGACAAAGCACAAGGCAGCCATTGTCACGCCTATATCAATTCCTTATCAACCTGTCACACATTGTCGAGAGACGTGGGGGGAAGGGAAGGTGGAGAGCCATTTTGCATCATACAGTTACATAGCAGCTGAGTAAATTTATATTGACCCGTTCTTTTAAAATGGCACCAGCAGTTTCAGTATAGTTGGAACCATAGATGTACATAGTTGGGCTGCAGTGTTTATCCAACAATATGACAGAGGCTGAGACAAACCAAACAGCTGTGCCTATAAGTGTAAAACAGAGCGTAGAGCCAAAATAAAGAAACGACAGATCGATTAATCCCAAAATAGAAGGTACAGCAGACACTTTGTTACCAGGGAACCAAAAATAATCCCGCATCAGACATCTGCACAGTGTCCTTAAAAAAACAAACGTGTGAGTGATCGGTACAAAACACTCTGAACATGTATTTGATTCATGTGGTAAATGAACCTGAAATATGCAAAATATTATAGTCACCTACCTGTATACGTTATTATTGAAGGGATTGTAGCTGCCAAGAGCAATCAGAGAGCCTAATCCCAGCCCATAGGAAAAGAAGATCTGAGTGGCAGCATCCAGCCACACCTGACACACAAAGATTAGAAAATAGAGGTTAAAAAACAGACGTAAACACATAATTTGTGCTAAATAGAGATATTTATTTAAAAAAAGGCTAAATTTCATTTTATTTTGCTGATAATGTGACCGCGTTTGTCATTTTCAGCCAACTGGCTTTGCTCATCAATGGACAAATGTATCTTGTCTTTTGTAAACCTTTGATGTAATGGCAAGAAGTGGAAAAAAAGTTGTGTTCCAGGAAGTTGTTACACCTAAGTGCTGTCTTGTTACTCTTGGCCCTATCTGATTCACTCTGATTCCAAATTATTGCATCCTATCTTGATTGACTTAACAGCAAGACCTTGCCTTGTCTGATGATGTCTCTCCACACCGCATCTAGCTTCATCTCATGTTCTTCTTGAGCTTGATGTGGCTAAGTAATTTATTCACAATCACTACAGAATAAAACATAACATTAAAAAGAAAATCAACAATACTATCATGTAGGGTCTTATTTTTCTAGAATTAGATGCATCAGCCTATTGTAAATACCACTGGCACACTTCCGCTTTACAACAACAACAACAACAATCTACGTGAGACCGACTGTATACTTTAAAATTAACCTGCCTTAGCATTATCAATACAAATAGACCCCATCCCAACGAGGCTACTCAAAGAAGCGTTACCCGTGGTAAACACTTCATTATTAGATATGATCAATATGTCCTTACTAACAGGTTATGTACCGCAGTCATTTAAAATTGCTGTGATAAAACCTCTTCTGAAAAAACCCACCCTAGATCCTGAGGTCTTAGCAAACTATAGACCTATATCTAACCTTCCCTTTCTATCCAAGATCCTTGAGAAAGTAGTTGCTAATCAGTTATGTGATTTTCTACATAGCAACAGTTTATTTGATGATTTTCAATCAGGATTTAGAAAGAATCATAGCACAGAGACGGCACTGGTGAAAATTACTAACGACCTTCTAACTGCTGCAGACAAAGGATTTGTCTCCATACTTGTTCTACTAGATCTTAGTGCTGCATTTGACACTATTGACCATACAATCCTGTTACAGAGACTGGAACACTTAGTTGGCATTAAAGGAATCGCACTAAGCTGGTTTAAGTCCTATTTCTCTGAACGATCCCAATTTGTTAATGTTAATGATAAACCCTCCAAGCACGCTAAAGTTAGCCATGGCGTTCCTCAAGGCTCAGTGCTTGGACCAATCCTATTTTCCTTATATATGCTTCCTCTAGGTAATATTATTAGGAAACACTCGATTAACTATCACTGTTACGCAGACGATACCCAATTATATCTGTCAATTAAGCCAGATGAAAGTGGTCAGTTAGCAAGACTTCAAACGTGTATTGAGGATATAAAATCCTGGATGACCCACAATTTCCTGATGTTAAACTCAGACAAAACTGAAGTTATTGTGATAGGACCAACGCACCACCGAACTTCGTTTTCGAAAGATATAGTTACTCTGGATGGTATTACCCTGGCCTCCAGCACTGCTGTCAGAAATCTAGGAGTTATTTTTGATCAGGATATATCCTTCAACGATCACTTAAAACAAACCTCAAGAATAGCCTATTTCCATCTTCGTAACATTGCCAAAATTAGGAATATCCTGTCTCAAAACGATGCTGAAAAACTTGTCCATGCATTCGTTACTTCTAGACTAGATTACTGCAATTCCTTATTATCAGGTTGCCCAAATAAGTCCCTTAAGACTCTCCAACTGATCCAGAATGCTGCAGCACGTGTTCTGACGAGAACTAAGAGAAGAGATCATATTTCTCCTGTATTAGCTTCTCTGCATTGGCTTCCAGTGAAATATAGGATCGAATTTAAAATCCTCCTCCTGACTTACAAAGCTCTAAATGGTCAAGCACCATCATACTTAGAAGAGCTCATAGTACCTTATTGTCCCACTAGAGCACTGCGCTCCCAGAATGCGGGGCTACTTATGGTTCCTAGAGTCTCTGGAAGTAGACTCGGGGCCAGGGCCTTCAGCTATCAGGCTCCAGTATTGTGGAACCAGCTCCCAGTCTGGGTTCGAGGAGCAGACACCGTCACCACATTTAAGAGTAAACTGAAAACCCTCCTCTTTGATAAAGCTTATAGTTAAGGAGTGAGGAGTTGCAGCGTCCACCTAACCCGGCCCACCTGCTTCTCCTCGTAGTCATCAGTTTATATACTGTATAATTAATAATCTAGCGAGAGTAGAGGGAGGCAGGCCAGTACAGCCCGATCCGGTTGGGGAGAGTTCTAGCCCGACCAGGCTCCTCTCTTTAACCTGCCTCTCTTAAGTTATGCTATTACAATTCTAGACTGCTGGGGAGGCTGTTCCTCCCTAAGATATACTGAGCTGCTCTCTCATCTCTACTTGTTACTTTTGTATGCATCCTGTCCAAGAAATGCTTGCTTGTTACTAATCTAGCTCTGGGGAGTTTACTCCCCGGAGTCCTTATGTTTCTTCTTCGCAGAGCTATGCTCTGCGATTCTCGGCATTCCGGCCGCTTCCTGCTGCGCCCTGCTGCACCCGCCGCACCCCGTGCTCTGCAGCGCCACGTTACATCCCCAACGCCCTGCTGTGATGTTCCTATGCACAGAGTAGTCAGGATCCGTATAGGAGACTGCACTACTCAGTATGACACGATGTGCCCTGCTATGACATGAACTTCCACGATAACCTTCGAAGTCACTGTGACTTCTAATGTGACTGTTATCACCACTGTTCATCACGCCCCCAACCGGCCCGTCAGACACCGCCTACCAAGAGTCTGGGTCTGCCGAGGTTTCTTCCTAAAAGGGAGTTTTTTCTTGCCACTGTTGCAACAGCCACTGCTAATGCTTGCTCTTGAGGGAATTACTGTAATTGTTGGGGTTTTGGAATTTATAGAGTGTGGTCTAGACCTACTCTGTCTGTAAAGTGTCTCGAGATAACTTTTGTTATGATTTGATACTATAAATAAAATTGAATTGAATTGAATTGAAATATACTGTACATAGTGATCGCAGAAATTCAACTTTTTATAAGCTATATTATATATATATATATATATATATATATATATATATATATATATATATATATATATATACACTAGATATTTGGAACATACATTGATAGTTTTTTATGGCTGTGTGTTAATAGACATCACTTCTACTATTTTGCTGCTTATGTAATTAACAGTGATTGTTAATAGATTTTAGTATTAATACTGTGCACACACCAATAATCTATTTGGATAAGATTGTAGACTGAATGCAGTACTCTTCGCCTATGCAGGTACAATAAGAAACCTCTACTATGGTATTATGGTAACTGGTAAACAGTCTATACAACTTTGCCCCAAAAAACACCTCCCACTGGGGCTCAGCTTATCCTCTTGCAGATTTTTTTGGCATCCAATAAAGAGCTATATGTATTCCGGAACAGAAACTGTTTTAGACATCTAGGCCGAAAAATAAAGAGCATACCTCAGACTCCTTTAGTTTTTGAAAGTCTGGTGTGATATAGAAGAGGATTCCATCAATTGCACCAGGTAGAGTGACGCCACGGCAAAACAGGATGAACAGCATAAAGTAAGGGTATGTAGCTGAGAAGTACACCACCTGTGGGACACAAAGTTATATTAGAAAATGGAATATTGTCTACCAAAAATAACTTGTTAAATCGCACAGCTAGTGAGCATTATTTTACTCTGAACGTTTGCCCTGCAACAAAACTATAAAAAAGTGAAAACTGCTAAGTTGTTCAACTCATCATGAACAGTGTTACAGTACTGTAGCACCACCCCCAAAGCACAGTGCAGTGCAGTGACCTAGCCAGCCATTCCCCAGAGGCAAGATAACCCTAGAATGGTTGGGTTCAGCACACTCTCATTGCACTATTTTCCTCCTTATCTGAACTAATTTTGCACTGTGCTATCAAAGTCAACACAGCTCAGATCATTGATGAGAAACTCTGCTGAATAAGACATGAACTAACAGAGATACTGTCACTGACACGGCTATGTATAAAAATGAATGATGAATCTGCCATACATAAAAAAAAGAAAACATTAATAAAAGTAAAAATCATTGTGCCAATTTTACACCCTTGAGCATGAAGATGATGCACATTCAATTGCGATGGATTTTATTTATTTCCATTTTGTTTTGTTTCTGTCTTTGTCTTCTCCCTCTACTTACTTTGCCAGTCCAGCTGACCCCCTTCCAGATACAGAAATAGACGAGCACCCATGCAATGGCGAGTGTGATAGCCAGTGGAATCCTAATCTCCCCAGGTTTCTCCAGACCATCAGTCATCTGGTGCATGTTACGTCTGCAGGGAAGGAGTAAAGTAGTCTTACTACAATGCACAAATGCATCCTTGATCTTATATACATGCAGCACACATGGGTGCACACACAAATATGCACACACGTGTCTGGATACTCACAAAAAGCCCTCTGCTTGGCTTTCCTTTCTCACCCCTAAAGCTTTTCTAAGGCACCACAGTTAAGGTAAGTCATGCTTGCATGCATGCATGTTTACACACATTTTTTTGCATTTAGGTTTGTTTGAGGCCCTCAATTGTATGTGCACAATTTTTCCTAAGGTATCTGAATAGATGAATGTAAAGGGATTTTGTGAACCACTGGATCCTCAGATCTAGATGGCAATATCAGACTCCAACCCTGATTGTCATTATGCACAGTAGGGACCACAGCCTTTCTGTGTATCTTAAATCTGTTCACAACAGAGCAGTATCCTTGTGATCTAAGCAGACTCTTATATTCAGCTTACTCCCAGAACTCCACCACAGCGCTGGTGAGGTTTTTGGTGTCTGTGATGCTGTAGTTGGTGAAGCAGCGCTCTGTGTTCCAGGAATTGCCACACGTCTGCCATGGCAGATCCTGAAAATTAAGAAAATAAAAGAGAGAAAATCACACAGACAGCTCTTTTTACTTGGACCACTCTCCCACCGCCGGCTACCATTCTCTCTGGCTGTCGAGCAGCCAAGACCATGATACTCATTGAGATTTCATGCTTTTCTCAGAGGAGTGAATGCCTCATCGCCAAATGCATTTATCAATACCTTGTGTAAGATGCTAATTATGTGGGAAAGGAAGTAATAAATGTCATACTCTGTTAAGGGATGTTCACCCTTAGGCCTATATAAGAGGTGTTAACAAAAAGAACCTGCCAAATAACTAAAAGGGTTACTATGTATAAAATACAACCTGGCCAAAAAACAAAACTGTGCTTTGTTCTGAGTTAAGGGGACTCAAGGTATCCAAGTCCTGTTACATTGTTTTATTAGGAAACAACAATATTATATAAATATAAAATACTCACACTAGTGAAGGAGTTGTACAGATAGTAAATAGCCCAGGAAATGATGACAATGTAATATATATTTAACCAGAAGGACAGAACAGCAGCAGCCAGACCAACACCTGAAACAGGGAGAGTACAGACATGATATTAAATTGTGCTGAAATATGGGTGTTGACATGAAACGAAAATAATATAATGTGTAAGATATTTTGTAAGTTTTGGCCGACGATAAACCTATGCCCTCTGTAGCGTAATTATAAAGAGCCCCAATTTCCGACTTTGCCTGTTAATCCACCTGGCCTAATGAAGCAGCCAATTAACATAATAAGTTCAGGCCTTAAGAATAACGTACAAGTGTAATTTACCTTTGAACATAGGGGCCAGCTTCCACACTCCAAGCCCTCCAATAGAAGTGTACTGACCAAGAGCCGTCTCCAGAAGGAACAGGGGCATGCCAGCAAATATGAGGGTCAAAAAGTAGGGAATCAAGAAGGCCCCTGAATGAGAAGTGAGAGGTACATGTGCTGTGAATCATTACCTATTAACATTCATCATAATCCACATAAGATATTTGATAAAAGGAATATTTGCTTTTACACTGCGCCCCAGTCCCAGGCTTTCGCTTGTGCGCAAATACGCACGGCTTAGATGACTTTAGCTTTATTTTTAATTAAAAACCTCCGGGAGCAAACTGGTAGTTTTTTGATGTCGAGATCTTTGCATTCCTTTTGGTGTATACATAAATGGAACATTGCCAGGAATTCCTGATTACCTCCTCCGTTTTTTCCACATAAATAAGGAAATCTCCAGACATTTCCGAGTCCGATTGCGTATCCCACACAAGAGAGAAGAAAGTCAAATCTCCCAACCCACGTTTCTCTTTCGGGTATCTCATTTTTCGTCTTCTGCACTTTCACCACCAAGGTTTTGGGTTTGTCGTTCGGCGTGGTGGTGGGCGCGTCATTCACCGTCTCCGTTAAGACGTGTCCGTCTGAGGCTTTGGTCCCGTTGGTGGCCATGGTTACTGTGCGTGTCGGGTAGTCCTGACCAGTGGAGAGGAAGGGGTTTCAGCACCGGTCCAGGCTAACTGCAGCTTCTCCGTCCTGTTCACCCAGCTCCCAGATAAGTGCCGAGTAGAGACGAATAATCGGTGTAATGAGTGATCAGGAGCAGCTTAGTAGCGGTCCAGCAACCTGAAAACATAATTGAAATATGTATACATATAAATACAAAAACTATTTTAAAAAATATCACTTGCTCCCCATGTCAATTTACTTGTATGACATAGTTTATGAAGTCGAATGTCAGGTCTTAATAATGAGGGATTCATTTACATAATTATGCCTTAATTGTTTAAAATAGGAAAAGCAATATGTGATTCTTGATTTCAGTTCGATTAAAGTGGAATTATTTTCTCCATTAAATGGATAATAGCTTGTTTTCTGGAAGAAAATAAGATTTTAAGATTAAATATATATAAATTGATTATTAAGGTGGACATTTGACTGGCATGTGCAAAAAAAGATATTTTACATTACGGGTAAAACAAATAATAATTATTTTACACGATTATTTTGCATGCATCCGTTCTAATTGCATGGCATTTCTTCAGGGTGGAGAGAAGAAAAAGGTGCCCCACGATCCGTGAACCCAACGGGATCAAATAAATACTTCTCATGCAATAAGAATCTCTTTTAATTGCCTGGAGTGAATGCATGTTAGAAGAAATTTAGAGCCTGCTCTTGTCCTTGAGTCATTATGCTCTAAATCCAATGGCCCACTTCTGTTCCGGTACAAGAGAAGAGCAATTAAACACATTTAGGAGTCAGGCGCGACAATAATGTCTAATGAATCACCTGGAGAGGCTAACAACTCACTAGAGTTTTTAAATAGACATTTTTATTAAATATCTGCGGGGCAGATTTAAAATATTTAACATTCATTTAACTTACTAACAAATTGACACTGATGCAAACAATTAGCTACACAACATGTTCTGCATTTAAAAATGTACGTTATTAACTTCTATTTACTTGTACTTTTTAAAATGCAAAATAATCTGCTCATGATAAAACATGGAACGCGCTCTCTGCGCCCTCCATCAACTCGCATGCGTATTTGTGAAAGGCATTATGAGGCAGCACGGTTACAAATCTTTTGATGTTTTATATAATAAGCTTTTTATATCAAATGTGTTTGTAATAGTCCACGTTCATGTAACATTTGACTTCAGTGAGACGCACATCCTCAAGACAAATTGAGAATAATTGAACAAAGAACTATATGTACATCCATTTCCCCACATCTCATCTCATCTACATTTGACATATTTAAAACATTTGGCTGCAGGACTGAAGGGTCAAATACGCTAATGACCCTCTTGAGATGAGTCTCTTGCGTCGTCATCAAGTGAAGTGCAGTCGCACATCCGTGCGCATTGCCAAATTCAGCGCATCTGCATATGCCAAATTCCACGGTCCTCGATTGTAATAAGTAGCTTAGTCAACAAACACTAATATATCTCTGAGTCATATCAAATGCATACTGTGTAACAGAATACTTACAATAAAATCCTTTTCTTTTCCAGATTGTTTCCCCGATGGGAAAAATCTGATTTTTTTAAAAAGTTACTTCCTTGCACTTTTACAGAATAAAACCAAGGTGAAAACTTTGCATCCGACGACAGCGAGCAAATATATGATCCTGAGAGGGAAGGATGGCGACCAAATGCGTCTTTGAGCGCGAGGTGCTGTCCTGAAAGGAGTGGTGCTGAAAGAGAGGAGGGGAGAGAAGACGGGGAAAGGAGCTGCCGCCGTCTGAGTTGAAGCGAGCAGGGACGTAACATGGAGCGCAGGATCCTCACTCTCATCTACATAGCGTCAATGTCACCTCAAAGTCGACCCTCCCCAACTCCAACATTTCCACCACTGAGATGGCAGCGGGTTTGAGAGAGGAGCATCCTCTTGTCTCAAGGTTTTATATCCTTACTCCTGAAGATTTTTTTTCTACATCAGCATCTCTTTCTCTCCCTCTCTCTTTCTCTCTCTTGCTCTCTCTCTCTCTCTCTCTCTCTCTCTCTCTCTCTCTCTCTCTCTCTCTCTCTCTCTCTCTCTCTCTCCCTCTCTCACCCTTTTTGGCTCTCTCAGGGGCCAGTTGATGCATAATAACTAAAGATATAATAACTTAAATATAGTCCATCAAGTTGCCATTAATAACACTTGTTCAGTATTTTTTTTATTTTCTAAACTTACATCCATCCAACATTTGCGTGATGAATGTGAAATAGCTTGTGTAAAAAGGTCACGCTCTGGGTAAAAATAAGAAGTATTGCATCAAATGCAGCAACTCTACAGTAGCATATACAGAGGAAGATGCCAATGGCTGCTCTAGCTTCTGGCAAAACATGATAAAAGAGTCCCAGCCAATAAAGGGAGTCAGGGTGTGTAAGATAAATTGAAAACTCTGCTCATAATCTTCTTTGCCAGCTGCCTTCCAAAATGAAATACCCTTGTGGAACATCCCAAATGAGCAGTTGTAATGCAGACTTTAACTCCCACACCAAGCTAAATTATTAGGCTCTCACTGGGACTCTTGCAGGGTTTAACAGTTAAAGTTTGAGTCGTGAAAATGAGTAAAGATTATGCAGTGTTAATATTAGAAGAAAATCTACATCTGCCTTTGGGAATGACAAACGCTGTGATATTGATGATTTTTTCCTGTATTTCAAGTTTGTTGCACCGTCATAAAGCCTTCAGGTGACACCTTATCATGACTTATGATATTTTGGTGCCAAAGCAGCTTCATTTGAATGTTAAGTGGTATCATATGGCATGGCTTATGTCGCTGTTATGGATGCATGCAATTCTGGAGTGTGTCAAAATCTACCATTTCCATATTCTTCTATTCATTTGCTTAATTTCTTTTCCTTTTTCTTTTTTCCACACTATCCCCATTCTCTCACTGCTCGCTTCCCCCCCCCCCACCCCGACACACGCCTCATGCTCATCTGCCCTAATCTTTCCCTTCCGTCTTCTGTTCTTTTTTTCTCTGCCATACTGTAGGCTGTAAGGTGCTGATACAGTGCAACAGAAAAGCCACATCACAGAGAGGGAAGGAAATAATGCCCAGATGGTGAACCAATGTGGGGTGAGCTAACCTTCTAATGATACGAAACGAAATTTAGCATTTTTAATCCCAACTGGCTGATTGGCCTGCAGGCTGTGGCACCTCAGATGTGCAAAAAGCCTCCCGTTGGCCTGCAGCTCTCACACGAGGGGAATTCAAAATGCCACAATGATGAGAGCTGGTGGGTCTGTGCTTGTGGCCCTGGCCCCACCTGATGGTGAGTCTGTGTGCAGTGGAGCTTGTAATTACAAAAGGAGGTGGTAGTAATAGAGAGTAGAGTACAGGCAAACACATGGGCAAACACACAGGCAGACAGCTGGCCCCCAGTTTCACCGCTCAGACATAGGGGACAAAAGCGATGCTCTGAAACTGTAGAGCAGATTATTGGTCATGTGAGAAAGACAAAATGGCGATGCAGATGAGGATGACAGTGATAATGTTGACAGATGCATTTTATAATGCAGGCATATTTACAGAGCCTTTCAAAAATATGTTGCCTCTCACTTTCAGTATTAGTCTGATGCTTTGCATACATGTCGAGGCTCTTTATGTGCAACATAAATAATATGACTGTACATGACAGCATCCCATGTGTACCTCTTAACGCTTCAAGTCAAGCAGAATATGAATCCACGTAAAATAAAAATTGTATATTAATAAACTGGAACGACGCATGCTAACATGCTTACTATGTTCACCTTCTTAGTTTACCATGCTAGCATGCTATGAGTTGCCAATTAGCAATGCACACAAAGTACAGCTGATGATAGGAATATCATTAGTTTTGCAGGTATTTGGTCATAAACCACAGTATCAGGCAAATTTAAATTTTGACTTGATGATGGCGCTCTATGAAACGTTGAGGTATCATCTACAATTAATTCTGAGGGGGGCATGAATGTATGTACCAAAATTCATGGCAATCCAGGTAATAGTTGTTGACTATTTCTCTCAAAATGGATGTTAACCTCATGGTGGCACTAGAGGAAAAGTCAGGGCATGACCAAAGTAATTAGGATTCATCCTCTGGGGACCATGAATGTCTACCAAATTTCATGACAATCCATCCAAAAGTTGTTGACACATTTCTGTCTGGACCAAAGTAGTCAACTGACTGACAGACCAACATAGCTACACCGCAGTCATAGCTAAAATCAAAACATATCTAAAAAACAGACCTGTACCATTATGCAAATACAGGGACCAAATACAACCTTCTTGAAAATACTCTCATGAAGTATTAGTAGTATCAGTAGTATACTCTGATATAAAATGACATCCAAAAAAAATTATATAATTATAGTATATATTTGAAAAATTAATCCATACTATTCTTGAGACAGTAGTTTTCACTTTTTTGCTACTTGGCACTTAACCTCTTCAACATTGTCCTTTTAACATTGACTGCATGAATCGTCTGCAGTCCCTTTCCAAGTCAGTTGCTGTGCTTGCCAAGTGAAGCAGCATCTCAAATATCTAGTTTGAACAAACATTTTTTAACATTGTTGTATGTTGGCTTAGCACTCTAGAGCTTATGGAAATGAATGTGTGTTTGGGGATATGAAAGAGAGATAAAGACTAAGAAGTAGACTGAAAGACACACTGACAAACAAACAAACAAACAGACAGACGGAGCCCTGTACTGTAGCTTTTCCATGTCTCTTAATCCTAAAAGCCTCTGTTCTTTTTGGGTGGTGGGGAGAGGGAGGGACTGTTGTCAGGACCAGTTATGTGAAACACTGCAGGCCCATAGAATATATCTGGCTCTTCATTGGTAAGTCAGTCAGGTAGGACGCTGCTAGGCCTCTCCAGAAGAGCCTCGGTGCAGCGTTTCCGCTCTCAGTGAAAAGATGCAAACAAAGTGATGTGTCTGTTGCCGGGTGATTCACAAAAAGAACCCAGGGTGCATTTCTGTAAAAAGGGAGGGTGAAAACACAGCGGCAAAGTAAAACAAATACTGGCCTCCCTCCCTGCCTCCCTCACTCTTCTCACAGCCAGGCAGGAATGTAGAAGTCGGTGAGGGAAAGTGAAGCCAAAATGTTTCTGCCAAGCCAGCTTATGCTTAAATGTAGCAACATCTTTAAGAACTACATCATGATATAAAGGTGAAGATTCAAATACCTACTTAATCGGAAATTTGATTCTGAGAACATGTTTGGAGAAATGCCAGAATGAAGTATAATTCTAAATCAAAAAGCAGTTATAAATTGATTGATGTTTAATAGCTGTAAATTCATGCATGTTTTTACCTAAATCAATAACCGTCAAAGAATTGTCGTGGTCCAAGTATCAGGGAAGTGTTCAGCCAATAGAGATGTTTTCAGACACGTGACGAGGGATGTATTGTCTGTGTATGTGCTGTGACATTGTTTTGACCCCCTGCCATGATTCATTATAACATCAGTGACACAGGTTGCGAAAGGTTACCAAGGTGCAGCAGGCCACCCCCAGCAAAAATCAGGAAATTAAAAGGCTTATTTCTCTGGGGACCATGAATTTATGTACAAAATTCTGACCATTCATGTGGTAGCTGCTGACTGTCTCTTCAGCAGACCATAGTTCGCCAGTGTTGCAAAAATATTTAAAAACCTATTCTACCAGGTTTAGGATGTGACCACGTCTATGTCACTAATATGCCTTTATTCACACACTAATGAAAGAGCTTATGAATAAATAAATTAGTCACTAAAATGGAAATTAAATTATTAATTATTTTTATTAATTAAATTAAATAGATTTACGTATTTGTTTGCTCATTGCTCCCTTGACTCTGCTTGGAGACAGAGAACAACAAAGAATTTGGATCAATCTTGGATGTTTGAATTAATTCAACATAAAACTGTATGCATATCTGAGATTGTGTGTGTTACCAGTTTAGTAGTAAGTAAGTAGTAATCTCTGAATTAACATCTCTGAATTGGTATTGCAATTGATTAATTTCACTCTCTGATCCTACTGGGACTCTCAATCAAAAGCATGGCAGAAAATATCAGAGTGGACCGCGATACTGGAGTATACAATTTATATTGTAACCAGCACCTAGACCATATAGCATGCTGGTCAGCTATGTATGATTATGCACCACTCTTTATTTTGTGCACTTCACAACACAACATGTTTTCATAAGATTGAAAGGTAACTAAACATTCAAAACAAAGTTTAGTAATAATAGTTATCTTCTTTCAAGTGGAGAGTTTCTCATTCTGTTACATACGCTCAAAAAACAGTCTATAAATGACATAACCTGCACAAGCTGAATTGCACAAAATGTAGCCTGTGACACTTGGTGACTCGTATGGCTTTCAAAGGTTTTTACCGGAAACTGCTGTGCCGACATTTTTCCAGCTGTATTAACTATGAGTCTGACAGGTGTTGTAGGTACGGTGTGTGGCTGTTCAGAGTGTTGTTCATGTTCTGCTTACATGTACAGCTTTTGACACACACACACACACACACACACACACACACACACACACACACAGAGAGTTCATGTTGCTGTACAGTTGTGCCCTTTGCCCCATATTATGATTTTACTACTACCGTATAATTATCATGAAGTCATTAAAGTACCTCTACTTTACATAATTGTTACAGGGCTGAAAATCATTAGAGTTGTTACTGAAATCAACATTTTGACTGAACGAGAGTACAAAATCTGCACCCATCCCAGTAAGTTTTTTTTAACTAAAAACAAAAACCCTCATAATGATAAATATGAATTTATACTAGAAGCATCCATTCTTTTGCAGGTCATCTTTCGCACATTATTCATTCATCATTCAATGTCATACATCTTTGTTATATCAACCTACCTTTCAATGGAGCAGGACAATGTATCCTTTCTATGGGTTTCACCTGTGTTTCCAAGAATGTTTTATGGGTGGTTACCCTTAGTCAAGGTAATTGAGGTAGACAGAAAGTGATCCACGGGTCAGGACTGATATTTACACTTAATGGCTTTCATAGCATCTGCATCCGCCACCACCTGCACCTTCAAACTCATGGCTGACTGATGTTGTTGGGAAGTAAATGGGAGAAAGGGTGGAGGTTGTGATTGCTTTTATCTTTAGACTTTTTCTTTGCTCCTGGGCAGTTTGGAGCATTAAAGTAACTTTAATCGTCGTCAGAGACATTCACTAAATCACATCATTAGGTGTCAAAGGTGAAAAAAGGTTTTTGTGCAAAACACAAAAATCTACAACATTTTGAAAAGCAAACAGAGGAGAACACTAAATCAGTTCAATTCACATGAACATTTAAATGCAAATCCCTGCTGTGCTTATTGAAATTTTCACTCATGTGTTGCTAGGCAACAGAGCTGTGGGCTGTTTGGTAGGTTTGGTCTTCGCGGTTTGACCATATCTGTCTGGGCCGCTTTAAAGGCAAGGTCTTAGACACTCACATAAGAGGCAAGTTGGGCCTGAGACTGTGGAGCTGGGATTGAAGGACTATCTATTTAATCATTAACCAACATCTAATAAAGAACACTGCAGGGGAAATCTTTTGCATTTAGGCAAGCAGCAGGTATCTTGAGGTTAAAGAAAGGTCTTTAGACTGATGAGCACTGACTGCCACCTGAGAAGATGGGCAGCAAAATGAAGGGCTGAGGCTCTCTGAGGTGATGTATCAGTTCATTCTGCAGATGGGAGCATGTAGACTGAGTGAAAAGGCTGACATCAGAGTTAAAGATATAGACTACTAGATTGAAGGAGGAAAGTTTGGATTGAAGGGCAAGCACTAAGGCTGTGTCTGAGTTCTAGAGCAGAGGAGTTAGGCAGACAGGCAGAGGGACAGTGCAGGAGGCTGTGGCTGAAACGAAGGAGAAGGCTGAAACAGAGGACCAGAGGCTGAGGCTGGTGTACTCCTCCAGCTCATAAAGGCTGCTGCTGCAACTACAGCAGCAACTGAAACATGCCTTTAATTTTATAGAGATCCTACTCTATATGGGTCCTCAAATGAGGTTTTTGGGGGTTCTTTTGAATTTAGTTCGCTCCATCAAATGCTTTATGTTGTTTTTAAGCTTAAAGGCTTTAGGCTTTCATGGTCTCATGGTTGCTAAAACCAGCAGTATAAAATCAGAACAATCTGAAAATTAGTTCTAATTAGTACAGCAGAAAAGTTGTCGTTTCAACAAAAGGATATTATTTATTAAACAAAACCAAATAGGCAATTGTCACTTATTTACCTTTAGGGGCAAATTATGTGATTGATTTGAAAACAACCACTATGAAATGTAAATAAATAGAAATATTTAACAATATTCCACTCATCTGACTAACAAAATAAGAGATATTGATCATAAGTGACAGCTTTGATCTTAGTAGTTGTGAAGTCATTATTCATTGGATGTGCACTGACTGCATGCAACATTAGTGTGATTACTACAGCTACCCATATTAATATTTTTGTGTGCAACTAATTTAGTTTTGTTCAGTTCAATTTTGTGATTACAAAAGTTGTTGAGTTTAAACAGTGTATGTTTTATTTTCCCGTTTTGATAATTGAGCAGAGCACAACAGTCATGTTAAAACAACGGTTCATAGACACATTACTGCCGCAGATAATTTACAGTATGGTAAAACAGAACTTGATGTTGTATTTGTATTTTGTAACCATTTCCTCATGCAGGTCTTTCCCTGCTGCCATTTATATTTTACATTTCAAGGACTAACTTTTAAAATGTTCCCTTGAGGAGAAAGGGGCAACACTTTAATACTAGAATGTCTTTTTTCATGTAGACTTGAAGCATGTATATACAAATCCAATCCTGTACAGCTCAGATCTTTTACTGTACTGAATCTGTACCGTTCAAAGTAACACATCTTGGCAGTCCAGACTGCTCCAATGTTGCTGGGGTTTGACATTTAACTCCCATTGGTGCCTACTAAAAAAGCACTTAAAGGCACTTTAATTTAAACATCCTCCTAATACCATCTGGACGTTTGGCATTGAGACAGTAACGCTAACACTAACACTAACACTAACAATAAAGTAACTTTTGCATGTGAGTAGGTAAAAGATAGTATAAGAAGTATTGCAGCATTATAAACCACTGTTTCCTGAAGAGAACATGCTTACTTATAAATTACAAAGTAATTACAGTGTGTGTTGGAAGGGAGGTTTCTCTCTTTGGATACTGGATATTTTGCACCCATCACTTTTGCTCTTTTCAAAATTTTAACTTCAGCTTAATGCATTTTTGTGCTGTGCCCCACATCCTTAATCTTCTGCCTTGTTAGCCTAGCTGGATGAGTCCAATAGGGTGTAGGTTAGTTCAGCATAATTGGCCGTTTAATGATCCAATCACACACCTCCTACACTCCACTAACTCTTCTAGGGAGGACTCAGAGTTTCCTTTCCCACAGGATTAGACAATTCAAAAAGTGACGAGTATGCTAGGGTCACATTAAGTTTAAACATTTTTCTGTGATTTGTTATTATGCAAATGCAGTTGCTTGCTGACTGCAATCAGGAGTATATAGTTCCTGTCACCCCATGGGGATCACATCCCCATCTGATCCACCTGGTGTTCAAGTGATCGAGTTTGTTTGTGCTTCCCCATTTCACCATGCTACACCTGCTTGAGAATAATCTTATATCCATCGAGGTTGACCTACCACAGTGACCGGAATGATGGATTATTTAACAGACAGGCAACAGTGTGTCCCCAACCTCAGCAGTGTGTCGAACATGCAGCTGAAGAGTAGCATGACCGTGTCGCTGGAGACTGCAATATCAACATTCCTGGGCATCCTCTACCACACACATCCCTACACTACACCCTTTCTTGTAAAATAAAAATAGAAAGAAAAAAGCAGCATAATGCTAAATAAGCTGTTTGTAGACCATTGACGTAGCAGTGAATCGCTGAAATCTGTCAATACAGAACCAAAGGTCCTGTTCCAAAGGGGGGAAAAATGGAATTTGTAATAATGCAAATAATCAACGCCTTAATCAACAGCATGTTGTGTAGTTTACTCTGTATATTTAGATGAGGATGGTATTTAAATGGAATGGAATTTTGAAGGTTTTCCACAGTTTTGCATTGATGAAGTGTAAAGAATTAAAGTGAACAAAAATCTTTCTTAAGACTTGCAGAAACCAATCAAATCTGCTGATGTTTCACGTTGCTTATAAGTAATACAGTCCTATTGAACATTCTTTCTGATTGTGTGTGCAGAGTTACATTATGTGTTTTTGAGGAATTTTACAGTATATATGTGTGCGGTGAAAAGAAATGGAGAGAGCAGGTGTCAGCAATCTCTCCATGCGCCCTCTACTTATCCCCTATTCACCCGGGCCGTTTCTATGGTAACAGATGAATGGATTGCCACATGGATGATTGGTGCCAATCCACCAGTCATTAGCCTCATAATGGACACCCACTCAGGGGAATAATAGTAAATTAAGACTGAGCAAAGCCTTATATGTATGAAATACATCACTGAGGGATTTATAACTTATTGGTCTCCAGCCTTCACCACTTTTTAAACTTAAATTCATTTTGTTTTTCAAAAACAATATAAGACAACAAATGTTGAATGACTGGAACAAAGAGGTTACCTTGAGTCATTAGAACATGACGTATTTTGATAATCATCAATGCTTAAAGAAAGTCCATACAAAACATAAATATTTAACATTTTTAACATGGAGAAGTACATTTGTATATGGACTACCAAAAGAGCATAAGGGGAAATGAATAACAAAAATATAAATATTTAATTTTACCTACCTTTTAAAAACCTTATTGTATTCTATAATTGCACATAACACAAATATAATAAGGCATTAAAGTGATGGTTCGGAGTAATTTCACCCTAGGGTCCTTTGCACCATGACCTCGAGCCAAACAACCCCCCAGAAGCTTTTTTCAGCTGGGTCTAACATTGGACAAGTTAGCATTATCAGCGGAAAAGCTTAGTGCAGGCGCTAATGGATCCATGTTTGTATCTCTTAAATGACCCCACTAATAATGCCCAAAATGATGCCAAACTTCTACACTAGTACAAATAGGTTATGCACTCATAAAACGATGGATTGTAAAGTTTGTAAGTACACCAGAAGTTTATGTAAATAACACTTGCCTGTTGGCTTCTGCTCTCTGCTGCTGCTGCTACTACTACCGGGCAGTAAGACGAGTGCTTAGGGACGTCTACAAATTACAACACCGAAAAGAGATACAACAAAACTATTTATTAATTTAATGATTAAATAAGGTAATGTCTCCAAACTTACCTCAATTATAACTTGTCTCCTGCTAGTTATACTACAGCACTTACTTTAAAAAAAAAAGTTAAATTAATAAATATTTTTGTTGTATCTTTTTTCGGTGTTGTAATTTGTAGACATCCCTAAGCACTCGTCTTACTGTCGGTAGCAGCAGCAGCAGCAGAAAGCAAAAGCCAGCAGGCAAGTGTTATTTAAATAAACTTCTGGTGTACTTACAAACTTTCCAATCCATCGTTTTAGTACATAACCTTTTTGTACTACTGAAGAAGTTTGGTATCATTTCGGGCATTATTAGTGGGGTCATTTACGAGATACAAACGTGGGTCCATTAGCGCCTGTATTAAGCTATTCAGCTGATAACGCTAACTCTCCCAATGTTTGACCCAGCTAAAAAAAGTTTCCGGGGGGTTGTTTGGCTCGAGGTCATGGTGCAAAGGACCCTAGGGTGAAATTACTCCGAACCATCACTTTAACACACATCAGAGTAAACAATAGCTACTTCTAAAAATAAAAATCTAATTAGTTACAGTACAGAATTCAAGCTTCTGCTTGTGAATGGCTTTCAGCACCACAGTGAGGTGGACAGCTCCACCTCAGGATAACCACAGTTTACTATAAGCCTCAAAACAGGTAGAAATTATTCAGGATACTATGAACCAAGGATTAAAGTTAGCCTAGTGTACATGTTTAAGGGTGAAAAAGATATGCAGAATGTGATATTATCCTATACTGTAAACGTTACAACGGCACAAATTACAAATACCCAATATCTTAAGATAAAACCAAATAATTAACATAAGTTGATATAAGAGTGTTTTCTTTTATTTAAAAAACAGACAATGCATGCCAATGTACCAAAAATAGAGTCTTCTTGAGACTGAGCATGCCTACCTGTTTCCTCTGCAAGATTCTTGTTTGGTGTACTTGTGCAGTGCCCTTAACCACTAGACTTTCTTCTGCGTTGATGAATAGTTCTTATGTGACACTCTCTGATGATGTCTTTGCTGATCGATAAAAGTGTTTGTCGGCAGTGTAGAGTATAGGAGACTTGCTGACAGGTACCAGTTATCTGTAATTCAGGTCTGATAGAGTTGGCAGGCTCATGGCTTTGGACAGAAAAGGCTTCACTTTATTAGAACGTAATGAAAACTACCACTAACAGCTGAAAGTGATTCACATGTAAACAGAGTCTCTTTTGATGTTCACCTGCTGCTAGTTTAACTTTAAATTTAACTGACACATTCAGATAAGTGGACATCTGAATATGCATTTTTATTTACTCATATAAATTGGAAACATTTAATATTACAATGTTTTGCACTTGACATCAGTCAAGTCACAAGACAAATGTATAGTGTTTGACAAAATTGCAAGACTTTCAATAATGATTTAATTTGTTTTTTTTCATCTGTGCTGCTCATTTCTGTATGATACTAAAAAAGGATCTGACAAGATTACACACATGTAAGAGCTAACTTACTATTGCAGCCCTGAATAGCAGGTACATTCTTTTCTCATTGGAATTCCATGTGTCATGTTACCTACAGCCATTGGGGTTTGGCTATTATGTCATTGTCCTAATGGGTTTTCTTGTCCCTGGGTTGATTGTGTAACCTTGATTTTTTTGTAAACTTTTATTATGAAAGAAATGCAGTTAGAGCTGTTTTAAAGGAATTAAAAAAATAAGTTTTTAATGTGTTTAAAAAATTTCTTTCAGTCCTTTTTGGATTTTCAGGGACTTGCATGTGCGTGTGATTTTGATTTTGAAATATAGTGTGGATATACAGTAATGTAATGTATTTCATTTAACTTTTCATCTACCATATGAAAACATGAAAGAGACTTACCTCAACATCTATTCTTTTCAGTTAGTAAATCACACTTAAGAATGTGTTTTGCATACACAAACCAATATAACTACAGAAGGCCAATGGATTATGACGACGTATTTTGACACTTTGTCGTTTGAACGTTGAGGGAAGACGGCCATGTTGCTACATACAATGTTGCAATGTTTGGTGGTGTGCCTGAGATTTTTTAAGAGAGCCATGCATGTAAGGACACAGTTCACAGATTATTTGTATTTAGGATAGTGGATTGTAGTGGTCTACACAGCTTCGCTGGAGAAAATCACTGTCCTTAGTGTGACAGCTTGTCTCTGTCAGCATATGTGACAATTAGAGTGTGTAGACTCTAGACAGATGCATGACTGATG
Source organism: Perca flavescens (assembly GCF_004354835.1). NCBI lineage: Eukaryota > Metazoa > Chordata > Actinopteri > Perciformes > Percidae > Perca > Perca flavescens. Next base: position 20,621,589 of record NC_041334.1, on the reverse strand, counting down.
ACCATGAGAGAATGTCTATTACAGACACATACAATCTCCACCATCCATCAAAAGATCAATCCACCCCAAAGAAAGAAAAACACAAAATAAAGAGGAAAAATACTTTTATGGTGATGCCTTCTTGCCTTAAGGTGGCACATTGTAAAGAAAAATACACAATGAAACCTGGCGCTTTTCCTCTGAAATGAATGCAGAATTTGCAAAAGCATGTCTGTGAAACCAGTCCCACTCTCAATGGTAACCAATCCTGCCAATTAGAGAGCTACTGTATATGAGGGTGTTAAACACTGGATTGATCTTTTCCAACATGCTAAGTGTTCATTGTATTAATGGCGAGATCAATAGCTGTTCAGAGTTATAGTTATGGAGTAAGCCAGCCTGTTGTCAATTCCTATAAACATATGAGTTGTCACAAGTACTGTAGAAGAATGGACCACTAGTTCAAAACACCTGTTTTTCTGTAAGGAACAAATTTACATTAAATGTTAGTTTTGAATCGAGAATTAATTTATACGGAAGATGGTTACTTACAACAGTGAAAGAAACTATACCTTTGAAATTTTGCAATAAGGGACCATGAGCTGCTATCCTGAGGGTACAAAAAATAGCTAATGCAGTACACTGCAGTGTTTTGTAATGGGCATTTCTTTTCTATTTGCATTTTCTATTTGTAAAATGTAGGGGTGTCCCCGACTAAGAATTTACACATTCGAATCAGAATTGTCGAATCTTTCTATAGTCGACTGATAGTCGAATCATCTGTGTGTGTGTGTGCGTGTGTGTGTGTGTGAATGGGTTGGGAGGGGCACGACACTAGTCAGCAGGAGGGTAACATGTAAACCGCAGGCGCATATGGACGCGTATTTCGCATCCGCCGCATGCATAACCGTCTCTCTTTTGGGAACTGTGTATCCTGGCTCAAGTGTGCGCATTAATTCTTTAAAACCTTCACCGTCCATAACATTCACTGGCCTCATGTCGAGCGCAATAAACTCTGCAATTGTGTCCCTGATTTCTCTTTTCCTTTTCTCGGGCAATGGCGGTCTCAAATCTAGCTTTCTTTGAGTTAGTTTTGGCGCAGCTCCGGTACTACTACTACTACTACTACTAGATGAACTGCTGTCATCAGTCTGATACTGTGGGTGGATCTAGAAAAAAGACTAACATATTTTATGTCCCAACATATGATATTGCTATTCGTAAATTAAAAGTGCCATTATATATGAAAGAGTGAAACATCTTTATTGGTAATATACTTACCCGTTTTAAGTGGAAAGCCATGTTTGTTGTTGACGAGTGGTAGGACATGAGCTGTTGGCACAACTTGCATTTTACTTTTTTTGGATCATCTTTTACCATTTGAAAGTGCATCCACACTTTAGATTTTCTTTTTCCAGACATTGTTAAGTAATGTTAATCTCCTCGTCTGATGCTCCTCATCTGTCGCGGATCAGGGAAAGTGAAACTTAAATCTTTCACAGGGGTGGTTGGATTTACACACACACACCTAAATTTTTTTTATTGAACTCTTCTTTCTTTCTTTTCACGTTTTATTTTTTACAGCATTATCATAATTAAAGGCTGTATATAACTTAATATAACCGTACAAAACCAGTAGTTCTGTGTGAAATTAGACATTGAACACCCCCATATTGCCAAAATGGTATGATCCTCGTTTCATAATAACACCCGCGAAGATTTGACTGTGAGATTGGTGGTTGAATCAGGCTCTGCAGATCGATGCATCAAATCTTCGACTATTCGGGGTCACCCCTAGTAAAATGGTGAATTAATGAAGAAACAGTGAGAGGAAAGAATACATAGTGAAAAAGAGAATAGTCAAACTGAAGGTAGAACTTGGATTTTATGTGGGTTTAATCTTATCAGCGATTTAACAACTCTGAGTCTGTGATCAAAGATGATCATGTATAATAGCCTGCATGGCAAAGGGAGATCAAACACACAGATAAAAGATAACTAGCATGACTCCTATTTCTTTGAACATTGTCTTTCTTCCCTATTTCAGTCTTTACGATATAGATATATTAAAATCCATTTATACCTTTTTAGAGCTCAGGCCAGCCAAAATTTTTATTCTTACAGAACCTACTCTTGGATTTATTCCTTTTAAAGGAAATTGAGAAACAAATAAATTTAGTTTCATCACTTTTTGGTCACCCTAATGCAATCGCAATCCTGAAATTCAGTTATGGCTTTTGGTTTTGGTGTGCAACCCAAGATTTTCACCCCTATGAAAATAATCTTGGGGCTTTCCTGGCCACGACATCTTAAAAACAGACGAAGGGGCAAGGATCTTCCCTGAATGATGACAGGGTGCATTAAGGCATATCGTAGCCCTGTGGCAAACAGGTGTTGCATTGTGCCACTTTCTTACCATCAATTCCAAAAGACATTGCAAGATCTTTGTCAACGCTGGTAAAATCTATTCCTCTCTGCTGATGTATCTTTTGGTTGTCTTAACGAAAAGACTTCTAAAAAAGTGCTTCTAAATAGACATTTAGTATGAGGAGCAGATATGTTGTGACATGTTTCTCTGGATGGTTGTCTGTGTGGCTAACTTGTGATGTAGACTGACAATGACAAGTGAAAGTGTTCCAGCGGGTGTTTTGTGGCTGAACCACCTGCTTAAGCAGAACACACATGGGGGCCGAGCTAACCTTGCCTGAAGAACCTACAGGTTCATGAAGGGGGTGTTGCCAGATTAAGTATAATATATTGTGACATATTATAACACTAAGTCCTTAAATTAATCTGAAACTAAGCAAGTTAACTCTTTTAAACCCAAATTAAATAAATGGTGACTCCTGCATAAACAGCATGTATTGTGATTCTCCACATGTATCAAGATATCTGATAGGAATTAGTTAGAGAAGGTTTTATTTGAACAGCAAAAGTGTTGACTCTAACAGGAGTAGCCTACCCTGGGACAACCAAATCGTGCTAACCTTTTCTGTTCGTCTGGGGATGCTCTATGTCTACAGCGGAGTCCTATTTGCTTTTTAGTGCAATATATTCCCTATCTGCCATTTATAAGTGCCTGAATTCTTATTGTAACATTTGTGAACTATGTAGTCACACATACCAAATAAAATGTAGTGTCCCCAGCATGTACACAAACATGTAGATGCTTTGTTTTTGCTGCTGAGGTAACAGACAGACGTACACCAACCAACCAGCAGACACTAGTATAGTTACATACAGCTTCCCACATTGGAGCACCAACAAATGTGTTTGTTAGAATTAAGTGTGATATTTAATACAAATTGTATTATCCATCCATTATCTATACACATTGGAGCCTTTTCCAGCTGATGTTAGGCCAGTAGACCCTGGACATGTTGCCAGTCTATCACAGGGCTGACACACATTGACAACCATTTACACTCACATTCAGAAAAGCACCAGCCAGCTGATGGTTTTGATCACAGCACCTATTTAGGGTGTATAGTGCTAACCACTGCAACACAGTACTGCCCCATTTATGATATTATTGTTATTAGTAGTAGTGTAGTTGTAGTTGTTTTTGTGTGGGAGTTAATGTTCTTTTTTTCCAAAGTGTCTGAAGAATGAAAGTACAAACTAAAATAAAAATAATACATTTATATTTTACAATAATTGCATTATTAGTTGTGTTTTTGCAAAGGCTCTTTGGTTGTGGTGGTCACGCCAGCTGCCTGAAAATTAGTCCACATTAAATATTTTTAGTTTAGCTCAAATACAAGATGTCTTCCTTTGGTCCAACTATAAGAGGTAGGGGTGATTGAGGAGAATAATTATCATGGGTCTTGTTCCTCCTTTTTACTGGTTAATTACCAGCCCCACATGCATGACACTGCACAGTTTCTGCTCTGACCCTTTGTAGCTATGGGGGTTTAATGACTTCAGTGCTCAGCAGCACATTTTCAAAAAGATGTATGTATCCCATTTATTCTGCTGCACATATGAGCTCTGAATTTTCAGGAGAATCACTTGATACTGAAGAAAGCAGTTTTTCCTATGCAGGGGCTTTCTACGCCCATTCCGTTTTGTGGTCTTCAGTACAGAGATGCAATGTATGGTTTAGGAGAGAAAAGCAGGATAATATTGAGAGATGAAAGAGGGAGTATTGCAAAAGAGAATTTGAGCATGGGACATTACAGACAAAGTCAAACAAAATGGCTTATGAAGAGATACAGGAACACAGATAAACAGGAAAACAGAAAATAGGAGGAAGGGTTGGAGGGGGATCTGCCAGTTGAGAATTAATAGCCAGGCGCTGCTGCTGGCTTAACTATTGCATGTCTTCATCACTGAAAGGTTACTATGAACAGAACTGACAGTTCTGCCTACTAGGCTCTGACTGGCATGCTTTACTCATAGCATAGGGAGGAGGAGGAGAGAGGAAGAGGCAATAAAGAACAAGTAGGAGAAATGAAAAGAAGGGAAACAAACAGAAGAAGAGAAAAAAAGAAAAGAAAAGAGAAAGAAGAATAAGTGACGAGGTGGAAAGATGGCAGGAGAGTGAAAGGGATAAGGAATGGGGAGGAGACAAAAGTCAAAGGCAGTGAGCGGAGGGTTACTTGGAGACCTTAAATGAACACAAATGATTACGTGATGCTGAATCATTAGTCCTGGAGTAACAACTCTCGTCACAGTGCCATTTAGAAAGGGTAAAAAGAGGACAATCGGCCCAGCTGATAACTGCACTAGACTGTACACAGGGACAGAAAAAAGTTTTGTTTTCATACAGAGAGTTTGACATTAAAAAGTGTGCTGAATGTACCCTTCATGGCTAATAACTGAATAAATGCAAATGTTTGCATTACCTAACCAGCATTAGCTAAATTATCTGAAGCATGGTTTCTATCAGTGCATCTCACTTTCCTTAAATTGCATCCCTGTCTCCTCCACTAGCCTCCCTTCATTGTGTCTTAGCGAGGAAGCACTGGATGGATGCGAGGAAATCATGGAGGAGAGAGGGAATGAGCAAATGTGTTTTAGAGGGATGAGATGTCCTTTCCACTGAAGCGTCATATGAATTTGTTAGCTGTATGGATGGATTTGGCAACGGCTTTCAGCTGCACGGCTTCCGGGAAGGCTGCTCTCGTGCATCCTCGCCTATCTCCTCGATGATCCCTCCTCGATGATCCCTCCTCGGTCCTCGGGGTAGAAGTAAGGGCTTTAGAGATGGCCTTTATGGAGGAGGGACAGAACAACTTCTGGTTCAGCCGAGGAATGAGGAGCGAGGAGCTAGCAAATAAGGAACATGAGATGCAGCCCATGTCTCTATAACGTCCTCAGCTGATATCATTGCAAGAAGATACTTTCTTAAGCAGTATTTAGTGCACCTAAATCCTCCTTGACTTCTTCCTTTCTTTCACAATTTCCCCTCTTTGGGTCTCAGTCAATAAGCTTATAGATAATTTCATTTATAAACTGACAAATGTTATTGATGTCATTGCCCCCATTAGGATAAAGAAATTAGGAAAAATGCACCATGCAGGAATGCCCTGCTAGTAATGGAAAAAAAGGTTGCAAAAAAAAACAAGTCTCCAGGTTCATTATGTAAGGGTTAATGCCCAACAATGGACTTCTCGAAGGGCATTAACCACGCTTATACCATGTCACTTGCCAAATACCATAGTTTTTAAGACCATTAATCTGTATTTTGATACGTTTTACAATCAAAATTTGATGACTAAAAAGCTAAGCTGGAGCCTGGTCACCATATTTCTGCTTGGATCTACAGTGTAATATGATTTCTTTGTTGGCCTATAGCCTCTAGTGTAGCATCCATGATGCAATGAAAGGCCACAATCAATTAATATGTTACCCAGCTGTACAGAGGATCAATTTCTCAATGCTAATTTCTACCAAGTGATTGACAGTGAATTGCTGCAGCTGAAATTTAAGATTGGGAATCGTTTTTTCTCTCTTTCACCCTGAATTAATTTTAAAGTAATCATAGAATGATGAAAAATCAATTTCTTTGCATCAGTTTGTCATGAGATTTATGTTGAGATTAAAAATAAGGATTGACATCTACACTCTCTGATGGATTTCAAAGGAAGATTAAACCTAGTCTCGAAACCAGACCTATCTCCACAATGCTGAGAAGTAAGGTATGGCTACACCACATATACATTCTAGGATGCATTTCTTTAAACCAATCACAATAGTGTTCTGGACGCAGCAACCGTGGCTCTGCAAAATGGTCTCTGGAAGGAACTTGCACCCTGCAAAAGAAAACACCACATACAATTTTAAATACAGTAATCTGAGCTATTTATAATTTATTTACATATAATGTATTAATTGGATACATGGTTAAACATAATTTGCTCTAACCAGTGTATCACTTTGTGTACTTCATCCAAAGCAATCCCCACCAATCGGTTCCAAAACGTCCCAGATAGATAGTAAATGCTGTAAAAATATAATTTGTAAATCTTTACAATCATTCCCCGAAAGAACCTTGCTGGCCTGCCTTGTTGCACAATCCAAATTTTCTTTAAAACTTTCCAGCATGTGGCCTGCTAGCTCAAAGTTTGTTGTTTTTACCCGTAGTAAAGGGATATTGAGAACAACAACACACAGATAGTGGAAGGTGAGGGGATGGATTCCAGGCTTTATCCTGGAAATGTACTTCTGTTGATCCAGACTAATTTGAACCCAATAGTACAATACAGATTTTTTTCAATTTTCAATTTCGCAAAGGAATAATGGATCTGGGACAGTCTATATAGTGAGTGGCTGATGAGGGAATACGGTGCAGGTGGGACTCTCAGTGGGGAATGAGGTGAATGCAGCGCAAGCGGGAGTGGCCAGATCTGAAATGACATGAGCGTTAGTGATATGGCTTGTTAACAGAGCAAAAACATAAAGATGATCTATATCAGGCTGAACTCCTGACACACGTCTTGGATTTGAAATACAATTCAGCTCCTGAGGGGATTCAATATAAAATGAAACAATAGATGACAAAGACACATTGGATGTGTTAAATGTAGATATACAAGTCTTTCCTGGAAGAGAGACACTCAAAACGGGAAGCAGATTGTCGCACGTGACATGAATGGCCATAATGAACAGAGAAGCAACTGTCCTTTACCAAGACTAAGTCTACAGCCACAGTCTTTGCATGCTAACGTGTGCAGGTATTTGGTTATAAACAAAAATTACAAATTAGGGTTTAGACCTGATGATGGGGTGAGATTATTAGAATTCATCCTGAAGGGGACATTAATGTCTTGGCAATTCATCCAATAGTTGTTTAGACACTTCATTCAAAACAAAAAATGACAACCACGTGGTGAGACTGGATGAAAAGTCAGACGATCACCAAAGTCAGTAGGCTTTATCCTCGGGGAACCATGAATCGTTTCATGGCAACCCATCACATAACATTTCATGGCAATCCATTAAGTGGTTGTTGAGAGATTCCAGTCTGGAGACTAAAGTGGTGGATTGATAAAATAATACCTTGACAAAGCCGCCCCTCTGTACAAAACATCACCTCAATTTGTTTAAAGGGCAAGCTGTCATGGTCAAGTACCCATTAGTTCATGCAGAGAGGACATTTTCGAGCTGCCTGGACATACAGTAGCAGAGGGATGTTGTCAGCAACATTTGCATCTTTTCATTCTTGTTCTGCTTCTCTGCAGATGCGACAAATATGGAATAGCCTCAAGGAGAGCGATTACTACAATAGCTGTCTCTAACTGTGACGCAGTGTGTGAAGTCATTGTGTCATATTACTGTAAATATGAATGAAATCTTTTCAGAGATCCATTGTCCTGCCATCTTCTGCCAGGTCAGGCGCTATGAATATTGTGGCCTGCAGTTATTTTGTCTTCAACAAACCTTGGCTTTATGTCACTGCCCCCCTTTTTAAAACGTCCATGCATGCAAAATCACAAAATCACCATGAGAGCCGGGGTAGGGGGTCATCAACTCACATAAGAATTCTATATTTCTGAATCAATTTACAAATTCCTAAAATCTTTTTGTTATAATTTGCTTTACAAGATAAAGGTGATTTATTTTGAAAATGCATTGTACGCTATCACCCAATGTTTCTAAATCATTGCAGTTAACATCATTTTTTTTTTGCTTCTGAATAAAATCATGACACCAAGATTCAAAATGAAATTGAATCACGAGATTCCCAAAGATTGCCACCCCTAGTGAAGCCTGCAAGCCTATCCAGCTGAGATTATACTGTAGATAACAACAAGTAACGAGAAGTTTCTGAGCTAGAGCCAACAAATATAACAATATCTAATTGACACCTGGTAAAGTCATAAATCAAAGTCAGAAACATTTCCACGACACAAAAGTCTGACGTCAGACCGACATGGTGATGCATCCTAAATGCCACCCATCATTTCTATTAAACCATTACCATTAGAATATCCTTATTTTTGCAATTAACCTAAGATGAGAGCTTATAAAGAGTCACACTAAGGTTAGTGCACTGAAGAACTGACATTTAACTAGTCTCTCTAAACTGAATGAATCCATACCATAGTTTTTTATTTCGATCTTGTGGGATACACATGAATGAACATATAACATCACATAACAGCACACATGAATAGAAGAAGTGACTTGCTGACAGTGTTGAGCAAAATTAAGCAGAAATAATATCCTGTCCACTTTCTGTGTGTTCTGAGGAAATCTGAAATGATGTAATGCTTGCACTGCATCCACAGGGTCTAAAATAGCTTTTCACCATATTGCACTCACAGTAGAGGAGAGGCACTTCATACATAAAAGAAAAAAAAACAGATAAGATCGCCTTTGGCTTTGAATTAGGACCGAATTAGCCTCCTCTCTTCTCCCCCCGTGTTATTTCCGTGCAGCCGCTCATGGCATGGTAAACCAAATAATCCACTCGTTGTCACAAAGCACATCATTATACGGTAATAGCCTATCCATGTTGACACCCCATTAGGCATAGGAAATTTGGGTAATGTGCTATACCACCATAGATTTTTCTCCATCTCAGGGGACGTATGTGAAAGCCAATGAGAAATTAAAGAAGTGAACTATACATGTAACGCAATGTTTTAATGGAAGCATGTTGTTGAGGCATTATTATAAAAATGACTTATAACCTTCATTATTCTGATTTGATAATAATAGGTGAGTTGTGATATGACAGGACTCTATTAATGGAGCAAAACTGTACCCTGTGATTCACCATCTGAAAAGAGGAAAAGTGGAAGAACTGGAACAAAACAAAGTGAAAAAGAGTTAGGTGGGGAGAGAGTTGAAAACAGATGGAAAGAAAGAAAGAGTAAGGGCGAAGGAGGCAACGGAGGGAAGGAGAGACCAAGTGGGGGAGAGGCAGAGCAAGACAGAAATAGATTAAGTGTAAAATGAACCTCTTGAGGATGAGGTGTTCCTCTAGCTTTCTGACCTGGCAGACAGACACTTCCACACACTCTAGTTCACTGCACTGAGAGTGGAGGCACCTTTGGCCCGCTCCTTTTCAAATTGCATACCTAAAGCTAAACTGATTTTTCGGGGAGGTGGAAAATAAGTCTGAATTAAAATTTGAATCCAGTGAAAGAAGTTTAGTCACCTTTGATGAGAAGAGTAAGGTGGTTTGAAATTATATTTCACTTTGGCGTGACTTTCTTTTGAGACATACGCTCTATCTTTTTGAAGCAGTCAGTCGCAAACATTAGCTTTTTTCTTCCAATGTGGAATTAGTAATTTCCCACTGCTCTACAATCTTTGTTGCTGGTAAAAAAAGTCAGGAATGTTTCCCAGTCCTTTAAAACATCAGCTCTCACCAGTCTACTACACATTGTGAGTGATCTTCAGCGTGTTTTGCATATAACTATGATGATGCAGATGCTCTACTGTAGTTGTACTGTATGCATATGATGATTTTAAGGCTGCTGAGCTCAACTGTGGGAGGCACTCTATCTCCAGGCTATCAATTCTCTCTCTTTCTCTCTCATGCAAACACACTCGCACTATCTTGCCTTCTTTTTTTCAGATAATAGTTAAATTATGCACATACACTGTGGATGGACTGAAAACCTGTATCTCCAACTAGCTGGATTCTCTTTAGTGTTTCATCCCTCAAACAACAATATTAATACCCCTTAAAAATCTTCTTAAAAGTTTCACATACAAGGAGAAGTTTTTAATTTGTCTGGTATTATGAGCATGTAATTTACCAGACTTGATTTGCATGCAAATCCCAAAATGTGTAATGAACAACAGAGCTGTTTGGAGCTTTTTGTGAACAGTGTTTTCTATTGGAGATGGTAAGTCCTTTTGGGGTGGACTTTGGACTTTTTCACTTTGTAAACCTATAATGTGCACAAAAAAGATATGTAACACAATAAAGGAAAGGGTAAAAGCCAAAAAGCGTAATATGAGCTCTTTAAACAAAGCTAAAACAATTTAAATTGGTTGATTCCAGTGTTTTCGCCAATATGCTTCATTGCCATGGATTATGCATCTGATTAATTTGGCATGTAGCTCTCTTCTCTAAGGGACTTAAATATCAGTACCAAATCTTTTGGCAATCCATCCAATAGTTGTGGAATAATTATAATTAAAAGCAAACACGTCAAGATGAAAATTCAGACGATCATCAAAATCAATAAGATACATCCTCTGCTGACCATTAATCTCTGTATAAAATAACATGGCCATCCACTGAATATTTGCTGTAATATTTCAGTCTGGACTAAAGTGGTGATCTATTCACTCAACCGACTGACTAACCAGCATTGCCTTCTCTAGAGCCACGCTACAACAAAGTATGGTAAATTATAAACATTTGATGTAGGGTTAATTAAGGAGGATTGCTTTATTATGCTGGAAATTAATCAGCCAGCTAAGTTATAATGGGGTTTCTGAGCTACATCAGCTCTCACACAAAAACATAATTAGATATGGAGTTCATATGAGATCATCTGCTGGATCATAATGTTCATTAGAATCATAGGTCTGACTCGCTACATTATCACACTCCGTTACCTACATATATAAGTCAAATATGTCAAAGTTCACCTTCACACTGGCATGTAATATAATTCTGAGGCATGTTTACAGTGAAGCAAAATCTGAAAAAGTGATACCACCCACCATCTGATATCAAATAACATCTTAATCTTAATCGTGGCTCATATGCCTCCTTCCAAAACAAGAGTGAACTGGGATTGGCTTTCAACCGCTGGCGAGCACAGTAACCCTTGTTGAGCCAGGGCCGACTTTGAATGTTGTCTTTTCAAATTACAACCGACAAATCCTACTCATTCTGCCTCTAAAAGGTTTATGCTCTTATTAGCCAATCTCTATCTCCAAACATACTATACACTACATGACTGTGACTGCTTCACACACACACACACACACACACACACACACACACACACACACACACACACACACACTCCCCAAACACACACACTCCCCAAACACAGCAGACATACCCACACCTCAAGACAAATGTCACCCCAATGAACAACTTAATTTATTTTTTTCGTTGCTGGCTTTAAATGGTGACCTTTCTAAGCGGTAGGTGTGGAGCGCTGGGACCGAGTGGCAGGAGCAGTGACTCTGCCTGCAGCCAAACTCATTGACATGCATGTTTTCAGGTCCCTGACATGCATGTTTGTAGGTCTCTGGACTCCAAAAGGTGCCTGTTTGTATGTGTTTCTGTGTGTGTGTCAGTGTGGATATGTGTGCCGCCACAAATTTATGGCCAGGGGTTTTTGTGTGTCATTTAGGTGTTAACAGTGTACTGGTGTGTCTGTAAAGTGTCACACTAGTTGCAGTGCTGTTAGCGTAGTGCTCCATGCTCCTGCACCAGTTCTCCAGAGAACCTGAAATGTGTAGACCTGGATGTAGACAGTAGTTTATTATGACCTTTTGGGAGAGGGAGAGAAAGAAAGAGGGATGGAGGCAAATGTGCATCGGGTAGGTTCACAAAATGTGACCCATTAGATGATATGGATATTTACAATGAGAAAGTAATTTTAACACTAATCACTCATTTAATGTGGGGGTGAGAGTGGGATGGCATAACCATAACACTCTCAGTTTAGAGACTATTTTATTTATCTACACTTCATGTGATGTTCGGTCTCTGTGGCATGGATTTCATATGCTCCTTCACATTATAATCCTTCTGGAGCTGCAGATAAGAAGATTCAAGAGGTGGCTGTTTCTTTAATTTCCACAGTTTAACAAGAAACGTTCAACAGAAGCCCCACAGAAGCTTCAAATGGCAAACTACACTGTTAACCTCAATTACCCCGTGCTCTATAACAGGGGGTTGAGGTCACAGTCATGGTGAGGACATTCATTTTAGAATAGCCAGAGGTGTTTCTGTATACACACACACACACACACACACATATGCCATTAAAGTAGTGAGAGGTGGGATAATGGTGGTACCACAAGTAAAAGGGTATTGACTGATTTGGGGATCAATGACAGAAGGGCGTGATGAGTGGAAAGAAGGATAGTAAGATTCAATAGTAAGAGAGTATGAAAAAAGCCAGGGGAGCAGTATAATCAGCTCTGATGAACATCTCTGTGTGTGTGTGTGTGTGTGTGTGTGTGTGTGTTTGTGTTTGCGCGCCCTACAAATGACACCTGCATTGCAGAAGAAGACTTTTCCAAGGTCACCATAAATCAACAGAAATTACACAGCTGCCAAAACCTATTACTGCAGAACTGTGCAACACAGGGCCTACCCAACAGGCATAGACCACTAGCAAACACACATTAATCTGGGCACGTACACATACATGTGTGTTTGTGCATGCACTCTGTAATACAAAAATAAACAAATTCGTAATCACACACTAGAACACACAAGCATGGTCACTCTAACACATTTCATGCCTGTGCTCATCATTTGTAATATATTTTCTTCATGCCACAAATATTTATTGTGTATATCTATTTTTTTTTCAGTCAGATAGTGCTCTCGTCACTCCTCTGCATAAAAAACAGAAACATAAAATAGAAAAGACATTATCCTCATTCACCTTTTACACGAAGGACCAACCAAGACAAATACAGTATGACTCTGCAGATGGACTATGAAAACTTTTAAATATTACATTTACTGTACACTCTCAGAAATAAAGGTACAGAAAAGTATAAAAAAAGGTACAAATGCTCGTCGCTGGGGCAGTACCCCCAAGGGGAACAACATTGTACCATATTAATGGGTACAAAGAAGTACCCCTACAGTTTGTGCCTTTTAGGTACAAATATGTACCCTGGAATATGTTCCTTCAAAGGTACAAATGGCTCGTTGCTGGGGTGGTACCCCCGAGGTACAGCAATAGTACCCTTACCATAGGTACAGAGTTGTACCCTTTTATACTGTACCTTTTGAGAGGCAATTTGGTACATTAGCAATACATTTGTACCTTAATCCACTGGTACAAAAACGTACCCCGTTAGATGATACCAATTTGTTCTCGTTAGGTGTACCACCCCAGCGACGATGCCATTGTACCTATAAACTGGCAAAAATGTCCTTGTTAAATAGAAAAGAATGTGAGCAAAAGAAGGCAATGTTTTGTTTTCCCACAATCAATGATTTAAAAGAAGTTAATTGTACAAATTAAAATACTAGAAAGTGAATAACTCCCGCACACCACAATCTTCATTTGCAATACACTTTAATGAACAAGTTATAAAGAAAGACACAACATCAAAAGATTAGTCGATACACACCAGTGCTAAAATATTTGTACAATCTGAAGCTGTAATTTTTAAACATTCTTACACACAGTATTTCATTGCCACAAAGACAGAGCTCTCTCTCTCACACGCGCACACACACACACACACACACACACACACACACGAGGCAGGGGAAGCAGCAGGCAGAGGCAGGGTTAGAGAGTCAGATACCCATTTCGATTCGGCAGACTTGTTTACAAATTATGACTTAGGCTCTATCTAAATCTAATGTATATACATTGGATTTAGTATTTAGTCTTAGAAAAGGCATGTATAAGTAGCTGCTACCCCAGAGGAGTGTGTACCTTGTCACTTGAAAGGTACTTCTGAGTACCCCACAGGAAGTGTACCCTTTGACTTAAATAAGGTACTTTTTTGTACCCTACAGGATGTGTACCCGAAAGGTACTTCTTAGTACCCCATGGGAACACGATAGGACCTTTAATGGTACATTTGTGAATGTTGTACCTTAAAGAACTAGATTGTACCTACACTATTACTTTATTTATGACAATGTACCTTTTCAAAGGGTACCTATATGTACCTTTCAGCATGCATATTTCATTGTGTACCCTTTTCTTTGGAAAGGTACTTTTTGGTACTCTTTTTTTTTGTAAATTTTTACAAAAAAATTTGCTGGCACATTTGTGAAATTTGTACCTTAAAGTACTTAATTGTACCCTCAATTGTACCTTTTTTCTGAGAGTGTAATCATATTTCAAACAAGCATGAAAAAACAACAACACTTTCTAAAGATGCTTAGCCCACCAGTCACGCTTCCCCTGACCGCAATTTTATCCCTCCTACATTCACACAAAGCTGAGTTTGACCTTTCACAGCAGTCACTTATCCATTTCACGGTTATTCATCCATGCTAGCTGCACAGGTAGAAAATCAAGGCCCGGCTTTTGTAACAGTAATTCATATCAAACTATGAAATTGTGAGGACGATGCCAAAGCAGCTAACACCTAGGTGAAGAGATAAGGATAATGAAAACGTGTGTTCACCCCATTTTTGGTACTTGGGGCTTGCAGAAAAAGTGGTCTTCACAGAACTGTATACAGATAGATACAAAAGAGATCAGGCAATGGTTCAAAACAAAAACTCAGCTACCACACACTGTCAACACTTATAACAGTACAGATATACACACACACACACACATACACACACACACACACACACACACACACACACACACACACACAGAACAATCAGCTGTTGGGAACAAGTAATCAACAATCTAATAAGCAAACACACCTGGGAGGTATCAGGGGAAAGAAAATAAATTATTTAAGCCCATTTAGGTAAATTCCCCTAAAGTTACCCAATAAAGTTAAAAAAACAATCATCAGTGGGTAATTGGAAAACGTACAAACAATAGGCTTACAAAAACAAACAATTAGTCAACAGAGGAGAGGTTACAATTTTTCCAATTTTTTTTCCAATTGCTAAAACACAATTTTGCAAACTAGGCTGGTTTTATCAAAATACTCAACAAAATTCACAAAACCACACATTCACATTCACGTTATTGTAATCTATTAAGTCGTGGACAGGTTACTTAAATGCTGTTTTTTTCGTGTGGCCATTACAAAATTGAAAGCAATGCATTTTAATGGGAAGCATATTTCGTGATCCCAGAATGAAAGCGAGTAGCGAGTAGTTGATAAGGCGAAAGTCCACCCCGGAGACCAGGGATCGCGCCCCGCGTGTGGCAGTTCCTTTGTCCCGCGTGTTGCAGTTCCTTTGTCGGCGTGGCCCGTGTGTGACGGTTCCTTTCCCCGTTCTTTTTTTTTCCTAACCCCAACCGTCTTGTTATTGTGGCATTTAATTTCCCCGTTGTTGTGTGCCCCTGCGCGGGTCGCGAGTGGCGGCCCGTTCCGTTGTTTTGGCCGGCGTGTGGCGCCTCATTTCCCCGATTGCGAGTGGCGGCCCGTTCCGTTGTTTTGGCCGGCGTGTGGCGCCTCATTTCCCCGTTGTTGCGTCCCCCAGAGCAGCAGGTTCGAAAAACGTGACCTGTACACGTTCAAAAGTCGTTGCATATACACGAAAAAAACGCCATTTACGTAACCTGTCCACGACTTAATAGATTACAATAACGTGACTATATAACGACCTGGCGTGAGACCGGGTTGGCAAAAAGAGAAGGCGTGTTCCAGCGCAAACGTTCCCTGATGCTATTTTGCAGTTTTAGAAAACAATTCCGCCACTGACCAGGAAAAACCTAGTCTTAAGTCAGTGGCGGTAGTCTAAAGTCAGTGGTGCATTATTCAGATGCTATTTTAGGGGCGCATGCTTGGCCGTAATGTAGTGTGCGCACAACGTGCATACACTTTGCTTCCCTCATCTACACGGACGCAGCAGTTCCCATTTTTGCAAACCATACATAATTACAAGCAAAAATATTACTGAAAATGCGCTTCAGGTGTTTGGATTGATCAGGAGGCACTTTACAGTACAGTCCTCAAAATGTTGCAGCATTCTTTGTGGCTTGTTGTGTTTTACACATTTCCATGAATCATGGATGTGTTGATGACATACATGAGGAAATATTAGAGGACTTAAGGAGACGGTGGGATTTGACACTTGATGGGTCCGGGAGTGGCAATGCGCTCCTCGTGGAGCGGGTGGACGGAGATGGAGTGGGGGGAGGAGAAAGGGGCACAACAGGTGAAGGTGGTGCGTTTGGAGCCTCCATGGCTGCAGCAATCCTCTCCAGACTTGAGGAGATGCGCCTGAGAGGCCGCAGCAACATCGCCACCCGGACAAGACCCGGCATTTGTTACAATGCCGCATCCCGGACAGCTCCCGCTGTCGTGCGCCAGACATCCACCGTCATATATAGCAATCCGCCATGGAACAAGCGCGCCTGCTCTTAAAGGGAATGTGAGATGACGCTCTGATTGGTTATTTTCACGTTACGCCCAAACCACACAGCAACAGCTACTTCAGACCAACCCATTTTAGATTAGTGTCGGGCGCAAGACTCATTTATCACGCCGGTATAATAGCAAAAGCGCCCAAGATCCGCCCACAAAGCTACTTGCGTTTTGCGTTTCATACTTGCGTTTCAGATTGTTAAAATAGGGCCCTTAGTATGCTTTGTCATAATACTAAAATAGTTCAAATTGTAGAAAATTCTTCAGATTGTTGACATGCACAGAAATATTTGCAGATACACACACATGCTGTTGAAACATTTTTATTTTTTATGTTTCACCAAACAAGTCAGTGCAACATATGCACAGCAGATATCTTTACATTGGACTGAACAAAAATATGCTCACAAAAAACAGTAAACTGAAAAAAAAAATTGCAGAAAAAATGTGCAGAAAAGATATATAGAAAAAAGAGGCATCATAGTGCTTACTTCCTGATTAAAGTGGTAACAATTAACCATTGAGGTGTTTGGCCAGGTGGCACATATATTGGCCCATTAGCTCACGTCGTGTCATTTTGAATGGCAGTGTTTTGAAATGGCAAATATGTGACTTTATGTCAGATTGTTGTGTCTTATTCAGAGAACCGTGTTCAGTGCATTTAAAAAGTGCCACTTTGAATTGCAAAATGTGTGTAAAGCAGAAAATGTGTTTAGACTTTTGGAGACTTGAGAAGAGGTTTTGCTCTCTGTTTGTCAGTTTAAATCATTTTAGTGTGTTAGCAATTGGAAAAAACTGTAATATTGACTACACAACTGTAAGTGACAATAAATACAACTTGCAAGAACAGAAACATTTGCAAGGAAGATAGAAAAATAGACATTTTTCTCACATTCAGACTCCACAAAAGATCCTCAAAATATATATATTCAAAGGCTACTGGTAACCAGAGTAATCTCATCTGTAATACTCAAGGCTTGAAATTTATGTAAAGAATTTCACAAAATGAGGTACTGTTGAAACTAATCACTGGATTGCCCCTTCGCTTAGTTAACAATCACTTCCTTATTGTATTAAAGATGCAGGTAATGATGATGATAGATGGTGGTGATGCTGAGTTTTTCAGGCTACACTTCATTTGCTGCCTACTGAAGAGGAGAGGGAGGGCAATGGAGAGAAAGAAAGATGCCTGGAGTGTCATCGGGCATCTTCTCCTTTCACCCATGAACTGAGAACTCAAAGAAGGTGCCGAGTCGGGTCCTATTTGACATCCTTACCCCTGCTCTCTCTCACTCTCACTTCCCCCCCACTCTCTCTCTCTTTATCTCTCTCTTTAACCCTCTCTCCCCCACACACATAACTCTAATGTGTGCTGTCATTACAGTATACAGAGAAAATGTTGACGTGTGGGTCAAGGTTCACCATGCAGTGTAATAGCTTTTCATTGACTGTTATAATGTCTGTGGAAATAAATGTTGTGGTGGAAGTTTTCCTTTAAGCAGCAGCGTTAGTGATATTCATGATAAAATCAAAACGAATAACGACCGTTTGAGAATTAAACCAAAGTTTGGTCTTTGAGTATTTATTTACATTTGCAAATGGAGAAAACAGTTTCAAAAGGTACACGCAGCACAACTGAAAATGTCTTTCTAACCTAAAATCTAAACATCCAAACATCATATAGTGAAGACCTCTGTTAAGCCACCCCTCTAAATGTATCTTTTAGTATGGCCATAGTTGAAGAGAGGACATCATTAACAGTCACACCATTGTCTCACCTTCCCCTCTGCTCCTGTTCTTTTCATTAGCATAAACAACAGTTTTATCTCAGGAGACAGAAACCTACGTAGTTCTCACTGTCGTAAACAGTCATCGGCCTTCTCCACTTCTATCTAAGCAAAAAGACAACAATGTGAGAAGGTTCAAACTAGTAAAACTAAATAACTCTACTGGGCTATAGTTCACGGTTGCCAACTATTTCACTTGGAAAAATTTTAATCTACACATGAAGAAGCTAAATCTTGTGGCGTTATAAAACAATCATTAAACCAATGGTTAATATCATTAAACAAATGGTTAAAATAAAATTTGCCACCACAATGTATCACAGAGAACAAAAATAAGCAGCACAGGACAAGTTACTAGACGAAAGTGTGATTATACGAATGCATCCAGTAGTACGTTATGTCGAGTATTTTACAGTTTTTCTTGATTGCTTAAACACATTTCTTGAAACTATGCCTCGTATTCTCAAAACAGTAAACACAAATCCATAACGTCTCACCCAATTCACCAAACATCCTATTTTCAGGTCAAAATGAAGCACTATATCAAAACCATTAACTCTTGCTGAAAAACCAAACTTTGACCTCAGATGGGACACACAAGCCGTCACAAAATACACACTAAAACTTAGTTTTACACACTGGTGTAATAAATTCAAAACATTTCCAAAACTGTTAAGTTATGTTGCCACAAACCTTTTCAGGTGAACACAAGACACAACCAATGGTTACATTGGCACATTTTATTCATTACTGTATTACAATACTACACCGTAAAAAAAAAAGAATTCTGCATTATTCTGCATCAGAATCCCGTCTTTGCTCTGGGTCAGGCCAGAGAATCTCATCCACATCACAGGCTATATTGGCCCTAGCCAGGCAGAGGGGGGTAAAATCCTCTTGCATGCCTGATCCACCCCTGGCACGCATCTACTGATATGTCTAGGCAGGCTTCTTCCATGGCCTGAAGGAGGTGAACACGCAAATAAGGTTCTCGGTCATACACTTTCCACCGCCATGCCGAAAAAAACTCCTCTATTGGGTTAAGAAATGGAGAGTATGCAGGCAGAAAGAGGTTGGAAAATATTGGGTTATTGGTAAACCAGTCACGAACCAGAGCAGCGCGATGGAAGCTGACGTTATCCCAAACAACAACATAGTGAGGGTGCTCTGGTTGTGTTGGTTCCCTGTACAGCTGGAACATATGCTCTCTTAGACCGTCAAGGAATGCAAGAGGGAGCATAGTATTATAGGGTCCTAGACTGGCATGGCGGTGGAGTACCCGTCGTTGGCTGATGGCTGCGCACGATGACCAGGGACATTTACAATAGCCCGATGGCCGATTATATTCCTCCCCCTTCCCCTTCTCCTTCTTTTGGTGAGGTTGAAACCAGCCTCATCCACAAAGATAATTTCAGGTGGAGCAGGCCAGCCTTCAACCTCAAAGATTCTCTGCAAAACACATCAAAACACAATAGAGTATATCACTACCCTGAAGCACAGTTCAAGAGGGCACAAATGGCAGCATAGACTGCTATATTGTGATGGTGCACAATACTTCATACAATATCAAAAGCCATACTTGAACATATTCCACTCGTTGGTCTTTTATCCTGTCAGAGTTTCGTTCAAAAGGGACGCGGTACACCTGTTTCATCCAGAACCGATGCTTTCGGAGGATGCGATCAATTGTGGAAAGGCTGATGGAATTTATTCCTTGAAAATTATTATCCTCAATCACTCTCCTTTGAATTTGAAATTTTAGTTCAAAAGCCTGGTTATAGTGTTTAAGCAATTGAGAAAAACTGTAAATGATTCCATTGTCGTCGTACGTAATTATTCCCTGAGTATACAGTATTTCATCTCTCAGTGTTCAGCCATTTCATGCCAATACAATTGAATTGCTGTAAATGTTGATTGATTGTTTGATTGTTTGATTGCTTGCTTGATTGATTGATTGATAGATTGATTGATTGATTGATTGATTGATTGAATGACTGACTGACTGACTGATTTGTTTGTTAATTTGTTTGTGAAATGGACTAACTGATATCCTGCCTTTTAAATAGATATGCTATACATGAAGCAACATTGGACTTTTCTCTTTTTTCTGTCTTTCCAGTATTTTAAATATGACTTTCTGACAACGTTGTGTCACTGAAAAAGCAGAGAGGAAACTAAAACTATAACAAAAGTTAAAAGTTATATTTAATTAGTAGCACGACATGTTTGGGGAACTCAAAATCATACAAACATAAAGGATGTTTGATGGATAATAATATTTAAAGGTAATTTGGACAGCATTCCAACTAATACTTTTTAATAGCCACAATGACTTTTCGGATATGATGCCCTTCTTCGGCGGGTTTCACAGGCAATCTTAAGTTGTTTGATGGAAACATCTTGTGGAAACACTGTGGAGCTTTAAGTCTTTTAATTTGACATTTCCTGTAGTATGTTGGTTTTCGACAACTTTCTTTCTGGTATTCTATTTTGACCTAATTGTTTTATTGACTGCTATGCATTAACTTTATTCATGTTGCAGACATACCAAAAGGCTTTGGTAACATAATATAATCGCTCTCTTTTAAAGTCAGGTGTTCCAGAAGTACTTGGGGTCTGATTTTTATTCTCTCGTGGCCCACTTTCATGTCCGTGTGCGAGTATGGAGATGAAAGGGCATGTTCCACTGTGAACCTCTTCATTTTGTGATGATTATATTTTTTTTTCAAATTATTCTTTTTTCTTCTTCAAAATATTAGATATCCACCAAACATATAACACTCAACAAAACACTAACAGCACATTTTAAAGGTTTGCAAAATTACACATGATGCATTATTTACAGACTGAATCCCTTATGCTTTATAGACATTGAATAATTAACTTATTTTCCACAAAATGGACATCATATATATTCATTTGATATTCTTTGTCGGAAAACAACAACAGCGGAAAACCAGATATTCTCATCAACGATTTCATACAAAGGACAATGAACATTGTTACCCTTTCTGACCTGTGAGTATTCTGTCCAGTCTCTCTCTCTCTCTCTCTCTCTCTCTCACACCAGGTACAGAAACCATTTTCTCTGTGTTGCCTCTGTTCATAACACACCAGATTACTCATGCCCCTTTCCTCTCCATTTTCTTTTCTCATCCTTCTCTACTTTTATCTTGCTCATCCACTATCTATCACACTCTATCTCTCTTTCTCTCTTTCTATTCGTTTTTTTTTACAAGGTTGTGTCCTGTGATCCCTTGGGAGGTCATGATAAGCATGACTCTATCCAGCTCTCAATGAAGGAGATGCATGAAGGAAATGCCTCATGTGCATACACATTTTCAAGACACGCATGTGAAAAAACATGCTTACAATGACACAGAGCTCTGTGTATTTCATTTTCGATTAAAGGGGAGAGAAGGTTGTCAGCATCAAGCGTGCAAGGATGAAATTTACCTGATATTAAATGCCATGTGAGGAACTGTGAGCATGCAAACCATACATTTAGTGTTAATGACACAAAGATTCACACAAGATGCCTGAGGACACAAATATATTGTTGTGAGCAGAAAATGCATTGCACACACAAACACACACACACACACACACACACAGACACACACACACGTAGAAATACACAAGCACACACTCGTAAAACATATGTAGCCACATGCAGAGCCATGCACCAGAGAGGCACTGTGGAATTTTCACCTGTGTTGAAGCTCGTTCAGTTATGGTAGTTTGGAATGTGCTGCCCTCTGCTGAAATTAAAAGAATAACTCCAGCCTCATGTCATACCAGCAGGGGATCAAGAGGGAAAAAACCTGATTACATTTAGTGTGAAAGTAGACTTTTTAAAGCACAGAACCAATAACACACTCTTGGAGCCTTGATAGTTTAATAAAAGCTGTATGCAGTATAATGGAATGTTCTATGAACTCCTGCTTTTTTACTGCTATTCTTAATCACATAGTCTCACTTTTTTGATTCGGCTTTTACGCAAAGATGTCTCACAATAATCTCATATCTCACTCATACATTTACCCCTTATTGGAATTTGCTGCTGGCCTCAAAAGGATTTTTCAATAATTTCCTTTTGGATCGGAAAAAGCAGAGCAGAAGATTTACATTCACCTATAATTTTGAATGTGGCTTCGTCTTCATCAAATTAAATGGGATTTTTAAGATATTCTCACTACATGCACACACTTATTTCTACTCTTCTGCAAGGCCCTCTCTCCTTTCCAATTTCTGATTCTGGTCTCCCTTCTGCCTTTTTATTTGGCCCCATGAGCCTTTTGGTTTACCCATTACAGTATTTCCTTCCTTCTCGTAATCATTTGGCCGACCCTGTGTGCTTATCAGCAGTGCAAGATATCATTTGCATCACATTAAAGCCAAGAATAACACACATACTCACAAAGCCATGGCACCAGCAGAGACTTGTAGTACCTATATCAAGGCAGGAAGTTTTGTTTTTTTTGATTGGATTGGGCACACAAGTCACGAAATATTACATTATGGTCTATTTGCCAAGAAAACTCAAAATAACTGACTTTAATGACAGCTTTAATTGCTGCAGGTTTATGAATAGACTGCATTCATCTAAGTTAATGAGTGGTAATTTTTTCCCAAAAAAAATTGAACATCAAATAAAAATACAAGAAGTCATTGGCAGTGAGAAATCTACTACAGTGTAATGAAGAAAAGGGTAACGGGTGTAATATTAACTGCGTCATCTATGTGTTCACTGTAAAGTGATTTTCTTGCACATTTATTTTCCTTTCTCGCTCCCTATCAAAAGATTAGGATAAAAATCTAGGTTGCTTTAATCTTTAGGCAAAGCTGACTTTTTGGTCATGGTGCGTTGTGTTTCTATCTTGGCTCTGTCCTGAAGCACAGCCTCAGAGCACTGTGCGTGACTCAACTAATCTGTTATGCCTTCTCCATAATCGCAGGGAAGAATGCTGCTTCCCTCTTTTCTCTCTGACTGCTCTTCTTTCCTCATCTGTCTTATGGCATCTGCATCAGTCTGTCTCTCCATCACCTCTGTGAAATTGTGTACTGTATTGATACAATGGCATTTGTCTTTCATCCCGATTGCCTTTCTGTCACCATACCTACCTGTCTTGCTCTCACTGCACCTGATTGTTTCTTTTCATGCTGTTGTCTGGCTGAATTGCTGTGGTCTTGGTATCTGTCTACCTCTCTAAGTGTCTTTTTACACAATCATGTTTTGAACCTTTATTTATCTATACATTTTATTAATATATATATATATATATATATATATATATATATATATATATATATATATATATATATATATATATATATATATATATATATATAAAATTAACATTAAAGCAAAGGTGAAAAGGTCACTGATTCTGTAGTACCAAAATCATTGAAAATTATCATTCTTGGCAGCCTCTTTTAGCTTATTGTTTTGGTTTTGTGGCCTGCACATTTACTTTGAATGGTTTTGTTGTTTCACTCTCATCAACCCTATCTTGTCAAACGTACCGCATCGCTATCCCAACGCCAAATGAAGTTAGCAACTAACTGATAATAAAAACTAAAATACCTGGTAAGTGTAAGAGCCCCTGATCAGAGCAAACAGTAGAGTTAATATTGGAGTTACACTCTTCAGGTGGCCATAATCAAGACTCCAAATGAATGCTAATGTTTTTCTGCTGTTTGCAGTTTGTGTAAGTAGCCAACTGTTAACACATTAGCCACACCTCTATTAGCCTATGATTTAAACATAAGATGCATAAAACATAATGCAACACATACAATATATAATTAAAGAAAATACATAAAGCATATAATAAACAAAATTAATTTGGTGAGTGTGTAACTACCGGGTATTTTTTGTTTCTGCACCCTAGTGGCCAGAAATTGATCAATGTCATTTTAAAAATAAAAATTCAACTTTTAGGCATTTCCTTAATCTGCCTTTCTTTCTGCCTAGTCTACTTTACTGTTGTACTGGACGATCTGCAGCTTCCAAAAAAACCTTCCATTTAATATTGACTATGTATCTGCCACCTGTCTTCTTACCTAACAATCATTGGAAGAAGTGGAATAAAACAACGCTCCCTAAAGGGAAATTGTATTCAAAATGTATGTGCATGTCAGCCAACAGCGCTGTTTTAGATCAAGGTTTTAGATAAAAGCTTATCTCCCAAAAGAAAAAATGAAAAACGCAAGACATTTTACAGGGAGACAGATTTTCCCCTCTGACAGCCATTTAGACATTACTCTCTGAATGGGTTTTGCTCGAATGAAGAGTCCAGAAACTTTTTTCAGCTCATAAAATGTTCAGAGAGTTTTCGTGCAGCGGCAACGTGATACAACAACAGAAAAAAAGATTTAATTTACACCATCTACCAGATCAAGTCAAGATGTCACCTCCAAGTCAAAGAAAGTAAAGCTGATTTCTGAAGTGTGACACATACATAAACACAAAGTATGCTCACCACACCACACACCACACTGAAACACACACAGATGCCTACAAACACACTGGTACAGGATTTCATCAAATCTGGACTACAGTCATGTGGAGGTCCCTCAAAGAAATATTCTAATAAGATCATAGAAAAAAAGAAAAAAGTTGTTTGTAGACAATTTCCTTCTTGTTTCTTTTATTTATAGATATGGTCTGAGGGCTGCTGGCCCTATACTCATGTAGGCTGTAATCAGGATTTCAGAGGCCTCTAGTTGCTTAAGACAGTGAAAACTATAGAGAACAACACACACAGTGGTGACAATAAAGATACAGAAATGCAGGAGAAAGTTAGCCTGACGTGGTCCTACTCAGATTCTAGTCAGAATGTTGTGGCCGGGGCTAAGTTCGGCTGGCATCCAGGCTAGGAGAAAGTAATAAGGGAGAGAAAATGCAACAAAGGTTCCCAGCTGCAGCGAAACGAGACACTGTCAAAGCTATAATGATTTTGTCACCACATACATAGCTATGTGCTGACAAAATTATGATATAATATATAATTATGGATCATTTTGACTTGTCATAGAAGGGAAACACAGGCGCTACTAATAACTTTATGGCTCAGTTTTATTCAAGTGCCCCAGTAAACCATGACATTGTGACAGTGAGCCCATGTGCTCAACACCAGGACCCTGAAACCAAAGCAGCTCAATTGAATTCAGGCTTCCTTAATTTTATTATTCACACCTGTGCTTTCCATACTGTGACTGTGGCTGATAGTCATGTGGAAGTAGGGTGGAGCTATGCTGGGAATTCTGTATTGTCACAAAACTCTTTGTATTAATAACAAGGGAAATTGTCCTGCCCTGACAAGTACAACCAAGCCAACACAAGAGTGAGGGAGACGTCAAGCTAGCCCAATTTGTACACACCCTCACAGTCCTGAGAGGAGATCTAACCGGGCAGATTACAGAGAACATCCCGTGTGGGTGGATAATAGGTGTGTAGGGTTTTAATATGTTAGAAGTTTTTCCTTTACACATTTCTATTACATCTACATCTAGCTAATATCTACAATATGGGCTGTAGGGCTTTTTTGTGTGCCCATCATCGATTAGTATTCTCATATTAAATGTACAATAAATTGAATATGTAGGCTATATTAAAGTTTAAAAACAAGCTTTTTGTATGAAGTCATTATTTTTCAAATATTTTATTCAGTCATCTGTCCTTTACATGCGTGTGCAAATTTTGCATAAAGGAATCTTATTACTGTTTGTGTCTGTCAATGATCCAGTCGCTGTTGGACTTGGTAAAATGCCATCTTATCTTATCTGATCCTATCATTTTATCTATAAAGTCACAAATAGAGGCATGGAAACCCATTCAAAGGACTAAGAGGGAAATATTCAGTATCTAAGATTATTTTTTTCCTTTTAAAGATAACTGCGATGCTGCAATGTAAGATTAAGTTAAATCAAAAGACAGCCACCTTTTTGAGCATGAGAACCCACTCATAATCCCCAATAATGGGACACTCAACATGATACAGCTTTTGATGACTGGTTACCCTAAACTGACCTATACATATAGTGGACTGAACACAATATTTTACTTAAATTCATATGATTAATTAACATAGGCTACTTTTTTGATGTCTAATTAGGTTTAATTCTGCGACCTTTGTTTTTATAATTATTTAATCTTATTCAATTATTTCTTTGTGTTGTTGTTGGATGTGCTGTATAGCTGTTTGGGGGGGTTATTGTGCACCTTTCTGTGCTGTTTCTTGTTTAAACTCAAAAAGTATTAAAAAAATAAATTAAAAAAGACCAAAGCCTGCATTTAATTTCCCTTTATAATATTTATTCTTAAAAATGAGTAAGCAGACAGTTCATGTGTCCTGTGAATACCATGTGTAGAACAATATAGAACAGTAAAACACCTTCCATTATATTTCTATAACATCTTTTGAGCAACATATCAAAAGTCAAAAAAGGTCATATTCTTTTTAATACAGCAATTCTTTTAAAACATATTTCATGTCAAGTAATAGACCACACATTTCTAGAAAGAGATGTGAAAATATACAATAACATGATCAGTGTTAAACAGCAGGCTACAACTTCCGATGCACACAACTATTAACTTGCACAAACATCAGTGAGGAGGTGATAATGTCATAATGCAACCACACCAGCGGGACCAATCACATGTTTAGGAGGATGTCACAGCTTAGACAGGAGGAGCTTCAGTCACTTAACACTTCCTCAGTTTCCCTCGTCACTTGCTCGATCACACACTTCCTCAGCTCATCAATTCCTAATTTCTTCCCCTGCTTTCTTTGCCTCCTCCTGAAAAGCTGTAAAGAGAGAAATTTGAGTTTCATCCCCTTAGATGCTCTCCTCTGATTGCATTTTCATCCGGAAACAAAGGACAGAGGGAAGAAAGGAAAGGGACGTGAGAAAGTCGGACAAAGCAAGGAAGGGAGATAGGAAAACTCAGAGTAATTTGAGTGCTGATTACATGAGGCTGTAATGGACTGAGATTGAGCTGAACAATGAGACCAGCTCATTGACTCTTACTACAATTAAAAGGATGACAGGAACAGACTGTGCTTTTACCCCTGCAGTGGCCCAGACAGCAAAATTAAAAGACGTTTTTTTTTTTATGGAGGTTTAAGAAATGTCACAGAAACACAAATCGACTGCAAGACTGTCCCTGATGCACAATTCTGCAACCAAATACAAAGCTTTCAGCAGCATCACAGTTCTATACAAGGCCCGTATCATTGTTTAAGCCCTCCACGTGATGAAGAGAAGCCAAAGACAAAAGTGGGAAAACATTGAAGCAGAGGTTGAGGATGAGAAGGAAGGACAGCGGGAGAAAAGATAGAAGGGGACAAGGGGAAAGAAGAAAAAGAGGGGTGGATAAGAAGACAGATGGGTTTTGAAATGCTCATCTGATGGGCGTTCATCTTCTCTTCTACAGGCGGAACAGGAAATAAAAATGCAGGGGTGGAAGCACGTCTGTATGTCACTCTGTGTTAGGCTCAGCATAATTGCTGTGAAATGACAGATACCCACGACTTATAGGAGGGCAGCTAGAGGAGAGAGAGGTGTTTTTAGACTCAGCCTGAAGTCACTCACTATTTGTAGCCATGTGAAGATTTGTAGCTCAAAACAAGAGATGTAAAATTAAAGGTTTCTAAAAGGGGAATGGTCTTACTATTTATCTATGAGACGCCTATTTAGAAAGAGCAGTACCATGGAAATCAACAAAGCCCTCAAGGACCTAATACATCCTAACATGTTGATCAGTAGCCTAATAATATTCTTCAATTTCATCCAGTAAGCAGAGTTGTTTCTTGTGTTGCCTAGCAACAATATTAAATTCAAGTAAATAACAATCACGAAGGCCTGAAAACCCTCACAGTAACAGCGGGTTCAGATAACATCCAAGATTTTGATGGAATCCTTTTTATAACAACTTAAAGTTTTACTTGCAGTATTCAGGGTATGCCCTCCTATAGCCTCAACACACACTGTAGCATTCTCTTAAAACACAAAACTATGTAGAATGGTCCCCAGGCTGCTACATCTTAGAAAATCACATTTGGGTACCTAGTACCTAATAGAGAGGCACAGAACTTAAATGTACAGTGTAAGAATTTTACAACACAGGACATTGGTATTGTTCTACAGGCCCAGACACTAGTGTGACCAATACTGACAAGATACCAGGACAAGTTTTAACCATATATTGTATGTCATCAAACAGATTTGAAAAATATTAATGGTTAGAAAAGAAAAGAAACAGCTGCTTTAGTCACGATGTTAACTGAAAACAACAAAAAATGTGTTATCAAAGTTTGTGCAAAAAAAGAAGCCGACTAAGAGTCATGTGATAGCTTTTTTTTTCTTTTCTTTTTTTGAAAACAAAAATAACACTGCAAGTCATTTGTTTCTTTTCCCTTTTTTGTGTAGTGATGGATAATACTGATGTTGTTTGCTGTAGTTGTCATTTGTTGGACGTATTATGAAGAAGGCAGGCTGCTTGGTCTGTCAGTTAGAAATGCGTCTCCTTCTCTGAGATGGTGGATATTTTCCCATCAACCTTAAGTTTTGCATCGTTGGCAGCGTAAGGACTGAGGGCAGCGAGCTTTCCTCTCATTATCAGATCCGGGCTGGGAGTCGTCAACTTCTTCATTCTCTGCAAAGAGCATCGAAAAAGACAAAAGAGGTTATCTTTTAGGTTCCACCACAACACTATTTCTATTTGCAGCATTGGGCAGATACAGCTTATGCATATAGTCATACTCCTTGAAGGAACTAGAAAAGCATCAACAAAAACAAAATGTAATCCAAAAATAAAAAATGAAATGTCTCTGCCAGCAATTAATTTGACATACAGTGAGGAAAATAAGTATTTGAACACCCTGCTATTTTGCAAGTTCTCCCACTTGGAAATCATGGAGGGGTCTGAAATTGTCATCGTAGGTGCATGTCCACTGTGAGAGACATAATCTAAAAAAAAAAATCCAGAAATCACAATATATGATTTTTTAACTATTTATTTGTATGATACAGCTGCAAATAAGTATTTGAACACCTGTCTATCAGCTCAAATTCTGACCCTCAAAGGCCTGTTAGGCCTAGTCCACACGGACACGGGTATTTTTATAACCAGAGTTTTTTCTCCTCCGTTTTAAAAAAAAAAACCCGTCCACACATGCTCGGTTTAAAATAAATCTCCGTCAACATGAAAACGCAAAAACACGCTGTCAAGCGCTGTCAAGAGCATGCCACACCAGCAGGCGGCGATGTAACCCAAATCGTAAAGTCACCTTGGCCAATCAGAAGCCTAGAAAAAAGTTACATCCTACTCATCCGCCATTGCAAAGAATCGTCAACAAACATCAACAAAGCAGTTCGCGGCGCACAATATGACGTCAAACACAGCGGATAACGGCGCAAACTCTGACGTCGCAAGGCAAAAAACCCGGTTATACTGTCCACACGACAACACTGTAACCGGCGGTTCTGAAAATGCTCACCCTGGCCGGAGTTTTCAAAAATGTTTGGTTACAGTGCCCTGAAACTGCATTTTCGTGTGGACGGAAGGCCGAACCGCGTAAAAAAAGTCACGGTTATAAAAATACCCGTGTTCGTGTGGACATGGCCTGCGTCTGCCTTTAAAATGTCCACCTCCACTCCATTTATTATCCTAAATTAGATGCACCTGTTTGAGGTTGTTAGCTGCATAAAGACACCTGTCCACCCCATACAATCAGTAAGAATCCAACTACCAACATGGCCAAGACCAAAGAGCTGTCCAAAGACACTAGAGACAAAATTGTACACCTCCACAAGGCTGGAAAGGGCTACGGGGAAATTGCCAAGCAGCTTGGTGAAAAAAGGTCCACTGTTGGAGCAATCATTAGAAAATGGAAGAAGCTAAACATGACTGTCAATCTCCCTCGGACTGGGGCTCCATGCAAGATCTCACCTCGTGGGGTCTCAATGATCCTAAGAAAGGTGAGAAATCAGCCCAGAACTACACGGGAGGAGCTGGTTAATGACCTGAAAAGAGCAGGGACCACCGTTTCCAAGGTTACTGTTGGTAATACACTAAGACATCATGGTTTGAAATCATGCATGGCATGGAAGGTTCCCCTGCTTAAACCAGCACATGTCAAGGCCCGTCTTAAGTTTGCCAATGACCATTTGGATGATCCAGAGGAGTCATGGGAGAAAGTCATGTGGTCAGATGAGACCAAAATAGAACTTTTTGGTCATAATTCCACTAACCGTGTTTGGAGGAAGAAGAATGATGAGTACCATCCCAAGAACACCATCCCTACTGTCATGCTTTGGGGGTGTTTTTCTGCACATGGGACAGAGCGACTGCACTGTATTAAAGAGAGGATGACCGGGGCCACGTATTGCGAGATTTTGGGGAACAACCTCCTTCCCTCAGTTAGAGCATTGAAGATGGGTCGAGGCTGGGTCTTCCAACATGACAATGACCTGAAGCACACAGCCAGGATAACCAAGGAGTGGCTCTGTAAGAAGCATATCAAGGTTCTGGCGTGGCTTAGCCAGTCTCCAGACCTAAACCCAATAGAGAATCTTTGGAGGGAGCTCAAACTCCAAACTGTGCAAGTTTCTCAGCGACAGCCCAGAAACCTGACTGATCTAGAGAAGATCTGTGTGGAGGAGTGGGCCAAAATCACTCCTGCAGTGTGTGCAAACCTGGTGAAAAACTACAGGAAACATTTGACCTCTGTACTTGCAAACAAAGGCTACTGTACCAAATATTAACATTGATTTTCTCAGGTGTTCAAATACTTATTTGCAGCTGTATCATACAAATAAATAGTTAAAAAATCATACATTGTGATTTCTGGATTTTTTTTTTTTAGATTATGTCTCTCACAGTGGACATGCACCTACGATGACAATTTCAGACCCCCCCATGATTTCTAAGTGGGAGAACTTGCAAAATAGCAGGTTGTTCAAATACTTATTTTCCTCACTGTATATAGTCCACACAAATCTGCTTTTTGGGAGTGTTACATTATGTAACTATTTGTACAGACATTAGCCTGAAAGGTTTTAGTTTCAGTCTTTGTTATTCCATCTAAAAGTACGGGGATGACCAAGTGAATAAAAGAGCATTGAGATATAAAATACTGTATAAACTGTATAAAGCATATTTAAAAAAAAGTATGTCTTCCAGGCATCTAAAAAATGTCATAGTCACTTAATTTGCTAAGTCACCAAATAGCCACTGTGATATCAATATAATGCATATAA
This sequence comes from Perca flavescens, assembly GCF_004354835.1. NCBI lineage: Eukaryota > Metazoa > Chordata > Actinopteri > Perciformes > Percidae > Perca > Perca flavescens. The sequence goes on along the minus strand of NC_041334.1, from coordinate 20,589,910 downwards.
AAATATGTGCATATATAACCAAATCAAAGTATTTTTTGAAATATCTCTCTTTAACCAGGTCTAGCATTTGTATGCCATGTGGATTTCATTCAAGACATGACCAACACATCATCACTGATATTATTCCTCTAATTTTCATCATGCCTCAGGTCTGCCAAAAGCTAGAGGCCACTACTGATCATATCATGTCAGAAACCTCCAATTTGTTTATTTGATCTTCCCTGGAGCAACGATGGGAGATCATCCAACTGTGTCACAATCCCTCTGAGGATGTCAGATGGGAGAGATACAACAGCTGGATTATTTTGAGTCATTTCCTTCATTACAAGGAGATTAGGCTGCATCCATTGAATAACAGTCACTATCGTCGTTCGGCTGTGTGAGGGTCTTATCAACATTAATTCTATTATTATCTAATTACTGGTATGTAAAGGTATTACTGTTTATTTGACTATGACGATATTGATCAAGTTTACATGCAATAATACTGTTTTTCTTTAAGAAAAGAAAATCTTGTAAGATTTGTCCATGTATGTATTACCTCAGAGAAGGTGCCAGGAGTCTTCCAGATCATCCAGATCATCCCCACAGGGATGCAGACCATCGAGGACATGGCCATGAACCAGCCGATACCATAGCCCCAGTCAGGGTAGGTGTACACGTTGTTGTACTTCAGCGGTTTGTATTTAATCAGGAAGAACAGGAAAATTGCCTGCAGGAGACAAAAATTACATCCTATCTGTAAATATTTCTTACATTGTGAGAAATACATGCTTCTACTGATGAATAAAAGGTCACATTCTTTGAATTCAGAATCAGTATGGTGCTGTAGTGAAATGCCATATATAATTAATGTGAAAAAAAACCAAACCAATTCTATTTACATAGAAACAGCTAGTGGATGCAACTTAATTGTTCACACAAAGTGAGAAATTATCTTGCAAAATTAACCAAAATCTAATTCTCCATAAATAAATACTGCTATTCATTTGAAAGACAGAATCCATCTTAAAAATAAGAGTTTCCTTTGAATGTGTCTGTCCATCATCGCTATTGAGCTTATCTACATAATATGTTGTCCAGTCTGCAGTCAGACTCACAGCACAAATGCCCGGGGTCAGGATCATCCAGCACCATTTGATGAAGAAGACCGGTTTGTATCCAATCATGTCCTCAATATTTAGGTAGAATCTGTCACTACCTGAAATGCAAATAAGTGTCACTCAAGAGTTTCTGCATGTACCATCAAAATAATTATGTGATTTATGTCTTTTGACAGTATGTGACAGTCTAAAAAGAACTGCTGACAATATGTGGGTAAAATGTTGTCTGAAACTTTCTTTGATGTGAGACAGACGTTCTGCATTGCTGCATGTAAAATATTCTTTACTTAATATAATTTGGGTTTGTTTTTAAATCATCTTCAATGAGACAATAAATGTAAATGTGATGATATTTAAAGCCAGAAATTAAAGCAAATTCTTTAGGGCAATTCTTTTGAGGGCATATTAATAGAAAAAAGGCACTATGTTTGCTTAATAAAAACGCAGAATGGCAATATTTCACACTGCTAAAATACCATATCATTTTCAATATCTCAATAAAAAAACATGGTGCCTTCTATAACACTAAGTAAATGATGCATGTGTTTGAGCCCATCCTCCAGCAGAGGGCAGAGAAGAAATATTAATGCAGCAAAGAGGGAAAACGCATCATACAATGTTTGTGGCAATGGTCTCTTTTTCTGTGCTGAAATGTGTGACAGTTGTTCGGTTGACAAAATACAGACTACTGTTATCTGAGGTGACAAGGAAGAGGAATAAAAAAAAAAATTCTCTGAAATTAGTTACGTTTCAAGTTGAGACTGTTATCTTACCGTACACCCAGCCGATACATATGGACTCAAATATGGCCACAAACAGCAAACACATCCCGCTGGCAGCGTACGAGTCAAACAACTGGAAGACGTACATCCCTCCCTGATAAGACGAGACAGGTGTCAGTTTCCTTTCACAGCCACTGTGTGAGCATCAGACTTCTTGATGTGGCTGTCAGGGGCCAATGTCATAGTGACATAAAGTAAGCCAACTTAGAAATTATGTTTCTTTTAACTAAAATGAGGATTTGTCCTAAGTTTACCGTGATTCATTGCCTCAAGAGTTTCCCGCCAAAAGTGGTGTTAAAAAATCTGTGCAGTAATCAGTGTTATTTCTTTAGAGGGCTATTTAAACCCCATCTATAGTACATGCTCTTTATGGCTCTAGCATTTGAAAGTGAAAGTACAGTGGAAGAGCTATTTCACCCATCACATTTTTTTCTTCATTATATGCCATGTTATATTTGATGTCTGTCCCCATCGCTGTGATCCATTCCTCCTAAAAGAGTACTTCGACATTTTTGGGAAATACGCTTTTTCACTATACCTCTAATATCTGACAGTTCAATATGAAACTGAAGCAAGCAACTGGTTAGCTTAGCTTAGCTAGCCTAGCTCTGCTGACAAGTTACATCACAGCTCTAAACTTCTCGTAAACAGCTACGGATATTACGAAAATGTCTCATTGACTGTCTTTATTCCCATACTTCAGCCAGGTATTGAACTACACTCCCAGATGACCTTGAACTTGAACTGTGATTTAATCCTTTACTCTAGGCTCTTGTGACATTTATCAATGATTGCTCCTTGGCGACAGGAATAAAGTGTCTAGAGTGCAGGTAGTGCTGAAAGACATTTAAAAGCAGAGGAAAAAAATTGCCATTTTTTATGTTGTGGTCACTGTGAAACAGAGGTCAAGTCATTGGTCAATGCAGCAGTCTATAAAAGAGAAAAACTGAGAAGTGCTGTCCTATAATATTGCATCTTTCCCCCTGTTTCATGGCCATAATGGTCCATTAGAGCACAGTACAGAATTTTTACAGTGGGGATGGATAGAGAGCAGCGCAAATGGACACATAAAAAGCTTTTAGTGGATGAAAGAGCTTCTTGATATTTCCATTATTATCATATACAGATAAAATGTCTTACTGTAAAAGCACAGCAGAGCTGGTGACATGTACATGTTTATAGCTCTAGATGAATTACTTGACCACGGACCTTTAGGATTGAAACATGATCACATTATACTATGTATGAAATGATTACATTATTTTGACTTAACAGGGCCACATTCTTTTCTATCATATACAGTCCCTGACAAAAGTCTTGTCGCTTATCTATTTTGTAGAAACACCTGCTATTAACCTGACTTTTAATTAATCAATTGGTGTTAGAAATAGCTCATATGAAAAGCTAAAACCCTCCCAAATGATGTTTAATGCACTGAAATAAATTAGTTTCACTGAAAAAAGATTTATCATTTAATCAAGACAGAAAGGTCAAATTTTGGCAAGACAAAAGTTTTGTCGCCTATACAGAAATTGAACAAATTTACTGCAAATACAAAAATATGTCAGCAAATTAAGTAGTGGTGCTGTGAGATCCAAATTTAATATCTTGTATGACTTCCATGAGCTTGAAGGACTGCATCCATGCGGTTTGGCAATAATTCATATAATGTATTGATGAAGTCATCAGGAATAGTAAAGAAAGCATTCTTGCATGCCTCCCAGAGTTCATCAATATTCTTTGGTTTCGTCTTCCATGCTTCCGCTTTCATTCTACCCCACATATGCTCAATGATGTTAGTCTGGTGACTGGGCTGGCCAATCCTGGAGCATCTTGATCTTCTTTGCCTTGAGGAACTTTGATGTGGAGATGGAAGTATGCGATGGAGCACCGTCCTGCTGCAGGACTTGGCCTCTTTTATGGTTGGGAATATAAGAGGTAGCTAAGATTTCTTGGTATTTTAGACTATTGATGTTGCCTTTCACCCTGCAGATCTCTCGCACACCCCCATACTGGATGTAACCCCAGACCATGATTTTTCCGCCACCAAACTTCACTGTTTTCTGGGTGAATCTCGGATCCATGCGGGCTCCAGTAGGTCTCCTGCAATATTTGCAGCGGTTGTGGTGTAATTCAACAGAAGATTCATCTGAAAAATCCACCTTCTTCCACTTTTCCAGCGTCCATCCTTTTAGCAGGCTGTGGGCCTTGGCAAATGCCACACGGTTTTTCAATTGTCTTTTGTTTAGTGCTGGCTTCTGGGCACTGATTCAACCATGGAGGCCATTTCGAGACAGAATCCGACAAACTCTTCTGGTTGACACAGGGACTTCAGATGACCGGGTCTCATGGAGCTCTGCTGCAGTGGAAAATGGGCTGGCCTTGGATTTTCGAGCCAACAAACGGTCCTCTCGAGCAGTTGTCTTGCGGGGTCTGCCTGACCTGGGCTTGTCAAAAACGTCTCCAGTGTCTTCAAATGTTTTTTTTATCCTCTGTACTTGACGCTGAGACACATTGAAGGTGTCTGCCACATCAGCAGTGGATCTGGTCTTCAGCCTCTTGATAATCAAAACTTTAGTCTCAGGGTGAATCTTAGGCATGTTTGCAGAGGTCTAGTTGCAGTTGAAGTTGAGTGAAGGTCTAGTGTACTGGGGTTGTTTTTATACACACCTGAGACCTAATTGATCCATTATTAGTCACAGGTGAAGCTCATATGACAAGGCGACAACACTTATGTCTTTACAAAAATTGACTCAATGGGCTTTACCAAGCTGTGAATATTAGAATACTTTTTGATAGTTTCCTTTTTTGCACTGAAACATTATTACTAAAGCTGTTGGGATTAAAATGAGCCATTTCTTGTAAAAAAATCTTGATTAGAAATATATTTCAGCGGCACTTCAGGTCAATTTGTACACAAGCGACAAGACTTTTGTCAGGGACTGTAGATTGTTGACCATTCATTTAGACTGTACCTAGTCTCGCATTGCCAGACCTATCTCCACAGCGCTGTGTCAGTATGGTCTGGCTACACCACTCACTGGCTATCTCTTCTGGGATAGGGAGAAAAAAAACACTCCGGCTTGTTTGTATTACTTTAAAGGTCCCATGACAAGGTGCTCTTTGGATGCTTTTATATAGACCTTAGTGGTCCCCTAATACTGTATCTGAAGTCTCTTTCCTGAAATTCAGTGTTGGTGCAGAATTACAGCCACTAGAGGCAGTCCCACAATGAGCTTTCCTTAGTATGTGCCATTTCTGTGACTGTAGCTATTGAGGAGGAGAGGGGGGGGGGGGGGGTGGCCTTGACCAACTGCCACTTTGCCTGTTTGATAGCCATAATGTCTCTCTCTCATGGGTGGGCCAAATTCTCTGGAAGGGCAAAGCAGAGAAAGGGGAGGTAACCTTGCTCCTTATGACCTCATAAGGAGCAAGATTCCAGATCAGCCCATCTGAGCTTTCATTTTCTCCAAGGCAGAGTAGGATACCCAGGGCCCATCGCCATTTCTAGCCACTGGATAACCATAGGCAGGCTGGGGGAATGCATATTAATGTTAAAAAACCTCATAAAGTGAAATTTTGCCATGGGACCTTTAAACCAATCACAGCCCCAGATACAGCAACGGTGCACAAAATAGATGCAGTGAGATAATGGAGATAGGGGAATGGGAGGGACATGTCAGGCTTTATCCCAGCAATGTACATCCGGTGAGCCAGACTAGAATGTACCTGGCTGGGCTTCATCTTAGACTTGATAATGATGCGGATGATTACATGTCTACATGTAAATACAAACATAACGTGTGAAAGTAAATCTACAAAGCTGAAAGTAGTAGAAAACCAGCCCCCCAGAGAAAAGGTTGAGTATAATTTGACAATGCATTTAACTTACTATTAGGTAGACAGTATGTTATCTAGACAGTATCTCTATCTGTCAAGTAACTAAGCCATCACATACTCAACAGCACATGTAAGTGAAATATACAATTTTCACTCAGTATTTACTCTGTCTCCTTTCTAGATATTTGACTTGTTTGTTTCATTGCTCAAATACTTGTACATGTACATACATGTACTGTAGGATTGTAGCAATACAATGCCTTTGCTATTGCAATACTTTAGTTTTATTTTGTCATTTTGTGTAGTTTGTAAACTTTCTCACGTTCTGCTTTCTTTTGCTTTCTTTTCCTCCTGAGTTTGTAAAGATTTTTTCCTATTTTTTCCTATTTTCCTATTTAGTAGTTTATTTTATTTTGAACATGTAAAAAAAATAATATATATATATATATATGTATATATATACAGTACATATATAAAATTAAAATGACAGATATATAAGGACATGTGCTTCTCAGCACAATCTACCAAAATTATTATTAGTAATTCAAAGAAAGAAATTCCCATGTTCAAAAAGGAGTAGGAAGAAGTTCATAAACAAACTTTTCTAGCCCTACCCCCTTTCTCTATTTTTATCCTTTAGTTAAATACAAAACAATTCAACACAATTCTTCTTTATATACATGTACACCGTATATCTACCTACCTACAGCTCACATATACCCAAGCATACACAGACACAGATGCATACATACACACACATTTACACCTTTTTTTCCCTCTTTCTTTCTTTTCCATCTATATTCTTCCTTTCCATCTATCTATAGTAAATCCAATAATAACACATCCATACTAGACTTAGTAGCCTATATAGGTCCAGGAACCTAACAGTCAGTACATAATACTATCACCTTGAGTCCTTTTCATATCCATTCAATATATTCATTTTAAATAGTCTCTTGAAATTGTTCATTGTTGTACATGATTTCATCTCTTTACTGCAGCTGTTCCATACATTAACTCCTTTGGTTGTGATGCAGTGATATTTAGTGATATATGTTCGATAGATGTTGATTATTTACTTTGTACATAATTTGTGCAATTTTATAGTCAACAATATCTCTGAATTTTAGTGCTTTTAATTTGATAAAAAGTAGATTAGTTGATGCTCTATAAGTTTTTTTTATTTACAAGTCTTAAGGCTCTCTTTTGAAGAATAAAAATAGGTTCAATGTTCATTTTGTAAGTGTTTCCCCACACTTCCAAACAGTAAGTAATATATGGCAGTATGAAGGAACAATACAATGTATACAATGAGCGTTGATTTAATAGGTAATTGGTTTTATACAGTATAGCAATTGATTTTGATATTTTAGCCTTAATATAGTGTATATGTGGCTTCCAACATAATTTTTCATTGATTATTACTCCCAGAAATTTAAGTTCTTTTACTTTTTCTATTTCGATGTCATTTATCATAAGTTTTTTGTGTAAAGTTATTGCACGATTACCAAAAATTATACATTTTGTTTTACTTAAGTTCAGTGTTAGTTTATTTGCATCAAACCAACTTTTCCTCTTTTTTAATTCATTTTCCACTGTATCCAAGAGTTGTTCAAAACCCCAGAACAGATTAATTTAGTGTCATCAGCAAATAAAATGGTTTTACATTTTTTTTAACACCTCCCATACATTATTTATATGTAAGTTAAACAACAATGGTCCCAACACTGACCCCTGGGGGACCCCACAGGTGATTTTCATTAACTTAGATTTATGGTTTTGCAGTTCAACATATTGTTGTTGATTATGTAAGTAGCTATTTAACCAAGAAAGTGCAGTCCCCCTAATTCCATATTTGTATAATTTCATGATCAATATATGGTGGTCTACTGTATCAAATGCCTTCTTAAGATCCAAGAATAACCCCACTGCATATTTTTTTGTTATATTGCTGTTGTTATTCCTTCTACAAATTGAATAAGTGCATGTGAAGTTGTCCTATTAGCCCTGAAACCATATTGCCAATCACACAGTATATTATGTTTAGTAATTAAATTATCGAGCCTTGTAGAGAATAGTTTTTCTAGAGTTTTTTTAGTACATAACTGTTTATTTAAAAAAAATAGTAATAAACAAGTTGTCCTTTCCTTTTAAATGCTGTTTTCAGTAGATAATGTATTTCCAAATAAACGATTTATAAAGTTGACATGATTTACCTTCTACTCAAAAGATGTAATTATAGCTGAGTCTTACCTCTGTACACATGATGAGTCCTATGAAGAAGGAGGCTATAGACATGCCCAGAATCAGCAGTTCTCTGCGGTAGCCTCTCCTGAAGGTCTCAGGGTACATGTCTACCACAGCTGTCACTAAACTCTCCACACACACAAACTGTGAAATAAAAAAGACGGAAACAGCCTTGTTTAGTTATAAATTAGATGACAAGACAATACTATGGTATATTAAAAACAACAAAGTTATTCCGCAGTGGCTAAGCATTTAAATCATATCATACATAATTACAAACAAAAAGTCAGGCATCAGTACTGATAACATTTGTTTCAGCAAACGAGACATGACTCAAATCGCCATTTAGGGTTCACAAAAATAAATCAACTGAACTAAATTCAAAGAAAATCAATACAATCATAGTCTAAACAGAGTAATTTGAGGCAAAACATCAATCAGTCTTCCCATGATTTATTTTATATTTTAACTTGCACATATTTAGCAACCTTAACATTTCTTTACAAAGCCAAATATTCTCTATAACATCAGTATTCTCACACTAGTGGTCCTCACCTGACTGTCCAGGCCGAGGAAGATGAGCATCATGAAGAAGAGACAGGCCCAAAGTGGAGACAGAGGCATCATAGTAACAGCCTTGGGGTATGCAATAAATGCAAGACCAGGACCTACATCACATGGAAAAAAAAAATCACAAACAGGAATCCTATTAGAGGAGGTGAGAGTTTTAAGACAACAATTTAAGAAGAGATAAAGGCCTAATAGCAATGATCATACAGTTCATAAATCTCTCGCTCTCTCTCCTCTTTTTAAGCTTCTCTCACATTTCTCTCAATGTTTTGTTAAATGAAATGATCATAGGATTTACAGCCATGTACAGTATTTGAAAGGGCCTGTAGTTTGACACTGTTTTTCTAGGAGCCCACATAAGCAGACGCTTTGGCAGACTGGTGTAAATTGTACTCTGTACACTGCCTTGTTGTTATGGTTACTATTATTCTATGTTAAATATATATCTCTGACATGCTTTTGTACGATGACAATATTGAAAATATGTAGGGGAAATAAATATAACGGAGGGTGGGCGGTTTTATCAAAAAGAAAACTCAGAATTTCCAAGAGTCATAAATTCATGAGAAAAAAAACTTTAGTATTCTCTGAGATAATGCTCAACAATTTACAAGAAATGAACTCAGAAAAAGTGTTTTTTTGTCGAGGAACCACATCAATTAACTTTGTAAGGTTGGACCTCATCAATCATACAGATGCTGCTGCTTGCCATGTATTATGCCTGCAGTGATAATCTTTCATTTTGTGTTCTGCTGTACTTTAACTGCCTGTAACTAAGGCAAGGCAAGGCAAGGCAACTTTATTTATGTTGCACATTTCAGCAACAAGGCAATTCAAAGTGAGCAAATAAAAAAAATGATAAAACAGCGTAGATGTAACCAACAATCTCTTTATCTGTCCATTGCGTTGTGGTGCCAGAATAGGGGGACAACGAGAGTTTTGTCCACCCACTTTTAGGTGTTATGGTATGGTAACTCTATTAACCAGTTGCGCAGCCAGATCAAGTGAACCGTGCCAAGTGCGTCGGGAGTGTGGCAAATTCACTTTTGGTAATAGCGCACCTGTGTAAATGGGGGTGTCCTTAATTATTTTTGGCCTAATGTAACCTGATTATTGCTTTGTATTTTTATTTGTTTTACTCTTTTAATCACTGGCAAATGACAATGGTATAAACAGGATTATTCCATTTATCAACACAAAAACAATGCAGAAGTTAGGAAACCAATCCACTAATCAAATCCAATCTAGTAAATCCACTAGGCAAAGAGTGTTGAAATGTCTCAAATGTCTTAAAAAGCATTGTATATGAACTAAAGGTAAATAGACATAAAACATACTGTAAGTGCACAAACTGGCACAATGTCTGATCTTGGGGGACATGGATGAGGTGAGATGAAATGAAAGACTGATTGATTCAAAATAAGAGGTGGCATGCCATTGCGTTATTTAACACCTACATTTGATGACAGACCCTTTGAAACACATTCAAAACATTACACTCTGTCCTCACCGTGCCCTGAGACAAACATTTCACTATTCTGCAAATCTCTCACTCTGTCACATTCACTAAATGATTCATACTGACTTGAATAAATCATAATGCGGTGGTCTAAGAGCCTAGGTAAAGAGTGTGGAGTTATATAACTGGTTATGTTGATCCATTTTAGCAACATATGATGGATGGGGGGAGGGGCACAAAGAAAAGCTTTCTCTAGTCTACAGTATCTTCTTTAGATGTATTGTCTGGCTACATTACAGTCCTGGAAGTTGTTTTGATTAAGAAACATGATCATTATTCTCTCACCAGATTCTGCCACAGCCTCGATGGGAACATTTTGTTCATAGGCCATGAAGCCCAGCACAGAGAAGATAGCAAAACCTGCTACAAAGCTGGTGCCACTGTTCAGACAACACAGCATGAGGCAGTCCCTGAGGAGCAAGACAGACAGAAAGAGGAATTCACAGTTACTGTTAGAGCTGTCACCAGATGTTACTCAAGAGGCAAGGCAGACATTCTGCCTGATACAGTCTCATGCACAGATGTGCATGTGTGATGTGTGATGGACAGAAACTGAAATGATATAGTATGTGACAATCCATCCATTCTTATCAATCACCTTTATGGAATTTTACCTGTATTCTTATAGTCTTTATGTTGGTAAGTCTGAAGTGATTGCTATTGATGGCTGTCATTATCAACCATTCATTCATCCATCTACTAGTATCACATTCTTTTCTTACCTGTAGCAGTTATTGTTGTAGGAATTGTAACTTCCTAGGGCAGTGAGACACCCCAAGCAAATGGCATAGGAGAAGAAGATTTGGGTTCCAGCGTCCACCCACACCTGAAGGAAAAGTTTGCATAAACATATAAAACATATACAGATCAATGATGGATTAAAGTAAAAAACAACCAACAGAAAGTGTTTTAGTAAACAGTTTTTTCAGCAGCCAGAACAGCTATAATCCTCCTTGGCTAAAAGTCTCTAACTGGACCAGTGGGATGAATTAAAAGTTTGAGAATTTTTATGGCATCTGATAATTTGTCATGCTCTTGATCCATCTTACAGTTTAATTTCCATTTCATTGATGCTTCTCAGCCTTTTGCCACTGAAGATTCTTTGTGGGATTTTTTAATTTAAATATTAGAATTACACTAAGTAGAAGAGGCTTTCCCATTTATAAGAGATTATCATATGTCTTTATCAGCTCTAATGAAACCCCACATTTCTTTTGTTACCACTCATCTACCTGATTTTCATCATCTCAGTGACTTTGGGATGAAATTATGGCTCAGCTCAACCGTTTTCTTTCCCCTCTGAGGGGGCACACAGTGGAGCAGCATGAATCATGGATCAACATAAAAGTCTTCCAGTGTCTAAATATTCATATTTCGTTACACCAACTCCATTCCTCTCTACTGTTGGGTGGGGTTTAACGGAGAATAGCTACAGCTTAATTTAGGGTTTACTTAAACGTCAATATTGTTTATACCTTTCTTACTCAAATCACTATTGGCAGCAGAATGGTAAAGTGAGTGTGGGGTTAACATAAATGTGTTTGTTGGGGCCAAAGCATTGAAAACATTACATTTAAAATGTTATAACTGGTGTGTAGCTACTTTGTGTTTAGTACTAAAAAGCAAATCTTAGCATGCTAACACACAAAAATAAGATGGTGAACATAGTAAACATCATACCTTAGCAACATTATTGGTTCTTCATGTTTTCCTAACAAGCACATTTTTGGGGTTACGTGAATCGTAAAAACGTGAAACGTCGAAGCATTGTGACTTTGACACTGACAAACACCCTTTTTGTCATTTTGGTATATGAAGAATTGTTGGTGCATAATCAGCTGCTACGCTGACATGTCTGTGAGCATGCAGCTAGGATCATTGAAGATCATTCTTTTTAAACTTTTTCTAGTAATTTAATCCTCTTTAAGATCACGGTTTATCCCAGTATACACTGGATTAGAGGGAAACATAAGTTCCTGTTTCAATGCAAAACAATTCAGTATAAAATTGCTAGTACAGGTTTGGTGATAAGTAAATGTGAAGTATAATACAAGACCTTTATCAACTTCTTTATCCCAACCAATTACTTGTATATATTTAGGTACAAATGTGGACATGAGTCCGTATTTTGATTCCTGGGCTACATGGAGATTTACACATGTAAGATTCTTCAGTGAAGCAGTAAACTGTGCATTATGAAACTAGTTTATAGTTGAGCACAGAACCCTCGGACCCACAGGACAGCATAGTGTGCTAGCGAATTCAAACTTAATGCAGCATGGCTCTTTGAAAACTCTCTCACATCACCATTCAGCCACTAATCTAATTTCCCCACCGAGAAACAATTAACAAACACACGGTCTTCGCTCCCTCCTGGGAGTAACCACGGTAACTTCTGTGACCTCACAAACACAGGACTGTTCCTGTGGAAGAACAGGCTTTTCTCTCCTAATGTTCATTAATGTTCCCTTTAGTTCGTCCTCGGCTGATGGCCGCACAGCGCAAGGAAACCTTAAAGGCTCAGGCGCAGAGAGAATCACTTGTTGATGTTGTGCCTAATTTGGCCAGCTTGTGTTTGGTTATGTTGAGACTGTGGCTCTAGGAAACTTTTCTACTGTGTGAAAGCTGGATGACATTGGCTGTAAGATAGTGTTCTTGTAATGTAAATGTACCACTCTTGGTGCTCCTCACATCCCATTTGTTGTATAAATGAGATCCATAGGCATTAGATATGTGAGATGCAACAAGATATTTGGCTGAAATGGAACAGTTAGATTTTACCTCGGACCCATAGAATGAATGTCATTTTATCGGTACTGAATAAGCATGACGTTGTATATTATATTATACAGATGCTGCTAGCTTACAACAATGAGTCAGTAAGGGATGTTCTTAGCTTCTGCTAAACAGTCAAATGTTTTGTTCTCCTGCTTCATTGAAAAGGCCCATCATGCTCATACGTATCTTAAACTCAGATTTAAGCCAATGACAGAGAAACTTTCCCCCTTCAGCAGATGAAGTGTAAAACTCTGCACACTATTCTGCACAGTGAAGGTCAAATATCTAAGTGAAATAACAAAAAGCAAAACAGATTAATTTTCTAGCCATTACAGGATTATATACAGGATAAAGTATCACATCTAAAAAAATAAAAGTACTGCAAGTTGACCTTTTGCAGACACAACGGCATTAGGGATGATTTAAAATCAACTCAATAAAATAAATTTAAAAATGAGGTTCTGGATAGCTGAACATCCATGTTCCAAATTTCCCACCATGGCAGCAAAACAACACAAGTGTTTCTTTAGGCCACAATGTTACGGTTTTGAAACCTGCTGACCCTGCACCAAAATAGGCTATTGCAGGTTTAAGTTTTGATCTCGACAATAACCCTAGAGGGACTACCTATATCTCAACATGTGAGCTTTTAACAAATGTATTGAGTATGCTAATCACATATTACTGTCTTGCTTATGTCCGTCTCTTTTGACAAAGAAGAGTACCACACACAACAACATCCTGTGCCTTGCTTTTTTTGTTGCTGTTTTGGTATATTTGGATGCTGGAAATGAGGGAAATGAAAGTTAAAAGGTATGTTTAACAAGTGAGAGGTTCAGGAAAAGACACATTTCAGTTACAATGCATGAAAAGATAACAAGGAAGGATAGGAGAGTGTGAAAAGTATAGAGAGGAGGGTGATGCACAGTGCAGGGTGGCGGGTGAGAAGAGGAGAGAAAGGTATAGGGAAAAAGAGAATAAAGGCGGCATGATGAACTTCAGGGCTGTAAAAAGAGTGGTTGACACACAGCCACACAGACTGCACACAGCCTGGTGAACAGAACAGACCCCTGATTGTCCCTGAGAAAGCTAATTTAACATTGGTGTCAGAAGTAATGTCTTTCTCTGCCAAACAGCAGCGCTTCTTTATCACCCTCCTTCACTCTCTCTGTGCCTCTGTTTGTCTTTTTTGTTGCTCTATATAAGCTCTACATTCACAGATGCAACAGCCATCTCACTGGACAACAACTCGACTTTTTTTAAATCAAAACATCATGTTATAGGCTGTCTTTTTGCAATGAAATGCATATCAATGTGAAAAATAACTGGTAGCAAGCAGTTTATCAAGAGTTAATGGTTTAGTCTTTATTTATTGCATTATATCATCCAACCTCAGATCATGGCATGATGCTTTATGTTCTTAACACCTTTTCTCCCCACAAGTGCTGCTTTACCCGAAAAGTTGTGTGAAACAGACTGGCTTGTCTGTCTGAACAGTTACATACTGACTACATTTCTAGTTATTTCTGAGGCAAAAATGTTTCCTTGTTATCACATCACATGGCATCTCACCCCATGGACCGGCTGTTGCCATTAAAAGTGTTAAACAAGTGTTCAGACAGGATTGGAGTCTGAACAGGAGGAAGTGATCAAATGTGATATGTTGTCAAATGTGAGAGTTGAGAGAGAGAGGTACCCATTTTGCCAGCATGAAAAGATTACACAAAATAGACATGGTAAGAAAACAGGCATTAGTATCGTAAGTAGTGTGCTAAGTTGTTGCCTATAAGTCTTCAATTCAAATTACCTGCAAAGCCCGCTCTCTTGCTGTTATAATGTAATGTTTTCAAACACATATGCAGTTCGCAATGATAACTGTGGCAGATTTACAACTCAAAACAACGGCTTCTTGAGACAAAAGCAGGTTCTCATTTCTAGCCTCATTTCTGTTTCCTAGTGATCCACGCTGTCAGCCTTTTCAAGACGAGGTCAAGGAGTCTGCTCTGTATGTGTCAGTGTTTGTCTGTATGAGTTATATGTTAATGTTCCACCTCTATTAGCCTCAAATCCTGAACTTTCCTGAAGGTTCTGAAAGCTCACTATTTACTTGACCCCTGATCATGTCATCACCTACAGGAAGTGTCAGCTCTGCTATGATAATCTTGGCTCCATATTAAGCCACAGTAATATTACTGCCACCAGAGAGGGACATATAAATATAAACCATATGAAAGAGAAAAAGAGGTACCATTTAGCAAACAGCTTCTTTCTGCTTGAAATAGCCGAACAAGCAGTTGTTTTGTGTATACTGTAAAAGAAAGTGTTTTTGGTACAATATAGTACATAAATAGTGATAGGTGTAAAAAAAAAAAAAAACTGATCCCCCATTTATTACAGTAACAACAACACCACCTGTCCCCCTGGCAGCTACTAAGCTCCAGACAGGTGGGTGTGAGGCGGGGGTATAAATTAATTCTCATGAGTCTTGTCTCTTTAACCCTTCCTGCTTTACTTTGGTACTTTCTGCTTTTCACAGATAAGCTAACAAAAACAGTGTAACGCAGTGTTAGACCTAATTAACATTATGCTGCCTTAAGGTGCCGTTAGGAAAGGCCAGAATTATAAATCAAGGGCACAATAGCAATATAAACAAGGGAGTGGATTTTCTAGTTCAAGTTTAAAGATGTGTGTATGATATAGAGTATTTATAATTATATAAAGTTAGGGTACTACAGTGTTCTTGATGTTAAGCATCCCACAAAAACCCTGTCAGTATCACTGGACTTGGGACATATGCCACCAGCAGCAAGAAAAGTAATAGCAGCTGAGCATAGACTGTAAAAACAATAGACATAGCAGCAGTGACGTCACCCATTGGTTTGTGGACTACCGTGTTGTAGCCAGGAGTTGTTGTAGTTGTAGCCTCGAGAGCTGTATTTGTAGACATGATGTACGCCATCTACAGGCAAGGGCAGTAATAGTTTCTGCAACCTTGACGCACACCTGCAGCCAATAAGTGTTACAATTCCAGTTTTTGTTTTCTATAGTTGCAATGTGTGTGGGTAATAAAATGTTTTACATTTAAAACAAAACAATTTTAATACGTTTTTTTAAACATGAGCATATTTTCTGCCAAACACTGAGAAGAGGGAAACATTTACACTTCTGTGAGTGACACATTGTGTTATTTGTATTACTATTCTTTTGGTTACTTTCAAAATGGGATGAGGTGGGATCTGAAAACACACAAATAAAGATAATAGCAGCTTCCCTATAAAACTGCCGCTGTAACACTAATTGCATCAAGGTAGCACAAGTGTTAAAACAAATTGTATTACTTTTCTTCCTTGTAGGTGGCAACATCTCAGTAGCACTTTTAAATTTTTTGAAGGAGGCAGATTAGTTTTGAATGTTTACCAGTAGAGAGAGATAAAGTGGGTCCAAGCCTACCTGAGGGTCAGAGAGACGTGACATGTCCGGGTAGAGGTAGAACTTGATGCCTTCGTATGCTCCTGGCAGTGTCACTCCTCTGATCAGCAGGACCAACAGCATAGCATAAGGAAATGTAGCTGTCACATACACAACCTGCAAGAATAAACATGCACAGATTTGGAAAATTAATTTATGTCCACATCAGAGAAAAACACAGTTCACTCAAGTCAAGTCAAGTCAAAGTCAGTCTGTGAAAAACCTATATATATATATATATATATATATATATATATATATATATATATATATACACACACATGTGGTATGGTAGCATACACAGCACTAGATTCAACTCCACACAGGCTACCTTTAGTACAGTAGTTTACCATCAAACCAACACTCCATTTTTATTGAACTATTCAGGTTTTGCAGAATTGTGCTCGACATCTCAAGACTCTTAGAAACCCCTTAAACAAAAACCCTGGCCTCTTGGAAGGCAGAGGTGGGAAACATACATCCCCTGGCATGCTGGCATCCAGTCAAAGTCCAATTGAGGGCAGAACAGGACAGAACAGAGCCAGACCAGGACACTGAAAAGAAAAGAAGGCTCCTCTGGCCCCGTCTCTTAAACTGGAGAAGCAAGAGGAGTGATGCTGGCAGTGTGGGAAAATGTGCTTTTCTTTGAAGCACGCACAGTAGTGCATGGGTACACACACACACACACACAGACAACTTCATTCACAACATTTAAATGGGTGTGCACATACTACAGACAAAGATAAAGTGCACCATTCACACATACGGGCCTAAACACACTCACAAACACATGCACGCTCCAATTACTCATACACCCCTGGTAACATTACTCTACAACTGCAAGCAGCAGCTTCATGAATAGAAACTTCATTTCCGACACAAATATTTTGTTGCATTGATTTGAAGCAATTGATACAGTGAACTTCTTAATCCAACTCCAGAGAAGTTCAGTTCACTGTTACAATGAGGGACATGTGTGATTGATTTGAAATCCTTGTTAAAAGTGGATTTTACCCTCAACCATTCAGAAATTGTCGACACTCTGCTTTACTGAAGATCCTGAACATTCTTCACCTTGCAGTAAAAACCTGAATCAAAAGTTTAAAATGAAATGAATTCTAAACCAAGGTAGTGATTAGGTTCCAAAGTTAGTAAGAATCCACGAGACATAATAAGACTGCCATCTATAAACTCTGTTAATCCTAGTGTGGCCTACAGGGGAAAGTGTGGGAAAAGTTGTCTTCTGCCAGTAAATCCCTCCTATAATTTGTCAAATAAAACGATCACACATCCTAAACCTTCTCGCCTTCTTTTTCTCAATCTCTCTGCAGATGAAAGGGACAAAATTCAATCTATCCATGAACTTTTGATGCGCCACATGCTCCAGCCAGCTCACCAGGGGTAAACATTTAAGCCACCACAAATGTACTAGTCAAACTTGCCCCAGCCTCACTGTAAATCTAACTGGAGGGCTTAAATGTGAGAATGGCTGACAAACACAGGCAACAAAAGCAAACAGCTCAGCAAAGTCAGAACTGAATAGGCTGTAGGGTCTGTGGAGAAGAAAGCACCTCTCCTTGCAACGGGCAAGCTGTGGTTTATTTCTCATTGCAGGAGAGAGAGAGAGAGAGAGAGAGAGAGAGAGAGAGAGAGAGAGAGAGAGAGAAGCGGAGGCTGAGGATATACTCTGCATGCTCCTCATGAACGCTCTCCTTTCCTCCAGTGAATACAGGAATCAATCTTGGACCGGCTGCTAAAGCTCAGCCATGAAGAAGCCTTCTCCCCTCTACTTCACAGCCAGACAAAAGACACTTCAGGGAGATATAGGCATTGCCCCTTCCCCCCGCCCCCACAAGCAAGGTACATAGTAATCACTTTCCTCCTCGAGGCAACTAGAAGAGACTCATGAAGGATATTAAAATGGAAAGGGTGATGGGAGGAAAGCATGGATGTATAAAAAACCTGGAGACAGCGTTCGAGACAGACCCCTGTTCATTCCTATGAGTTGCGCATGAAGCCAAAAAAGTTTAACTTCCTTGTATAAAATAACCCAAATAATTGTCCATGTTTCTGCACTATGGGGCCCATAGAGCAAGCGCACTAGAGACCTCCGCCGGCTGTGCCGACTAGTTCCAATTTAGCACTCCACTAACTTGAATGGGGATTAAATGATTTCATTGTGTGGCTCTTCTAGACTTTCCATACTTTCGGATATAATGGATCATATTCTGATAGTGAAACAAGCAATTTTGCGGGGGTTGTGACACTTGAAAAATGTATCCACTGATTTACAGAAGTCTCTTTTACCATATAAGTGTACGGGAAAAAGTCTTTTTGGGCCCCATGGCATCACATGACAGACACAGAAGTTGCATTTCCACTGTTTGACTGCTATGTCAAATTAGCTTCAAAGCTTGGCGCACCTGCAGGGCCTGGAGAAAAGGTACAAGTGGGTGGTGCAGAGATCCCCCTTGTCCTCTATTTGCAGGTGAATAAAAAACGCCGTAAAAACCAGCAGTCACAGGAAAGTAATATGCACACACATATTCATACACAAATTTGAGTTGGATGGTGTGATAACTACATTACACCTCCAATGTTCCAATGTATAATGCATTATGCTATACTTTCAACCCTACAGACTAACCAGAACACGCATGCACACACACACACACACACACACACACACACACACACACACTATACACTACAATAGTAGACATGCACTACTTGTCTCACCTTGCCAGTTGACTTGGGTCCCTTCCAGATGCAGAAGTAGCAGATGAACCAGGCAAGGGCCAGACACATGGCTAGCTCCCAACGCATTCCCCCTATGTGCTCAATACCATCTGATATCTTCAGTACTCTACGTCTGATTTGGCACAAAGAAAACAGATGATTTACAACTTGATTTAGTTCATATTCTTTTGTGACATATGAAGAATCCTTTGTAAAAACTTGCTGAAAAATGGGAAGTGGTGTTGAAAATTACACGTTGAGCCTCTGCAGACTCTCTGAGTCTTGGTATGTATGTATGACTTACAACACAGGGAGAATGATGAAAAATAAATATTTCAATATAAATAGCAATGTCATTTTTGCTGGTTAACCATAGTTTCTAGTGCCATTACTGTATTGTCCAACCCCACAAAGTACTCCTCAAATTCAAAACACTGTGACCCTATAGGCATACTATACTAACTTACAAATATAACGTACAATGAAATGTTTTTTCTTGAGTCTCAAAATCCATCTCTGTTTTATAATGGAATAGGGAAACAATCCTATACTCTAGTACACCTTTGTCTTTGATCACTAAAGGCCTTTATTGTCTTTTATTGGTTATCCATGTATACTTGCTCAGTCACTCACGATGAGTGTATCCTATCATACATACCAGTAATTTATGGCCATCCTGACCAAACAATACATCCACTTTCTGTCACCTCCTCAAAGAGCAACATGACATTGAGGGGACTAACCAGCAGTACAAGATTACCTTATCGACCCTCTGTGATTCACACTGCAACTTCCTTTTTCTGTCCATGACAGCTACTCCTCATCCTGCTGCTAACCTGGCAGGATGCAACTACAAGGTAATACGACTGTAAATTTGCAACAGCATTTGTGGAGCTACTTTTATGTGTAACAATGCAGTCTTAAACAACGTGAGCATGGCATGGCAACAAATATTTCCACTTGTGGCTCCACCGCCCCTTTCTAAGATTTAGAAGTCACTGTCCACCTGTCATTTGATGACTGTAAGTGGGGAGAGAAGTGTTCTTTTCCAACTATGACAACAATCTTCTTGGCTGAGTCGCCTCTGCAATGTGGTCAATGTCCTGAATGATCATGTCTGATTGGCTTAAGGAATACACCTTCAATTATGTGTCCTTGATAGGATGGGGACGAACCTTCATGATAAAGGCAGTTGACAGCATTGTGCTCTGACAGAAAGATGTCATATAATCTTATTGGAGATGATACCTTGCTTCATATCCTCCAACACTTTAATGCTATTGAGCATCAAGGACATGCTGTTGGGACAACTGCACTGTGGTGGTTAACATCACCAGGCAGAAAGAAGTCTGGTTTACTTTGGTTTGCTCCACTGTTATGGCCATGAACTACTTAAATAGGTCAAGCAGATTCTTCAGCCCCTGAAATGTCCCTGGTGGTCAAAATGTTTGTGCCAAAGTAATGTCCAGGGCTGGACCACTACTAAGTCAACCATAAAACCTTGAGCCAAATCTGGGCTTACTTTAGCAGAACACTCACTGACCATTGTGGTTCTCCTAGAATTAAAACAACAATTCACCCTTGGGGGACAACGAGTGAGCACAAGCAACATGGTCAAACGGCTTTATGCATTTTTATTTATTTTTACTTCACCTCACTTCCTGATACCCTGCGTCGAGCAGCTGTCAGCACTGTGGCCCACAGATGGGAACTTGCTGACCAACTTGATCAACTAAATCCCCACATTAGAGAAGCCACCCTGCCTGTCCTTTGATGCTGAGTTTGTGGATCTCGGATGGTAACCATATCGGCTAGGTACCGCAGTAAAAGAGAGGTTTGTGTATAATGTTCTGTGTTCTTATTGCATGGGTTGTAACTCTGTGGCGTTTATTGGTTACTAATGTATTGTGAAACTGCATTGCAGAGTCCAAAAAAATTTCCCAATGGGGACAATTAAGTACATTTTGATTTTAGAATAGGCTAGTTATAGCAGTAGTGGCAGTGCTGAGCAGTAGAGAGTTATCAAGCCAATAGAATCAAATAGAAGACTTGTACTGTGTTACAGTAATAGTATAGGCACTACTGTACAGGCCTACAACTAAACTATTCTTCCCTGTGATATGCCTACAGGTTTAACAGTGTAGGTGCAAGATACAGGGCACATTATCAGCGATTATGACATCATAGCTTGTCGGCGGTGGTGAATCAACAGTGTTTCCGGTTTGTTGAAGCAAAGCCAGGGAACAGCATTGATGGAGGATGAGAAGCGAGACCCAGAGCCACAGAACTACATGGTGCTGCCAAATCTTTGCCATCGAGTTCACCCTTGGAGCTCCAGACCAGCCATTGATCATCGTGACATGTTCTTGGTGGCCAGCCACAGGCTAGGTCCAACACAGCCCCCCTGGTCAGCCGAGAGGGCAAGATGTGAAGCCTAATGTGTGTAAATATACTGGCTGTGTTCTCAAACGTATGTAAATCAGTTTTATATGGGTGCAAAGTGTGTGCATACTGTTAATGTGAGTATGATATGATTTTGAAATGTAAAAAATAACAAATTATTGCATCCTCTTGTTTAAGAGACTTTTAGAAGATGAAGACGTCTGCATTAATATATTGTGTTCAGTCTTGTTTTCTGGTCCAATAAAAGTACTCTGTCCAGACATATCACTACATTAGTAATGCACTGGTAATATTGTTGCAGATATGTACAACATATGTGTTTTTTCTTTTCATTAAACTCTCCTTCAGTGATTTAAGTTTTGTATTTTAAAGTGTAAAGATGGAATGGTAAAACCATGCAACGTTATTTTGGAGCACCAAAACAAACATCCATACAGTATTGTCCTGGTGTTTGTTTATGCTGTATATACAGTATAAAACATGACAGTCTGTCTTGGAATAGACTTTTGCCAACAACATGGTGATTGGATTGTTGGCAATTTCTTTTGGGCATGTCTTTCTCTGCAGTTAGGTTTATGCTTGTTGCCTCAAATCTGATGTTTTTATTACTGTTACATAGATCATGTCACTTAATTTTTCAATTTAGAAACAACAATATTGATCACATTTTAAATTTTACGGCAATATATAGTTGTTGCTTTTAAAGGAGAGAGAGAGATTTGACCCAGTAGTGTAAACATAGCCACTGGCAGCGAGACAGGAAGTGTGGTCAGCATTACACACTGACCAGGCCTGATCCGCTGCCATACACATGGCTCTAGCTGGGAGACAGCAGGCCTACCAGTGTCTGTTGACACACAAATATGAAAAGGGCTGACTAATTATTGGGGGAAAGGTTAGCAGGGGGTCAGTGAAACATTCTGGAGCTGTCAGAAGCTCATATTTTCAACATAGTAGATAATGACACTAAAGGAGGACTTGAACTGACAAAGCATCTCCTTGTGGTGTTAAATGCAAACTGTGATATCATTAATACTTTATACCCACAAAGATTATCATAGTATGCTCTCCAATGGGACTTTGCACAAACAAACAAAACGAAACAAAATGTCATATAAAAACTAATGGACATGACAGAAAATTAAAAAAAGGAATAAAAAATGTACTCACTCCCAAAACTCAATGACTGGAGAGGTTCCGTTGGGGTTTGTAATGTTGGTGGAATTTTCTCCATAGTAGTCCACACAGTTCTCTGTGGATAATCAATGATGTGTTATTATTTTTAAGAGGGTATAATGCAGATATAGATTTTGTTGCACATTAAATCATAGGAGGTATTTTGTATTTTCTTTACTCTTGAAACAAAAAAGACGCACGTGATAATTTATGCTCGTAAGAATAATTCTCTCACTTTTCCACTGTTCCCTCCTATACCTGTATTCCAGTAATGCCCACAGCCAGCCCATGGCAGCTCGGTGGTGAAGCAGTTGAAGAGGTAGAAGATGGCCCAGGCAAGGATCACTACGTAGTATACGTTTAGATGAGCTTCAATCACCTGTGTTGCATAGCCAATACCTGAAAAGGCAAATTTACAGATCATCGGGCCAAACTTCTTTGTCTCTGCATGTTTCCAATTTTCTTTTTAATTATTAAAATCCTGAGCACCCCCTGATAAAAGATATCAAGTGCGTGTTTTCTTACCCTCGAATAGCGGGCAGACTTTCCTCCAGCAGGTGATGCCTCCCTCACTGGTGAACTGACCCAGGGCAGTCTCCAGGAAAAACACGGGGATACCGCAGCACACAAAGAAGATGACATATGGAACGAAGAACGCACCTTTGTGCACACAATAGAAAATACACACAGAGCATTAATAGCACTTGATCAATACTAGAATAAGACGTCTGACAGTATAATAATTCAAAATACAAAAGGAGCCATTCACAAAATTCAGATAAAAGCATGCACTATACCGCCACGCTTATTCAGCAAAATTACCTTTGCAGATTATGAGTAGGGTCCATACTGTGCTGTCTAATGAGGGAACCCACCTTTTTTATTGACATGATTGTGCTTAATGGATTAAATAATAAAGGACATAATATAGTAATACTTCTCAGATTAAATTTTACAAAGTGAAAGCTTATTCACAAAATTGCTGTCCTTCTTTGGTAGTAGAAGATAAAAGAACTTGCCTCTCTTGCTTGACTTGCACATACATATATACCGGGACTAAACACTTTCACATACCTGCATATTCTAATGCATATACAGTACATACGCATGCACATACATATATACGTGCATACACATGCATGCATGCATAACGTGAGAATGTGTATGAGTATGAGGGTATACTCATATAGAGTATATAGAGTATAGAGCACAGTATATGCTGTATGTGCATGGTTAGTATGTACACTACCGGTCAAAAGTTTGGGGTCACTTAGAAATTTCCATTCCAGACAGAATACCAGCAGAGATCAGTTGCATTGTTTTTTTTAATCAGGGCAGCAGTTTTCAGATTACATTATGTGCTTACATAATTGCTAAATGGTTCTCGACTGTTGTAGACAGAAGTGGCTGAAGAAATGCTTGAAATTCCATGCTTTTTGGTCTAAACGTCATACCCAAATTAAAAGTGGTACAGCTCCCATATACTTTGACACTTAGGGGTGTGCCTGATATCATTGGAAAGGAAACACTCAAGTTGTGTCAGGGTGATTCTAGGCCTTACTGACACAGAGTTACAGAGGCTAGAATGGAGATTTTTTATTTCTGTCCAAGTTATAAATCTGTAAAATTATTAAAATACACTGCTGTAAACACATCTGACAGGTGACAGACAACACAGCATTAGCCACGTCTCAGCTTACTACAGAAAAAAATTCAGAAGCTAAAAAGACTCAAAAATGGATTTTATATGAATTCTTTTTACAAATATGTCTGTGCGTTTTTTATTTCTATTTGAAAAGTGCAAATAAAAAAGCCAAAAAACTACAAAATACAACACTTCTCAAATACACAAACAAACCCACATCAATCACCTTTCCAATGATATCAGGCACACCCCTGAGTGTCAAAGTATATGGGAGCTGTACCACTTTTAATTTGGGTATGACGTTTAGACCAAAAAGCATGAATTTCAAGTGTTTCTTCAGCCACTTCTTTCTACAACAGTCGAGAACCCTTTTACAATTATGTAAGCAAATAATGTAATCTGAAAACTGCTGCCCTGGTTAAAAAAAACAATACAACTGATCTCAGCAGGTATTGTGTCTGGAATGGAGTGGAATGGAAATTTCTAAGTGACCCCAAACTTTTGACCGGTAGTGTATGTATGTACATATGTATGTATGTATGTATGTGAGCATTAGTATGTATGTATGTGCATGGGGTCGGAGCAGACCTGAGTTTGTGTCATGTGCAAGGAAGACAACTTTTGTGACTTTTTTACGTTGACTACTTCACTTACATTCGTAACTTAATTTACGCAACAAACACGCATTTTAACCCAAACCCAAGTAGTTTTGTTTTAAATCACAATGTTTAAAACTGTGACCGTGTGTCCAACCAGGAGTTGCTACGTTGTTTGCAGTCATGTGATTCCAATGATGCGTGATTCAAATGGAGGGCAGATAGTGAAAATCAAATAGATTGGAGTAATTTTGTTAGTAATATTGACTGAAAGAAATGTTGGTCCTTAGCACAAAAGTTCCTTCTAACAAATAATGTAAAGAAAATGTAATTTAAGGTGATGCATATATTCTAATCAGTGAAACATTTCAAGAGTTAAAGAGTGAGATGTAAATTGTTCTTTCTGTGAATTAGATCCTGAAACCTGCTCCCATTTATTTCGGTTTTGTTTGGGTTAAAATAAGTATGTTTGTTACGTAAACTTAGTTATGAATTCTTTATTAAGTAGTAAACATAAAAAAAGTCACAAAAGTTGACTTCCATGCACAGGACACAAACTCAGGTCTCCTGAGTGAAAGTCACATGTTTGTTTGATCCATCCATATACACATACATAAATACTAAGCATGCACATACAGTACATTAGAGGTGTGAATCTTCAATGATCTCCCGATTCGATTACGATTATCATGTCAGCGATTCAATTCGATTTGATATCTCGATGCATCACGATACGTCACGATGCGCCACGATGCGTCAAATAAATGTTTCTATTAAAGCCATGTAGGATAATTAATTCATAGCTTTTCAAGCTTCAAAAACAAAACATTTTGAAGTACTCTAATAGTAAATAAATTGGATACATAAAACTACAGCACTGAGCACATGGCACTTCCTGAATGTGCAAAACATAACAGAATATGTAAACAGAAATGTTGTTAGGCCTACATTAAATTGTAAACAGAAATAATCGGTTATGAGCCTGCCGATTATCGATGCAGCATCGTCCATGTCCACGATTCGATGCATCGATTATTTGATTAATTTCAACACCTCTACAGTACATACATACTCACTTTAATATATCCTCATACACATCTCATGCTATTTATGTATGTATGTATGTACGTGCATGCGGATGTATGTATATGCATGAGAGTATGCATGTATGTGCAAGTGCTTAGTAGCGATATACGTGTGCAAGTCAAGTATTCAATTTTGGCCTAGGCATCTTCTCATACTATTCTACTTATGTATTACAGGTAACGTTTGCCTTCCTTTTTGTTTCTTTTCTTTTCTAAACTTGCCTTTTCCATTCTTACCTGTATTTCCTCCAGGGAGCTTGTTTTATGTCCACCATTTTTTTTTTTTTTTTTTTAAACCTCTCCATCTTGATTCTTTAGTAAGCAGCCGGTTTATGTTTGTACTTCTAGCACAGATAAGGGAAACTTCTTTACCTCCTCCATTCTTGTAGCAGAGGTAAGGAAACCTCCAGACGTTGCCCAGCCCGATGATCTCTCCAGCCACAGACAGGAAAAACTCGATCTTGTTGTTCCAGTGGCCCCTCTCATTGTATTCCCTGTGGTCTAGGCTGGAGCTGGACCCTTCAGGGTCTCTGCCATCCTCTGGTTTACCGTTTATAACGGGCCCGCTCTTCTCAGCTGTCATGACGCTTCAGCAGCCCGCTGAGAGAGAGAGAAAAAACACATGGACAGAAGAATTTTAAAAGGTGACCTCATAACCTAAACTTTAAATGGATTCATTGACTTTTTCTGGAAGTATCTTTTCCTGGGACATCTGAATGGGACTGTGCCATTAATGCAAAACCACACCCATTGAATAGAATGTGAAGGTTCAAATCAACGGAAAGCAGTCCAATTAATTTTCACTTGTTATGTAACTGCATGGTCCTTTAATCAGCCTTGAATCTAAATAAAGAAGAAGCAGTGTAGAATTAAGTGTGATACCTCATTAAAGGATAACACCATCATGAATAGTAATAGAGAAGCAGACATTGTGCATTAAGATTGTCAAACCAGAATGAGGGGGCTGAAAAAACAAACAAACAAGCTTTCAGTAACCTGCAAGTTAAACCACTAACTTATGTGAACACTCTTCCGATGGACATCACTGTAATGTCTGTATTGTTATACAGCATGTAGCATAAAAATAACTTAATAACTTGTTGAAATACAATTACAGCCTACATTAAAATCAATCAACCCATCAACATCAACTGTACTGTATGTAAATGCCTTACAGGAAGTTCACGTCAACAAAAAGAAAACAGAAATGAGCATGCAAATAGCAATCAAAGACATAAAACAATGAGCCTCTTTACTCACCAGTCTACTATGGAACAGTGGCAAACCTCCTTTTGGCTCCCACGATGATGCGCACTAACAATTGCCTTTATAAAACACAGGGTGGTTTAGCCCGGTGAAAAAAGGGAGAGAGGGGGAAAAAGAGGGGGAAAAAGTACAATCTGGATCCGCGTTGAGTAAAGTGGTTTTGTTGAGTCTCCAGTCTATATAAAGGAAGATCCAGACGTGGCAGAGTGACGGTAGATCTTGCACCAGACGATGGATAACCTGCGACTGCGCTTACACTCTCCAAGCGGTATGCTCTCAAGCGCCTCTACTTGGATAAAAGCCATGTGGTAACCAATCTAGCTCTCACACCAGCGTTACCACGGCGCAGAGAGCGCAGGTTGACATGAGGAGACGGGCAAAACACGAGAAAGAAAGTTAGGTTGGTGTAAGTTTAAGCATTAGCTTTTGAGTTTTTCTAACTATCTAACAATATATTTAAGTAGCTTATTACATGATTATTACAGCTGCACCATTAGGTTTTCATGTATAAAAAATACGGGGCCCTAATGCACCAACACATTTTACAATTATGTACCTACAGTATAAAGCCTGCATTATTTTAAATTTCCAACTTCGCCATGCAACCAGTCAGATGTACAATACCAAGTGTTGTGATTGCAAGCATTATAATATTTGTGTTGTTTTTCATTCTGGGTCTTATTTCATAATTATGTCCATTCTGACATAATTCTAATAACACACTGAATCAACAAAGAGCCTCATGTGTAAACAAACCAGTGTGTGCAGATGAATAGGCAGCTAGTTTGGTTTGCTGGAAAGTTGGAATACTAAATTTAATAATAAATAATATTAATAATAAATTATATTTAAAAATACTGGGAGTTTCTTTACATGTTCACATTCACTTCAACTCAGCTTTTTAATGTCAAGCTAGCATTCATATGACCCGTTGGTTTACATTTAAATCTTGATTTTAATAAATGAGTAAAGAGTTTTCAGAGAAAGTCTTCAATGTATATTTAATAACAGTATGATAAAACAATTATATGGAAAAAGTCTGCAATAGAGCCCGTCTGAGCTAGTTAATGGATCCTTATAACATTGATAATATAACATTATTATTGTTTTGTTTTTCAAATATCGGTATAAGTATCAGTCTGGCTCTCTTGTCTGTATGAACGTGTGACAACACGGAAATAACATTCAAAAAATATATTTCCTTCACCTGAGGTGTTTGTTGGTTGAAGATTTGTGGAAAGTCTCGATATTCAAAGATGCAGTGACTCCGTTTGATTTATAAATTAATGTCTGGTTCCCTTTGTCAAAGCAGTTGCTCCTTGGTCTTTGCTCTGAGCATACCAACTCACACCTCTTTGTAAAACCTCTCCTCTAGAAGTCACTCTGCACCCAAGCATGTAATTTAAACGCATTTCCTCATTTGAAAACATTGGATTGTTGTTGTCACTGGCTAATGATGAATGATCAGCTCGTCATAAAGTCTTAATAACTCATGCTGCTTATGGGCATTAAAAAAGGGGTTTATAGGGGTTGTTCATACACAAGTTGATTGCCTGGTCTCCAGGCGTGATAGACTCGGTGCACAAGGAACTCCCATGACTTTAAAAGCCTGACCTAGTCTCTAAGAATCCCTTTACGCGAGGGTCACTTGTCATTAGAAGCTTAAAGGAAGTGCCTTGCATAAAAAGTATGGCCACCCAAAGCGGCTGGCAAACATTCACAGTGCTTTTCAGGCAGAGTCAAGTCCTTTATTTTTGTTGCCCTGTACAACTTTATCAGAGGGGGAATGCTTGATGCAGGTATATAGACTAATGTTCCTGTTTTCATGCTCTTTTGCTCTTGCAGATTTATTCCTCAAAAAAGTGCTGCATGTTGCTGCAGTGAAATGAATGTGGTGATATAACTAAACATAAATACATTTTGACCCCATCTAATGTAGTGACAGACTACACTCTCACTCTTTAGGAAGTTCTAAGAGTGAATTTAGGAGGACTGCAATGTGAGAGAGATTGCCTCCAGAAGACTTGTGTAAGGAATAGAAAACCTTTCACTCGAGCACTAGATGGTCTGTTGACAAAATGGCTAGAGGTCTTTCTCTTCAACCATTATCCTTCTGGCTTACTGACTCCAGAACAAGCAAGATGTTCCAAAGTGACTGGCCGCCTCACTCCTAAGGGACCAACTTGTTCCATTAGTTGTAGTAGTTAGAACAGAACAACTTTGTCGTCCAGTTAGGACACTGGAAAAAAAAAAAAAAGACTTGTTGCTAGGATACCTATCATCAGTCTTTAACAAGGTGCTGCAAGTGTAATAGTGAAAATAAGATAAGAGATTAGATAGGTGGACTGAAAGAACTATTGTATGTTAAAGGAATAAGTAGAAGGAATACAAAAGGATAAGTGGTAAAAATGAAGCTGACAGACAGATAGGAGAGAAGCAGAATAAAAAATGAAGGAGAATGGATAAAGCTGTCTATATCACATGATGCTACAGTGTGTTTTGTGAATGCTGAATCTCTCTATAGCAAATATGTACATATTTTATAACTCAAGAGTGAAAAGTGCATTAAATAGGTTCATGCATTTCTCACTCATTTTGCCACAAACTGTAACAACCTTAGCAGTGCGATGCACTTTTTAATTTTTTCAGTGCTCATTATTCCACATTAGCAGGGACTGAAAAAGCAGACAAGAACAATTTTGATGTGGGACTTCAACCAGAAAATGCACAAATCAACTTCTTTTGGCCTATGGCCTATTAACTTGGACACCCATTAATGCCCAGAACAGGTACTCCTCTTTAGACATGACCTTACACAGACCCAGGTCTTATAATATGCAGTTAATGTAAAATAAGCTACACTTCATGCTATATTCTACAGCTGCTAAAATGTGCAGTTGAAAAGTTTATGCAGTCTCAATCTCATAAGTATTTGCAACTTGTAAAACACAATGCACAAATGAATGCAGAGTGATTTGTATCCATAAATTTGTGTTGTATCTGTGCCTCTAATTTGTGACTTGTGAAACACAATTCACAAATGAATGCAGAGTGATTTGTACCCGGAAATACGTATCTGTGTCCATGAGTCTAATTTGTAACTCTTATTTCATCATTTGTAAATGAACTTAGTATTTTTCAATGTAAATATATTTGTAAATCGCCTTCTATTTGTGTGGGTACTTTTGAGACTGTTTTTCCGCGCCGTTGTTGTCACAAACAATTCGTGTCTCAAGCACTCTTGATTCTAGCACTCTCCAGTAGATGGCGGTAATGTAACACTTATGGATGCCATCTGCTGTTTAACTACATGAAGATGGTGAGGAAGCCATGTCAAATTTTTTAAAGACGGTTGTCCTAGAATCTACTTGACGTTCCTCCGGGTAAGTTGATATTATTAGGACTTTGTCGTCAAATAAATTACATTGATGTTTTCATCATCGTTGTTGCAGTGCATTTACAAATTTGCTTTATGTTGTTATTGCAGCAGTGATAGTTTGCTACATTTTAAGCGTGCTAACGTGCACCTTGTTGTACAGCTTGAACAGCAATGCTAGTGAATATATTTGGTATCCTATGAAACTAGACAATCTAAGGAATCCATTGATACCAACCATGTTATGCTTGTCCTTAACAGGGATATAAAATAAGGTTCCAAAGTTAAGCCATTTTCAAAGGAGTCTCTCTCACCCCAAAATGGATTTATCATGTTTTACATTGTAGCTGTTGCCATAACTACAGATTTTAGGTGCTGTTGTATAAAGAATACAAATTTAACATTTGCTCAGCATATTGTAACCATGTTTATTAGTATAGTAATTGCCACGCACCTGGTTAAATACATGCTTCTCCTGTAAGACAAAATGTATGTGTAGTTGTACACCCTGATAAAAATGATAGTTTAATCACTGAATCTGCCATGTTTTACAGATCTGACAGATGCTGTCCTGAACACCTGTTTGACAAGGTTTACCTGGATCCACAAGACTCTCCTCACAGTATGAAGGTATTGTGGGACAGGTGTCATACTTCTGCCAAGTAATGGTCTGAAGACAACACAGCAGCATCAGAAAAGATTAATTATCCACAGGATGACTTCTGTGACCTGAGAGCCTACATTACCAGCTGACACATCTTCAGTAGAAAAGAAACCTTTTAGACTGGTGACATGAGCTGGACAGTTAACATCTGTTACTCTGTGCATTATGTATACACACTTTATATTTCCATTTCATTGACTATGAATAAAGTGCTTTATTTCTAAGCAGGGTTTGCTCATTTTTAAGTTTAGTAGTAAGGTTTGTTACTTTAGTAGTAAGGTTTGTTTTTTCACAAAGACCGTAATTGAACTGTTAATACAGGTGATATGTCTGATTAAATGAATGTAGAAGGGTCAAACACTAAGTCCATTTAACATCCTGACTATGAAAATGTAATCCTTTAAGACAGGTAACAGTGACAGTAAACAACACAAAACATTTGTTTAACAGTTCAACTATATTGTTTTGACAGATGGCAATATGAATAAAACAAAAGTATTTTGAAAGGGTATCAAATCTAATCTGCAGCTTGAAAAACATTTCACAGCATAAATATGACAATAACAGACAAATAAAAACTTCAAATGAAAATCTCTAAGTTACTTTGTGAAACAAGAGTCCCTTTCACACAGCCTGATAAATGTCTATGGACAGTACAGTCCTCACAGTAGCTGTTGATACTTAAGTTACTGAGCAGTTGAGAAGTATGACACTTTGAGCAGTAACTTTCTCCTGGTGGTTTCTCTCACTGTGAGGAGAGTCTGGTGGGTCCAAGTACACCACATCAGTGGTCAGTCAGATCCGTAAAACACGGCAGATTCAGTGTTAGATTAAACTAGGCTATCATTTTTTATCCCGGTGTACAATTGCACACTTCTTCACCATCTTCATTTAGTTTAACAGCGGTTGGCATCCATAAGTGTTACATTACCGCCATCTACTGGAGAGTGCTGGAATCAATACTTGAGACACAAATTGTTTGTGACAACAACAGCGCAGAAAAACAGTTTCAAAAGTACCCACACAAATAGAAGGAGATTTACAAATATATTTACATTGAAAACTACTAAGTTAATTATCAAATGATGAAATACAAGTTACAAATTGGACGCACGGACACAGATATGTATTTGCAGATACAAATCGCTCTGCATTCATTTGTGAATTGTGTTTGTGGATACAAATCGCTCTGCACTAATTTCTGCATTGTGTTTCACAAGTCACAAATTAGAGACACAGATACAACACAGATTTACAGACACAAATCACTCTGCATTCATTTGTGCATTGTGTTTTACAAGTTGCAAAACTTATGAGACTGTTTTAGCACCATAAAAGTTGAAGTTTAGGGTTAGGGTTAGGGTTACAAGCACTGTAATTAAGTCAATTTAAGTGTAAGCGCTAGGTGAACTTGCTGAAAGGAGTTTGATATATCAGTCGAATTGAATGTAGTTGAAATGTCAGTTGAAGCCAAACAGATAAATATAATCGAAATGTCAATTGATGCATAAGTGTTCAATGCAGTTAAATTAAGAGGTGAAAGCAGTTAAAGAGAAAGATATATAGTAGTTCAAATGTCAGTTGATGTGTAACTACTGGAGTCATTTGAATTATAGTAAATAACTTCAGCCTAAGAAGCAGTTTGATATTATCAGTAGCCTAGCTTTCTTCTAATAAGCACCAGTATTTGGTTTCTAAATAGAGTGTAACTTGGTATAATATATTGTCTAGATATAGTATGTTTTAAGTTTAATAAAATGTAAAGTTTAAATGCAATATATGCATTTCTAGTTACAGCATATTTTAGGTGTATGGTTTCTAATTATCGTATAACTGTGTTTGTTTTCTATCTAATAAAGACCACACATTTCTTGTTTTGGTCTAATTTGATATGAAGTTAGGCTTATTATATCTTATTAATGTACTAATTACAGTATAATTTGGGATTTTGGCCTTTAATTAGGGTATACCAGTTCATTTTCTGTCTAATAAAAACATAATTTCTAGTTTTGGTCTAATTTGATACAAAGTAAGGCTTTTTAATGTAACGTAAAATAAAGTGCGACCGAAAATGGTCATGTCAACAGTCATAAAACTAATGTTCCCACGTGTGTTGTCAGTGTACAACTGTGGGAGGATAGAAGCTTTTCTGTCTTGTTGGACAGTGTTGGTGTCCAGTTAAGACTTTAAAACTTTCCGGTTTAAACAAACATACAGCGGGGTATCATCTGCATACAAGGAAAGCCAATTTTGAAGTTACAATATAACCAAGGCATAGCATATAATCAAAGTAAAATCATATTGTCTTTAAGTACGGAACCTTTTGGGATCACACATGCCATTTCAGCAGAGAAAGACACAAAATCAGCCACTCTAAATAGTTTCACAGGTGTAATCTAATTTTCAGTTCGCCGCACCTGTTATTCAATGGCTTTTCACACCGGCTGCATTTAGGAGCAGAGCGCCCATGCGCTGCAGCAATTCTTCTGCGAGCCGCGAATGTGTCCAGCCAGGTAATCAAACACAGAAAGGCCACAGCGCAGCAGGATACTTTACAAAATAAAACAAATTTCAAAATAAAACACCCAGGTTGGCTGTCTTAACTTCGCAGCTGTGTCTAGAGCGACACTACCAAACACACACACTGGGGAGAGAGAGAGAGAGAGAGAGAGAGAGAGAGAGAGAGAGAGAGAGAGAGATTCTGAAGAGGAGCAGGATCGCTTTGTGACCGGTGCAGAGAAATGCATGTCTGGTGTGAACAGCCAGGCGTCCGATTGGGCACGAATTTACGCTTGACAACGATTGGCAGCGCTTGGCGGGCTGAATGTTTTAGTCATTACATTTTGTGACATTTGAGAAAGATTATCTTTATATCATTACATTTGTTATTTGTTATTTGTTAGCAGTTGACCAGATGGCATAACTAAAAGTAAGTTAAGTTCTACCAAGTTTTCCACACGGATAGATAATTTTATTTGAAAAACAATTATTTTGCAATAGGGTTAACCGTAAGTACCAAACTATTCAAATCAGGAAAGACTATAACAACTATACAACTAATGGAGGGAGGGAGCTTAAATGTATTAAGAACCTGATACATTTTTATATAGAGTGCACAGTAGGAAAAGTTATAACTTTTATGGGGGTAATCAAACTATAAGCCGTATAGGAATATTAGTGATATCTGCTGAGCTCAATAGATGGACCCAATAGACAGCTGGGTCTGATAAAATCAGATGAAACCTGAAAGCAACAAAGATGGGAACAGATTTTAAACTTGACAGCAACAAAACGATTGGTTGACGGATAACTTGGCAAAATGCCCTCAGTCAGCTGTTTGTGTTAGAAGTTAAAAAGGAAAAACACAAATATAAAAAGAGAGAAACTATGTAGGTAGTCTTCTTGATGGAACTTTTGCTAAGCTTCATTCTATAAAAGTATTTTTGAATGGAAGTCATTCCTCTGATGTGCTTTTGATATGTTTAACACTTTTGGAACTGAGCCCATTCAAAGGAAGAACCCATATTAAATGACAAAAGACAGAGCAGAACTTCAGTCAGAGCCGCCTTGCACCCCACTACTTCATATCAACAGCAATTTGTTTTGAGCAATTCAACAAAACGCCCCCAGAACATTTAAACACGGGTCACTTCACTGGCAAAGCCTCAGACTGCATTGATGCACAATTTTCACAAACAACAAAAAGAAACTGCAAAGAAAAGTAAGGAGAAAAGAATCTAGGGGAAATGCAAGACAAAGAGCCCAGCCGACAGATCTCAAACTCAGGTTCAACATACTAGCTGCAGCCAATCCACAGCATCCATTCAGTCCACTTGAATTCAGCGTTTCTTTTATCCCCATGCGACAATTAGTCTGGCGTCCAACAAAAGGTAGTTTTTTACATTGACAAAAATAGTGTGACAGTATCAGAGGTATGAGGGTGTGATAATTAAGCTTGAGTCACAAACATACACGTGGACGTGCATATACACAGACACCCACCAGTACACACACACTCTGACCTCACCTTACTGAGTCCAATAGGTTTCTCTGCTTGGCAAGAGGGGAGCGTTGAGTAGCTACCAACCAGGCCACCCAGTAGTGAGTGAGACCTGCCAGCAACACCCCCGTCCGTGCACATGCCAATAGAGCTGAGAAGGCTGATATTGGTATGCTGAATATTAATACTATTAGAGACTAGTGCTACGGTACCAGCATGCAAAGCAGCAACAAAGACAAACACAGTACTTTACAAGTTGAATCTCTCCTCTACACGTTATATTGCACAACTATATCTTTATTACAGGTCATTATGTGATAAAAAAAAAAATATCTGGCAGTCATCTATCTCTGAAAGTACACAAAAGGAAAGACATCAGTAATACAATATTAAAGCAGCGAGAATCAATTGTATTTTAATTCAGTCAAGAACTCAAAAAACTACTTAGTTTTGTATACATTTATTCATGCACTCATCAAAATAGTAACCTCATTTTACATATGGTAATTGTTAAAAGTTAAATGCCAAGCACGTAGTTGTGAGTAGAAGTCAAGTTAGACTTATTTTAAAATGTTACCTCAAGCCTTGTAATGTATGGCCTGCTTTCTGGAGAAAGAAACCAGCTGCTGTCTCAGCTATGCCAGCTAGCATGGAGTCCTGAAGAGCTGCCATCTGTTTTCTGAAAGAAAAAGAATCAGACATAACTTTTCATTAGCTGATGTTGTCATCACTTGGGTTGTCAAATAGGTGAACAGTTGGCCAAATGAAAACCAACAATGATGTGTAGTGCAATTCTATACCTATACTTATATTAACCTAGCATTTACCTCAATATTGTCTTTTGGGGGGCATCTTTCTCGCTCAGACTGCTGTCCCTATCTGCATCTGCATCTGCATCACTGGAACTGCAGCCCAGCCTTGTCCTCAATAGAACTGCTTATGCTCTCCTCTGATTTCTCTGTTCTTTACCTTGATTTATTTTATTAACTTGATCATATCTGTTGTCCTTTAGTTAAGGCCTCTCTAAACAAACAAAGGCTCTACAAGAGTCCAAAACATATAGGACGCCAAGCCAAAAAGAAAATTAACCATGCCTACTGTAGCAGTTCCACTGCTGTAGACCTCTGTTCACAGATAACTACAAACACACAGGGAGGAATATTTGCCACAGCTCTTTATTTGAGGATCGCATCAGCAATGAATTGTCCCACAATCCGTCTGGAGCTCCCTCGCTCCCACTTGGCCCGAGGCTCTCGGTCGCGAGGGCAAAACTTGCGCTGTCCAGCTCACCACACAGTGTCCACGTCTCCTCTCTCACAGTCGGCCATCAAAAGCTTGCTCCGGCTCACTACTGCTTTAAAGGGAGAACATGATCAGACAACTCGCTGCAGCTGTAGCAATCAGTCCCTCCCTACCTTCTCACCTGAGCCACCACCTCCTCCCCACACCCCCCTCCACACCACCACACCTACATTCAGAAAAAAAAACTAAAATAAAGTTAAAAAAAAAGCCTGTGTCTATAACGCATCATGAACACTATCAACCTAATCGAAAGTCCTCTGCCTTAATGTTTACAAAGTCAGAATGGAGGGCAGCCACGGTTGCAGAATTGTGCGCATCAACCTCTTTGTTTGTTTCAAAGATATGTAGGACATTAGATGGCGAGTCTTTGACATCAATGACGGCCTGTCATTGTCGCTGAGTGCATCTGTCTTTTGCTTTACCCTCATCCTTTGTCATTCAAAAGGGGAATGGCATTTTTGCCTTTAGTTTGCTGTCCATACAGAGTCCTGTACTCTGAAGCAAACTCACCCAAACACAAGCCTTCAAACTCAAGTGTTTCAGGTCTCATGTGCATATTTCTCTGGTAATCCTGACATCCACACTTCCTCTGCGTCTGGTGCCATGTCCTTTAACCTGCTCATGGGGAGACTCATCTTCAGTGCATCATCATCAGTCTGTATAAACATCACATTGCGAGAACACTTTTTCAGTGGCAAGCTGCACGTCCATGCCACAGACTCTTGAGCGCTGACCTGTCTGTGTGTGTGTGTCCATGTTAGCATTCCATGCTTTCAGCAAATATGCATTATATTCATTGACCCAACAGTCCTTTCATCATCACCACATTAGTATTGGTAGATCAGTGACACGTCATGTATTCTTCATGGGTCAAGTTCCATTTTCCTAACCATAACCCCCTAACCCTGACCGAACCTGATCCCGAACCCGATCCCGAACCCGACCGAACCCTGCTGCTTTTATCCGTGTCATCAATAAATAAGATCTCTACTGTATTACTGTGTTGCAAAGTGGCATGTAATTAATCACTAAATTATGCCATGTGGCAGAAAAATCAGTATTACAGTTACAAGTATTTTTTTCTGTGACATTGTGTGATTTACAATTACTCTTGAACGTATCATCAGGGTGCCCGTGTTTTGACAGAAGTTACAAGTAACTACAGGGTGAAAGTTTATATGAAGCCACTGACAGGCGACTAAAGTTTAATGTCCCGTGTCATAAATAAAATAACAGATTTCTCTAGGTTTGACATTTGGTGGATACATTTGCGATAGTGTAACCACACAACTCATAAAAATATATAACATAGGTATGGTAATTTTTAGACGTTTTAATGCAGAAATGTTACATATTGTACCTTTAAACATTAAGTGATAGGAGTTAGGGTTTTTGAGCTAGAAGCAGGACTATCTAAGGTGTGCTAGAGTCTCGTCTCTGTGAAAACAGCTGTTGGTGTTGAGGCCTGAAGTCAGTTAGGAGTCAGTCAGTTGGTCCATCATGACATCATGTTAGTTGACAAATAACACCTCTTCTCCTTTCTTTATCTCCTTTCCTCCGCCTTTCTTCCTCTCCTCTTCTCGTCCTCTCCTTTTCTTCTTCTCCTGTGGCAGTACATGTTGCTAAAGTGATTTGCGCAGTAAAGTAGTGGAGGAGGGAGGGGGAGACTGTATGTTTGACAGGTAAAAAATGCCCATTTAATGATAATTATATCTCTCAAGTTTCTTCTGTAATTCAAAAACTGTGGGTCCAAACAGCAAAATATTACCATCACAAGAGACATAAAAGTCAGGCAAATGCATTGATGTGGTTTTTATGTTTATGGTGTAAAATATATGCGACACAGAGCAGTTAACAAACAGGGAACCATCTGCATCCTTCCATATATATTTTTTTTCATTGTTTCTATCGGCATTGGTATGAACAGAGCCAAAGGTTTAAGTCCGGTGGATTCCATTGTTACATGTCTGCGACCGGCACAAAATTTCTTACATTTTGACCAACCCTGATGTATGAAGAGTGAAAACTGTAGGGGGGATAGCAATTTGTTTGGAAAAATTTCAGAGGATCGTACTGCAGATCCCCCCTCTGTCCTCCCCTCTGGCTCTCAACATTCCATCCCCATACACACACATTGGAACATCTGAAACAGTCTGACAACTGGACGATACATAAACTGTGATCTGGTAGAAACCGTGCTTGAAATCAGAATGTCCATTCAGCCAAATAAAGGCCAAAGTCTTGTCTTCAGTTTAAACTTTTAATTATTTTTCTACATTAAAGTATGGCGATACAGTATGGCCCCAAAGAAGGGTTGTTTTGAGCTATGTTAAGCGATTTCCCGAAGATTTCCCATTAAAGTCTATGGGAAATTTTTTTGCCAATTTTGTGAAAAACGCGCGGCAAATCTCTTAGAAAAATCATGGCGCACTATGATGCAGAGCCATTTCACTCCCTATTAAGCCCCCATTGTACCAAATCTCAGATTTGATTGTAATTTTTGCAAGTTCAACATGGATTATAGGTCGAAAGTTGAATGAACGAGTACTTATGTCCTTTGGATTTCTTACAGGTTGAGTTGTTGTTGTACATAACATGCTAGCATTCTGCTAATGAATGCTGATTGGTCAGTGAAGGATTACTACAAGAGATCCCACTTGATGGGATCCGAAGCGGATCCAGAATGTCAGAATGAATATTTCGGCGTGGTCTTTAAAACATTAGCAAACCTCTTTCTAGCACGTGTATTAACAGGGAGAGCCTAACCTAACAGCTAACAGTGTTGTCAATGCCTCAAGTGAAAAAAGGAAGTGACTCAGAGCTTGCCGTAAAGCAGTATCTCTGGCCGTACGATGTGTATGATGTCATTGACATTTTAAAAGGCTTTTTTGAACAAAAAAGCCACTTTAAAAAAATCTAACACCCAGCAGTATGTATTTTCTTAGCCTCCCCTTTCGGATGTAATTCAGTACTAAATTACTAGACAAAAAATCATATCCTGAGAAAAGATTTTGAGGGGTATAGCTCCATAGAGTCCCATTCATTCTGCACTCGCCTGTGAGCGCCCCCTATATGGAATCAGAGTGGAACTGCAACCAGTTCAGAAGCCGGAAGTATCGAGAGAGTGGAACTTCTTCCCTTATTAGAAATTCTTTGGTTCAGTCTTCCTCTTACCTCAGTGCGAGATTGTCTGCTTCCATGTGTTCAGCCTTTGAGCGTTTTTTTCCCTGTGTCTTATTTTCCGGAATTCCTGTTTTCCCTTGGATTTCATCCATTGCCTGTTTCTTGGATTTCCCTTTTTGCCTGCTGTTTACTGGACACTGTTGCTTGTGAGTTCTTATTAGCTTGCTAATAAAACTATTGTATTTTAGTCGTGCATTTGTGGGTCCATTTTCTGGTGGGCATAATTCCCGATCATTACACACGTTTTGATGTATTTTGTGTGCATTTGTTGACAACACTCCGTGACTAGTAGCGGGACAAAAATGTGGCGAAATAATAAGTATGGGGGATAATAGTCATTGTGCCGATTGCTGCTTATACAACACATCAGCACACTGAATAAGTACTGCTGCAGAGGGAGCTCTTCATTTGTCCATTCAGTTTGGCTGAGTCAAGCAGTCACCTTCACCAGATTGTTCTGTTGAGTTGTTGACAAAGTGTAAAGTGTCTGATGCTCTAAAAACTGAATGTTCACACTGACGAGACCTTCCTTCTGAATAGGGCAGATGGGGTAAAAAAGGCAAACTAAATAACTAATCATACTGCTGCACATTTTTAAAGTTAAAAGAACAGTGGATCCTACAAGTGTTTTCACTTCCGTCTGAATAGACCTCCACCTTTAAGGTGGGAAGATCCAAACTGTATGTATCAATACACTACATACATACAACATATTAACCAGTGCATACATTTGTCCAAATTAAATAAAACATTTACCTGACCTTCTTTGGCTGTGCATTGTGATTGTCAGAAGCGGAGGGTTATAGCAGCACACAACATCCTAAGGAGGACAAGATGATGGGTTGGGTCAACAAAGGGAGCTGAGGGGAGAAGAATGGATGGAGTTCTTTGGTGCCCCCTACAAATTAACATTCGGCCAAAAAAGTTCATATTTTACTGCTTTTCTGAAAGGAAGTTGTGGTTCAACAAAGTCAATTATATTGATTACTGTCATTTTCAGTCACACAGTCACTGGCTGGCAAGGAAATAATTTCATTCAAGCCCTTCACCTTGCAGATTTCTCATGGGAGACTGATACTATTAAACCTGATGTGCAATTATACATTCAGCTATTCTTAGTTCTGTCTCCATGCTCACCTGCCAGAGAATCTTTTGATGCACAAGCTATTAGTACATCCTGGAGTGCACTGGACCATGGGTGATGAAGACAAACTGGAGATATCACTGCTGGTGCTCTCTCTCTCTCTCTCTCTCTCTCTCTCTCTCTCTCTCTCTCTCTCTCAATGTCATTCATCCACCTCCCCCTCCTCAGCTCATCCTTACCTCAAGATGAAATGTCTGGGATATATGACACCCCCACGTCTTCCTCTGAATTTGTCATTTCACTTATCGCTGGCTGACATCTCAGTATCAACACAATGAGTGGGGGAATCAGGCCTGTTATACCTGTGGGGTTTAGAGGTGGGACGGTAATCACGTACTTGGCCATCTGCTGTCACCAGAGGATTGAGTGTGATTGTGTCTCTGGGCTTGAGAGCATGCAAGTAAACATGTTTAAGTGTGACTATTTGGTGTATAACTTCCCAGGCTATGCATCTTATTTCATCTTACAAATCTGATTACTGTATATCTATTTTAGATCAGCAGGAACCCTTATAAGACAACAAAATCAACACCTACAATGTCAGTCTGACGTGTCACTATGGTCTGCTCAGGATTTGAGTAGATGAACAGAGATAGTGGTTCCCAAGAAAGAATTAAATTTATATTTATGTTACACAAATATGTTACTCAAATGAATTACTCTGGAAAGGAAAAATATCTCTCTAGTAGAAATGCTCATAATCTATGTGCAGAGCAGCTACAGTACAACATGTGGCAAGAGTTTGCAAGCAATATATATTTATTTAAATGGGTCACGAGCCAAAGAGGTTCAGAAGAACAGGCTTGTTAGCATGAAGGCCTTTATAAATATTATGTCACAGATGACCCCTACTGGTCAAATCTTTTCATTGCAACATCTCCACCAACAACTTCTTCAATAATCTACAATGTCACTCACTTCTTTCATCCTCCTCAACAAAAAATTCTAAAAGTTTAAAACTATGAATGCACTCTAACACTGAGCATATGAGTCATTACCTTTTATGATTATGGTTGTGTTTTGTTTTCCAAAAAAGTTTCAGTCCTGCTGAAAGGTGTGTCATATCTTTTTTGGTTAGTGTGCCAGTAGAGTATTTACAGCCCTGAGGTGTATTTGGGAGCTAATAAGTCACCAAATATCACCTTTGCTTTAAATCTACCGACAACATAGCTATTAGTGCCATGAATACAACGTGTGTTTTCCCATGTCATTCCCACAGTCCCATCCCCCCAACAGGAACCATAGTCTCCCCTTATCCCATTAAGACAATTGACAAGACTGGCATTCAAACATGTGCACGTGTCCGTGTCTGTGTGTGTGTGTGTGTGTGTGTGTGTGTGTGAGAGAGAGTGTGTATAAGGCAGGCTATTTGTGCAAACACACAAACAAACCAACGTATACGGACCAATGCACACGAATATACCAACCCATACACACACTGGGCAGAGAA
This sequence comes from Perca flavescens, assembly GCF_004354835.1. Taxonomy (NCBI): domain Eukaryota; kingdom Metazoa; phylum Chordata; class Actinopteri; order Perciformes; family Percidae; genus Perca; species Perca flavescens. Next base: position 20,547,574 of record NC_041334.1, on the reverse strand, counting down.
AGAGTAATTTTAAAATCAATCCTTTCGGAGAAAAAGAGTGAAAAAGAAGAATGAGAGCCCCAAAACCTCCACCAGTGTTGGCTGATTGTAAAGGACTGTCAGTTACTGCAGCCTTCTAATGGGCCAAAGGGAAACAGCAGGATTCAACTTGGGGCCCAATAAGGGCTATTCTTCCTGGAAATCGGCCCTCACACATGGACTTGAATGCACTTGTACGCTAATCTTCCGAGCTGTGGGAGCCCACTCTATATTCACAGGCTGTGCCACCTCAGCAGGCACAGCCATGCATGCTGATGCTATTACACACACTACCAGGCTAATGCTAAAGCTAACACAGGGTTAATGTACTGAATTCTCTGGATTGTTTTCTCGTGTTCTACTTCTTACACTGAACGTTTGAGACATCAACAACATTATATTTTCTCACTTACTGTAAGTCTAGTGGTATAAAGCCATTCAGATGTTTTTAATTGACCATGTTTTGATCTATGTGTCTTAAAGATGTCTGCCTCCTGGAATTTAAAAATACAACAATTAACTGTCCCAAATTTCCTATTACTGTGAATTAATTCACTGACAAGTTTTATAAAGACTGTTGCAGTAATAGCAGTTCCAGTCAGTGTTGGGAAAGTTACTTCCAAAATGTAATACATTACAGATTATTAGTTGTCATTTGAGAGAAATTTGTTATTTTACAATATTACTTTTGTAATGCTTTACACTACTTTTGAGTTACTTTCACCAAAGTAACCATGGAAGTACTGTAGGCCTATGACTTGGAAGCTACCTCTTTAGCTTATCTTTGACTAGCCAAGGGGTAATGACGTGGCTTTCCAACGCGGAAGCTTTGAGGTCCATCATTTTGCCCTCCAATTGGCTGTTAAGTTGCGATGCAGAACAGGCTGTTGTTCTCCATAGCGCTCTGCTCTTAGCAGCATCTGCTCAGCGCTTCCGTCACTCTGGATTTGTTGTTGTCATGTGTCGAGTTGCGAGTAAAGTAAAGCATTTTGTTGAGTTGCCTCTTTAGTAAATTGTGAAAAAAAAGTGAATTTAAGTTTGACTTTTATTGTGAAAGGAAAACTGCAAAGAGTACAGCTGCGCAGACAATGTGGAAATAAATAAAGGCATCTTCCTTGGACTATAGCCTCTGTGGTTTTCTTATATTAACCCTCGGCTACACAAGTGACGCAAAAGACACTTCGAACTGGACTGAGACAAATCTGTAGAAACCACTTCTAAATGTGGTTTGGATTCAAGTTGCAAAAATCCCATTTCTTGTGGTTTGCTGTTCAGACGTTCTAATATCAACCTGGATACAATCTGGACATGCCAAAAAATGTATTTGCTCTGGCAGTCTAAACAAGGCCTATGCCCCTCCCCCATTAGTTACTGTTGCTATGCCTGCCAAGCTATCGCAGATTTACTACTCAAATTTCTTAGTAATTAAAAAAATAAATAAAAATGGATTCCAGATTTTAGACATAAGTAGAAAAACGCTTCTTTTCATTTCGGCGACTGACAATTTTATTAGCTGTAGTTGCTAGCTATTTGAGCTAATGTTAGCTCCATGAGCTTGGTTGAAATGCCAACTGACTTTTAATTGTTTCCAGCTGACTCAATTTCAAACTACAATCCTGTAAAAGGGTCTTAAATATGTACTTGATAGCTACATTCATAATATTGTGATTAAAAACGTCAGCATCCTGTGAGCAAATAATGAAACAGCATTGATTCAACAAAACATAACCATGTTAGTGTAGAGGGGTGAAAACAGCTAACTAAGTCACAAAATTAAAACGAGAAAAACAACATCCGTTATTATTTTTTTTATTATTCTTCATTTATTTTCATTGACTTCTAACACTAGTTCAATAATACTAATTCACATTCCGACCACTACGGGGTGCATTGCGCTTGGGTGACAGAGAATAGTACTGCTGGCATGCACAGAGTCAAAATAAATCCTCTTGCCAGGAAATTAACACCAGCAACATGTGTGTCTTTTTTATTCTTTGTCACAGGCAGGACTAACTACTTGCTGCCACCCTGACCACGAGGTTAGGGAGGCAACATTAGCTTACTTACTTGGACAAGCAAGAAACAGATTAGACGCTTTATTGTTCGGATTTTCAAAATATTACATTTCACATTTCACTATTGAATTAAAAAGCAAGACAGAGCCACTACCGTTAGCTTAAACTAAAAAAACAACAACATCAGAATAAAATGTCTTTGGATAGAAACTTTTATTCTTGGTAATCTTCATAATTACCCTTTTTAATCACTTTCTGCTTTATACTGCAGTTGAAAATTAGCCAGCTGCCTAACACTGGCACATTTACAGAAATGTTGATTAATGCGTGTTGTCCTTATAAATGAAGAAAAATGAATTTTCAATGAACACATCATAGGCCTATTGTAGACAGCAACACCTTAAGGTTTATGGTAAAAAATATCTAAGATAAATCTAACACTGTTCCCTAAGGTATCCCCCGATTGTAAGGCTTTTTTTTGTTTGTTGTGGCAATGCTATTATTATTTAGTCAGATATTTTTCATTGGGTAGAGTGACACTGGAAACTGAATTTGTACATCTGAATTATTATTTAATGCTGTTCTACTCAGTATTTTCTACATTTATATTGCATCAAATGATGTGTAAAAGGGGTTGCTTATAGAAACAAAACCATGCAATTGGATGCCCTCAGCACTGTGGAGAGTATAGCAAAACTCTGATAAACTCACAACAGCAGACAGACAGGAAACAACTAGCTGGTGAAAATAGTGTAACATCTAAAGAGCCTTCAGGAAGAGTATTGGACTTTACATGTATCCATTTATTTACTTCAAATAAATGCTAATGTTGCTCTATGTCTGTTGGATGTGTTAGAAAACTTGCTGACACGTTCACCATATCAACTTTAGAAGGTGATCATATGTTAATGTTGTGTTTATAGCTTGTAGCCCCCAAGTGACTAATTAAATCAATTAATACAGGTGTAATACTTTTAAATTGTATATAAGGCATTGAACTTGACCATTACTACATTCAACTGGTGTTTCAGACTACAAAACATTAAAGATTCAAGACAATTTCAGTTTCAAACTTGTCAAATGTCCTCGTAACAACCTCAAACAAACACTTAAGGGTAAAGCATGATCACAGTGACACTATTTTTGTTTTCTTCCCACTTCTTGTCTTGAACATCCCTGAGTGTATCCCTAGTGTAATACTGCCCTCCAGTGGACATAGACATTTACATAGAAAAAAAAACCTTCTATGACCTTTCTATTTATACAACAACCCCAATATATCACTAAGATATCAAGTAATCATGTCTTCACATACTAAATTGTTTTCTAATGCAAGAGGAGTATTGGGTTGGTACATTGTTGGCATCCATCTCTCTCTTTCATGGGCAAACAGTTTGGGCTTGTCACACACTTCTCAACCTCAGAGTCTAAAATCATACTGATACTGGCAGGCATAGTCCTATTTTAAATTAAGTGGAAAGAAGATTAAGTCAATGCTGTGATGTTCTTCAGACACCATCACCTCCTCCCCATTAAAACTGAAAGGGATCAATCCTGTTCAAATATACTTTAGCATGCTGCAGGCATCAGCAATTTTCTGTCATGGGAAGAAATGTGTCATGTTTATGTATTTAACCTGAAGACAGCTCTTGAAAATCTCAGAGAAGCTTGGCAAACGTAGCGTATGATAAGTGGAGTGTATAACCACTATGGTGATATGTGCAGCATGATAACAGTATCATACAACATATTAAAAGAGCCTAGTTGTTTAAAGCAGTGGTAACTCAGGGTGTAGACAAAAAGAGTCCCTCAATCATTGACTGCTCCAGTAGAGATGCCCAGTGGCAATAGATCAGACTGTGGTTTATTAAAAGGATGGGATAAAAGAAAAAAACATGGCTTTGCTACATACATGATATATTTTTTTCTAATAAGCTTTTCTTTTGCAATGTGTGACTCTTGGGATAGCAATGTCTTATCAGTCAGTCCACAACTTTGGTCTAACTTCAACTTCAGGATGGATTGCCATGAAATGTTGTTAAGACATTCATGGTCATTAGAGAACGAATCCTATGATTTTGGTGACTTTTACCTAGCGCTATCTTTAGGTCAAAATTTCAGTTTGTCCAAAACTTTGGATTATGACCAAATATCTGCAAATCTAAGGACAATCCCATCAGCCTCAGCTGTACTTTGTGTTTAGTGCTAATTGGCAAATGTTAGCATGGTAACACGCTAAACTAAGACAGTGAACATGGTAAACATTATACCTGCTAAACATCAGCATGGTTGCATTGTCATTACATTTAGCTCAAGTACAGCCTCATAGAACCGTTCTCGTGGCTGCAGACTTTTAGTCCTCTATCTATTTTATTGTTTTCTGATTAAATAATGGATAGTGGTACATCATCGGGCCTCTAGTCTAACAATCTCAAATTCCCACTTTGCTAGAAAAACAACTTTTCTATGCCTATTGGAGAGAAGACAGTACAGAAAAGGGGGGAGAAAGATGGAAATGATATGCAACAAAAGTCCTCAGCCACCAGTTTAACCCCTCGTACATTGGGATGCCCCAATATTGCCTCATTTGAAAGGCAAAAAAAAAAGGTTGGGAGCCACTGGTTGTCACATCAAGAGATTCTTTTGACAATCCCACTGAAAAGCCCAAACATTTGATATAAGAGAACCTTTTGAAACAAACCAATGAAAATGGAAAACAATCAAAGTGTACACTGAAAGGTGAAACAACGAATCAGAACAGGACATGTCACACGGGGCCAGGACACACCATGATGGGTCATGCTGCTCTGGGATTTATTTAGTGATTTTCATTTTTTTTTTATTATTATTGTTTTTCACTTGCGCTCCTGTCAGGAGTGTGATAAATGGGACAGTCAAGCAGCAAGAGTCACAGTTCATCATCATCATCATCATCATTATCATCACCACCACTGTTATCACCATTATTATCATCCTCCTCATGGTATCATCATCATCATCATCATAATAATAATAATAATAATAATAATAATAATAATAATAATAATTTCCATCATCATTTAACTTTTTTCCTCAAGCTAGAACATAATTTACATCACATTGTTTTTACTGACTTTTGAGATTACAAACATTCCAGCAACACACTCTAGGATTAAGGGTGGGTATCAATCAGAAAAGCATGACTTTTTGCATAGTATTAAATGAACAAAGACATTAAGTTCTTTATTTACAATTATTGTATAGATAAAAAAAATATCATAAAAACAAGATGAACACTTAAATCACTTACCCATAAATGGCTAAGTATGCCAAAAAGTTATCTGTTGGCATTTCTCTTTTTCTTTGTTCCACAAACTGCATGCGGCTAAATACAGTACATCGAGGCAGGTGAGAGTATATTGCAAGAAGTATCATTGATATCATCATCATAATCATCATCATCATTATCGCTGGGTCATCATCAACATAATTATTGGTTTTTACAACATGTGTTATGATTTGGATGTAATCATGATATTTTGAAGTGTTTCTGACAGGAGCAGTGATTGATTACATACAGCCAAACAGCTGTATCTGCAGTATGACTCATTGTGGTGCATGATGGTAGATGTAGTCAGGAAGAGTTCCTGTTTTCACACCAGTCCGCATGGAGTTTCTGTCCTCAGTGGACTCATTGCTGTATTTACAAAGATTATTTCTAAACTTGTCTTCGTTGCATCCTCTTAAAGCTGAATGTCCTCCTGGATGTAAAAGTGTTTGGAGATTGTTGGCTTACATTAAGTCTTTTTTATTGAAAATGCTGTTGTTTGTTTTGTTTATTGTTTTTAATTTTTTACACACAAATAAACAAATAAATTGTCAAGTTAAAACATTGAAAGGAAACTAAATAAATCAACAGCTTCTAAGCAGAATATCATAATCCAGACAGTATTTTCCCAACTTAAATAAGATTGTATTCAAATGATCCATGTTACTTTTTCAACACGCCTGAGCTGACTGGTAATATTGTGCACCCTCTCCAGATGGACGGATCGACTGGGCAATGACAGAGGAGGATAGAAAAAAGAAAAAAGAGCTGCTCGGATAAATAATTGTTTATACTATAGTAGTGTATAGGAGGAGTGTATAGTGTAAAGTAGAAAAATTTTCAATTTTTTAAAGTTGTATAATGAGCCCCTCACGTCATGCTTGCCAATGACTTCGGTTAGTAATAGAAATAACAATAGTACAGGCTAGTTAAGTGGCCTTGTCCTTCTGAGTGCAATAAGACTGGGTAAATGTGCAGTCTGTAACTTTTCTCTGGTAATGTCTGATTGGTCAAAGCACAATAAATTTACAACTAGTGACTACAGTTGAGATGCTAGATTATTGTATATTCTGTGACGGCAGGAAGACAAGCTTGGTTAAAACACACAAAAGCACATCTAGAATTACACCACAGAAATTTTCATTCATAACCAGATAGTGCAGAAAATGATCGTCTTTTTTATATATATAGAAAAAGAGTCAAAGCAACATTCGATTTGTTTGTTGTAATTTGTCTTTTTTTTTGGTCGGTTTTCCTTTTTTTTATGTTAAAAATGCCAACAGCTTTGCGGGGCTGCGTGTGTCACTCTGCCAGAGGAAACGGAAATCCTTTAAACCAAAAATAAATAGAAATTAAATTAAAAAAATAAACAACACAATATATTCAAAAATTTTAACAAAAACAAAAGTCTGATTTCCATGCAGCACAGATAAGCCAAATATAACATATTTCTAATAGGATTTGATTGCAGCCTTTTTGATGGTCACACATATTTTTAAATCAAGTCCTTTGAACAAGCAGATCTAGAAGACAGTTCACTGTAAAGGTCCTGATATCAGCCTTTGACTCGAGCCCTGACCCCAGGCCAGTGCTGAAGCACAGAAAAAAACATAACGAAACACAATAAAAAAGAGAGAAGTGAAAAAAAGAATTAAATATTCCCCCTCTGTCACAAAAAGGAGGCCTCTGTTTAGAAAAGTCAAGCCACTCCAACTTGATCCCAACAATCATATAGAGTAATACTAAGATTCCACATTTAATACATATCCCATTATATTTTGGTTTCTTTTTGTTTGTTAATCCTCTAAAAATATCTACAATATCTGAAAAGATAGCAGGCAAATTCCAGCACATGGTTTTTCAGTAATAACCCACCAACACAGCTCTTGTCCTTCTGAGCTTCCGCTTTGCCTCTCTCCTTCTAGAAACCATGAAGTTTATCTCTACGAGGTTGTAAACAAATTACATTCTCTTTAAGACATAAATAAGTCAAAGTATTTTGAGCCATTGAAGCAGGAACAAGGCAACATGCCAACAAACAAAGATAAACTCTCTCTAAATATATTTATATGTATTTATATTTATAGAATATATCCCATAAATGCTATCATCATCATTATTATTTTGCGTTCCTCTTTTCCGACAGGTGCAAAACTACTGTGCAAGTTGAGCCCTACCACCTTATTACACATTTCTGTTTATGGATGAAATACATTTTTTACAGTCGGGTACATGTTCATGCCACACAGAAGAGGGAACTTTGCAGGCCAGGAACTCAGAGAAGCTGTCTTTAAATTAGTAGTCCGCCACAAGACCTAGCCCATCAGAACGAAAGAACTCCAATAAAATTAAAAGCCTTTTAAATAAAACTTGGGTAATGTACATTCATGCAGGAGCAACAATAATAATAACGATAATAATAATCAGAATCAGAATAATAACAATGTTTTTATAATTTAATTTAAACTATTATCAGTATTGACAATTTTGTTGTTGAGGAGAGGAAGTGTAAGGGGAGTTTAGTGTCTGTCCTGTTTCGTGATTTTTACTCCTCAGCAGTGTCTCCCTCCTCATCGTCCTCCTACCAGTGCCACTAAAGACGCAGTTCATACAGTACATGTGTGCAGTCAGCGCCACTCTTACACAGTACATGCTCACACGCATATAGTCTAACCCACCACCACTGCTGCCACATAGAACCACAAAAGCAGGATGGCTGTGTAGGTTTTGTGGCTTTGTTGCGCTTTTTTGATCGCATGATAAGTTTGTTTTTCATTTCACCTTGCCATATTACTTTAGACTTCTCCATTTCAAGAGGAGAGTAGAGCTTAAAGAGCTCAAGGTTAAGTGGGGAAAGGACCTGTCCTGTGTAGGTAAGTAAATGGGGTTTGGAGGGAGGGGGCTTGAAAATGAGAATTCAGCTGGACTGGTTGAAATGTTGGGGGTGACAAGGTGTAAGGTTGCAGTTAAAGGTCTGGAGGAATTAGGGAATGTGCCTCCAGACTCCAAGAAAACAACATTAGAGGTTAGAGCTCAGGTTAGGATCAGGGTTAGAGGCTGGTCTCCAAGCTGTGAAGAGGGCTGGCGGGGCTGGAGGAGGCGGCTGATTTACTGGTGTCAATGGTGAGATTGATGCCACTGTCAATGGCGTTGTTATTCTTGTTGGGGGATGAGGGCTGGCTGGAGTACTTCCTCCTCCGAGCAGAATCCTCGTCTGTGTCGTCAATGAGGGGAATGCTGGGCGTGGAGTCTTCTATCCTAAACTCAGGGTGTGTCATGAAGTTGTGGATGGATGATCGGGGGTCTGGTTTCTCCAGGCCTTCATAGAGGGAGCTACGGAATGCATTCACAACGCGGATCTGTTGTAAAAAAAAAAAAAAAAAAAAAGGGAGGACAGAGAAGAATAACGATGAGAGATGATACCAGAGACAAAATGGGAGGGTGGGAGGGACCCTTGGGATGAGAGAAAAGAGGAAAGTGGAGGAGAGAAGGGACAGAGGGGAAAGAGAGAACCTCTCAATTGAGGATAAAGAGGTGAAGGAGGAGAAGATGAAGGAGCAACAAGAGGAAAAGCAACTGCAGTCTGTGTTCTGCTTTCACAAGATGACCACAGTTCACAAGTCACTCAATTGTGGCGTGCACTAAGAAAAGCCGTGAGGAACACAATCATGAAAACAAAACAAAATCATACATTTCAAGGAAAACAAATAACAAAGCAACACAAACGCTCGTTGTAAGTATACGCTTTAGTCCAATGTGCTGTATACCTAGAAACAAGCCACGTTAATAAATGAAATGCTTAAAGAAAAAATTAAAGGAGAATATCACATGCAAGTTTGAAGAAATCTGGTGGACGAGGTCAGTAAGAAGGAAGGAGGTTAGATCTGAGAGATCCAAATCAGGTGGTTTAAAAACTTCTGGAGGTACCAGAGCACTGTCTGGGACAATATCACAGACAAAGACTCTAAATGGGACACACAAACACACAAATATAGCACAGGGTGTGTAAAGCATGGTCCCAAACAGGGCAATGGAGAGAGGAAGTTGGTTCAACACTAGCATTGCTGTGTAAAACTCACTCACAACAACACTCGTAAAAAAAACTGTGGCATTTAGAGTGAACACAGCAGGTTAAGATAGTATGCACACAGGAAGTAATCAAGAGGTAAACACAAACTGCATGCAACAAGACAACAGGACGATGAAGAAGTAGACATCAGTACAAAGACTGCTAACACAAAACATATGGAAGTGAATGATGAAAATAATAAGTTTGCTGTCAGAGGTCTGACAGCTTTCAACTCCATGCACATCGAAGTAAACACTCAAGTATATGCCCCCAAACAACTATGTGAACCTCTAGTGAGGATAGTATTTGTATGTCAGTTCCTTCAATTTGTGGATTATAAGCAAGTGTTGTTTAAATTAAACCCTATCTGTATGTACAAGATCAACAGATGCAGACATTTAGGCTCTACACGCAATTAAAAGAGCTTAAAAGATATTAAGATATTTGATACTTTTATACAGGACATTTGCTCATTTCAGCACACTGGGGCGTATACAAAAGTTACAAAAGGGGCATCACGTCATCATGGTTGCATTGGTAATGTTCCAGTTGACATCAGAAATAATGTTTTTGTATAAATATCATCTCATTTTTTATTAGGATTTTTGTTTGCTGAAGCCATGAAGTTTATTACAGCAGCATTTTTTTTCCTATGTTACTGAAATGCATGGTCTAACAAATATTGAAACGTCAGTGAAAAATGCTAATCCTCTAATCTTTAAATTGTGAATAAAACAATAGTTTTATGGACCACCAATGCAGGAATATAAGTTACCACAGATATTTTTTAGGCCTTACTGAAAACTGAATAATTTTCAGACTTTGTGTTTAGTCTATAAAAATGCCTGAAAATAGTGTAAAAATGGTTTCCAAAATCTAAAAGGTGATTTCCAACTACTCAATTTATAGTGACATTGAAAACAGAGTAAAACAGTAAATCCTCACACTTGCACCAGTGAATGTGGTGTGTTTTTGGTTGATAAATGACTTCAACAATTTATCAAGATATTTCATCAATAATTTTAGCACTGAATATTTTGAATCCAAAGTCTGCCCAAAATATGTGATAATTACAAAACATCCCAAAAAACATTAGCACAATATTAATATAGTTTTTTTTTATTAACAGCCTCAAAGATATTTGTTTTTTTCAGTATGGGAATACTGTATATACTGTAAAGATTGTAGCACTGTGGCAGATTAGGGTATAGGGAGACAAAACAGATAAAACAAATAATAAGAGAAGCCTGTCGGGATGAGTGCATGTGACAGGATGTCTGACAAGTAACACTGATGGGGTGTCAGGAAAGGGTGGGGGGTTGAATTTACATCGCTGGTGCTGCAGAGAATCTATGTCCGTAACTATGGCAACATGACAGTCAACTACACCGACAGTATGAAGCGACAAGACGGGATGAATTATTGGTGCAGTACTGCTTTATGGTGACTCTCCATTCCTGTCCACATCTGATCTGTTTTACATCTGATTTTCATCAAGTAGATAAAGATTAGAGACAAAGCGTGTGTAAAAGAGAGAGGAAGAAAGAGAAGACGGAGGTGGACAAAAGCATTAAGCAGATATAGTCTCTGATCCTGAAAGTGCCCCTTGTGGGTAGATTTTAGTTGCACCATTTGGGATCCCCATTTAAATGAACATTTTTAAAGTGGCTATTGCAGTTTTTTTTAAGGCTGGCACACAAACTGTATCTTCCTTTATGTTTTCTTGTTATTGCAGATGACATGTCAGCTGGAGAATACATAAAATAGCAGGTCAGAATTAGCTTCAGTTCAATTCAGTGTAATTTACCTCATTAGTAGCAAACTCACAGGTGAAATAAGACAACATTGCAACTTATACTTGAATGTTTACCCAGTCCCTTGGTGAGTTGATTGAAATTAGTTTACATTAATGTCCGTCAAGACATAAAAAATGGAAAAATTGAAGGATGGGATGGTGGATGAGCAGAGGGAGACAAACTCACAACCTGAAATGTCACGCCGTGGGTATCACCCTTAGTCCTGCGCTTCTAGCACTCTGAGGAAACAAACACACATTCACCGATGAGACGACAGTACACCCAAGCATGGGAGGAAATATCAAGATGAATTTGAAATCCAGTATGAACAGCAAAAAGACAAAAGAAAGCGAAGAAATGAAAAAAGCAGAAAGCAAGAAAGAAAAAAAGACAAATCTTCAGAGATGCCAACCCCAAAATGGAGACTGTCACGGAAATTTGTTGTGAGAATAACAAGCCAGACAATGTACAAAGAAACTTTTTGTTCATGACATGATGGCACCCCTGAAGCAAAAAAGGCAGAGAAGCAGACTGACAGAGTTCTGACTCACGGCCAGTAGTGGAAGGAGCAGTAGCAGCAGTAGTGCTTGTAGGAGAGGAAAGGGCATTGGACAAGGACACGTGACTAGGACTAGAAACATTGGTTACATCCTGGGTCTGGCTGGTGGTGGATGATTGGCGTCTCAGAACCCCCGCCCCCTGAAATGAGGTGCCACTCTTGAAGGTGTTCACTACGTCAATCTGTGGGAGGAGAGCGGGACAGGAGAGGACAAATGGCTGCTCAGAGTGACAGAGACCAAATGGCAACACAGGTTGACTGGCTGGGTGACTTTGGTGGTAAAGGGAGTACAAAGTGTCTCAATCATGACATGATGGTCAGGGTGTAGTATCCCCTCAACGAAATGGTAAATTTGACTCAAAGGGCTAGTTTGCCCAAATTACAAAAAACATCTCTCTTACCTCGTCTAAAGATTTCTGTCCCCCCCCCACACACACACACACACACACATACAAACCCAAATCCAATGCATACATTTACAATTGTTTAAAAAAGCAACAGCAATGTGTCTTTACAGAAACAATGTCCCATTCCGCTCTACAAATAATCCACAGACCTCACTGTGAACAGTTTCTATTGGAACTACTTTGTACTGAGGAAGGTCCTATGAAGACTACCGACAGTATATTGGGTGGATTATCCAGATTAATGGGGCAATTTTTTCTAGAAAGAGGTTTATGCTGGTGAATATTTCAAGTGTAATTCTTCAATGTTGTCAGCACCACAGACCAACATTCCATTCAACTCCTTTGTATTTGGTTGGTCGGTAACAGAAATCCCAGAGACAGAGATCTCAAAAACCTAAACAAATAGAATCAAAACTATCTGCTGGTCCACAGTATCAAGTCATGGGATGGCTTCACCCTGGATCAATAGTGACACATCACTGAGATAAAATCAAATCCAACACATAAGCAAAACTGCCTTGAATATCACAGTGATAACGGTGTGTAGAGTTGGTCACAGTGAGAACAATTCAGTGACTATGCCCAGTTGTATTTAACCCCCGAGGTTTGACCGTTGATCTTCCACAGGTCCACACAGGTAATCACCTCAGTCCAGCGAGAGAAAGCTGCATCTTCATGTACCTAAATAAATCTTGAGATAAAATGACTTTAAGGCTGTTACTGAGTAACGTGAAGAACATACATGTATAACATAGTCTAGCACTTCTTCTTAGAGGTACTGTATGCTTCTCAGGTAAAGTCTGAGGGGGTGCGACTTCCTACTGAAAATGGATTATATGACAAAGACGAACAAAAGTAAAACAAAAGGCCAAGTCAGAAAATATCACAGGTGAAATGTATCCTTGTTGGTGTTTAATGCTGCTTAACTGACTACAAAAAACCTTAAAATGTTATTATTAAGAAATTATACGAGTGACAAGAGTAACCCTTTTTAAATCAAATATCCCTATATTTTTTCTTTCAGGCAGAATCAATCCAGCAAAATCTTTCTGTGAAATCAAACAACAAATCACATCTTGGGATTGAACTTGTGTCCTCACCTGAGTCTGAATGCGGTTGAGTCCTCTGAACCAGAGGATCTGTCCTCTCCTCAGCTCCCTTTCTGCGTGGTCAATCTCCTCATTGTCTTCATTAGCGTCCTCCTCTGGTAACTCATCTTTCCGAGTTAACTGGCCTGCCCTCCGCAGGAAACGCAACCTGCTATTGGGTATGGTGGATATCACCTAACCCATAGAGAAGACACAGCACTTGGTCAAAAGAAAAGGTGACAAGCATGTAGTACAGCAGAGATACACAGAGGAAGAGTAAAACATGGTAAACTAGAATAAAAGCAAGAAAATAAGCACAGTGGGAAGACAGAAACAGATGAGTTGGCATGTTACCTGTCCCCAGACAAGCTCTCCCAGCCCAAGAAAAACACACCACATCCACTTTTCCAGGTTCAGAGGTTGACAGCTGAATGGCTTCCCTCCAAACTGCACAATCACAATCTACACAGAGCAAAGCATAAGCCAGGATAATATATGAAGAGAAAAAAGAAAATTACTTTCACTTGTGAATTAAAAAGAAAAGAAAATAATTTGTTCAATTTGACATGACATTATCTAACATATCATAATAACCAACTAAAAATAAAAAAAATGATTTGCTTAAACTTGCATCTGCTTACCTGCATAGCAAAGGTGCCAAAAACTATACTGCAGAAGATGGGGTTCCTGAAGATACCATCAAAGACGTTCCTCTCTCCATGGATTTTGCGGGCATTTATCTCGTTGAAGAGCTGCATCATGACGAAGGTGTTGAAGATGATGGTGTAGTGCTCAGATGGGGGAGAATTGAGAGGAGCATTACGGCCGCTGTCAATGTCAAAGATCTTCTCACCTACAGGGGGGGAAAGAATTGGTATGATTTCATTAATTCTGAACCCATTTCATGTCACATTATTGTTAAGGTGCAGAACCCGTGGCGTACCGCAGAGCAAAATTATAGTGCGTACCAACAAAGAGAAGTGTGAAGATGATGATGAGCTGAAAGACTCCATGTCCCAGGATATTCTTTGTCATGGTGCTGGAGATGAGAGGCTTGTTGCGACCGTATGGTTTCCTCATTAGCAGAGACTCTGTGGGAGGCTCTGTCGCCAGGGCCAGAGATGCAAAAGTATCCATAATCAGGTTTACCCACAACATCTGCACGGCCTTCAGGGGAGAGTCCTGCGGAAACGCAAAGGAAATTGCAATTAAGAACCAATAATTTTCATAAAAACCCGGGCTGAAAGTAACTAATAAACAGTACTCTGGCTACTGTGACTGATTCAGTTTTTAAAACACTTGTATTTCATTACATATATTGTTTTGCTTGTTTCTCTAGATATTTGATGAAGTATTGCACTCAACAGCTTTTGATTTACAGAATACACTACAGTCATTATAATATAACCCAATCACATGCCCACACACGCCTCTGACCTGTGTGATGCAAGCGCCAGTGAAAGCCACTATGACAGCCACAACATTGACAGTAAGCTGGAACTGAAGAAACTTGGAGATGCTGTCGTAGACGTTCCGGCCCCACATTACTGCTTTAACAATGCTGCTGAAGTTATCATCAGTCAGAATGATATCTGATGCCTCCTTGGCCACATCTGTACCAGCAATACCCTGCAGGAGTGCAGAAAAGGTACAGTCAGAAAGAAACTAACATCTTTTGCATCATAATGCACTATTCCTCAACAAACACATTCAAACTGAAAGAAATCTGTCTAAATCACCTCTGCAGCCAGTGGAGAAAAAAAAACTGGACTCTGGACGTGAGGCTGGATGGATAAAAGTGATGCAGACTAATTAGGGGACCAGTGGGTGTATTGGTGGTTTGATGACAGGAGGCTCCATATTTATAAGAGAAGCAGGACACCTTCCCTGACATTGTCATGCTTTTCAGAATTATAGGACGAGTGGCAGAACCTCTTAAACAGTGCTCAATTGTGGTGATAGAAAGAATGCTTGAGAGCATGTTCAATTCAATTAACCATGTACAAATGTTTTAGCAGGGTTACAAGATCAATGTCCTCCCCAAAAGAGAAGATGAATACACAGACAAACATAAGTGGAAGAAACTAGAGACCATCTTGTGATGGGATCACACAAGCCGCACCGCCAAATCGGGCCAAGGGCATAAAGTGGGGGGTGGGGGTCAGCAGGGGTGTGGCACAAAATTCTGAACCCTGTACAAAGGCATCCTCAAGGGGCCCCTCCCTGCATCCACGGCTATTTATTCTAGTACAGGGGTCTTCAATGTTTTTTAAGCCAAAGACCCCTTAACTGAAAGAGAGATGGAGCAGGGACCCCCTACTACATATATTGTATAAAATTAAGTTGTATATTAAACTGAGCCTACAATAACGTGTAGGGCGGCCTGAAGCCTTTATAGTATCTGTTGGTCCCCTTCTCACATGAAGAAATGGAAAAATATTATGTACTGCAGAGGAATTAGGTGAGCTCACAAATCCACTAGAGGGAGCTCCTAATATACACAGCCAGAGGCAGAGCGCCTCAGAAGAAACCCTTAATACTGCAGAGGTGAAAAAGACATATGCAGATGTTGACTGAGATCAATCTCCAAAGAAGCAAGGCAAAAAATGACACAAAAAAGATAATAGGGTTTGCTCACCATGGCGAAGCCGACATCAGCTTTCTTAAGTGCAGGTCCATCATTGGTACCATCTCCTGTCACAGCCACAACCTGCCTCTGGTCTGCTATAGTACTGTCAATAATGCCTGAAAGACAACAATTCCCCTACGTGAGCTTTTGTACGTACAATAATCTTGACCTAATAATTTCATTTTTTTACTGCCATTGTGAAATTCTATGTAGACAAACAATGTTAAAACTAGATGCGTTTAATTTCGATCAGCATGAATATGAAATGGTGCAACCAGTTCACCTTTGACGAGTGTGTGTTTATCGGTTGGGGAAGATCTGGCCAGAACTCGGAGTTTAGGCCAAACCTTGTCCATACGTTCCTGCTCCACCTGGGCACACACACAGACAGAAATAAAAGGACAGGTGGTTGTGAGTTAGGTTTAGAGAGGTATCTTTCTTTCTCCTGAGCTCAGCTTCTCTCACTCTCTGGCTCACTGACAGTAGTTACTGTACCTCCCCTTTCTCATTGCGGATCCTCCTGTTGAACTCTTTGCCATCAATACAGAGGAAGTCCTCTCCGGGGTGGATGATACCACACTTAATGGCTATGGCCCTGGCTGTGTTTATGTTGTCTCCTGTCACCATGCGCACTGTGATGCCTGCACGCTGGCACTTCAATATAGCATCGGGCACCTAAAGAGTGATACATAAACACATTTCATAGCATTACTTTGTAGTCGTGTTTCTGGCCCCCTGATGAATGTAAGTCCAATATTCACTCTCTTTTACCTCTATTTTGCACTCCACTAACTCCTGAAACACACATCGAGCTACTTGCTGTTAAATGCTACTCTATGTTCACCAGCTAGTCGCATTTGGTAACAGTCAGTTTTTAGGGCTTGAGCCGTGAGACTGAACCAAAACAGTAGAGGCAAATCTCTTTGTCACTTAAATCAACCATGTAATCATGTGATCCATTGTTACTTTGACCAACAATGCACACACATTAAAAACAAATCTAACTCCATTAAACTTTTAATTTATCAGAACCGTATTCTGCTACCTTTGTCCCTTTTTGTATTAACAAAATATGTAACACGTTACTTTATCTGAGCTCTTTTCCCGCAAGACTTAGTCTAGTAGAATAACTGGGAAATGTTACTGTATGGAGATTCATTTGTGGTAGAACCAGCTAGCAAAAACAGAGTATTAATTCAGAAACACATCTTCTTCCTGACAAAGGTCAGTGTGGGCGACCACTGCTCTCCAAACCCACACACAAACAAACACATACAGTAGCAACAACTCACATCCATTTTCACATACTTGGAG
Source organism: Perca flavescens (assembly GCF_004354835.1). Taxonomy (NCBI): domain Eukaryota; kingdom Metazoa; phylum Chordata; class Actinopteri; order Perciformes; family Percidae; genus Perca; species Perca flavescens. The sequence continues at coordinate 20,530,372 of NC_041334.1, read as the reverse complement.
GCCTGGTATCTTTTTCTCTCTGATTGACACACACACACACACACACACACACACACACACACACACACACACACACACACACACACACACACACACACACTTGCAAAGTGGAACATAAACATAAGATGGAAGACCAAATGAATCCACCACCGCAATGTGTAAATATATTGGTATTAAACTGTCGAATCAAGCTGCTCATGCGTGAAAACCACAAAGGATTTAACTCATTTAAATGGAGTGGATACAAAGTAAATCTAGACAGTGGAGGCGGGCATGTCTTTAATAAGCTGGAGGTTAAACAAACAGAAACATATAATTACATCCTACTTGTAATTCCACATCTTATAATTACAATGTATGGCTCATCAAATATAGCTTTAAAACAAGACTGACTCTTGCAACTTTTGTTAAACAGTGGCCAATATGTGTTATACAGTATGCTTAACACCAAAACCTACTGTAGCAACAGTAGCAAAAATGGAGACAAATTGATAATCGGTAAGCTGACTCAGTAATGTCCCTTATACAGCAATATTTCCTAAAGTTTGCTTACATTAGCCACCAAAAGCTAATGGTCACACAAGACCAAAAAAGGCTGTAGCTGCAAAACCTTTATATTAACTTTTAAGTTTATTGAAGTGAGCTGGGCTGTGTTTTATTTTTTCTGAATTCACCTCATTTGTAAAAGAGATGATGTGCTATCTCTGCTGCTAGATTACGAGTGCAATGCTTTAAAAAGTACTTAAAATGAATCAAACCAATTTAACTGCTTTGAAGTATTTAAATTTTCAATGGACACCAGTCAAATTATACGCTATTTCAAGGACTTAGAAAGAGAAAACAAATATACTTTAATTAAGATTATGGCAAAGGGCTACTTGTTTAAAAAACAACAACAACAACAACAAAGCCAAATGAGCTTTTCATCACTTATAAAAAATATAAAACAAAAATTCCCCTGAAGAAGGGCGTCTTGCCTGAAACGTCCGTGTGGCAATAATAAAAAGTTGCCTTTATTCTTGCCTAATAAACACTATAAGTAAACACTTACAGAACAAAAAGCACAAGCTACGATACATTTTAAGTTGGTTGTAAGTAATATGATCTGACAAAATAAAGAAGCTCTTGCAGTAAATACTGTGGCAAGTGGAACAAGTACTTAGATTCCGCCATCACTGCTCTCACTGAGTCATTGTTATCAAGATATCAAATCCCTGTCTGCCTATCTGTCACCCCTGCTGTCTCTTTTTTCCTTTTGATTCCCACTGCTCTATTCACTGGTCATCCGCAAAAGGTGGCGGAAAAAGGATAAGAGTGGAGGCTTATTAAAAATACAACATGGCCCGATGGAGGAAGAGGGTAGGAGGCTACCAGGTGAGACAGAAAAACAAGCCTTGCATGTCTCTAAAACAGATCTTGTTACAGTCTCATTTTCCTCCGTTTCTCTCCTTACCCGTCTTCCTTCTCCTGCGGTTCAACATCCTTCTGACATGAATCTGATTTTGAATCTCTTTATCTTTCTCTGTCTCTCCAGGGGCAACAGTTAGTTATTAAAAGAACATCACATTCTGGAGGAAGAAACTGAAGAGTACTAAACAAACCAAAAACATGTTTACCACTCTGTGTGACCTTTTAAGTAGAACGGAAAGTCATCTCATTTTCAATATTAGCCAGCCTTACTAAGACACCTGGATAGATGTTGCAGCAGTGCACTGCTTTTTCTCATCAGTTATTGAAAATTTCCGATGTTAGGAGACTTCTGTGGTGAGACAAAAGGGAAATGTGTTAAACTGCCAGAAAGCTGCATTATTGCATGTCCATTATGCAAAATTTAGCTTGAAAACATTTAATTGTTAAACCCTACGATACGGAGAGGTGAAAATGAGAAAACATGGTGGGAAGAGGTTGAATGAGAGGCCTTGTTAGAGCGTGAGGAGGGTGATAGAAAAAAGATAAAAGGAGGAAGTTGAATAATTCAGTCAGTTAGCTTCCTGCTTCCCTGTACGTGCATAGGAGCTGTCAAGTGAGGTCAGTTTATTGCTCTACACAGATTTCTCTACCCACTCGACTTTCTTTCTCACAATTATATTTCTCCTTTTCTGAAAGTGAAATTCAGAATTGTTTGCCTTCAACAGAGCTGAAAGAAGTACTCAAAGTGAGAATGAGCAATAAGACAAAAGGATTTAAAATAAAAATCAATAAGTAAGGGATTACGTAAACATAAATAGTAAATGAATCAAAAGTGATTTTTTTTGTAGAATGGTTGTTTTCAAAGAGAATTAATGATGCCTTACATACATACAACTTCTTAATCACTGTAATAATTGTTGTCACTGGCCCAAGTGGATACTGTGGTCTTACTATTTCATTGCAGTTTGGGAGTTTAAACTCCAGCAATGCATTGAATTGTCACTGTTGGGTGCAAACCCCGTACCATGTCTTCAAATTAGGGAATGTTTATGTACTCTTCTATGTTTTGGAGATTTTTACCCAATAAAAGGTGTGATCGTCTTATATTTTGAATATAAAATCTATATCTGCAAACTGACAAGTAAACACTAGTAAAAAATAACTAGTTAAAGTATTCAATTGAAATACTCAGGTGGCAGCACCTGTACTTAAATATAATGTAGTAAATGTGCTCAGTCACAAGGCTTTTGGTGTGAACACGTCCATGCCTCAATATCAAGCACAGTATCTCACTTGGCATCTGCGGTGTCCTAGATCTGTGTCTTTACCAGAAATTGACCATTTGAGGACCCAACGTAATGAATCGATTTAAAAAAAAAAAAAAATATATATATATATATATATATATACACACATATAAGTAGCAAATGCATGTTGAAAATATTAGCAATACACGGAAACTGAGCAACGCCCATTCAGTCTTAAATCAGGTAAAGCTGATTGGCCTGGTCTGAAGTGTACCTTTCAAGAATCAATAATCATTTAGCGAAGCAATTGATCACACACACACACACACACACACACACACACACACACACACACACACACACACACACTAGTCTAGTCTAGTCTAGTCAAGTCTTTCAAATGACACATGATCCGTCTCTGTCAGCTCACTGTGCAGGTGGCTACTGTCACCACAGTCTTGCTGCTTTGTTCACACTTTGGCCCCACAGCTCCACCTGTTTAGGTCTCACATCATTTACTTCACAAGATTGAGGTAACATGCTTCCTTAAGCAAGTCAATGAAAAAAAGTACTGCAATAAAATAACCATTCATCATCAAATTCATCATTAAATGTCCAAGGATAAATAAATAAGTGACAGACATTTCTTCAAGTACAGTATAATACGAACAAGAAGATGATTTTAAGGAAGTGATCACAGAACAGAAACTGGTCTTATGTAACTAAAATCCATAGAACTGTTTATCTGTTTAAATCTGGGCCTTCTAGGAAAAACATAGATCAATTAGCAACTGAATAGAGGCTTATAAACAATCCAAGGATTTGAAATCCAGGAAAATTCAAGGGAAAGTCTATTAAAAAGGTCACTGAGGGTTAAAAACTTACTTTCAACAGAGTAGTACATAGTAAAGCAGTAAAGTAGTAAATTTCAAAGATGATGTTCCTATAGGTTTTTTTTACCCAAACTGTGTACAGTATATATACTGTATATATTAAGTCTTCAAATACTGATTTAATTATCCAACATCAAACAAATACAGTACAGAGTTCCTCAAGAGGCTTAATTAGGGGTCTATGTCACTTATCTTTATAAATACTTCCATCAAACTGTACTACATTAAAATACATGTACTTTTCCTCCAGTCTGAAGTAATCTTGAAATCAATTCACGTTTACGTTACTTATATAATACATTTAATTTTTGTGTTTTAAGAAAGAAGTTCAAATTTTAGCAAACAGTATCTATGCCTAAAAGATTTTCTTTTTTTAACAGTCTTGACATACAGGATGCAAAGGATTTCACTGTCTATCATGTCTAGGTTGTCTCTCAGACAACTGTCTCAGATATTACAGATCTGTATGTAGAAAAGTCTAAACATCCTCACAAAGGCATGAAAGGCATGAAAACTGTATGCGTAGTATAGATGGTTAGTACAGTTTCTAGTACTATAGCATGCCTGTACAGCCCACTCCTTTCAGTATGTCACCAGAATATCTCACACTCTCCTACCTCTGGCCTGACAGGGTCCTCTATCCCAACAACACAGATTGCTGTGAGGTTGTTAAGGATACTGGGCTCATCGTCCCAGTTGGGCTCGGGATCACCGGAGAAGTCACGGTACGCCACACAGATGGTCCTCAGGCCTTCACACGCCATGGGCTCGATCACCTTCTTCACCATCTCGTCCTTGTCGCGTGGACGGAAAACCCTTGCCTCGCCCACCTCGTTCAGGATATGGTTGCATCTGTAATTAAGGGTGGAGTGGTGGGATAAGTGTATTTCAAATTGTGTATTGTGCATTTGGTATTGTCAGAACCAAATACTGCATACTGTAGAAAAATCCTGGCTGATGCACCTACTGTACTGAATGTTGTATGCAGTCTTGTAATATGAAGTGTTATATGAAGTAACTTTGAATGAACAGAAAGCATTTTTGTCTCAAGTTCATCATCAGTGCTTCATCAGTGTAGACATATCTAACACTTAGAGGAATATTTTGGAAACTACGCTTATTTGCTTTCTTGCCGAGAATTAGATGAGAAGATCATTATCATCTTTTCATATTTGTATGTTCAATATTAAGCCACAGCTAGCAATCGGTTAGCTTAGCATACAGACTGGAAACAGGGGGCAACAGCTAGCCTGTCTCTGTCCAACGGTAACAAAATCCACCTACGAGCTCCTCCAAAACTCACTAATTAACACACTAGATTGAGCTTGTTTAATCCGTACAAAAAACAGCAACTCGCCACTTTATGCTAATCTACACTAACCAGCTGCTGGCTCTAGCGTCATATTTAATGAACATATATGAACATTTTTATTGATCTTCTCTTCTCAGCAAGAAAGCAGATAAAGCGATTTCCAAAAATGTTGAACTATTACTTTGAAAATACCATCAAGCTTTTTAACAAATATAAAAACAATATAGTTTTTATAAATGTAGATATATATCACTTCTCCAAGCATGGAGGAGAAAGTGTTAAAGTTATTCTCCACCACATTTTCAACAGATGTTAGTGGTTATGGATGCATGATGCATGATGGACCAATGTTACCAGCAAAGCTTTGCCTAAATTATTACTGTAGCCAAAACCCATTTGTATCTGATCTACAGTAAATCGATTTCTTATTAGCTAAATAAATGAACATACAAATGGAAAATAGATTACCAACACAAATTGCAACACACAGAGCTGGATTCAAATTCATCTGCTGTAAGCCATTTAAAATAGCAACTAACTGTAATTTGTGCAAAAGTCATTTTTGCAAAAATGTGTATATAACCTTACATATAACAAATCAAATTAATATCAAATTAAGCTTTATAGCTTTATCTGTATTTATGTTAAATGTGTTAAATCCACAGTGTAACGGCTGTTTGTTACAATTTATCATTGTATTAGTTTTTATTACAGTTTCATTTTAATGTCATTCATTGTCAAAAAAGAATTTCTGCTCCTTCCTTCAGTGGGTGCAGGAAGCTTTATAACTGTGTCTCATGTTTTTCTCTGAGTTAGTCATTTGTTACTGTACTGTTATTGCAATGCTCTGAAAAATGTCACAATTGTGTGACCTTCTAGTTGATACTTAGCCCAATCTCACTACCTTGAGAATGTGCAATAGGTTATACACTCAAAATGAATTAGCTATACACTTATACAAAAATCAGCACTTGATTACATCATATTACTGACTGTACAACAAGGTTATGTGCTGCTATTATTATCAGGAACATCGCATTTTAAACACAAAACCAGACTCACTTTTTGAGGACGATCTCAGAGGCTCCCTTGCTGTACATGCGGAAGTTCCCATCAGACAATTTGATGACAGTGCTCATGGACTTCCTGGAAGAGTTGAAAGTGTAGACTTTGTAAAGCTTCTCTTCTGGGATTTGGTTTCTTATTGGCTGGTAGTCCCGCTTGAGGTCCAAGACCAATCCCAGCAGGCCACACTCTGTCTTGTTGCCCACCTGCTTCGGCAGACCGCCTTCCTTATCTGGGGGCTGAAGAGGGGAAGAGGAAGAGATTTTCGGATGTTCAATTGTATTTTCAGCCAAATATTTGCAGCGATACAATATGTGCTTATTTGCTACCTGCGGTTGTTTTTCACCTAATTTCTCATTATAGGGTTTGATGATTTTAAGACATTTCATGATTGTTTACCCCTCATTTTATATACTTTTATTCATATATGATTTTATTCGGTCAATAGTTGTGTTTTCTGATATCCTGTCATGGAGACTCTCCATGGTATGAAGACTCTCAAGTCTTCAGTCGAATACCTTTTGGGACCAAACATTATACTGTTTGTTCTATGATCTATTCAATCATTAAGATTCTTTTTTCTTTAGCACAGGGCAACCAATGAAATAGTCTTGAAATAGCTGCTAGTGATAATTAACCAGCTAGCAGGGGAAAGGGTTGCTCTGTGTGGGAGGGTGGTAGATGAGATAGATGGAATCAAATTTGGATATTCTTATTTCAGGCATACGGCTCAACCAGCTGCAATCTGTAAATATACATTTATGGAACCGTGTTTTTCTCCAGTACAGCAAACATCTCGGTATCCACATATTTACATGATTACATGGATTGTTTGTGAACAATAGACACAGCAGCAGGTGACATGTTTTTGGTTTAGTTATTTACATAAAACTTGTAGAACATGGTTCATCAATATGGTTTATCAGAAAATGTTAAATAATAATTGGCCATCACAATATCCCAGAGCCCAAAGAGACAGCCTCAAATTGCTTGTTTTGTCTAACTTACAATCAAAAAAGCAAAGAAATTTAATTTACTGTCATAGAAAACAAAGAAAAGTGGCCAATTTTCAGCTCAAATCATTTCAAAATCAAATCATTCATTTTAAGCTCAAATCCAAATGGTTGCTGATTAATTTGCTGATGATCGATTAATGCGTTTACTCCAAATAATAGAGAAATGGTGTACAGTAGGTGATGTCAGTGGAGAAATTTCTCTACCCCTCAAAGCTGGAGTGTGTTTATTATCAGCCAACAGTAGAGTATTTGACTGTAGGTTATGTGTGTTTGTGCATGATATCTGTTAAAATCAGTGTGCGTGGCTGTTCAGTTGCTACAGTAAATGTGTGCAATCTGCATACGCACTCACTGTAGGTGTAAGTGTGTGACTGTGGTCAGCTTGTGGAAGACAAAGCGTTGCCATGGTAACACTGGACAAAGCAAACTTGGAAGGAAAGATGGTGCTCTCTCTCTCTCTCTGCCACTTGGGGATTCTTACTCTTTGGCTCAGATTTTCTGACAGGATTTTCACTCATCTCACTTCACACACATGTCCTTGAATCTTTCTGTCTCTCCCTTTTACTCTTTTCCCAGTCCTTATTTATTAGTATTTCCTGCACTACATTTACTCACTCACACTAATTTGTCAAAACACACAGAAATACAAGCAATAAAGCATATATGGCATGACTTTCTATGTTTTCTATTTCAGCTACTGTGATCTGTAAACAAACGTCATTATCATCTATATCTATATCCTTCACATACTCAACCACACTCAACCACGCGCACACACACACACACACACACACACACCACTTTTTATTTTTCATAACATGCCTCTTCACATAATCACACATTCTCAAGCTGATCCTCATTTTGGTTTGAGACAGACATGTGGGAATAAAAAGATGTCCAACTTCACTCTTCAGAAACATACTCGTGGAAATAACTCTGTAAATTATTATTATATTTGGTCAATCTGCTGAACATTTTCTCAGTGAATTAATTAATTGTTTGCTATAACAATTTCAGAAAATTATGAAAAATTCCCAGTTTACCTCCCTGAAGTGTCTTCAAATATGTTATTTTATCCAATCATCAGTCTTAAACCCAAAGATATTTAGTTTACTATCATATATGCAAAGAAAAGTAAATCCTCACTTCTGCATGAAAAATGACTGAAACAATAAATCAATCAATCAAATCATCAATCAAAATAGTTACATTTCAGTTTTTTGACTGAATGTTTACAATCAGGTAATTGTTTCAGCTCTAAAGGAAATAAGCACAATAACAAGTTGTTCATTTGGACCCCTATTAGCTGACACTGAGCTGATCTGGGGTCTTGCTATATTTTATCTACAGTACGCTTGACACCTACAGTCACGGCTAAAGAACAGTATGTCAGGTACACTCTTTCTCTATACCTACGCGTGTCAGAAGCACACAGAACACAATGGTTCTGACTTTTTGCCAAGCAGACACCTTCAGTCTGTGCTATTTGCCCCAAAATAGATTGACTGCAGGCATTCTGTTTTGTTCTTCTCAACATGCCTCCAACCAAGATTAGATTTACAGTAAAAGGATAGCTTGGCATTTTCAATGTTTTGAATTTTACTTTCTTGTTGTTTTCTTCACTCGGCACAAGATTCTGTATCGACAGTGTAGTTAATCACATTATTGGCTTGTTGGTGGACTCACACTCTCCATCTAATGACCGCTCTTGTCAACCTGCTAACAAGGTCTTTATAGAGAATGCTAATCATGTGTTAATGTGCCTGACAAAGGCTAAAATATGTTCCCATGCAGTGAATAGGAAAATATCACTGAACTGCTGCTATCTATTATCTGAATCCAGGGTCTTAGGAAGGTGGCGTACTCTATGCTTTAAAGGTAAAACCCTTTAAGGCAAATTTATAATTTGGGATGTTGGGTTATACAATTTAAAATTGACTTGACATAACTTGGTTCAGATCAAGAATGTCAAGATTTTAAATTTTTGTGTTTTTTGTAGTTTTATTTTCAGTAAATCAAACATTAAATTATGCAAATATGATAGAAGGATTCTAAGCAATCTGTGGAAATGTGTCTGAATATTGCAAGCTTATTTAAAAGCTTAATTCATCAGTCTAGTGAGTGATATAGCTGCTTTCAACGTTTGCTTAAGTAGCTCAATATTTTGAATCCAAACAATGAATATTGAATAAATAAACAGAATCAAACATATTTTACATGTCCCTTTAGCTGCAGCCAGAGGTTCCAGTGGACAGGGTTAGAGAAAAGTCATCTAAAATCACATTAATCATTAAAACCCAATCAGAGTACTGACCTATGTTCACCTAGTAATTGGACATATCTGGTTAATATTAAGCTGTGTCTCACAGACACAGACAGGAGTATAAATACTTTATACTGAGTTTGCGTTAAATAACAGAATTAATGCCTTTTCCTAATGACCTATGATTACATCAGGAAGACACTGTCTGTCATTGGCTAATGAGGGGATGGAACAAATGGTGTCATCTGCACTGTCTGCTAAGTGTTTGGGAGACTAGGTTCCCAGTAACAGAAAAACATCACACTAAACAACCAAAATGACCAGCTGAAAACCATACAGCATGTATTATGTTTTAACTAATCCTCTACAATAAACCTTTATTAAATAAGAGGTGTATGCTTTATAAAACATCAAAAGATGCTAGGCATTATTTTTTAATGGTTTGTCATCCCAGCTATTTTTCAAGCACTTATTCAATTCAGTTCCACAATCTACTGAAGACAACAAACTTAATTTCAGAAAGTAAACTCACTTATGTACAAAACATGTGTATCTTAAAAAGGCATGTAGTCATATATTTAGCCTTCAAGCCATATTGTTTCCTAAAAGAAAAGTGTTTTCTGGCAAAGGGGTATCAGTAATTCCACTTGTTTACTATGAGGTTCTCTTTGCTTTATGCTGTTTGTACAAATTAATTTGAATTTTGCATTCGGAATTCATTTTTCTGATTCATACCTTATATTTGGAAGATCAATTTTGTGTTTGCCTATTGAAATTAAGGTTTTATGAAATTTGGTTTATATTTCAAAACCATTTCAATTTGTTGCCATAAGGAATTCAATCAGTATTTTTGCCCAAATGTACTCTAAGACAATGTTTGTTTACTAGATATTTCATTCATGGGCCTGTCTTATATTAAGGAATAGACATAGATGACATTATGAATTGGCCATTCTTTATTTAGTTGCTTTTGGCTGCCAATGTATCTTTCTTTGGTTGTTGTAAAGAAGAACAGCAGTAAATAAGGAAAATAGTATCATGTTATGTTGGCTGCTGGCTGCTTTCAAGATGGTTGATAAGTATAGCCTAAATTAATGGTTCATGCAAATTGCACACAAGTTTTGGGTGGACTCCAGGAAGAATAGCTGTGGCTATGGCCCCAGCTAATGGAGATCCCAATAAACAAAAAACAAAATTATACAAATTATTGTACAAAAGGTACACATCAGTATTCAGTTTTTTCATTCATTTGGCTCATGGCACTCCAACTCCTGCAGCAAAAGCGAAACAAAGCGAGAAAATAAATAAATGGCAGACCCCTTTTATTCTCAGAGATTCCGCAGAGGTTTAGCTTGACGTGAGTTTCTACGCACAAGGACAGTTGATGGCATGGGATGCCCAATGTTGGCATGGCCGAGCTAAGGTTGGCACGTCCTGGCCTGGACGTGGCTAAGGACCAGCTGCCCTCTCCCTGGTCCTTGGGTGCTCCCGCAGGCAAGGACATATGCCAGAGGGAGAGCTGGCAACTTTACTTCCTATTCTGCCTGGGGCTCTCCTTAATCCATCCCTCCTGTTCCTACCCCTTCTCTTCCATTTTCTTCATCTTCTCTTCACACTCAACCCCACCATTTTACTCCTCTGTCTTCCTATTTTATGTCCCTTTTTTAATTCTTTCTATCCTATCTTTCCTTCTCTCATTCCCTTCGATCCCTATCCTCCTTCCTCACTCTGGATGTCTTTCTCCTTTTCCTCACTATCAGTTTCCCCAGTCTCCTACAAGGCGGCCCACCCCCGTACCCATCTGCCTCCGCCTTCCTTCTCGTTCCCTCTTTGCATGTAGAAGAGGATGATATTCTAGTTCTCCACATGACTTTACCAGCCAACTGGGCCAAGGCCTGAAGGCATGCAGGAGGGCAGTAATACAGTCTTCCAGTCCATGATGAGGACACTTGTCACGCGAGTGTGGTGTCTATCTCGTCTTCTTATAATTTATCTATGTAACTTCATATATTTTTCCCATCTTCTTTCATCCTTCTTTTGCACGTGTCCTTGCTTTGCTTCCCTTCCCCCCACTACGTATTTTAACCAACCCGCCCTCCCTTTTATTTGCTTTCATTTATATAAGAATCTCTAAATGCGTACTGAGATTTGTTTATGTGCACAGGAATTGGAAAATGTGTATTCAGAATCTGTGTGTGCGTTATAATCAGATTTGTAACTGTGTGAAGAAAATCTCCAAATCTGTAATCAGATTTACACGTGTAGTGAGATTTCTCAAATTTAGCTGATTCGAGTTACAGTAAGATAATAGAGATTGTTACAGTAGATTCACAACCTGGTCTCATATCTAAGGTGTACTGATACCTTGTCAGTGTTGAGCACAACTCAGTTACATGTTGAAGGTGGTGAGGCTGCTCTTGCTGGTCAGGTGGTTAAAAGCTGATCAGGGTCCAACATATAGTTCATGGCTGACTTGGCTGTGGGATTTCTGTTACTTACAAAGTTTTACGCCATGTGTTTCCCAACGTCAGCCACATAGCATTTACTAATGTGGGAATTTTGAGGTTGTTTGCATTATTTACAGTATGTGGTCTTTATTTAATTTACATCTATTAGAAACCCCTTTCATCCTGACATCGAGGCTTGCGTGAGAAAAGTCTTTAAAAGCTTTGCACAGTACATGTGTACCTATCTATCTATCTTGTTATACAGTAGAAATAACACGGTTTTAGATTAAGTTGCCTGTAGCTTTAATTTTACATATCACTTTGATTTATTTTGAATACACTTACATTTCTTTTTGAGTAATTATCAAAGGTATGGTCACCATGAAGATCTCTTAAAGGCAACACAAAAATTACTTTACATCTATACAATTTTCTATATGTTTGATAAAATATAATTAAATTTTAATTTAGAAAAAAACAGAAACTGAATGAATGAAATCTATAGTGTAATGTGTGAGGGAAAGGCATTAAGCTTTGTGCCTCTGAAACATCAAAGCATTGTCATTCTAATGTGATGATGACTTCTCTTTCACTGCCATCTCAGCAACACTGTCAAGTCTGTAAGCAAGCTGAACACAGAAAGCAAAAAGAGAAGGACATAATTCTGCTGAAGATGTCTCTGCTTCTTACTGATTCTCTGTCTCTGTCTACTTCTCAGTGTCCAAAACTGTTCCATGGGGACACTGGGTGCTTCAAGCTAAAGACATCCAAGACACTCACATCTCGCCTCCCTGTTGTGCAAATAAGCACGCAACGTCCAGATGACAAAAGCACTGTGAGCCAAAGCCAATTATAGCAGGACCTCACTACTCACTACTGAACAAAAATGAGGCAGTTCGTTTTCTTTTTACCTCATTGTAGATCGACAAATGGAGTTTTTCCTTATGTAACATGAACTGAACCTTACCCAAGCACCTATCCCTCACAACTAAAGCCATCTGTGTGCTGTGCTGTGTGTGTGTGTGTGTGTGTGTGTGTGTGTGTGTGTGTGTGTGTGTGTGTGTGTGTGTGTGTGTGTGTGTGTGTGTGTGTGTGTGTGTGTGTGTGTATTATCTACCTCTCTTGTTGTCCCTGACCAGAATAATGACCTGAGCAGGTGGTTGAAGCAACATGAAACTGAGCTCCCAGGACACTCACAGAGCCATGCTAAACACATGCCACTGTGCCGTGAGAACATACACCTGTGATCTGAATACTTCCTACAGTGTGAGTATGCCTGATGTGACAGATGTGTGTCTGTGTGTGCATCTGCACTCCACTAGTTTTACGTAACAGTCTTCCTATAGACACATGTAATACATATAATACATAATGAAAACACTAAGAATGTGAAGTAAAAGTTGAAAGAAAAACAAAAAAAAGTACGGCTAATTCTATGGAGCCTCATTGCCACTGGCAATGACGCATGTTGAAATGACGTCAGTATACAGTATTCATGTCACTGAATGCTGTTCACAAATTGCTCTGTATCATGCTTGACTTGTCTGCAAGAAACATGCAAGGCAAATTGGTGTGCCTATTTGTATGCATGTATGCACGCATTCTTTTCAGAATGTATGAATATGTGTACATGTGCACATGGATACAGTATATATGAGCATGTGCATGTACAGTATGTGTGCGCTTATACTGTTTGTGTGCATGGATTCATTGCGCAAATGTGTGTGAATTTCTCCCTCAAGGATGAGGATTCTCCACTTTGGAGTCGATATGTGCTGACGGAATAAGCAGAGTCACACCACTCGCTGTATTATGAAGCCAGCGAGGCAGTAGGGGTACTGATACGGGTATCAAAGCCTGCCTCTTTGCCTTTGTGCCTTTGTGTAGTGGCCATCAAAGACTTCCATAGCCATCCTGGCATCCCACAGAATTGGCCTCTTATATAAGAACACACCAGCCAGCATACAGCAGGGCTGGAGTGGCGGTGAGGGAGTGGGGGCGACTAGGGGATTTACTAAATATTCCTCAGAAATGTCCCTTTTTGCATCTTTCTTTCCAAGTTCACTTCATTCCTTAAGTATATCTGTCATTCTCAGTCTTACTTTCCCTTTGTGCCTTTCCTTCATACTAATAGGAGCTCTCAGTAAATAAATGCATTAATGCCGACATGTACTGTCCTCTCTACTATTTATGGGCTAGATTTTGTGTGCCATACTATATTTATTCATGTACGTTTTGTGCATACACGTATGCATGCATGAATGAACACATTTGGATGTATGTATATAAATGTTGTCAATTGGGTAGCTAAGTGGTACAGTGCACACATAGGTAATTGTAGGTAATTACTGTTGATGTAAGGTAACAGTGCAAGTATGTAAGATGATATAATTTGAAGTTCATTCTAAGTTTAACTTCTACTTTGGTGCATGAGGTAACCTCTTTTATGAATGAAGAGATTATAAAACAGACTGAATGTGCCATTTAATCCACCAAGTCTAAGCTGCACTCTGCCGGTGCTTGATTCTGTTGAGCTAAGCAGCTATGGAGCTACAATAGTCTGATGTTATGCTGCAATGCATTGCTCCAGGTTTTTCAAAAGGGATAACATCTTGTTAATGTAGAAGGTCTTGGTAAAGAAATGCTGTGGGGAAAGGGAAACCTCATAGTTCCATCAACAACACTAAATCACTATTCGAACCATGTGGCTATAGACGAGATGTCACACTTCAGATAATGTGAAATAGGTATTTACAGTAATGTGTTGCTAGAGCTTTTCTCTTGTCTTGGCCACCACTCTCATCTATTACAGTCAGTTCCCAACAGAGACGCAAAATACTTAAATATCAAGTGCCTCGTTGTTCCCTTATTTTTTTCTTTGCCATGTAAAAAAACAAGCATTATCATGTTAGACAAGTAGTGTGATATCTTACTTTCATTGTTAGCTTGTTAGTTCTTAATATAATATTTTTTTACGTTAACGTTAACAATAACGCTACATTTTGGCAAAAGTACATATACAGTAAAATGCCTCAATTTGTATTTTCTAAGGCACTTGAGTTAAATCAGCGTACAGCATATCACCAAAAGGTTTAAGTCTTAACTTGGACTCAACCCCCATCTGGACTCAGCCTAACATCATCTCAACAATGCTCAGACTCTGACTCATGTCTGACTAGACTTCTACAGACTTCTACTACAACCCAGGCTGTTGGTCCGGGTCAAGAGTTGCTATTTGGTATTTGGCAAGTGGAGGAAATATGGAACTGTAAGATACACTGAGCAATTCAAAGAGTTCTATTGTATATTGTCTGCAGATGGAAACTGCAGCATGTGCAGTGAGAAGTCAGATTTAACCTGGCTTTGACAATAAGCCTTTATTAAACGAGGAACATTCTCTGTGGAGAGACATGTCCATTCTTTTTCAACACAGGGAAAAGTAGGGCTAAATGGGAATAAATAAACCATGTACATTGTTGAGGAATAAAATTAAATTTGTCGCTGTTTTTTTCATATTTAGATAGGTGCTCTGTGAACGCACATTAAAAAATCACTCATATAAAGCCTGGGAGTCAGACAATTATGTTACTTGTACGCATGCAGTGAACAGCGTTAAAACTATAGCAGACACAATGTTGCTCTCCATCTTAGAAACCCAGTCACCAATACTGTTTTCACCAAGACTGTGTTCGTGCCTTGAGGGGTAGGTGAAATCTGTGGGATCCTTCTATCGCAGATGTCCTGCCTGCTCAGCTCATTCCCCATGCAAGTTCCATTAGGATATTTGTCAGTTGGTCGGCCATCAATGAATAGACTCTAAAGGGGTTTACAAGACTAGCAACACACAGACAGGCATAAATGGAATGTGTGTGTGTATTTGTATGTGTGTATGTGTGTGTGTGTGTGTGTGTGTGTGTGTGTGTGTGTGTGTGTGTGTGTGTGTGTGTGTGTGTGTGTGTGTGTGTGTGTGTGTGTGTGCGCGCGTGCTAGTGAGTATACACAGTCATGCCAGGATAAGTATTAGTGATGCATATAGCTCTGAAGACCTCCTGATTTTGGCAATCTTCGCCTTTCTGCCAAATGTGTTATTTCGCAAATAATGTGTCAAGCTTGAGGCCTGGAGGAATATCTATGCAAACAGGTTATAGATTCTGTGATTAGAACATGTAATAGTCTGTGTGTGAGTCTGTATGTCTATATATTTATTTATTTAGTTATCTATCTATCAATCGATATTTCTATATCTTATTGCATACAGGTCTAATTGGCTTAGAGAAAATGTATCTTTGCTGCATTCACTGTAAACAAGAGACAATCTCCAGCACTTAGACAGATTGAATTAAATTACAGTCTGCTATGCTCTGAATATCAGATAGTACAAAATTAAACAACCGTTCTCAAGGTGACAAGTTGAGTGAATACCTGATGAATCTAAAGCAGCCGCCAAGGACATAGACTGCCTGCTTCGCCGAGAAAAACAGCACTGCTGAGCTGGCTCACTGTTTCAGGGCTGCTCTCATCATCAAATTCCAAATGAAAGACTAACTGTAGTTACCATTTTGTAAGAGATAAATAAATCAATATGTTTAGGTGTATGTTTTCAGATGCAGTAACATTATGTCTCCTATTTAACATTAATGTCAACGCCTAGAGGAAAAGCATCTAAAGTAACTATAGGTGGCTTACCAGTATCTTGGTGGTATAGGCGCTGTTTAAGGAGATGGAATTGACAAGTAAGTCCAGTAATTTGGGTGACAGAGCTCCAGGATCTGGGATTTCTCTGTAGTGCACATCTCCCATGTAACACTGCACAGCCGTCATGCGGTTAGTGGTTAGCGTGCCTGTCTTGTCAGAGCAGATGGCTGTAGCATTGCCCATCGTTTCACATGCATCCAGGTGACGCACCAGGTTGTTGTCTTTCATCATTTTCTGTTGGAAGGAAATGCCAAGATCATTGTGATGTGTTGCAATATAAATTTGAAAATGTTTTTAAATATCTGGACTGTTACAGTAGATGGATGACTGAATTAGCTGTACAGGCACTGCTCAAACTTTACTGGCTATAATGGCCACAATACAAAAAGAGGGACGCTTATGCTCACATTGTATGTTAAAATCCTTATTTAATTCACAGAAAGAATTTGTTTCTCACAAAACTGCTCAAAAAGAAAAAAAACAAAAGTTTATCTCCTTAGCATATTTTACGGTACACTGCACTGTAAATAACTTACAATGCATTGATGAATACACTACTAAATGTGTATAATATGCAGTTGGACAGCCCTAAAAGCAGAAGTATAGCAGTACCTAAATGTATACACAGTATGCTTTCACTGTTCATCCTCACCTTAACAGAATAGGCCAGGGAGATGGTGACAGCCAGTGGCAGCCCCTCTGGAACAGCCACCACCAACACAGTCACACCGATGATGAAGAACTTGACAAAGTACTGGACGTAGATGGGAGTGCACTCTGGCAGCCAAGGCTGCTTTTGCAGCACAAAGTTGTCAATTGCAAAGTACAGGACCAGGATGATGACTGTGATGGCTGACATGAGCAAACCTGAAAAATATACAAAAGGTGAGTGTCTGAGTGTGACTTATAGCTTGGGTTGGAAAAATAATTACGTGTTGAGGATGAGTTTTAATTTGTTATAGATAGAGATAAGAGAATTACTACAGAGTCTAGACAGACAGTTGCAGTCATCAAAGATAGCAGGTAGATTTCTGTCAAACCTCTCCTGGCTCTGTTTGTGCATCCATACACAGTAGAACATGTGACATGTTTTGATTTAATAGAGGCTGATGCATTAGCATGCATAGTGTTAATACAATGCGGTCAAGTAAACTATACAAGTTTCATCATTCAAGTATACTGTATATGGGCTCTTTATTCATTTTATGAAAGCTAAGAGGCACACCCAATGTCAGGTAGATACAGACCAGGTCTGGACTTCTTTAAGGGATTCTCAGAAAATGAGAAACCCTTAACTTTTTACTGAGATACAGTCAGGTTTTTTTTTCTTTCTTCTGCCTAAACATTTACAGTATTAAGGAATATTTTGAGGAATTCCAATTCCTCCATACTGGTCCAGAAACAACTGCATTTAGCATTAAGTATTTTAAGGTATGTAATATTTATGGCTATCATTTGCTCAACAGTAAATCTACTGTGTTGCTGCTCCCAGGACACCCACAGTGTGGGCATAAATGACATTTGGACAGCTGTTACTAAAAGTGCTTGCTGGTACTGTACAGACCCACTGCAAGTGTTTTAGACATTATTGGTGTCATACATTGTTTTAAATTGCATTACAAACAATTAATTATGGTATTGTAACGGCCGGCAGGATGCCATTGTGTTGACTGTTCTGCACAGCAGTGCAAAGCATCATGGGACTAGGTTATTAGTGCTGTTTAAGTGTTTAGTTTAAGTGGGTAAATGATGTCCTGCTAGTGTTTTTGTTATGCATTTACGTTACCTATGTTTTAATCTGTGCATGTTTATTTACATTACATTTGTTACCATGACTGAAACACTGGGGTAGGTTGATGACCTCTGTCTATCACGTGTGTGTGTAGCGGTTGAATAAACTTCCATAAAGTTCTATATCTCTGGCTCTTTGACTTCTTCCACGTAGCTCGCTACAGTATGGATTGTAAAATTGTGAAAAAGCCAGATTAAAAAATAAAGTGAACTAAACTAAAGTGGCTCTTCTAGAGTTCCATAATTCACACACAACATTCTTCTCAACTATTTTGATTGCTATAAGCGGCCAAGAAGTGAGTCTGATCAGTGCAACATCTTGCTTTGATGAACAGGATGATGGCTCAGTGCCATGTTGTCCCTGATTTAACTGCCTGACTGAGTAATGGATTTGTCTGTGTGCAATTTGCTGTACCTGCTTTGCCAATCTGGACAGCAAGTTTGGTCAGCTTCCCTTGGAGCACAGATTTCTCTTTCTTAGAACCATGCACCCTTTTCTTCTTCTCTTTCTCATCAGACTCTCCACCTTCAGCACTCTTTAGAGGCTGCATCTCCATGGCAGCTGCTCCGTCCTGCTTCTTTACTGTGAACACCACAAAAAACAGACAGCAGCAGCAGCGTTAGAAAGGTAAATGAGACCAAAGGAGTGAAGAAAAACAGGAAGCCAGGCTTCAACAACCAGGTGTTGCACTAGGTTCAGTTAAGATTTCAAACCCAGAAGAGATCATATGACGTCCCATGACAAGATGGGAACTAATTGGTATGTATGCTTTCACATACCATAATAAGGATTGGTTTTGTTTGTCCCTGCGTCGTCTTTATGGTAAAATAACAAATAAAAAAAATGAACCTTGTTTCTGTATAGAATATAAAAACGAAAAAAATCCATGATAATGTAGGTCTTCTTTTGCTGTAGTAAGAGAAACACTGTTCCTCATCATTCAAGCTATTTTTTTTCCTCACAAGCACATTTACAGTAAATCATGAATAATTCAGTGGTCCTACATCTAAGGTCCAAGCCATGTTCACAGATTATTTAGATGCCTATATAAGGAAACCTTATACACAGTGTAGCGCATTTCACACACAAGTAAAACCTAAAATATAAAAAAAAACACAAAGAAACAGAAAAGAAACAGAAAGATTAAAAAGTCATAAAGGGATAAAAAACATAATTCAATACAATAATGATACAAATTTAAATAAATTGAAGTGGAGACTATATATCGGTTTTCAATCCAAAACAGAGTCTCAAGCCTTCTGGAGGTTGGTTCCCATGTACTGTAATGATAAAACATTACTTTTTAGCTTTTGGTTTTTAGGTGAGGTGTAGAGGATTCAAATTCTAAAAGCAAGCCAGAAAGATATTTAAGCCTTAACCCACTGAGTGGTCTACAGTATAGACCATGATATATAAATAGCAGCAATGCTTTAAAGTCAACTATCGTGACAAAAGCTTCTATTCTGGTGATAACGTGATTACAGAACTGCATGAGAAATTGTCAACAGAATACAAAATAAAATCCACAAAGCTCATCTCTTATTATTATAAGGACAAGAAACTACAGTAATAATTGGAAGTCCCCAAATAGTAGAACCTTGTATATGAATGTGATTGTCCATTTTACTTAAACAAAAAATATCAGGGAGGAGGCTGGAACATGCAAAACACACTTACTGTATGCTGCAGACTGTAACATGTATTTGAAATGACCTTGAATGTCCTTGTCTTGCACAAAGAATAAAATCGAATAAAACTGCTTCCGCTAGTCAAAATGTTCAAATCCAAATGTTTCTTAATGATCATTAATGATCAATCTACGTATCTTCACACATTGAGATTACTTGATATTCTATCTACTTTATACTGTATTTTATAGTGCGGCTATTTTTTTTTTTGTAAAATAAATAAATAAATAATTCTGTTCAGGTTGTAAAACCAATCCTCAATTAGTATTTATCAAGAAAAAACAATACCAAACATTTGTTGCAGCTTCTGGAATGTAAAAATGTCCTTTCTTTTTCTGTTTTATATTATTGCAAATTTAATCTTTTAACATTAAGCTATGTGAAGGCATCATTTTACCTTTCATGAGCATTTTTCATGTATATATATTTTTTCACAGACTAAATTGAAATTGATTTATTAACAATAATAAGAAATAAACATTACTGTAGTTACATCCCTGAAGGACACCATCAAACACGTCATACCCACAGACAATTTACGTCATATTGTATGGAATAAATTTCATGAGGCTATACTGTACAATGAGTACTAAGAGGACAGTTTTTGGTGTGAAAGGGCAGCCTGAGTGAGGCAGATAGAGTAGTTGAGGGACAGGTTTCTGTTCTCATATAGAGAACAAGACAAGTCAACAACACAACAAGAACAACAGAACAACAGACCATGGAAACACATCAGTGACAGAGTGAAAAGAAGGGATGGTCTACCCTAATACGACTGCAGGTAAGACCTGGGTCAAGCACTCTCATGTTCTAGGATTTACTAAATCAGTGGTACAGTCTGTTGGAATCTAAATAGGTACTGCACAATAAGTTGACACAGTGAGGTATTAAGAGTGTAGAATATAATAAAGGCTGAAATAAATAAAGCAATGCAGGATTTCCCACCTGTGTTTGACCCAGAGCTTACACCGTAGAAGGGAAACGATGAGAAGAAGAAGAGAGGGAAGGAGGAAGAGGAAGAAGAGGAGGAGAAGGAGGAAGAAGAGGAGGAGGAGGAGGAGGAGGAGGAGGAGGAGGAGAGGGGGCAGAGGAGGAGAGAGTGAAAGATATGGTTTGGTTACCTTTAATCTGGTTGCTCTCCATATTGCCATCTTGCATTTTACCTATGATGGAGACATACAAGACAATACCAACAAAAATAACCAAAGCAGACAAGTCAACAGGTTATAACAGAGACAGCACAGACAGTGAAAACCAAAAATCACAAACAGGGAGACAGGAAAATGACTTTTAATATGTCTCTGTGACAGTCACAGAGAAAGGCTTGTGATATGTACGTGATGTAATGTAACTAGAAGGTACATATATTGGCAATGGGCTACGGACAAATACTGTAGTGTGCAGATATTCTTGTATTAAGTGTGGTTTTAATAGACGCTATTTTGTTGCATACGCAAATAATCAGGTAATTAAAAATGTTTAATGTGCCTTTTAATTTGACATCCAAATATATCACTTGCGACTGTTTTTTGCACACTTTCTGCAGAATTTTCTGATTTCAAATATTGTTCTGAATGACATACTCACACTATGGGCACAGGTAATTCCACACATATTATCAACAATAGGAGTGAAGTCGTTAGGGTATAAAATGAGATATCAAGACATACTGTACAGTAGATACAGCATTACATTAAACACTTGACGTGGGGGACAGTACACCACAAACACACACAGCATATACACATACAGTACAAACAAGAGACAGCATGCATAAGAGGAAAATTCAGGAACCACATGCAACATCACACGGTTAGAGGGAAGCAAACTGGAGATGTGAACAATACACATAGAGAGAGAGAAAGAGAGGTACCCGGAGAGAGAGAGAGAGCGATAGAGAGAGAGCCAGAAGGAAAAGCCTCCCACATGGCAAAGTTACATAAGAATAACTGGAGGAAACTCAAAATCTAAGTTCAGGGACAGTGAGTTTATTATGCTGTTGGATTCTGCTTACACAAGAAGCAAACTTAGAGTGAATTTAATTTAAATGTGCGTTACAATAATACAATTTAGTTTTAAATTGCAGAATCAACTTGCTGGTAATCTAAAAGAGCTGCTAAGTGTACACACAGTACTTCTCATCTTGTGCTTTAAAACTACATTTTCACGCAATGTTTAAAAATAAGACATGTAGACATATAGACTAATTAAGAAAACATGTATTATATTCTGCAGTGTTGGTCCCATTATCTACCCAGGCTATACTTATAAAGATCTACACTGTTTGTCTCAGTAGAGGCTAGAAATTGCACAAAATCTTTCATTCAGTGCTTTTCTTCTCAAATGTCACAAAGGAAATTACTCAGGTAGAGCTGGAAGACCAGATTTTCTTTCAGAATCATGTATGTGGAGAATAAATGGCTCGTTCTCAACTTCCACATTAGCCAGTTCCCTGGAGTCACAATAAAGCTGAAGATAACAAATTGCTCTGTTCCAGCGCAGGACAGCACAAGGTCATCATTACAGTGCAAATCACGGCCCTCCTGCCTTGAGTACAAACATTTTGTGGTTGCTCTCCAAGGAGACCAGGATAATAGAGAACCCAGAGCAACAATGAATAAAGTTAATATTTTGCATCTCGACCAGCTTACACACAAATGGAGGATTTGCACTAAGTGATCTCAGAGGACACTCTACTACAGGAGGTGGCCCAACAGCAGGATTTTGACACCATTCTTCGGCTAGCGTCTTGACTACTTTCAGAAAATGAATTAATATAACAATTAATTTACTAACTGGCCCAAAAAACACAATAGCCTTACAACAACATTTAAAGACATTTCTACATTTTGGGAAAACATTTATTTTCTTGCAGAGAGTTAAATACGAAAATGAGAATGTCTGTAAGGTGAATGTGAAACTACCACCAGCAGCTGGTTAGCTTAGCATAAAGACTGGAAACAAGGGGAAACAGCTAGACTGGCTCTGTCAGACGGGACCAAAATTTACCTACCAGCGCCTCTAAATCTTATTACTTAACACATTGTATCTCAAGTGTAAAAATGACACTTTGTGGGGCTTATGTACCAGGCTATTTTATTGCCTAGGAGCAGTGGTATCAATCTTCTCATCTAACTCTAAAAAGAAATGCAATAAGTGTATTTCTCAAAAAAAAAAAAATATTACTTTAAAGACACACCACTTCACATGTTGAAAAACTTCACAAAAGTTATCTTTGTTATCCTTCAGAAAATGTTTTTTATTAATGAATATAAAAAGGCTCAAAAGGTTTTCACAACATCTTAGCATTACAGAGACCTAATGAGTTTATTTGTTTTCAGTTTTTTATTTATGAACCACCAAATCCAAAGTCATCAAATATTTTTCCAAGAGAGCTATGTAGTATATATGTTCAGTATAAAGCATTACAACACAATATAGCATTAAGAGAAGAAAAACAAACACAAGACTAATTGTTTCAACTACAAGAGGACGTGCATTGATGATATGGATACAAAAGGGTCCAACACAACAGAAAGAAAAGGTAGAGCAGAGCAGATGGTGGGCATCCATGATAGGAGGCAGGTGGAAAATGGAGAAGATAGGAGAAGTCAAAGGACAGAAAGAGGTCAGAGATCAGAGGTTTTGTCAACCTACCATTATTAAGACTGGCAATGCCAGGGGTATTAAAGCCTGCAGCCCCATCCGTGGCTATAGTTGCGATGGGGTGGATAGGGGGATGGGAGTCTAGCCAGTAACAATGAACCGAACACAAATAAACGAACACACACGCGCCCACACACACACACACACAGACACATGCATGTCCATACACAAGACAACGAACAGAAATAACATGGTTATAGCACATTTAAGAGTTTCAGCATAGGTAGACTGTATGTGAATACTAAAGTGTAATGTTGTGATCAGTGTGGTTTGAAAATGTGTAATGAATCTATTATTCATGTAACTATATGTTATGTAATTTTTATAAATGTTATGCCAATAAAGCAAACAAGTGAAACATTGGACAGACATGAAAGATGAAATCTAAACATATGTGGAAAAACAATATAATACAAAAATGTGAATCCAGAGCCACACATCTACTGAATATATTTTTTTAAATATACTGTATATATCTTACATGTATGGTAAACAATAGTGATATACTGCATTTATTGTCATTTTTGTTTTTTGTTAATTGGTTCATTTTAAACCATGTTATTCATGTAATATCTGTTAGAAGCACAAAATAAAATTTGAGCAGAAATTTGAAACAAATAAGCTAAAAGGTGTTGCATAGCCAATCTGAAAATAAACTCTCCTGCAAAGTAAACAAAATGTAAAAGGGTAAATGTATTAGCCAGGGAAATACACATGTGCCAAGCAGTTAAGTGATGGAACTGATTACTAGTGTAAATATGAGAAGGTGTCCACATTTTAGCCTTAGCCCCCTTGTAGTCATACTTATGGTTTTCAAAACCTGGAATAGCTCACGCAAGGATTTGCTAATGCCTTTTGACAGCAGTCACATAAACTATGATTACTAGTAAAAGGAAATTCAATTGAAGGTCAATAATTGTTTTCCTGTGTCATTATAGGCTCTTTGTCTAGAGTTCATTGTTAACAAAAACACAATGACTTATAGTAGCTTGTACGTTTTATCACAATTCTATTCTTCATTTATTATCTCATTGAAAAGCAATTGCTATATTTAATGACACAGCACCCCATTGATTTTAGTGCAAATTATTGATGCAAACATGAGCAGTGTTTTGTCAGAAAATCCATCTGAATAAAACTACAGTTTTGAAGTCTTGACTGCATGATGTACGGCACAAATCTTTTTTTATAAGATTTTAACGGAAATTTCTAGCAGTGACACTTTGAAAATACCAATGTGTATAAAATCTGCAACTCAAAATCAATGATCAAGTAAGATCAACTGTGACAGTTTAGAGTGACTTTGGCTAGTTCGCTGAGTCCAGATTATGTGTTACACTTTACAGTTTGTTCTTAGTTGATTTTGATCAATGACAACTGGGAAATGAATGCATATATTGCTGAAGCACTGCAATTACTGGTCAAAAGAAGAACATGTATTGTATGCTCATCAAAACTAGAGCTGTCCGAAGAGGCACAAAATCACTACTGATGTTAAAATATGTACATACGTAAGATATATCATGAAAATATCATCATGTTACAATGTATACAACAAATTATAAAAGCTTATACTGTATAGTACTACTTCACTCTCTACTGCTGGTACATGTGCTATACACATGCAGGGCTGCCGGTCTTATGTCATTGTTCTGTCATACAGAAATAAGAAGAGTCTGACAGCCTTTGTCTACTCGCATTCAATACGTCTTTGAAACAGGACTGATGTTGAATGCTAGCTAGTTAGTTTGATGAGTGCAGTGCCTGTTATATGGGGAGAGGATTATGCATTGTGAAATGTGTCATCTGTCAACACTTAAAAAGATGCAGTGTGAGAATGAGGCTTCTCTTTTTAAGTTTAAACTGGGGTAAGGGTGCTCGGCTACAGAGGAGGGGTGTAGAGTGACAGTGGTTTACTGGGGATCATTAGGGGTTAAAGGTCAAAAGGATCAAGTACCACTCCCAGGGGTCAGAGAAAGGTGATACTCTACCTGTATTCTGGTGTCCGTCTTCCACTGCCCCTCCTTTAAATTGAATTTGGAAGGATAAGAGAGTAAGGACAATAATGCACCTGAAGCCACAGAACCTGGATACTGCAGCTTACAAGTGTACCACGAATACTTATTTTATACAGTATTTATACACATTCAGCAAAGAGATTTAGTGTCAGGTACTGTACTACGTACTACGAATACCAGGAATACCAACAAAAGGTTTGTATATAATGTTTGTTTATATGAGTTTAACAGGTGAACATTTGTGAGTGTATTGTTTATAACCCTTCTGATGAACAAGACAGGTAAAAACACTGACATTATGCACTGAGAGCACACCGTTTGACCTTGAGACATAAGGTAATGAAATGAGAAAAAGCTTTTGCAAGGGTATGTTGCTGAGCAACACTAACAAAAGAACAAATTACCTCAGTACTCCTGAAGGAATTGCAGAAAAATATTGCATGTTTATATATAAAAAAAAGATAATTCCATGATATAATGATCTTACCTTTCTTTTCTTTTTTCTCTTCTTCCTCTGTGCCGGCCCCCAGCAGGGTGAAGATGATTCCAGTCTGAGAGTTGACACCAACAGCAGTCACCACCATGCGCCCTGACCCCTCCATCACATGGGTGCCTAGAGAAAGCGCAGCAGGGTGTTATAATAACATATTACAGATAGATAAGATTCATTTTTAGTGTTTGCTTAACAAAAACGTGACATGTTCTTGTGTTCCTGCCATGATCGTGGTGATTGTTAAAGGTCCCATATCAGGCTCATTTTTAGGTTCATACTTACTCATCTTACCGTCTTCTTTGAATATACCTATATTCACCCTCTGTCTGAAATGCTCCATTTAAGCGCCTGTCTCTTTAAGCCCCCCTACTGAAAAAGCCCAGTCTGCTCTGATTGGTCAGTGTTTCCAGGTCTTCCGCATCTGCGCTCTCTGTGTCTCTGCACCATCACTGCAGCCGGGGAATGACTGTAATGGCACTGAAAAGGAACTTTCTACCTATATATAGTATAGTTGTGACATCTCAACCGTACAGAAGTCCTGTCAGCTCGTTTAAAGGCACTGTTTCTGAATATGGGCTGTGTGCATTTCTCAGTGGACTAATCGTTTTGATACTTTTACAGTATTTATATAGCACCTCGACCTGCTTTATAATAAAAAAAGACAGGCACCTTTAATTTCCCGATTTGGGAAATTTTCCCTTAAATAATTTTTGTATAGTATGAAAGTGTAAAAGTATTTATTGTCTTACAGTGTGTTCCAATTTCATAGTACAGTGTATACTTCTAGAACAACTCTCTCTTATTGCAACACACCTACTGTATGACTCATGTGGTCAATCAAGAACAATTGGTTGTTTGCTCTTGAAAACGTATTGGCTGCTTTGGTTCTATATTGAGTCTACATTAGAGCCCTGCAAGCCCGTCAGGGCCCGACGGGGCCCTACAGGTTAAGCCCATTTGGGCCGGGCTCGGGCCGTTTTTTCTTAATTACAGATCGGGCTCGGGTCGGACTCTGGCTTATTTTAGTTTCTCTCCTCATTGTGCCCATCTTAGTAGCGTGTGACGTGTGTGTGTTTGCGTGTGTAGCAGAGACAGCGCGCATCAGAGAGCACACGTCAGAGAGAGTGCATCAAAGAGTGCGCTTAAAAGTGAGAGCGCTTAAAAGTGATTGATGTTGGTCTAGGGTCAGGCCGGGTTTGGGCTGAAAAAATTGCAGGCGTTGTCGGGCTGGGGTGGTAGGGCTTGAACACCACGGGCCAGGGCCGGGTTAGGGCTGAAGTTTTTGGCCCATGCAGGGCTCCAGTCTACATCACTATATCAAACATCATTAAAGTCAAAAGTAAGTGCTTTGTTAACATTCACTGTTTAATTTTAAATTTAATATGCTGGAGTAGAGAGCCAAAAGCAGTAAAAAACCCCGATGTGGGTGAATACAAGGCTAATTAAAGAAGGCGGCAAAAAGGCACACAGCTAATTATCCACAGGAAAAACTAAGATGTGAGATCAGATTAACCCACATTTCTGTTATCAATGATATTCTTCAAAATTTTGCAAATTCTAGTGTCAAATAAAGAGGGAAAGTTGATTAAAAAAAGTTTCTTATTCTGGCTATTGCCAGTGTCCTCTGCATTGACATTTAGATTATAATTAAGAACGTTTTGTCTTCTGTCCGAGGTAATGCCATGCTGTGACTTATAATTAATTTGGTTTTCACAATAGATTTTGCAAAAGGAACTAGGCAGACCAAACCTAATCCCAATAACTAATGGCAGGCAAACCTCAATATATAAATGAAACATTTGAGGCTTTTTGTTGGACATTAACATGGTTGCCTCTAAAGTAATTTTAAACATTCACAATTATTACATAAACATTTAGTATTTCTACTTCTGTAATTTATTTGTAGGCAAAGGATGGAAATAAAAGGTTTTAACATTATGGCGTAACAGGTAGTTGTGGGCTTGCTTAAGAGATTCATTAATTCCAAATGCTTTCTATTTTGTAAACAAATCAACATTTACCTTTAAGATGTAAATTACATGCAGATCAGTAAATACACACAATTATTTTAACTCAGCAGTAAGCCAGACAGAGGAGGTGAACATGTAAGAGGTGAAGTATAGAGTCCTCAGTCACAAAGTCGAGTGAGTTGAATGCACAAGACATACAGCATACACCCATCCATCTTGAGTGAGAGCATCGACTGGCAACATACCAGACAACAGCATGGGGTCCATGTCTGCACACTTCTTGACGTGGTCAGACTCTCCGGTCAGTGATGACTCATCAATCTTCAGGTCATTGCCCTGGATCAACACTCCATCAGCGGGAAGCAAATCGCCTGCAACAATAGAAATTACAGAGTTGCTACCTGCAGTGGATAAATTGACATGTTCTAGAATTGATTTATATAGCCATACACAACAAAATAGTTCAGATAACTTTGAAGTTCATTAGAGTTGGGTTAGAGCTGATTTAAAGCTGCAGTAGGTAGAATGCAAAAAAAAAAACACTTTTTCAAATAGAGTAAGAACTCTTCATGCAACTCTCCCTTTTACTTCTTTGTGATTGGTTTAAAGATGTGGAGATAGATCTGGCAATGAGACACTTGTCTGTAGCTAATTAATTTCTCAACATCAACATACTGTTGCTTAAATATATTTAATTGCTTAAGGTGGACTTCATAACTTTAACCCCCCTCTGGAAATGAGTTGAAAGTCTAATTTCAGCCACTGAACCATGACAATTACTTCACACAGAACAAAGTTAATCAAAGTTATCAAATTGTTCTGGAAGGTTTGGTCAATTTTAGTGTAACTTTTAGTGTTTTAATTAAAGCCATGGTTGAAATAAAAAAATAGTTGATACAAAAGTTTTGTATCAACTATTTAGTTTAGTTTTTTAGGTAGTTGGTGCTCAAAACCACGTCTGTGGTAGTTCCCACTACAGTAGGTGTCTCCACAAACACACACACACACACACACACACATACAGACTCACAAGATGAAAACAATAACAGTTTCACTATTGCGACTGGTGGTCTCATGGAACTAACTGGATTAAGCCAGAAGATCCATTCCTTCATTGATAACTTGTCTGTTAATATTTGCATGTGCTTGTTTTGCTCCATTGCAATGTGTAACAACAGAGGTTGTGAAGACAGAAGCCTCTTGTGGCTCATCTTTGATATACCTCAATTTTCAAATTTTCAGTTTCAAAGCTCTATGAACTATTAATTTGTACCAAGCAACATTGCCCATTTGAGTTTACTCCACTTACTACATGTCATGAACTGAGTAAACTCTAAAATAAACACAGTTTTTCAACCTCCTCCCACCTACCGTATTTGATCTGTGCAATATCCCCCACCACTATGTCCGACACAGGCAACTGTATGACCTGACTACCGCGGACCACCTGGAATTTCTGCTCCTGCTCAATGCGGCTCTGCAGCCCACGGAACTGCTTCTCCTTCGACCAGTCGTTAAAGGCCGTCACCAGCACCACACACACCACAGACAACAGGATAGCTGCTCCCTCGATCCAGCCAGCATCCGCCTCGCCCTCGTCCTCCACCCCCCCTGCCCCCGTGGCACAGGCTACAGTTTGGTAACGACGACAAGAAGGAGAAAAGGAACGTTATATAGATGTCATACATTTGTAAGCACACAATTTTCATATACACTGTAAGTATTCTATCAACACACATTTACACACTTGATATCAACTCACAATTTTCATACACAGGTATATATGCTTGTATATGTGTATTATAAACACTTTGAAAATAAAAGACACACAAAGGGATGTAATCAAAACTCACACTGAGGTGAGTGTGCGCAATTGCTCTGCTTATGGACAATGTAAGTAATATAAAAGACAACTCTAAAAAAAAAAAAATGAAATCTGGCTGAAATGACCTTCAGAGAATTCACTTCTCCTCGCCTCTTCATTTATTTTCTCCACTTCAAATGAATGCCCTGCAGTCTACTGGCTGTGCACTGACAGACTGGGGTATATTTGGAAATGAAACAAGGCCTGTTCCTAGTCCTCCTTGTGCTGCTTCATGTAATACTCAAATACTTCAAATGCCCCTGGTGGGGTGATTTGCTTTGGACTATAAAGCGCTTCTCACAGCTATCGTAGCTCATAAGGGAACTAGTGCAGACCCCATATGATAGATATTACATAGGCAGGGTCTGATTTAACCAAGAACTAAATTCCAAGAAGCAATTTGGACTTACTGTTGCACTGCAGATGGGTTCTGATCAATAGAAGGTAGTGGATATATTGCATACACTCACAGAACATAAACTCCTTGATCTGTAAGACTATCAGTACCAGTGCACACAGTGTTATCATGCATTCATGTTGGTTTTAGCACAAAGAGCAACATATTTAAGACATTTAATATTTTATCTAATATGATGTATTAAATATTGTTCCTATGTATGTAATTATTATTTGTTAGTTTTTGTCGGATCTTGACAAGTGACAACTCAGTATTCATGGCTTTCATGGACTAACTCATCTCCTAAAGATAATACAA